>NC_044571.1:84188354-84836271 GCF_901933205.1 Camarhynchus parvulus
TTCACCAGTTTTACCTGAATTTCATGTATCTTTCTTTGAAATTATTCCTCATGGGGGTAGAACTTTTTTGACAAAATTAAAACAAAATAATAGAAGCTGTCTTTCTCCTCTGTATTAGAAAAATCTATATATAAGTAGGCAAATTGCTTCTTTAACATCTTCTAAGTTTTCTGAAATTTCTTACCCCTTATGTTTTTATTTCCACCTTCAAATTTTTTCTCAGCTTGGTTTAAGAACTCTTTAAATCTTCCCAATTAACTTCTTTTTTAAATATCTCTCTCTCTGTGTCTCTCTCTCTCAGCTTCTTAATATGTAAGGCTGTTAAAACCACAGTTACTTGACTGAGCAAAAACCCTATTTTTTTTGTGTGATTATTTTTGTTTTATTTTTAACCAAGCTTGGCCTATACTATCTACTATAATTCAAGGACAATACCAAACTTAAATTGATAGAAAATAACAGGACAATACAACTGTCTCCCTGGTTTTAAAGAAACCATAAATGACCCTAGCTAGAAAAATTAAGCAGCAAGTTGATTAAGGCAGAATGCAGTTATCTTGGGCTTTTCTGTACTACTTCCTTAATTTCCCTTGCCTCATCAACATTAAGATTTATTGCCATTAGGTAGTGACTTTTTTCCTCCATTGGCAGTCTCCTAGCCTTGAACACAGCATTGTTAGCTGTGGCTCAGTAGCTGTTTCTTGCAGCTAATTTGGATAATTTCAGCTTGTACATGTCCAGTTCTATATTGCAGCTGTCATATTTTCCCTGATATGTGTAAAAGGAAAATGAAGATCAGTCAGACTACAGGGTACAGGCGGCTCTAAAGAGTAATGGTTTCAATATCATTGCTCTTGTATAATTAATATCAAGAGCAATTCACTGTGAATAACATGAAAATAAATTTCTCCCTCCAAGTTCTGGCTTGGAGGTTGTTTTATTAGATGTTACACTAATACAAATGAGCAGAACATATTTTTTATTGTCTAATCATTAAATTAACAAGACTGGGTGGTTTAGGAGCCAATGCCATATACAAATGGACTTAATAAACAGGTGTATATATTTTGTTTCAGATGGTGTTTTAACGGTTGTTCAGGTTGTTAAATGATAAGTAATATTTTATGCCACAGAACATAACCCAAGGAAAAAAAATAACAAACACAAGATCCTAAAGATGGCTATTTGAACTAGAATTTCTTTGTTGAAAGTCATTAAGGGCTGAGCTGTATTTAATACTTTAATAGAAATATGTCAGAGATATGACAATGTACTACTAGTTCTTGTAAAGAGGATTTTGCCCTTTCTTGTCTCCTCCAAGAAACCATCCAGCTTATAAGAGAATGTTCTCAGCAAATAAAAGCTAAGTCATTGGTTTCTCAAGGATGATGTTGATGGTAATTAAATTGGGCCTTGTACTGTCCTCTGAAGACTTCCCCTTTTATACTCCTGTAAACAAATCTCTGACTCATTGTCTAATATATTACTGAGGTAAATCTGGACCAACTTCAATGATCTCCACCTGTCAAGCCTCTTCTCAGTGAAAGTTCAGGGTAAACTCACAAAAGTCACTGGCATGGTTTTGAGTTCCTACTGCTATAAATTAAACCTAATATTAAAAATTACACTGCTAGTAGAAATACTATGAAAGAAGTCCCTTTAGCCATGATCCTAATAACCCAAATTTATAGATTTTTTTCACTACTTCATTCACTTTAAACATGCCAAAAATGTCAAAGCAAAGCTATGATACAGTTTAAGTACAGAAGAGAGGGGGAAAACCCTGCAGACTTCATTTTGACTGAAAGAATGAAAATATCTAAAAGGAAATATGAGAAGGATACTGAGGCTAGAACATCAGTGTTGGTAAAAGAAGAACAAGAATTGACCATTGGTGGTGAGGGTCACATATTTCCTTCCACCATATTCTAGTATTTGTGGTGGAAAACTGGATGTATACAATGAATTGTGCAATATACTTTCAATGGAATATTATTTAAAATACAGTAGATCCCAAGAAATAAAAAAAAAGTAAGAAATACAACCAGGAAATGTCCCATAGTGATGAAAAATATCCTCTCTATTCTATCTTTATCTTTTCTGATGTTTCAGTTACAGTTTTATACAATTAACTTGAAGGTACTATAAAAAAGATGTGCCCTGTTTAAATTTTGCTTGAGTAAAAACATTCATGATGTTACGGAGTCTACTCAGAAGCAAAGCTGAATGGTGAGGGCATGCTGTAAAAGTAATATTTTTTGAGGGGAATAATGTGAGCCATATTGTACACACTTTATAGTGAATCAATTCAGTGAGATTTGTGTCAATTTGATAACACAGCAAACACTGTTTGATGAAAATCAAACTGAATAGAGTTCTTCTACCTTGTTTCTTTAATAATATCCTTTAAATTATCACTGCTGGTATTTCCTCTCTTGAGGGACAGTCTTGAGGCTTTGAGACCAAAGATGAAACCTTTATCGTGATAAGGCAAAAATATAGTTTATCTCTTGCACAATTCACCATTTCCAGCAGATAAATTCTAAGCCTGACCAATAATACCACTCCACATGCATTGTGTCTGTGTGGCAAAGTTTTGGTAGCAGGGGCAATGCAGGGATGGCTTCTGTGACAAGCTTCTAGAAGCTTCCCCCATATCCAAGGGAATCATTGCCAGCCAGCTCCAAGATAAGCCCCCACTGAAATAGTGCACCCTATGGAAGGGATTCTTGCTGGAGCTGTGTGTGAAGTGTGGCCTCTGGGAAGGATTCCCATTGGAGAAGTCCATGGAGGACTGTCTCGTGTGGGTGGGACCCCACACTGGGGAAAGAGTGTGAAGAATCCTCCCCCGAGGAGGAAGAAGGGGCAGAGGCAATGTGTGATGGACTGACCACAGCCCCCATTTGCCTTCCCGCTATGCAGCTGGTATTGGGAGAAGGCAGAGAAAATGAGGAATGAAGCTGAATCTGGGAAAAAATATGTGAGGTTTTTTTTTCAGTTAATGTGTCATAAGCATGTCTTGGAGACAATCCAAAACTAAACAAGAGTTGGATTAAGTCGTATGATCATTGATTATTTCCAGCTCTACCAATTCTGTCTCATTTACAAGTGCAGCAGAAATCTGTGGTAAATTACTGCCTAAGCATTTTGTGGGATTGATCATATACATAAATAGCCATATTTTCAGAAGAGCTTATAGCTTTGCAAATGCAAACTTGAGCCAGAAACTGCTGGAAAATAATGCACTGAATATGTGTGGGAATATATGTGGAGAAAGAAATGTTGTTCTGGATTGGTTTTGCAACCAGATGTTGATATTTCTATTGAAAAAAAATTAAAATTGCATAATTCCTGGAAGGGGCTTTTCATGCAAGACTTTAAAATGAAATGAAAATTTATGGTAATTTTATATGTTCCAAATTAGTTAATTATTTCAGTGACAAATGAACTTATAGTTGGTGAAGTCCACAAACAGCAAGGCTAGCTAACCTCAAAACTATATGAGAATGCTCAGATCTTTTTCAGCCAAGTTTTGAATATCTCTAAGTCTGGAAATTTCATAATTTCTCTTTTCCCCTTTCAAAGTGCTTGACTGCTGTCATGATGAAGAAGTTTTCCTGTACATTTATCTGGAATTTCCTGTGTTCCAGCTTGTGTCTTATCTTATACACATCCAATTTCTAGCTGAATATGGCAATAAACTCTGTTTAAATTCAGAGAATAACTTACTTTGGAAGGACTTTCAGAAGCCCTCTAGTCTAACCACCTGCTCAAAGCAGGTCAAATTAGAAAAAAAATCCATATGTTTATTGAAACTATATTTTCTGCTGTTGAACTTCATGGGGTTTCTGCCAGTCCACCTCACCAACCTGTTGAGTTCAGCCTGACAGTGTTTAGTTCATGGATTTACATGGTAACATGCCCCATCTTTACCAGGAAGCATCTAGTTCTTCCCCGCTCGTTGAAGGTAAAAGTCATAAGTATCTGAATCTAGAGAATGTGAGTCTCTTTTCTAAAACAGAAAAGATGATCTTGCTTCGATAAAACTGAATGTTTTACCCAAAAAGAAAAAAGAGAGAGAAGGACTAGTTGGGTTTACCTTCTATTGTTGGTATTTAATTTCATTAGCTTCTATTTATGGCTAGTGTAATTTGCAAAGATTAACAGTGAAACTAAACTAGCAAAAGATCTCTAATTTAATTAAGCAAGCATCCTGATATGATGATACTAAAAATGTAATAAATATAAATGAGATATTTAACATACATGTATAAGTCTTGAGATTTTTTGCCTATCATATGTAGGTACAAAACTGCATAAAATATCCAGAAAGTAAAAATGAGGCTCTGTATCAGCATAGGCCTTTTTATAAATGTAATAATGTAGTTTTCACCATGCCATGTAGCCAAATTGATAGCAGTATTCAAAATTAATGGACTTTGTAGTGCAGTGGATTAATGCACTCTGTGAATATTACATAAATCTTCCTGTCTGAAATTTCATATGAAATCCAGAACTAGGCCAAATGTGAATGGCAGAGCAACACTTTTCAGTCTCTGGGCTGTACTGAAAATTATACCTTGACATTATTCATGAATAAAATTTATTAGCAGGACATGTTCATCTAGAATTCAGCTATTTATCCTAAGCAAATACAAATATATGGCTAGTATAGATTTTAAATTACAGATTTTTAAATAATGTTTTCCTCATTAGTGTCTTTAAATAAGTACTTTTTTGTGTTTTAGGAAATGTGATTCTAAGAGTTTAGAAGGCTCTGGTTTCAAAAGGAATATGCTTTAAAATGTTGATTATATTATTATTTTTTGTGCTATAGTCAGTTGTCCCTTGAACTTCAAAAACTGCTTGAAGGCTGGAAATGTATGAACTAAATTCTGCCCTTAGAAAACCATGTAAATGCTCAAAACAAATATTCTAATCACTAAACCTCTTTGGATTTATATCCTTATATGAGAAAAATCAGAATTCAACATCACATTTCAACTACTGCAATGAAAAACAACACAAATCTGACAGAAGAAATAATTCCTATAGGTAATACAGATTTTTTTTCTCTAGGATTATTTTATAGTATTAATTTATTTTGATAAAATTCACATGTGTCCAAAACTCAGTGTTTATTATGAGCTTCTTTGTTGTTGCAGGGTTTCTTTAAAAAGTGAAACTTTTGCATAAAAATCCTATGAAATGCGCATCCATTTTCAACAGTCTCATTGCTCAACATATTTAGATACTTTTATGGAGAGATGATATTCTTCATTACTGTCAAAACCAGTATCCATTATAATGAGCTATTTTAGCTTCCCACCCCTGCCCTGGAAATGATCTTCTCTTCAGTACTCTGGAGCAAAGCTGGCCATGCGTGCTTTCTCTGCCAGCTAGGATTTTCCTTACACAAGGAGAACTCCCAGGAGTTTTACTAGCTCAGCATTAAACTAACAGATCAGCGCAAAGGAGCTATATCAGGAGCCAAAGGTTTAGATCAATACAGTTTGTATCCCATCACACTACTTTTAATCTTACTTGCAAATTGTCTTCTCTATTTTTTTTCCTTTTCTATTTTTAATTGCATAAGCATTATTATTTTTTCCATTTTAATAGTTGCTGAAGGTTTCACAATGTTGTTTCAGAGTGAGGTTCTACATAAAACATCCTTTTTTAGATGTTGGAAAAAAATTAAATCACTATATTCAGCTTTCAAGTACTGTTCTACTAACACTTCCATAGAACACTTTTAGGAAAACTGTGCTCACTGCTGCCTCCTACTATCTTCCATATGCCTCACTCTCCACTATTCTCACTATTCTGTTCTTTGCTATATAATTAAAGTCAAAGAGCAACATGCCATTATTAAGACTGGAAAGACTCTGAGATTACGTAGTCCAACTTTCTGTAGGACCACCTTCAAATTCAGACCAGATTGCTCAGGGATGCACTGAGACCCTCAACAGTGATGGAAACTCCATACCTTCACTGAGAAATCTGCTCCAGTGTTAAAGTAATGCCATCACAAAAGCTATTATACTAATATTCAAGCTGAATTTTCCTTTTTGCCATTTATATCTTTACTGTGGACCTCACAGGTGAGCCTGTCTATCTATTCTATCATAATCTCCTTTGTCATTGAAGAGAGCTTTTTTTTTTAAACACAGCTAAACTCTTTCAGCTCTCTCATTGCCTCCTTGTAGGTCATGTACTCCAGTCTCTGATCTTCCTGGTGGCTGCTGCTGGACTTTCCTCAGTATGCCACTCTCCTACAAGGGGGCACTAAACTAGGCATTGTACCCTGGATACATTCTTATGGTAGCTGAGCTAGGGAGAATCACCACTTTCCTCACCTTAAGGAAGTTTTTATTGTCCAGTATCCTCAAGTCCTTCTTGGCAGGGATCTTCTCAATTCATCCAAGCAGTTGTATTAAAACAAATTGGAAATTTCTGGGAGCATTGTGTGACCCTTGTAGCAAATATGGCTAATGTCTTCCATGAAAACCAAGACTAATGAACAGAGGATTTCAAGGAGACTTCAACCACTGTCTCTTTTTGATCAGACTGACCAGCAGAGGCTTGACACAACTTCACTTTCTCCCATGACCTCACCTCTGATGATAACTCATAAGGTCTCAACAAGCATTATGGCCTGTTCCTTTGCAGAGCTTCATATGTATTATCCATGCAAATGCTGTCCATCCATATATATCATACATGTGCATCCATGCTTGCATTCATCTATCACTGCACTCTGTTTTTGCAAGCTGTCCTGACAGTATCTACATAGTTCTGCAGTTGTGCACAAATCTTCAGAAAAACCTTTCTGTGACTTCCATGCATATGTTGACAGAATGGGTTTGTGTTTACAGTTTCCTATAGGCCATTCTAGTTGTCTGAATTACCAGATTATTGGCATTTAATATTCTCATACTAAATGAGTATTGTATTTTAACTTATTTTCCACTTGCTTTCATGCCTTTAAATATACTCTCTTTCAGAATACAGTCTTCAAAATTTGGAGTTTAAGGCATGTAGTTCATGGATCACTTTTGTTCTCCTAACTTAAGATAGTAATCTTGCTTTTTTCAGTCGTATGTCTTGAAAGGTTTGCTCTAATCCTTGTGCCTAGATTACACAGCCATATGAAGGAGACATATGGCATCACAATCTGGGAATGGAATAAAGACCACCAGATCATGTCACATACTATGCATACCAGTTTCTAGTCACTGGTAATATAAAAGTGAAAAGATCTTCTAATCTGCTCTCAGTACTTCAAGTCATGCCATTTGTACTTGGTACTGTTTACATCCCATTTCATTTTACCTGATAAAACTAAAATTAATGTAGAAGCAACTGAAATTTTCCAGTTGCATTATATTTGCATTTTGTAGCTGGCACCTTTTCTAATGTTACTGTATCTGTGATATATAGATCTATCACAACTTCTGTTACTGTGCTGTAAATTTCAAGACTTAAAAAAAATGATGAATGTAGACATTAGCATTCTCGTGGGCCTGGCCATCAATATTTCATCTTAGGTAAACAGCAGTTTTGTCTAATTTATTGGTTCTCATTATGTCTGGCATGTAGAAGCTAAATTCCCCTCTGCAAGGGAAATTGCCCATCTGCCTGGAAAATGACCTTTTGTGCTCTGCAAATCAGTAGGGACACAAATCAAAAGGGGCACAGTTGGTTAATATTGTAGAAAAATGACTTAATTTGTCACTAACTAAATTGTCATGAGTTTGACCCATTTTGAGTTTAGTTAACATTTGCTTCCTTTCTCATGTTTCATGCATAATTCATTTAGATTCTCACCATACTTGCACTATGCTTCTGGAGTGGGGATGTTTTGTATAGTCACTCTTAGGAGCAATAGTAACACAACATTTGTCAAAGTGTCATAGTGAACAATGAAACCTCATTATATGTCACTCAAAGAGCTGAATGAAAAGTATGCAATTTTATATCCAAATCTTGGAAGGTGAAAGACAGAAAACAAGTTTTTTGTTGCTTTGATTGTCTTGCAGTTTGATTTGTTCTCTGAGAGCTCCCACTAAAGTCACTGTTAATATTCCTACTTTTGATCCTACTCTGCTGGAGGCGTTGGGAATTTCACCAGTGATTTCACTGTGAACAGAAATAAACTGCAAATGAATAAAAATTGCTCATGTGTAAGAGTTTACAAGATAAGATCATCAAGGGCAGAGACTGTCAATTTTGTTTGCATTGCACAGTATGGAAGATATTCTTCATGCTACACTAAAAAAGTGCATAAGAGTTGAATTCTGCCTGCTACACAACATTGCTGTGCTTCAATCCCCACCAAATAAGAGGCCAGTGTACACACAGGAAAAACAGGCAATATGACTAGTTCAGTTTGGCTGCTGAAGTGTACATGGGAAGTGATAACTTCTAATTTAAAAAAAATCCAAACTTAATATTTGCACCCTCTCTTTGGACAAATGGCTTTTTCTGTGCCTCTTTCCATTTTGCCTCGTCTAATTACCTGGATATATGGATTTTTTCTTTCCTGCTATGAAGTGCCTGTGCCCACCAATCCTACAGACAAAGAAAAAGAATTTCACCTGTGTATTGATCATACCCCAAATATTTAAATTCCCTGCAGTAACACATCTCTTCTCAAAGTTAAAGTTTAGACACATTCCATCAAATCCAACCATTTCACAGAGAAATTAGAAGAATCAAATTTCATGATCAACATAAAACTTTCAACAAAGCAGGCAGTATAAACTAGGCTTTCTTAAGGTAAGAGCATCTTTACCATGGAGTAAAGGAACAGAAGCATCAGTGCTCACTAGGTTTAGCTGTCCCTGAGCCCAAAATTCATCTTAGAACACAAGTCACTTCTTTGAGTGTAAGGTGAATCAAGGCTTCTCAGCAGGGTAAATTGTCTCTATCTAGGCATTTCATCAGAAAAGATATGTGATCAAAGATGGTAAAAACCCAGGAGTTAATCCAAGGATGACAATGTAAAAACATAAGCATAAGCTTTGCTGTGTCAGTATACAGCCATACTGTCAGTCATTGTCAAAACTCTAGAGCGGAGCAGCATATCTCATCTTTTCCTGTCAAAATGTTCCTTCTGACAAAGGTCAGCGCCTTCACGACATAAATCTGTTATCCTATTATTGTCATAAGTATCACAAGAAGAAAGGAATCAAATGTTTGGAACAGATAGAGTCAATGCAACTTAGTTCAGGAAAGGGCCATATTTCCCACTTACCTTTGTCAGTCTGCCAGCCATCAGTATGAGCTTTCCCTCCTGCAATCTGTTTGTGTTCCAGTGAGTAATAGCTTTTTACTGGCCTGGAAAATGACTATCCTGCTGCTAGCAAAGTGCATTCATAGGATCAAGAGGCTTTTTGAATAGTTAAGTACATTGTGCCCTTTATAAATAGACCAGACTTCAGATGAAAGCCTTAAAACTATGGCCAATCTGTTGGAAAATTAAAAATATAGTAAATCTAGGGCTGAAACCAGGCATATTTATGGGCTACTCAAATATGCGGTCATTCAAAATAGTTTGTTACTCAATGGAATTTATGAGTTTTTTTTTCTTCATAAGAACCAACATCTCAAATAACTCATGCACATTTGCAATAGATGGAAAATTAAAAAAATATATATATAATATCTGGCAAAATTTATCTCAAAGTGATCACAGAAGGGTTTAATTTCACATCTATTTGAAAAGATACCAAATCATCATAAGAACTGTGTGCATGACTCTCTTCCCAGTAATGCCAAGGTGAACTGTGAGTACATGGAACTGAAATCAATAAATGCACATAAACTTAAAGCTACAGTAAATGGAAACATTGAGAATACTGGATATGAATATAAATTGGCTAAAACACAGAGAAATGCATAACATATGTGAGGAATTAGAAATAATAGATATCAAGTTTTCTGGATGGGACTGGCCTGTTTCATGCAACGAAGAAGATCAGGCTAAAATATGGTTCCTAAGTTGTATTTACATGATCCATGTGACTTATGATTTTATTTTGAAATAATAATAACATTATAGCCATGTTAGCATAAACTTAACGAAATGGGGGGAAACAGTCACCCAGAGCTTACAATCTAGTAAGCTAGTGTAAATTGCAGAGCAAATTCTAGTCTAGAGTTTGAAGGATCTGATTATTCAGCCACAGAATACAGAATTGCTGTGTTGGAGGATTGATTGGACTATTTTTCATCTCTTACTGGTTAACTTTGTGATCCACACAAAATTACTTTTTTTTCTGTTGGAAATCAAACAAAAGCTTTGCAGTTTTTATACATAAACCACCTGCTGGTCCCTCCTTCTGAGTGAAAGGACCTCCAGAATTTACAATTCTAATAACAGGAATTTGAAAAATGAATGATAGAAAAAGTGTATTTTTTCCTTGCTTGTTTGATAGCCTGTCTTTTCTTACAGTTTGCAAATGGAAAAAAAATACAGAAACTTGAAAACAAAATTGCCGCCAGTTTAGATAAAATAGAGAAAACATGGTCAGTCCTGTCTTTACTCCCTAGAGAAATTAATGTAGACCTTCTTTCCTATCCACTTTCTTTTCAAATACCTTGGCGCTGGTCTTACCTCCTCCTGCATTTAGTAATACTGGTGAAACTTTCCTGGTGACTGTCACATCACTTCGCAGTTTTCAGAAAACTAATATAATTCCCCACAACTTCCTTCCTCAAGATATTTTATGGGTTCCAGCTGTATCTCTAACATCCCCTTTACTCATGCTCCCTGTAAGTGCTGTTTCTCCATGGTGTAGCTGACAGATGTTAATGCCTTAATACACTTGGAAACAACCTTAAGGGAGAAGAAGGCATTACAGAATTGTGTAGGGAGGTACAGGATGTCCCCAGAGAGAGGAGACGACTGAGGGAGACCTCATTGAGGTCTTCAACATCCTCACAAGGAGAAGCAGAGAGGCAAGTACCAATCTTTTCATTTGTGATCAGTGTCAGGGCTTGAGGGAATGGCCTGAATCTGAGTCAGGGAAGGCTTAGGCTGGATATGAGGAAAAAGTTTTTTTCCCCCAGAGGGTGGCTGGCCACTGGAGCAGACTTCCCAGGGAAGTGTTCAGAGCACCAAGTCTGACAGAATTCAAGAAGTGTTTGAAGGGTGCTCGCAGGCACACAGGGTGGCTCTTGGGGGTGGTGCTGTGCAGGGCCAGGAGTTGGACTTGATGATCCTGATGGGTCCCTTCCAGATCAGCATATTCTATGGTTCTGTGACTATGAAATCTTTTCACTGGGATCTTCCACTCTACAGGAACATGCTGGCACAGTATTTCTGAATTATGCCATAAGATTTAAGCAAAACGAGGCACAAACACTGAAATCAGTATTTGGATCTGAAATGAGGAGCTCTGTCTCTGTGGGCAGCAAATTTGATGAGAAAGTCAAGACTGACCTCTGTATTTGTTGTTAGTTAGTAGGAAAAATGTATTTTAATAAGGTCTTAAAACGGATGCTGTAATTTAGGTGTTTATTCTGTAATAACTGGGGTGGTAAGAAAAGTAGCATTGAAATACAGATTGCACTTAGAGACTCATGCCCTCAGCCTTTAAGGACATACCCACATAAGGAAACTGAGAGTTAATCAGTGATAATTCAGCTTCTTTCTCTGAGGTTCTTTTATCCCTCCCAGAACAATTAGTGATCCATACCTGAGTTGTTGAAAACAAGTGTCCAAGCCTATCCTTATACTACTTCATTTGGTCATTTCATCATAGAAGCACAAAGGCCAAGGTGTCTGAGTGAGAAGTTCTCTAATTAGATCTGAAATCAATTTTTCAGGATGTAAAGCCTAAAGCCCAGTAATTTTTACTTTTCTGCAAGTTCAGAAATCAGGCCTCTTCCCTAAGTGCTTTCATAGGCCACTTCACAGGTATCTTGAAGCAATGAGTTTTAGAAGCTCAATAAGAAACTTATAAAGAAGTAAGTTTTTCTTAACAAGTTTTCCATTTTCTTTCCTTGAAATCTATTCAATTTTCCCTTGCTCTTACATTACAGCTAAAATTTGAGTAATAATGGCGCCAATTCAATCTTTTCATTTGTCTTGGAATTATATGCCTTTGTTTTATACTGATTGTCCTAAAATTGCATGAAGAACAGTAAAATGATATATCTTTTTAGTACTTTTAACTTACATCAAAATCTGTAATTTTTATTTTTGTTAATCTCAGGTCTCAGTTAAATATGAAAAACAAATAATGATAACCTTCAGGAATGATGAAAGAAGATGTGGAACATCTTAAAAATTTATCTTCTTTCTAGCAATGTGGAGGGAAGGTTCAGCTATTGTTTAGAAATTAGTTGCTTTATTACTCATTAAAGATAAGCTAAGAATGCATTTCAATTATTATTAATTTCTTCTATAATTTCTGATGTAATATATAGGCAAGTTTCATATGCTGAGCAGACTTGGGAAAAGAAAATAATAATAGCATCAACTAATGAAATAAATATTTATATTTTCAATAAAAATTTAAATGTTCATCTACAGAGGGGGTTGCCCAAATGCTGGGGAAAAGGATGGGTATTTTTGTTTGTTGCTGGTACATGAAGTTCTCATCAGACTGGTTATCTTCATATGTTCCACAATCATAGTTTTGATCACAGTGTTTATATATATATACACATAAACCTTTTTTTTCCCCTTAGGAAGTTGGCTGCATTTTCAGAGAATTTTTTCAGACATCCTTTTGGCTTTATTAAGGTAGGAGTACAAGATATGGACTATATATTTTAAAACTCTCTGTCATCAACTTTGATGCACAACTAAGTATAAAATAAATTCAGCATTCATGAAAGGGAGGTTGTGTCAGAGGAAAAAAAGTTATCAAATGAAAAGAGTGGATTAAGTTATTAATTTTATGCCTAAATATGGCATGACCATGTGAGCTGGTTTTGGTGGTTTATGTCACGATTGCCTGCACCAGATTTGGGGTGTTTGTGCATCCACTGAATATGAGATTAGGAAGTTCCTATAACCGCCACTCGCTTGTACTTTCATAGCTATTCTTATCACAGAATATTCTGAGCTGCAAGGGACCCACAAGCATTACCAAATCCAGCACTTATGTGAATAGCCCTTCTGGGATCCAAACATGCAAACTTAGTGGTTTTAGTATTATGCTCTAACCAACAGAGCCAATCTCAGGGTTAATTTGTTGGTGCTCATCACAGTCAGGCCATGTATCTGTGGAAGAACTGCTTTGATTTTAAAAAAAGATAAGAAAAAGATGAAGAAGTGGAAAACAATAATTTCATTTCTTTTTCTTTATCTCCTTGAAAACAACACCTCTCCCTTCTTACATATTAGATGTGATATGACTCAGGTTATAATTTCAGTGCCAGAATTTATTTGGCTTGTGTGTGGATTTGTCACAGGTTCTTTTGGAAATAATAACTTTAAACTTCTGCTAGTTTTTGGCCCTCAGGTATGTGGAAATTTTTGTAAAGTTTGGGCAGCCTGGTCCATAATGCTTTGAACAATCAGCCTGTCTTTTCTGATAGACATAATTTCTATAATACATCAGAAAACGTAAAAGATATGTGTGTTCTCATGCATGATATTTTCACTAGCTAGATTTTGACTGGATCAAGATGGCGTTAGACACATATTTCAAGCCAGGGAAGGAGATAAATGGCCAATATTTTCACCATTTTTCATCAAAGTGCTAAAAGTCCAAGTTAAAATCAGAATAATCTGTTTGTAATTAGCAGTATGTGGTTTATCCTCTAGGGGTTTTATAGGTCATTCCTGTGAATGAAATAGCTGGGCCAAGAAAGCTACATATTATATATTAGAAGTCAATTATATATTTTACAGTGAAGCAAGACAGGCTTCCACTCTCTATCATGCGGTCTTGAATGAATATACTGAGAAAGTGGCAACTGTAATTTCCTTACTCGCCAATTATTTGCATTAATTTTTGTTATTTCGTGTTTTACTGAAATTGTTTTGAACTCTTGAACTAGATTGGAGCAAAAGAATAAATTTCATACAGATAGAAAGATCTGTAGAAAGGAGTCACCTTTCCTGCAGCAAGGAGTCACCCCAAGAAGTCAGGAAAATGGATTGAGCATCCCCTTGAAATACAAAAGAAATCAAACAGAAATTCTATTCTGGGTTTAAATTTGAGGCAATTCTTTAAAATACATATTTTAACTTCCAGCTTTCTGGTTTGGTTTGGTTTGGTTTGGTACGGTTTAGTTTGGCAGTCTTGTATTTTGCGGGTTTTTTGTAGGGTTGTTGTTTGTTTTGGTTTTGCCTATTTCAACCTATGTTACAACAAAAATTTAGGTTTTCATAGGACTCCTAGAGCTTCAGATTTTAGAAAAAAATTCAGAGAGATGTGAGAAATTAAATAAATCTAAGAATATTTAATGGACAATTCATAAGATTAACTATAAATATTCTTATCGAATCAAGGACGTTATTTATTATCTAAGCCTTACCCCTGTTTGTCCAAGTCTCCATAATGCTAACAGAATCCCTCTTCCTCCCCTCAGCCCTAAGATCAGGCAAATTTGATAAAACAATATTGTATAAAAGGAGGGGGTCTTCCTGTACTCCATATTTTGTCATATAAACTGCTATGTTTTGGTTTGTTTATTTTTAAGGATGCATTCCAGATTTGTTTTGCCGTAAGTCATAACTAATGACCTTGGACAAAATTGCTCAACTCTTTCTGTTGTTTGTTTACTTCATCATCCACACGACAGAAGAGCCATTGATAAAAATGTGTAAGATCCCTGACATTTAGAAATCTCAGTAGAAAAAGCATGTGCTGTAACTACCCACTCAGTGAACATATGTGGAACAGTTTGCATGTAGAATATAGTGTCAAAAATGAAATCCTTGTTTTTGGCTACTGCATATGCAGAAGAGTCAAGAATGTGTGGAACAGACTTCTAAGAATGTTGTACTTTGTGAGCATGATTGGCACTATGGCCTTTATAATGTAAATCCCCAAAACATGGTGGGATCATGTTTGGAACTTTTGCAATCACAGTCTATCTCACATGTCCAGTGTCTGCTGCCTCAGCCTGTCATATTTACAACAGGCTTGTGGCTGCTCTTACCCATGTTGCTAATATCAAATCTTTAAGGAGTTTGGACTTGCAGAGCTGAGCTCCACCAGGTTCCTCTCACATCCTACACAAAATCCCCGTGGTAGAAAATGGACAGAAACAGCATTACCAGCAGTTTTGTTTAGTACAAATACATCTAAATGCAAGCACTTTAAACTTTCTGATCAAAGAGAATTAATTGGAACCAGGACTGAGGGTGTTTAATATTACAAAAATTCAAGTTGTACAAAGAGGCTCAAAAAATTACTGTGTGAACTGATACCACGAGGCTACAATCAAATCTGCAATCTCAGCTACCCTTTGATACCATCCATATGCAAAGGGTCTCCAGCCCGAAAGAGGAGTGGCTATGCCCAACACTGCAATATTATCTTCTCTTTATTAACATCTGTAGGTTGATTTTGACAAAATCTGCTCTGCACTCTGAGATTTTCATGTCTGGGAAAGAGTCTGGTTTGCCTTGTGAGGCATTGCAGAGGTCCCAGCCAAAGGTCAAGACACCAATATAACATTGAAAGACCAAGAGGGAAGGAGACAGAGTTTTCCTAGCGGGATCTATCTAACTGTTTATTAATGCAATCAAGTAATGGTGAAATGGTGGAAGTCCCTCAGAAGAGGAAAGAGACAGGTGTTGAGTCCTCTGGGCTGGTTCCCAGGTGTTACCATGGATTTTTCATAACCTAAGTTTAATAATATATCTCTGTTAACCTGTAAGCCACACATCATTGCTTCCCAGAAGAGGAATTTGTAACTTAGCTTTTCGTTAAACATCTCTTCCAGATCATTTGCTTTATTCAAAAGCTTCCTTCCCTCAATATGCTCATTCCCTGCAAACAGACCGTCATCACCTGTTCTCCACTTGTTTGCAGGCTGATAGCTCTTCTCCTCTCATAAATTCCATTAATTAATGAATAGTCAGCAGGGAATTGTCTCTTTGGGCTCATTAAAGAAATGGACACTAAAATGATACGAAAGCAGCTGCCTCCTTTCTGTTATTCCCTTCTGACGGCTACTGCTTTCCTCATCACTGCTAAATTATAACACTGCTTTGATTAGCAGTCCTGTTACTTGCTGCAGCTGCATTTAGAGATGGAAATTTTAACTATACAGTCATGTTTAATTGATATTCTCATCAAACTGTTGGCATTGTAAAAAACACAGCCCTCCGATACATCAGGCTTGTGTACATATATTAAATCCTGTTGGAATTTTTTTGACCTTGTAAGCAGATTGAAAAGACATGTTTCTTGATGCTTTCTCATAAGTCACTGATTATCAGCTGAGCTCATTTAGGAACCAGATGTAAAATTTGTGAAAAATCTCAGGCCAGAGTTCATTCTAAACAGAAACATATTTGATTATTATCCCAGTGCCTAAGTGTGAATGCTCATTTCTATGCTGAAAAATTTAGAAATTATTTATTTTAAAGCATTGGATGAGATCTGACTTATTTATAAAAGATTTCAAATCAAAAACTATTCCCCACCAAAAGAGTGAAGTTAAGCGAGACAGACAATCTATATCATGGCTGATATAAATCACCATAGTTTGGAAGATGTTCTAATTCATGCAAGAAGGATGGTTGGGCCAGACTTGCTCAAGGTTTAGGTTCCAACTCAAGGTTTAGGTTCCAACTCATCCCTTGTTGAAGAAACATTACTCATAGAACAGTCCAAATCAGGGCAGCTTTCTCTACTCTGAGGCTGCTGAGACATGCTGATCCTCTAATAGCACAGTCTTTGAACAAGAGATGAAAGAATCCTGGAGTCATTAAGGTTGCAAAAAAACCTTTAAGATCATGAAGTCTAACTGTTGTTATATCACTGCCATGTCCACCACTAAACCATATCCCCAGCTGCCATATCTACATGGTTTTTTAAGATTTGCAGGGACAGTGATTCTACCACTGCCCTGGGCAGTCTCTTACAGGGCTGGACCACACTTTCTGTAAAGAAATGTTTCCTAATACCCAATCTAAACTTCCCCTAGTGAAACATTATACCATTTCCTCTGGTTCTAAAAGAGGATGTCTTGCAGCTTTGACGTAACCTAACAGGAATTGTTGTTAATTGCCTTTTAGTGATTGATGCTTTCACTCAGATAAAATCAGATCCCTTTCTGGGATTGGGACTAAGTGGAAAATACAAGAAAAGGGGACCAAGTCCATTGGTCTGGTGTTGACTTGTGATGCTGCCCATGTTCAAGTTCAGCTCTAAAGACAGAGGAAGAGGTTGTTTGTGATGGAATATACCAGCAAGCATCCAAAATCAGTCCTAACAGGAGCAGCTCTTTAAACCCTAGCCCTAGGAATAATATACTGAGTACAATTCTGAAATTATAGAAAATGTAATGGAAAGGCTTCAGACCTGTTTTTCTCCCTATTCATTAATTTCAGAGCTGGATTTTGACTTTGGTTACCAAATATAATCATATTTTGATGACAAACCCAAAACTTTCAAATTCAAAGGTACTACTTTATGAAAATAAAATATCCTTCCCTGACCTTGAAAACTGCTCAGCTTCACTTGTAGAGATTTCCATTAGATGTTTCAAAGTTTGTGCAGGATGATTATAGAGTTTGTAATTCACCTACAGTGCTTCAACACCCTATTTTATTTTGTATCAGGATGAACACTTAAAGGGAATCTCCCAGTCATCTCCAGCTCCTGCATTGTTGAAAGATCATCTGTTCCTGTTCTCCTGTGCCCTTTATGTGGGCAACGCCCTCAAGTCTCTAACTATGAGAGCTTGTTTAGATTCAAACTGGACCTTTTGGTTTTATTTCTATTTTTAGAGATCCAATAGCTAAAAAATTGGGTGATTTTACTAAGTTTCATGTGAGATCCTAACTTCCTGCAGAGAACAATAAAGGTGGGTATAGAAAAATCCATAGAAAAGGTGAGACCATTTCCTTTTTGATCAAGACAGACTTAGGCTCTTGTAGAAAACATCTTAAATTGCCCTACTGTGAAGGACCTCAGTTTTTCTAATCTAGACTTAGCAGAGAAATTTGGCCTTTGAACTGAAGAATTGAAAAGTAGTCCCCCATCAACTCTTTATTTGAAATGTTGTCTTGTTTTGTTGATAGTTGGCGTTGTATCATGTTAAATATTGCTACTTTGAGTAAATTACTAAAAATTTTCCCTTTTTATTTCAAGTGTTTAATTTCCTTCATTCTTTGATAGTCTGTGATTACTCTATTATTCTCTATTAATTGAATAATATCTACCTTTGAATTGCTTTGTGGAAGCAGTGAAAACATCTAGGTAGTTTAGACTATCACAGATATCACAATATATATGCGGAGGATTCACATATGTTATTAGGATTATTTAAAAATGTCATGTCTCTACCATAAAAAATAAAGAAATCATTCTCTGTAGTAGTTTGTAACTTGGCCTCATTGGTATGGGCATTTCAGCTGCCTTAGATTGAATTATTTTAGGCCTAAGAGGATCATTCATGGACACTCTATAAAGTTCATGGTACAAATTCAAAACAAGAGGCTTCAGAAAATTTGGTTTGAATTCAGAGTAGGACTCTAAAATGAAGCAAACATTATTCTTGAAATGTAGTGCACATCTATTCGTTGGTGCAATATCTAAGCTTAATTTTAAATTTTTAATAGAATTTTTTATAACAGTTGTGCTCATTAAAGATATCCAGGTTTGGTGAAGAGAAGTCTCCTGAAAGCCATTCTTTAACTCGGGGATTCAATAAAGCAGACAGGATTTATCAATTCACTATGCATAAAGAATTCATTTATCCTGTGGCAGAATTGTTTTTATCTCAGGAGGTTAAATATTAATGTATTCCATGTATGTGAAAAATTTTACCTCCTATTAAACCTTTCATATGTTTCCCATGCCTACATCTCTTTTTATGTATACTGATCTCTAACCTACAAGTCATTAAATTATTTTTGCCTCTAAGGTAATTTATTAATTATGACACACATTTGTTGTTAATTAAAAGATGCAGTTAGCTTAGTACTCGATATTGTTGCTAAATTAATTCACTAGATCTTTTACTAAAAGCCAAGATATGACCTTCTTATAGTGTTACACCTGATGCTGTTGTTCCACACTAGCTACCACAAGATCTGATAATAATTACAGAGGATTCAGGCTATCTGGCTGCTAGTAAGAATCTCAAGGCAGTAGAGGAGGGAAAATTATTAGAACTGATATCTGTGTTCACACTCATAGAGAAAAGGAGTTTGTCTAAAAGGAAAAGGAGAGTCCTGATGGCAAAGACAGAATGCATAAGAAATTTTTATTTAACCACACAGGCAGATGAATGAGTGTTGTTTTTCATTTAGAAATGTACAGTGTATAGGTCAATAACTGTTGTGTTTTGAGAAGGTAATTTGTAATTAGAGCCCTACTGGAGGTCCTATGATAAAATTATTCTTCTTGTTCTTCGCCTCACTGTCTCAAGAGCCTTTATGCTGGGATTATTTGCATTGGAATAAATTAGGATGCAGTTTTTAATCCAGCAGACTTCAAGAAGGATCCAATATATGCAGGAAATTACGGATATCTCTCATCTCTTCCCAGGAAACAATGCCCTAGTATTCCCTGATATGCAGTTATTCTAGTTTCCTCTTATCCAGAACTATTCCTGTCTCATCAAAGCCTCCATGGCAGAGGCAGAGAACCTGCTTTGTTTTTCCTGTGCCACTCATTTATTTGTATACATCCATCTTTATTTTTGACATTTATTCTTTGGCTAATAACAGTATCAACAACACGTACAGTGTTTAGTCTATACATGGTCACTACGTCAATCACAATTAATTTCTCTGTTGTTAATTCTCATAAATTAGTTTGAGTTTATTTGGTTTTTAGAAACCCAGAGACACCCATATTTTATATTCATTGCTGAACTGTTAACTAATTGGTCAGAAATTTAAATCAGTGGAAAAAAACTACCATGGGAGAAGATAAATGTGAAGATCATGTAGACAGGTCATTATTTGTGCTAATTGCATTATTTGGACTAATACACTGTGTAAATGAAAGTGGCACTGGTTTCTCATCTATTCATACAGATAATTCTAGATTTCTGAACAAGTAAATATACTTATATTTTTATCTAAAACTTGCTCACATCTTCAGGAAAATAAATATATTCTCATTTATGTGGACTACTCCTTTCTAGAAATCTATACAAATAGGTTAAAGAAAATGACAATAGTGTAAGTCATTATGTAGAAAATGATCAAAAAGGAATGCACTATTTCTAGCCATATTCTCTATCACATTCAAAGGCTCTGGAAACTAAATGATATTACAACAGGTTTCACTTTTTAATTTTTGATTTTCTATCCTGATGATCTTTTTCAAAACATTTCACCAATGTGACCAGAACATGAGATCAGCATTCTTCCAGAATTATGCTGGGACACTGTGGTCACATTAGAAAATGACATGTCACGCTGGTTGCCTTTTAGGAATGTTTTTCAGATAAGGGTACAGCAATAAAATGTTTAGTCATCAAGGTCAACAGGAAGGTTCTGTCTTGTGTCAAAGCAACATTGGAATTGAGTAGACATAGGGGTTATATAATTTCTTTTCAAAAGAAAGCTTCTCCTCGCTTCTTATCCTGCACATTTCTGTTTAATCGGAAAAAAATTGTACTATTTGGGGGTTGAAAGTCATATTTACCCAGATAGTAAAAGAGGCTTTTACTGATCCTTTAAAGCAGAAGTTCACATCAAATCTCTGTCAATCCTGTCAAGAGCATATTTTTCAGCTCTTTAGGAAGAAGGAAATTTGAAATGTGAATGATAATAATTAGAATTATTTTGATAAATGACACAATAGAAAGGACATGTAGTTTTTTAAGCAAAAAGAATAATCACAAATTTATTCCTTCATGTGTGGTTCAAAATTTGTCAAAAATAAAATAAACAGATCTGCATCCCATGCTAGATATGAAAACAGCTTCACTAGCAATGAAAATAAAGACATCAAAAGGATAAGGAGTTTCCAAAGCCATGAATGTGAGTAAATATGAACAGAAGGAATTTAGGGTTATTTGGGGTTATCACAGCAACCCAAATAAAATGGATTTTAATGTCAATCTGTTTTTGTGAGATGCAAATGAAATACACAGATGCTTTAGAGATGATCAAATTTAACAGCTCTGAAACTTTGTGTATTTAAAAGCATAATATAAATTTTAATCGACATTTCCATATGGGAAGGTCTGTGGATGAAACTGCAGATCTCACAGAAATACAGCCACTGATGCCAGTGTTTGTGGCACTGGGGCTAACACAAAATGTCTTGCAAGGACAAAAGAGAAAGCTGTTATAAACACTGGGATCAGCAGCACAGCAAAATGCTGACTTCCAACCACCATCACCTTCCACAGCCCTCAGCCCTCCTGCTCCTTTCCTGGAGCACATTTTAGGCAGGACCCTTCAGAAGGTCTGAGCTGTGTGGGATGTGGGGAGGATATATGTGTAAGACAGTACATTTGCTCTATGTTTGCTACAATCACAGGTGACAGGACTTGATGATCAGATGATCATTCATCTTTTTTGCCATAAGGAACAGTTGGCCACTAAAGCTGGTATAACAACTTTAAGAGAATGGCTCCTAAAATTTCCAAAACATATCAGCTGATTAATCATTATCAAGTTTCTTCTTAAAAAGGCTTGTTTTGAAAGACATTACATTGTACTCAAAGCTTTCTCTTTGTAAAAATGGTACTCAGGGTGTCTTGAAGTTGCCAGAAAACTATAACGCAAAATTGAAGAGTTATTCCATTTATATAATCACAAAGCACATGGGTTACTGAGATTGTGATGATTTTTTCTCTTTGTACTTAGGTCTATGCAGATTTTAAAAGTGAAATCTGAAAAGTGATCAGCCATTGACAAAATGTATGATATTTTCAAATTTGGAGCAGAAAAGGAGTAAAGATCATTGCATTATAGACAAGGTGTATTTAGAAAACACAGCTTCCCCTGGAGGTTTGTACTCCATATAATTACATTCCACATACAGTAATTGAAACTTGTGAATATGTCAAACTGTGTGTTTTCACAAACCTGCAGTAATCAGCTCAAATTATTTAAATTCACTATTTGACAAAATTGCTATAAATATGACAGAAAAAGATATTTCTAGTGTATATTGCTTCATAAGTCTATCAAATGACTGCCTAGGGAGATAACTACATTGTGTTCCTATGGAAATCTGCAGGATAGCAACATCCAATAGTGAATACTTGTCTTTTCACAAACCCTCTTTAATTTACTAAAAGATCTACTGATATTAAAGGGAAATATCAGCTCTGTGGTCTGGGACAATCCACATACCTCTCTGATTCAGGAATTACCATAAAATCAAGCACTTCAAAACTGCTGGCCAACAGCTCAACAGCTGTCATCAGCTGTTGAGCTGAAATCAGAGAAAACAATGCTGATTTTTACCAACAGAGAGTTCAAATTGCACATCTAGAGAGAGTGCACATGCTGGGCTCCTGACACCATCACAACAGACTTGTCACCTCCACAAAAACTGCTCTAAGACCAGAGATTGTCCTATTTGTTGTGCATTTAATGTGTGAGAGAAAAGGCTCTCTAGGGGTTCATGAAAGCCAAGTGCCGTTGTAGTTTCCAGCCCTTCTGAACCTTTGAGATGTCATGAATGCTGGAGAAAAAGATTTTCCCAACGCCTTTGCTTCAAGAAGTGCTGTGAAGATGGAAAGGAAAAGAGGAGGGCAGGGGATGGAATGGGTTGGGGTGTCATAAATTATAGTTGAATGTTTTCTAACATGCAGTTTAAGGAATTAATTTATCCCAGCCTGTTTTCTGACTGACCAAAAGGCAAATGTGATATTAATTGATAATATGTATCACTGCTGGTAAAAAAGAATAAATGGAGTCATTGTAGGAAACGGATACACAAGAAAACATTTTTAGATTTTTATTAGGAAACATGAGAACTTTCCAGAGGTCTTTTACTACATCTAACAACTCTTTGATGGCCCTTGGAGTTAAGATGAATTAACAAAGAGGAAGAAAACACAGAAAACCATGCAGAAAATGTTTTCAACCTTTTAATTATATGCGTGGAAAAACAACAACAACAACAACAACAACAACAACAACAAAAACCTCAAAAACAAACCACAAAAAAAATTGCAGAAACTACTTCAGCTAGAAAGTGGAAGTAGGCTTTAAAATGGGGTATTTTCTTTTACTTCATCCCTCTTACTGTATGGTGGAAGGATAAATTTAAATCTACTAAATCATCTTGTCTATTCCTCAAGAGTTAGAGAACCTTGTGCACATTTCCTAGAATTGTAGATGTTTGGATGACACTCCGCGAGGGTGACAAGGCGCTGGCACAAGTTGCTCAGTGAAGCTATGGATGCCCCATCCCTGGAAGTGTTCAGTCACGTTTGATGGGGTTTTGAGCAGTCTTGTCTAGTGGAAAGAGTACCTGCTGTTCTATGGTTATATGAAATGTATTTGAAAGGAAAGGTAATTTATTTAACATTATTTTTATTCCTTTCTTTTTTCTTTTTTAATGGAGATAGTGTGTGCTTTTCTCCTGCAAACAAACTGATCTGTACATGTATATATATTTACATAACCACAACATTTCATTAAACAAAAAGAAAATATATCTGTTCAACACCTAGTTTAAAATATTATATGAAGATGTGGCTAAACACCCCAATTATGAATCATATATCACTACTTCAACCATTCCACAATTATGAGAAGTATTGGCCTGGCAAACCAACATAACCACTGTTTCTCAAAAACTGAAGAAACTGCTAGCTGCAGAATGGCCACTGGAGCTCTTTGGTGGCAGACAAATAGCTGAAGTTGAAAATAACTGAACAACCTTTTTAATCAATACACCAATTTAAATGAATGCTGCATTCACCCTTTATTCAAAGCCTAGAGGGCCTGAGAGAAAGCCTCAAGCCATTGCTCACTGACATACACAAATAGCTTTACAGAGAATTTACATGGAAATCAAACTATTCAAAAAATAACTAATTCAAAAATTATAGTTAACACATTGTAAGATTAGGAGATAGTCAACAAGAATTATAATGAGAATATAGTAAATCCATCACATTTTGCCAGTTTTTTATTAGCAACCCCTAGTCCAACTCTATTTTTGGACTAATTTGCATTTTTTAACTAAAAAATTAAAAGAAAGCTTTGAGGACCAATGTTATGAATTGTCTTACAGTGTATTTAAATCCGAATGTTCAAGAATGTCTTAACTCTTACAGAGCGTTCTAGTTTTGTTCTATCCAAAGTGAATTCTTTATTTTACAACCCTACTAAGCAGGCATAATTTCTGAGTTAAAGCGTCAGGATTTTATACATTCTTATGCATTGAGGCCGTCTTACTATTTTAAATTGCATCAGACTCTTGATGTCCTTTTCTGCAATTTTGGTGATATGATTTTTATATTGTATAAGCCAAGGGTGTACTGGGAGTCTAGCTATTGTATTAGTATCTTAATTGGGATAGATAGTAGATTTGGAGTTCCTATTTCTTTTCACACCTTCTTCAACCTGATTGGACATTTTGAAAGTCTGAGTTAACTCCTGGTACTCAGTGCTAGCCTTCTCATGGTGTGTCAGGACCGTAAGATGAACAGGAACATCCAGCCCTTTAAGACAGAATATTAATTTGGAAACTTGGGAGAGAACAAGCACATTTTGTTCTAAATGTAGCATATAAGCTAGGAGAGGTATTCTTTCTTTCATTGATACATCTGAGCTTTAGAGTTCCCATTTAAGTGGAATAGTGTCTTCACATGTTGTCATAGAAGGTCCAGCAGAAGAAAGAGTAGCCATATGGGTATTCTTCAACAAGTAGCAGAGGATAATGGCAGTACAGCACTGAGTGACAGGATATCCTCAAATACCTTCCAAGCCAGAACATGTATAATCCCAAAAATCCCTGTGCATATCTAAATAAGATTTTAAGCAGTACATACTCATTCATTTGTTCAGATTGTTTAAACTAAACTAACGGACTTTCTGGAGTGCAATGTGCAATTTAGATGTCTGTATTCAAAAGTCTGACCCCATCTCTATAAAATCGAATGCATTTTCCTTTGTACTCTACAAATGCCAAGTGTAACAATTTGATTTCATTTCATAAATGCTTTCCCAAACACAAACTTCATCACTAATCCTTTGTTAGTGTGTTCTGGTAAAACTGGACTCCTGTCTTTGAACTTAGCCTGCCATGTATTTCTGTACTCAGAGTGAACAAATAACATGAGTATCTTTATCTCACCTTAGCTGAAGTGGGATTTCTGAAAAGGAACTGTATACTGTTTTGGGGCCACATTTGGGAATACAATTTTTCTTCTTTTTTTTTTCTTTTCTTCTTTAAAAGGCATTTCATAAGCCTCTCCCTTAGGCAGCTGAAAAGCTGTTCTCAGTCAGCACTGTTGTAGAACCTGAGCATGCAGGTATCAAAGTGCCTGCTGTATGACTCACAGGAGTTATTTTCAGCTTTGGTAGTTAATATGGGAAGGTAGGACAACTGCTTGATAATCCTAACCACCAGAAAAGAATTACAGCTGGGGAGACAGAGGTTCATCTCATCAGTGTTACACAACATGAAGTGATGCAGGATGCTTGGATCAGAAATAATATTTGTAGCTGGCGGTCAAAATCCTCTACCAGTGCCACACTGAAAATTTGCTTTCTTTTATGCATGCCTTCACAAACACTCTTCGCTTCAAGAGTGTTTCCAAATGTGCAACATCCTTTTTCCAATCAATAATAAAGGGTCAAATCACACTTAAACCTCAAAAAGATTTCCTATAACCTCGAATAGCAATATGTGAAAACAAGCTTCTTAATGATGGGAAAGGGGTTTCCAGAAAATTTAATTAATATTCTTACATTTATTTCTATTGTGTCACTAATATTAGCTGTTCCCTGTGCCAGAGACCTAGGAGACAAAAATATCTCAAACTGCCAGTTGTTCTTATAACTGGATTCACCTCTCCCCCTATTGATTCCCAGAATTTGAGAGGCACAGAAAAAGGATCACTTTATAATGGACCCATTTCTTTTACTTGTCTCTAGATATTCAATGCTGGCTCAAAATGAAGCCATAACACATGCTAAGGCAGATCTCTTGTTTAAAGTGCTACTCTCTCATGCTGTAGCTCAATCTGACTTCACTGAATAGTCAGCCATGCCCTGTCCTGTGTTTTGCCTTTTGAAGGAAACATTTCTAAGGGGAGTTATCTTCATCCCTGCATTGTTATGGATTAACTGGAAGCTGGGCTGGGTTTCCTTTATGTAGTGCATTTTTATCTCAAAGCAACAGCAGGAAAAAGCTGGAAGTGTCAAATTCTGCTCAGTGCAGGTTATGTGCTTGCTGGTGCTCTAGCTCTGACTCCCTCTGACACGAGTTCATCCTCCACCAAGAGACACACCCAGGAAAACTCTGTACTTTTTGGTGAGAGATGCCCTAAGGATAGCTAAAGCTGCTTGACCTTGGAGGTAAATACAAAACTGGCTGCTATATCCTGTTACATCCTAATGTCACACAATAGATCCTCTACAGGTGGCACATGTTGCAGCGGTCCCATCCCTGGCAGTGTCCATGGCCAGGTTGGATGGGGCTCTGAGCAATCTGGTCTACTAGAAGTTGTCCCTTCCCAAGGCAGAGGGGTTGAAACTAAATGGTCTTTAGGGTGCCTTCCAACCTAAACTTTTCTATGACTCTGTGATTCATGGAAAACATTTTTGATCTATGTTACCCATCACACTGCAAAGAAGTATTAGTGCCACATTGCCCTTTGCTCAACTAGGATGACCTTCATTTGGATGACATTATAGTCATTGGAGAGAAGGGAGTACAGACAGGTTAGCCTTTAGAAAATGCTTTAGGAACCTTTGTCTGGGTGCTGTATGCAGCGTCTTTTGAGTTTTGGCATGCCCCTGTCACTTTTATTTATAGCCTCCTGTCTCTTGGTTCCAGTCTACGTGAGGCAGAAGGGGCTTTCTGTGACAGATTAAAGAACAAGCAAAGTTAAAGTGCCAAAAATCATGGAAATTGCACCAGGATGTAGAAGAAAATGTAATGGACACCTCAAATGTTTTTAAATTTTTTGAATCGGATCCTTATTCATTTGGGTGGGTTTGCCAGGCATGAACTGTATGACTAATAGATTTCTTTTAGCTTAGCCTATAGAAATAACATTTGTGTGGATTTATTGGAATTTTTCTTTTCTTTGGTATTGATGCCATCTGTATTCATTGTTAGGCACGAGGTGTTCAGACCTTTCAGATCTATTTCCCAAATCAGTGTTTTCTTGATGTTGCTCCTCTTTCTTTTGATTAGCATTTGAAAAATATCTGCTATTTAATATTAACTGGTTTTATTATTGTTATTATTGTTATTTCTCAGTTACATAGAAAATTGTGTTATCAAGGTAGATATGCAGTAGCTACTGGTATATTTTTGTATTTTATTTAAAAGGTATGTTACCTACTCATCCTCAGACTGCTTTATACATTCAGAGATTAGAGGGAGGGAGCTCATCTCTGATATCACTGCTGGCCCTTGCTCTTGCTGTTCAGTCTTGTTTCATGACTTATACATGAGCTACTCATTCACCTACACACCCACAGATCAGAACAAAAATTCCAAAGTGTCAAAATGTCATTGAAGAAAGAACAGAGAAACCTGTCAGGCACTCCAAGACACTGATGACAGCTATGACTTACAGCCTCTGGTGTTCTGACAGAAAGGTGTAAAATAAAGATCCTGTGGATGATGGATCTTATGTTGCCATAAATTCAGTGGAACCTTTATCCCCCCAAACCTTGCATAAATATAATGAGACAAAATGACTATTAAAATGTTGCCACTGAGAATGGAGAATATTTTCTATTTGCTTTGCATTCGTTTTTGCAGAGGAATAATTTTTCAGTTGGACTTACCCTGAGCGGCTTTTTCTGACACAAATTTCTGCTGTCACAAAACATAGCTATTTTCTAGGGTAGGCACAAGCATGTACATATCATCATCTCCCACTGAGGAGTTCAACTGAGCACTCTTTCCAAGTTGCGCTTGCATCAGGGCACAATTATTGCTGGCAAATGCTAACACACCCTTTCCTTTACACTTCATTTGTTGCCTAATCCATCTAATCTAATGGCCAGTCATTGAAAAGGCATTACCTTCTGCAGTGCAAAAATCTTCCTTTAACTTTTTTGTCATAGTGACAATGTCCTATCCTAAATTTCACTACAGGGATTATATTTACAGTGACTTTTTTGCATGTTATTCTCCCCACCACCCCCCTATATAATTGCAAGAAAATTTAATAGCCAGGCTTTAAAGTCAGTTTGTATCTCAAGTTTGGTCCTTATATTCAGGAGGTGGGACAGAAGTAGAGATTCAATCAAAGCTGATGGCTTTGTATTGCTGCTGTAAAATGTGTTTCCATGAAAGAGGAAGTACTTTGTTTTGAGGATAGGCATGAGGACAATTTTTGTTATCTTATGCCATTAATTTCTAATCTCTACAGAGATTGATTATTCAGTTCCTCACTCAATTTAAATTATATGTAATTCATTTAACCTAATGTCAGGATCAGAATTCAGCTGTCTATATACAAGCTTATTGTACCTTTTGAGATAGCCTGATATACCTGAGATATCCTCATTGAAATCACAGATGTCATAATGGAAATTTATATCCCATTGGAGTAGCAGCAGAAAGACATGAGCACACAGTTCACAGAGACATTAACTCTGATGTGTGAGAACAAACCTGAGTCCCACCCTGAAAGTTACAGGAGGTCAATCCTATCCTTAGAAGAGCTAAAATGGTAGCTTTTACCCATTATGCCTCACAAACATCCTGTAATGCTAAATGGGGTTCATAAAATGATGCAGATAAATTCACATTTGTGATGTGAATTTTGACATACTTTGACATAATTTATTTTCATGAGTATGACTTTTTCAAGTTTGCTACACACTGGAAAAAGACAAAACAAAACAAACCACTCCATTAAGGACAGACTTTTAGGTAACGAACAAGGTACTTGTAGCTGTAAGCTTCATCACAACTGGCAAAATGTATTTTCTTCAGTGGAACTGCGAGTGTCTGGTTGGCTCGCAAGACCACTTCTAGCAGTGCCATCTAGGGGCTGCAGCCACAGCAGTGCTCTCATGAGGACAGATTGCCAAACCTGTTTTTCTGTCTCACTAGCATGGCTAAATAGTTCAATAAGATTAATTTTGAATTTTAATAGTTCTTTGTTCTGCGAGCTTCAGTGAATCTTTTTTTTTTAATCTGAAATATAGAGACGTGACAAAAAAGAAAGTGGTTTTGACTTGATTTTTAAATGAAATGTCTTGGTGAAATGCTGGCTCTGCTGAAAGCAATGCAAAAGCTTTCATTGATGTCTATGAGCTGAAATTTCACTTGATTACTTTTTCTATTTAAATACATCCCTCTTTAATGAAATACATTTACATCTATAACATTTGAGACAGACAATTCTAAAGCTTAATCTTTCTGTAGAATCTTTAAACTTGAGTTGAAAAGTTGAAAGCAAATCAGAAATAATAACTAGACATTTATGCTTTCCACTCAAGAGACTGTGCAGAAATGCATCGCTCTTTTTTCTGTTTTACTTCCCTTTCCAAAACACAAAACATTTCATCCATCAGTAGCTACTGCTTCAAAGCCTCAAAGGCTCCATAAATCTTGGATTATCTCTGCAGTCTCTAATAAGAAAGAAAATATCTGAGGTATGACCTTCTTCCTCTTAAATTTCCTAGTAAAAGCACAAGCTAATCATATCAGTAGAATTAAAGTGATAGAACTAATAGCATCAGAAGAATTATCAGCAGATATTATGGACCAGCTTCAAACAATCACTCCAGTTTTGTTTTTCCCTCCTACCTTTTCTACTTTAAAGGTTTTTGGGTACAAGAATATGCATGATAATATGCTCATTGCCAATTACTAAGCCTCCCATAGATTTATAGAATAAATTACAAAATTATGTGGAAAACTGAGATATTGCAAAAAGCCAAAGCACTGTGAAGAAAATGCATGTTTGCTTTAATATTGCTATTAGTTTCCCTTATGTTACATCTCAAATGGAGGCAGTACTTATTACAATGTTTTTTAAATAAACATTAACTGAGGAACAGAATAGGTGTGGAGGAACAGAAAAGGAGGGCCCTCTGGAGATTTTTGAGATTTCTGCTCAGCTGGTGTTCTTCTAGATTTTATCCTCAGCTGCCCGCAGCTCAGTCCTACACAGCACCCAACAAAAGCTGAGTATCACCACTCTGTGCTTGACACAGTGACTGTTAGAATCCATTGGCATGAGACTTGGCTGAAGAATACCCAGTTTAGCAGCTGCATGATGATTATATTTCTGCCCTGATGCTTTATCTGAAAATACCTGTTCAGCTAGGAATCCTAATGCAAATCTTTCCTATCCTTGCTGGCCCATCAAAGTGGGTTTTCTTGTTAAAGTGCAGGTGATGAAGAGAGAAAGGATCTCTGATTTTGAGCTTCTTAAGTGATTTTTTTTTTATTCAAACCAGACACCTCTTTGACCAGGCATCTTGCTGTTAAATTCAGAGGTGCTTTCTTGGGAAACCAGATATGCCACTCAACTACTAGGCAGCTAAATTGCAGATAAGGCTGTGGCTTCTGCAGGCTTTCTGTCAAGAACATCTGGGGACACTAACACTTGTAAGGTGGGGTTTGGAGTACCTCCCATGGCCTGAAATGGGATGGTCTGAATAAACCCAGCTGTGCCTTTGGAAAAATGGATCTGAAAATACTTGAGTGTGCCATACTGTCCCAAAGATTTTGATTACCAAATCTGCCTTTCTACAACCTCCCGCCACAGTGATGTACTTTTACTACTGTGAAACCCAAGCTCATGGAGATGAGCATACATGTTGTGGGAACTAATCATAAAAGGCATATTACTGCCCTGGAATTTCCCTCCACTACACTTGGTGAGGGGATGATCTTCACGGTACCCTGGAGGCACGGAAACAGTCAAAACTGCGTCCTGCATGTAAAGGGACAAAGCAAGTCAACAAATTTTACTCTGTGAAAAATTGTAAGAGCTCAGTCTTGCTTGGTCTACATGTATTGTCAATCTACATATGAGGATTTTGATTCGGTCCCCTGCTTTAATTTTCACTCATCATAAATACGATGGTGACTCCTTTCAATACAAATGCAACTCTGCTGTGCTTGATTTATTTTTTTTTCCCCCAGGAAATCTGCATAGCTGAATTTGAATATAAAAATAAGGAAATAATCATAGAATCACAAAATGTTTTGCATTAGAAGAGACCTTAAGGATCATCTATTTCTAAACCCCATTGCATGGGCAGGGACCCCTTCCACTAGACCAAGGTGCTCGAGGCCCCATCCAATTTGGCCTTGAATGTTTCCAGACATGGGTCAGCCATAACATTTCTGGGCAACCTGTCCCAGTGTCTCACCACCCTCACAGTAAAGTATTTCTTCCTAATATCTAACCTAAGCCTTCCTCCTGACAGTTTGAAGCCAATTGCTCCTTGTCCTGTCACCCCATGCCTTCGTCCTCCAGCAGCTCCTTAGAGGCAGGGATGGGGGAAGGGGTCCCTTCCAGATCAGAAAATGTCAGGTGGTGTCATGGGTTCCCATGGGAATCATTCACCTATTTCTTGTACCCTGTGTCATTAGCTTTGTTGCTGTTACAGTTTGCTGCCTTTTGTTTCTCCAGTTCTCCCCTCCAGCCCTTTCCAGGGAGGGATGAGGGAGGGAGAAAGGTGAATGAGTGAGTGGCACATGGTTTGGAGTGTTTCAGAGGGAACATTAAATTGAGAAATACCATTCCTAAACTACAACAGCCTGTGGGAAAGCTATGTGATTTCTTTTACTTTTCTCTTCAGGGAAATTGAGAAAGCTTAAATTTTTTTTTCCTCCAGCATTAGAGTAAAACACAGTTGTCTGTGAAAGCACACCCACCAGGGCAAGAAATAATATCATGAATACATTTCATCTGGCAGATGACTGTTTATGGAAATATCTTCACAATATTTCTTTATTTCTTCAGAAGTACTGCTTTTTCTGGATAATAAAATTTATTAGTAGAAAATATGAAAAAATTATAGCCACAAAGAGCACTATTATTTTGTGTGGTTTGGCTTCTTAACAGCTTGACTTTAGCTTTGTATCAGCTTCCTCATTATTATTTTTCTATCACTGGTGATAAAACTAAAGGAGATGCAATAAGTCTTTAACTGAACTCATGCTTTTGCTAAACTCATTTCTATGTAAAATTTAAAATACCACAGAAGTGAAGGTATTTTTCATATTACAACGTGTTTAAATGTCTGTTGTTGTGCACAGACTACTTACCTCTGTCTAAATTCAGCCTAGACCATATCCTGATTCTGAAACACGATATTTTCCTGGTCACTTTAATGAAATTGGGGTTTAGATCTACATAGAGATTCCATTGTTTAGATAAATTTTAATCTATAATTTTTTCTTCTTGGACCCATCTAGTTATTTTTTTTGTAGAAAGATCTGGTTTGAATAGAAATTCCTTGGCTTCAAAGCAGGGGGAGCATCTATGAATCCATTCAAAGGACTCTACATCACAATGTCAGTGTTTACATGATTTAATGATCATGACAATGTTGCAGGGATCCTCAGAAAGTGGGGAGATGTAAGAGGATTTCAAGTTTTCTGAGTTACCATGGGGCTTTATGCCTGACTCATTTGATAGAAAGAATCAAATCATAGACCCGTGTCACAGAATCATAGAATGGTTTGGGTTGGATGGGACCTTGAAGAACATCTAGTTTCAACTCTCCTGCCATGGGCGGGGACACCTTCCACAGGTTGCTCAAAGTCCCATCTAACCTGGCCCTCAATGCTTCCAGGGATGGAGAAGCTACAACTTTGAGCAACCTGTACTAGAGCCCATTCATGAAAGAAGTCAAGGAGAGCCCTAGTGTTCTCTTCATCATCTTTAAAGCATGTTAAATGATGTCAGCATGAGGACCCAAGTGTAAAAGTGAAGTAAGGAAAGGGTTTTCCTCTTTAAATCATCCAAAATCAGAGGTTTCTACTGCAGTAAAACCATAATTAAACTCCAGTGAAAAATTACAGAGAATTCAGAAAATTGAATTGACAAGGGTTTCTGGAAACAGGGGTACAGCATCTCCCTATTACCTCAGAGAGAAAGAGAAATGCCTTCAAAAGAAGCAGAAAAAACCCCAAAATCTGAGTGGTAAATACAGATATAAGCAATGCTTCAACAGTGTATATTTTCCATGTAAAAGATAATTTCTATCTTTGGTGTACAAATTCTCCTTGATCTGCTTTGTTACACATTTACATATCAGAGCTGAAGGTCATTAAAGAGTTATGGGGCAGAACTTTTCCATTGTGTTAATCACTTACAACCCCAATTTCACACCACACCAGTCCTTTGTACTCGGGCTCACAGAGCCCACTACAACCTCCCTCCAAAACTGCCACAAAACCTGCTTGATCACTGTGCATTCAAACCAGGAATACCTAAGATATTCTAGACAGAGAGGGGAGGCATAAACAACTATGGAAAAAGAATTTCTGGATAAGCTGGATGTGGATTAACTTCTGGTGCCTTTCAGCAAGCCCTAAGGCATCTCTGAGTGGTGCGCAGCTGTCAGTAATTCTGACCCTAAAGGTATATGGAAATGAGGAAAATACCAATAATTTTAACTGATAAGTGGGGGGTGATCTTCTCAGAGTAGTATGGGCACAAAATCCACTAGCTAGCAGCTATAAGCATTTATTTCTGAGAGGCAACAGCATCATGTTAGGAAGATTTAGATTAGGCTGACTAAATATTCAGTGTTTCAGTGTCCAAAATCCACCTTTCTGTAGCTTTACAAGGGACCTCATTGTAACCTCGCAGATCTGCCCAATCTTCCATCAAGGTTCAGTCTTCAGAGTGAATTCTGGAGTACAACAGCTTCTCTTTAATTAATATTAACATCTATAAATTAGATATCTATAATAAGTGTATATAACTATGTGTAATTATATATCATTGCATCTGGAAGAAAGAAAAGATTTAGTATTCAATCATCACTTTTCCAGGTCTTTATCAAATATCATGTCCTTTTTATGGCTTTTTCAAATTTTTGTTTGTTTGTTTATTTTTTCTATATTCAGTATGTTTACCTTCTTTCATAAATTTTATTTGACAGACATCCTAATATTTTCTCCATGGTATCTCCATGAAACACTGACCAATTTGTAACCTTGTAGATTTTTAAATGCTCCCATAACTTTCTTTTTACTTCAGGAAAATACAGAAATACAAGCTAAAATTCATCCCTAAGATGCAAGAAAATTTAAAAATTGCTTTTAAGTGCATTGCTGACTCAAAGCCTTAATATCATTGGGAAGATATATTAGAGCAAATGCTTTGGATAAAGCTATACATAAATGGGACATTTCACAAATAAATATTTTTAGCCCTCTCATATTTTCAGTTTCTTCTCTCTAAGCTTCTTATTGAGCATTAAATTCTTTCAAGCTCCATAAAACCCTGGAAATCAATGTAATATTACAGGTAGCATGAACCAGAATATTCTGTGTAGATGTTAATTATTCTTTTTATTAGAGTTTGGATTTAGAAATTAAAACCCATGGTGATTTAGGCTTCCTTGTAATTAGATGTAATAATTGGAATTTCTTTCATAGTGAGCTATGCCTTTGTTTTGAAGGAAGAGCAATATTTTATACCCAGTGATATTTGATATTTATCAATTTTCCAACATTTCCTTGTGGCTTTCTCTCCACTGAAACTTCCCAAAATGATCACACAACTGTTATTATGGCAATGCCCATCACTTTTCAGAGGTCAAGGAGTTTTGCACAAATTTCTTACTTTCCTTCCATTTCTCTAACTGCAATTTCCTGATGGCTCAAAAGTGACTTTGTGCAAGAGGGTGATATTTATGAAGAAGGTACAGCACAAACCAAACATACCCATGGAAATTTGCCCCAGCAAATTTGACTTTTCAGAAGAGTGAGGTCTAACATCCCAAACAACTCTCCTGCTACATTCTTCCATAGCTGTTTTTTGAGTACTTTTTGTTGTTTATTTCTTAGGCTCAAGTGGCAGCTCTCTTGGTCATCACTTAATATGAGATTGCATAAAGAGAATGGGCTAAATAATTAACTATTTTGTCAATATGTTAAGTATGCAACTCAGAAGTAAAATTGGGTATTAACAGCTGTCTAACATGCACCTTTTACAAATAATCCCTTCACGCTGACAGTTGGAATTTCCTGGTTTTGAGGGCAATCATCCTCCCTCTCATGGGGAATAACTAATTAAAAGTGTCTCTTCAATCACTCCTCATCATCCAAGAATTCTCTAGTGATGAAGGTCATCTGCACAGGGCCAGCATTTAAACATATTTACATAAAGTTAAAGAAAAAAAATATTAACCAAAACCCATTTTATAGAAGTGTCTCTGAGATGTGCTCATTGTCCTGATTTTGAATCTTCCATACTTTAGGATATTAATATTCAGCACTTTGTTGTCATTATTTAAGACAACAAGTTTTAAGTCAAATACCAATCTGCATTCAGGTTTTGATCAGCTAGCCCTAGAAATATGAAGTGATGGATAAAACATCCATTTTATATTCCATGTTTATTGTGCAGATGAGTTGATTTATCAAAATAGCATCAATGGGTGAATTATAATGGTTTCACACTTGGTTTCAATATTCTTCTACCCTTTCTTCTCTTTTTAATATATTTTTGAAGATAATGCTTTATTTTCATGATAGTAGCAAATTATTGAAACATATAAAACCTCTGCAAGTTATGTTTTATATTGAGTTTTTTAAACCTTTGATCCAGTATTCCAAATTTTCTAGAAGAAGAAAGCACAAGTGGAGGGAATAGAGGTTTCATAGTAATAGAAATCAAAGCATTGAACAATAAACCAAGAGCTCCATGGATGGACAGACAGCAGAGATTGGCAAAATTAGGAGACAGTTGGCAGAGAAGCAAAACTGAGCACTGTAAGGTATATTTCTACAGCTTTTTTATCTGCATTATTCCAAAGTTTAAATATCCAATCTGGGGTGAAATTCAGATGAATTTAAAAGCCTAGAAGGAACGCAAATATTTTTTGCTTTCATTCAGGTGTTCCACTAGAGTTTCACAATAATAAGGGGTTGCCCTTTAACCAATGGCAAAATTTCTAATGTGAAGGATGCTTGGATTTTAGTAATAGCTGAGACAGTGATGGCTAGAGAATCTATCTCAGCAAGCAACAGCTTACATCAGTAAATGCAACCCAACAGGCCAAGGCAAACAGAAGAAATACAGAGAGAGGCTGAGAGAGCTTGTTTATTCAACTTAGAGTGGAGAATAAGAAGGAGGAGACTTTTGTCTACAGATGCTTAACAAAGAGATGTAGAGATGAAAGAGCAAGGCTCCTCTGGGAGTTGCACAGTAAAGAGGCTGTGACAACAAGCTGCAAAAAAGGTAATTTTGGTTAAATATAAGGAGAAATGGGGGGAAATCACAATGAGTGTCTGAACACAGAAACAGGAACCCAGAGAAGATGAGTGATTTAATTTATACACTGGAACTTCTTCTGGACAATCTTGGAGGTCCCTTCCAATCTGTTGTTTTATGGGCATGGGAGAGATTCTGTATTAACAATATAACCATGTGCAGGATTGTTTCCCAATGCCAAGTTTGAGCCCTAGTTTCCTTTTACATATATTATAGATGTAGACTATAATTCTATCAGCTTATGATAATCATCAGTAATGCACAGAGTGATATAACATAAATATCTACCCTGCTTTAATATTTCTTTCCAGTCCACAGCACCCATATCTAAGGAACAGGTGATTTCAATGAAATTACACTCTTCAGCCATGTTGTCAAAAAATTCAAATATAATTTAAATTAGGATAGATTATAGTGACAGCTCGATTGGCCAAATGATGAATGTACTTTTTACTCAGATATATAGAACAGTGCCTGGGATTGGTCAGTTGCTTTGTTTTGTAATAATCAGATTCTATTCTGTAGCCCCACTTCTTACTAAGACACCTTGCTCACAGATAAATAGAAGCTGATGTTGTTGTGCATCTGCTCAGGGTCCACAAGCATAATCAGGAAATAAAAATAATATCAATCAGAAGATAAGAACTTTTGATTCTCTGAAAGCTTCTAAATCACCCATAACTGAGGTTTCTGCTTTCAGGATCATTGCTTTTCCCAATTACATGCTCTGAAATTATTGTTTTCTGTAAGCAAATAAAATTAAAATTAAATATTTTCTGATACAAATGATAATTGGACACTTGTCTGTTAAGATGGTTTTATTTAAACAAAATGTACTCTTGTAATACTGCATTTCTGATTCTACAATCCTGTAATCTTCAGGCTGCTTCTCTTCTCCAAGTCATCATAATTAAAGGCAGGTGTTCAATTTAGCCACCAGAAGGGATGAGTTAATCTTGTAATTATTAGTTGCAGAAGATTTCTAATTAGAATTATAAAGTATTTAGTTGTGAATAGATGCAGGTAGATGCTCATAAGAGGTTTTTTTTTTTAATAAATAAACACCTATCTCCAATAAAATGAGAAGTACTTGAGCTCCTATGTTCAAAATGTCATTAGGAACTTATTTATGTCTTAGGGCAATAATTAAAAATGTTCCTTTGTATGAGATTCAGATTTAAATTATTATCCAAGCTTGCTGGTAACAAATATGTATTACTAATAAGAGTTTATCATCCTCCTTTGTTACTAAGAGAATAGAAAGCATTATATTTTGTTGAAGCATTTTATCCTGATTTTCTATTTTCAAGTAGAAAACAAGCACTTTTTACAAATAATTCTCACCTAACGACCTTGTTATTAACAATGTAAAACATTTAGTAGACATAGAACATAGATTTCTTTTTTTCCTTTTTCCTCAATAGATACTGAACACTATATTCTAAACAACATTTAATTTTTGCATTTAGCTTGCATTAGCAGTTTTTATACCTCATGAATATTGACAATTGCTTCTTTCTTCAGGTTTTATTAATTGATCCCAAATTTGTGAGAATTATATTGTGCTCTTTTGCAAATTTCAAATCTTCATGGGGTTTTTTTGTTGTTGGCTTTGGTTTTGTTTTTTTTTTTAATGCAAAATTATCAACACACAGTATAAAAATGCCCTATAACAATACCTACATATTGAACACCTCAAAATTAGCTGTTAATAATAAGGAAAGACATCTTGGAATTGCTATAGGAGTTTCTTTGAAAGACTAGTATCAGTTTTTGGTAAGAGAAATAAAATATGGAACCATAACTAAAAAAATGAGGTTGAGAACAAATGGTTGTGTCTGTCTCATTGGATGGTTCCTTCTACAAATTTTTAATGACACAAGTACTTGTCATATTATCACAGCAAAAAATATAAGAAACAGAAGAGTACTGAGAATACTGACATGGAGGATCAGAGGAATGGAGTATCTTGCATGAAGAAAAATTGTAAGGACTTTTCCCCTTGAAAAAGAGATGATAAAAGGTAGGATCATAAATGAGGTCCACAAAACTGAAGACAATTTAGGTGCATCACTTCACGGGATGAGTGGAGTTTACCCTTCACCCTTGAAACTACAAGGAGACAATTTCTATTAGTATATATTAAAATTTGCATTTAACAAATATTGCATTGAAAGAAGATACATCTCTACCTACCATCTGTAATCTGATAAAAGAACTACATGGGATTTTGATGCAAGCTAACATTTTTTCTATTGATAAATAATAGACTTAAACGGCAGAACACTTTAAGCAACTGCAGATCCTTTTTCATCTCATTATTTCTTAGTTTGCCCCATAACTTCTAAAATGGCTTTCTGACAAGTACTCATTGTTTAAAGTAACATTTTTTCCTTTTAAAATCTAAGGTAGAATCATGCAATGATGGAATCATTTGTGTTGGATAAGACCTTTAAGATCATCAAGTCCAACTGTTAATCCAGCACTGTCAAGTGTACCACTAAACCACATCCCTAAGTGCCACTTTTAAATACCTTCATGGACAGTAATTCTGCCACTTCCTTGGGCAATCTGATCCAATTCCTGACAACCCTCTGAGTGAAGACACTTTTCATCAGCCTTCTATAAATGGAAGAGTTTGTTGCCCTGTGTATATTCAGCTAAATTCAGGTAGCAAGGACACCGGGTCCTTCCGGTTCTCTGCGTTTTCCTCCCCTTTTTTCCTACTTTTTTTTATAATTAGAGGCAATTTTGCTGATCCAAAAGGAAAGCTTTGAGGACCCCAATTATTTCTTCTCCAGAATGATTATGGACAGATCATGATCATTTAAATGTGGATTAACACATATATACATCAGGATCAATACATACCTCTTTTTTTTTGAGTAGTTCTTATTAAAGAACATAGCTCTTCACAAAGCTGGCCTAAGTCAGCCTTTTTGATGCCAGCAGGGGATAACCAAGCAGCTTCAAAGTAATAAGATCAGAACAGGAACAGAATTACTGTGTTTAGACAGAGCGAAACAGCTGTTCCTATTGATAATCATTTCTTATGCGTAACAATAAAGTGATTGTTTAGAAAGAAGCACTCACTTGGGATGGGAAAAGCAAACTAAAAAGCTACTCCCTTGCCCATCTAATCTTTCAGACCTGAATATTTTTTCAAAAAGTTTTCATTTTATTTTCTGGGGAGTTTTCTGCTGTGCTCTTCAGTTCTGACCCAAACCAATTAAATCAGACAGTTTATTTCATGGTCTTTTTGTTCCAATAAAAGCAAGAAGACTAGAACGGTGTTCAACCCATGTTTTTTCTTCTACATTTCTGGGCTTTACAAATTAATATCTTTCCATTTTGTTCAGTGGAATAATAGTGAGAAAAGATAAAGGCTTTTGACTACTATAAACTTTAGAATATGTATGTCACTAATCTAGAAAATATATGAACAGTATGAAATATTTTCTTCCTGATAGAGGTTTTACCAAAAAAATTAAAAATTGATAAATTTGATTCTGTATTAGTTGTGATATCGTTATAGTGACGCATTCTATGTTGCTCAAGACATTTAAATACACTAGAAAATAAAACATAAAAACACACCTAGATTAGCTTTGTATTATTTAAAAATAAAATACTATGGACATTCTGTGAAATCCTTACTTATATTGGTCAGCTGCTGCTTCAATTAAAAGCCTCATAAACACTAATTCTCTTGTATGAGTGAGTGGTCTGCAGCATCAACAAAAGAAAGGCAAAAATGCACAGTTCGTTTGTAAATATCAAGATCATATACACATCAATTTGTGCAGCCATGGGGTTTGAAAATGGCTTAATTCATTTCAATTTCCTATTAGTGAAATCGGAGGATTCATCAAAGGTAATTGCTAGATGAATATTACTTACTTTGGACTTGGGAACATGTATAATAAAAACAAGTTCACAATAATTTAATAAATTAAACTGATATTTGCCTGTTCATCTAGAAAAAGATTAAGTGTAGACAGCTAAAACCTATAAAATTGTAACTTGCTTTCGGGTTTTTCAAAGATCAAATTTTGTTTCAGTGATGACTGTGAAAAATAAACATGTTTGATTGGGCTGGTTTTGGCTGGAGTAGAATTAATGCTCTGCATAGTAGCCAGTACAGGGCTGTGTTTTGAATTTCTGCTGGAAACAGTTTTGATAACACAGGGATAGTTTTGCTGTTGCTGAGCAGTCACACAGAGCCAAGGCCTTTTATGCTCCTCACGCAGCCCAGCACAGGGGGTTGGGAAGGGACACAGCCAGGACAACTGACCCAAGGGATATCCTGAACTACAGGGTGTCATGCTCAGCATGAAAAGCTGGGGGAGAAGAAGTAAGGCAGAGATGTTCTCAGTGATGCTGTTTGTCTCCCCAAGTCAATGTGATGGAAACCTACAGACCTGGGAATAGCTGAATGCCTCCCTGTCCAATAGAAGTAGGGAATTAATTCCTTGTTTTCCTTTGCTTTACCTAATAAACTGCTTTTGTCTCAGCTTATGAGTTCTCTCACTGTTATCCTTTTGATTCTCCTCTCCATCCCCCTGGAAGAGTGAGTGAGGAGATGGGTGAGGGTTAGTTTGCAATTGGGATTAAGCTGTGATACAAAGAAAGTAAGAAAGTTGGATTTTCTATGCTCTCTACTTTTTCATTAAGCCTCTTAGTACAGAAATATAAAAGCAGAAGCCATTAATGAAGTAATTAGAAAACCTAATAAATATTTTCTCTGCCTTAAAACCGTAACTTGTGCTCCGACCAGGGCAGAGAGTTCAAGGTGTACCAAACCGTGCACAGGGGTACAGTACAGACTGCTTTCTTGTATTACAAGTGTTACATTAACTATACAGGGATGGCAAAGAGTGGTTGTTTCTGTGGTCTAATGCATAGATAAAAAATGTCCAGGGCTAAGAACATAATCATGAGCTGAAGAGCACCTGCATAACACTTCTGATTCATAAAGTTCTTGAGGCATTCCTGATACAGACTATTGGAAATGGAGGCTGTTGCACTGTTGTCTTTTACTAATGGATTGTTTTCTCTGAGATGAATTCTGGGCTTGATGACAATTTGGTTTGACACAATATGATTTTTTTTCCTCTATGTTTGTGTATTTTTCTTTTAACAAAATAAACTAAACATATTTTCCAGAGCAAGTAGTGATTTATCCAAGTAAATCAGAATCTCTTTAAATTGAATTGTCATGATTCATCTCATTTCACTGCAGAAATCTCCAGTGTGAATGTCTGTGTCAGAGCTAGTAATCCACATCTTATTCTCAATGGAGACAAATAGGCACTTTCAGGCTGTGATTCAGTGTATCTTAAGATAGAAATCTAAAATGCATTATATCATAAAACTGCCAATGCTGTGGAATAAATCCACAGCAATGTTCTAAGAGGATACTCAATGTAACAGGATTTTCACTTGGCCTTTTGACCCCACATGTGAAATCACTGGGATCCAATCAGAAATTTTAATATAAGAATTCATTTCTCTTACACATTGCTTCACAACTCTTTAAAGGAAAGGTAAGAGGTGAAACTGCTGTCAAAATTTTATTTTACTCATTTGATGGATCATTAATAAGCATACTTTACTTTTATTTCTGATATAATTTCAATTTCAGTATTTAAAGAAACATAAGTGCCCTGATGGAAGGCACAATTTAGCCCTGTATTTGGTCCCTAGGAGGGACAAGTAGAGAAGATACCTAAAGAAATCATTGAATCCTGTCCCTGACTCTTTTTCATTCCCCCATCACCCAGAACAAGGGGGTGTTTTGAGATATTAGTGGTTATATTCCTGCCTTTTTGTGTTTATTTTAATGGATGTGCAGTCTATGAAATTTTTTTACTCTTTTCATACCAATTTCTCTTGACATCACCTTTTGGAGGTTTACTTTTCAAGAGGAGTTTCAGATTTTTTTTTTAACTTATCTCCTTTAGACAGTGTCCCGTCTTTCTTATAGCAGGATTTTTGGGTTAAAATTACAAGGAAACAACCAAATAACTCTATATTGCCCTTAACTTGTCCCTTTTGACTCTGCTAACCGTAATCACATTCCTCCTCAGATTTTCCTGCCAGAGCTCCTCTCTTTCTCAAGACAGCTGCTCCATTGCCTTTACCATTGTGATTAAGTTACTCTAAAGCTTTTTTAAGCTTCACAACATCCCTCTTGAGATGAGGAGAAGAGATCAGCACTTCAAGCGGTGGATACATAAGGCTTTTCACTGCACCAAATAATGCTTTCTCTTTTGTTTGCAATGCCTTTCCTGATGATGCTCAACATTCCTTGAACATTAGGACTCATACTAAACACTGAGAGCTTCAAATAAATATCCCAAACCAGGACCAAAGGAAGCCGGGTTTTCCACTGGCCATACAGAGAATCACCTAGCTTTGAATAGCCTCCTACATAAAAGCTAAATGTAGATGGTGTGAAAACTTCCTAAAATTGAAGAAAAGAATATTCCACGCCTTTTTCTGAATTTCCTGGACTCTGTACCTAAAGCTGTACAGCATTTGGAAAGATCAAGCCTTGTACTGTAACTGCCATGGATCTAAGTGAAATCTGAATAAGGAAAAGATAGTTTTATTTATATCTCATGCTTCAAAGGTAAAATTTTCCTTGTTGGGGTTAAATGGATCATAAGATATAAATGGGTCTTTGGAGAGGTTTAAATCCCATGCAAAGAAAATAAACAATGAATCAGAAACCACAGGAGTTTGATGTGTAGGTGTTTTAGTAGGAAATATAAACTTCCCAAGAGTGTAAGAAACATGAAGATTCATTGAGCTCATAGAGAGCCTCAGTTTCCTTCAAGAGTTTTTGACTAATTATATAGTACTTGGACTTTCATTCAGAAAAAGAAATTAGAAGACAGATCATGGTACTTGAAGAAACTGATAGTAATTACAACTCCAACACTAATGAATCAGTAATGCTTTCAATGTAGCATGACAATTCCTCATTAGTTTTTTTGTTTGTTTGTTTTTTAGTACATAACTGTTGTTCAAATACTTCTCTTTATCTTGATGACAAATACACTGTGTGGCAATTCACACACACAGAGACTCACAAACCCACACAGGCACTCACCCAAATTGCAGTGTTTGGCAAGGGACAGTCAGGTAGGGTGAAGTACTTATTATAGAAGCAAAGAATCATAGAATGGCTTGGGTTCAAAGGGACCTTAAAGATCATCTGGTTTCAATGCCCTGCTGTGGGCAGGGACACCTTCCACTAGCTCAGGTTGCTCGAAGCTCCATCCAACCCAGCCTTGAACACTTCCAGGGATGGAGCAACTACAAGTTCTCTGAACATCTGTTCCAGTGCCCCATGGTAAATCTTGCAAGTAGAGGCAAACTCTGCCAGAGAAAGCCAAAACTCTAAGGTTAAACATTGGGCCATGAAGCTTTTTAATCACAGAATCAAAACTTGGTGAATGCTTTTTAACTTTTTTTTTTTCCTACTGAAATAATAGTCATGTGTGTGAAAAAGTCCTCTATAATCACCTTCAAGAGATTTTCTAAACTCCCTCCCCTATTTGTTGTCTGAATCCCCTGTTACTAGCTTGTATGGAATACTTCACAAAACCATCTATTAATTCAGCATAGAAGGCAGTACCAATCCCTCCTGGAAACAGCTGTACATTGACTGCCAGATATTTGTCTTCCTTCTGCTTTTGAAACAATAGCTGCAGGTTGTTACTTTAGGGATTATAAAGGGTGCAACAATGTGAGGTGATTCATCCAAAGGAAACATTTTGTGATGCATTAAATCCATCTGAGAAAATGTACATAACATTAAGAGGGGGTTGAGGGAGGTAACAGCAAAAACACCAAAAAGACAAACCAAAACAAAACCAAGGCAAAACCTTCATTGCACCTATTACATTTCTCTTCCTTTAATATAAACACAGAAAGTATTCAAGAGGGCAAGCAATGGCAGTTGTAACTCTGCTTGTTCCAATTCCTCACAAAATAGCATTCCTGAGCTAAGATACTATCCTAAAAGTCAGATCTGGAAATTATTTGTTGCACAATCCTTGTAAAATCAGTGAACAGAAACACACACACCTGAAACTCCCTAATTTATTGCATCTCAGAAGTTCTACTGTCCAGTAAACCAGCCTGTATGGTGTGATTTGTGCTGCGCTACAGGAGTCACATTTTTGCTCTTTGTTCATAAGGTGCCTTACATGCATGATCCCTTTTGTTCTCTAAAAGACAAGCTGGCAGCCCGTGGCTTGGACAGGAGCACTCTTTGCTGGGTTAGGAACTGGCTGCATGGCTGGGCCCAGAGAGTGGTGGTGAATGGTGCTGCATCCAGCTGGCGGTCAGTCACCAGAGGTGTCCCTCAGGGGTCTGTGCTGGGACCAATTCTGTTTAATATTTTTATTGATTACATGGATGAGGGTTTAGAGTCTTTCATTAGCAAATTTGCAGATGACACTAAGCTGGGAGCATGTGTCGATCTGTTAGGGGGACAGAGGGCTTTGCAGAGGGACTTGGAACGGTTGGATGGATGGGCAGAAACCAATGGGATGAAGTTCAATAAGTCCAAGTGCTGAGTCCTGCACTTTGGCCACAATAACCCCCTGCAACGTTATAGGCTGGGGACGGTGTGGCTGGACAGTGCTCAGGCGGAAAGGGACCTGGGGGTGCTGGTTGACAGCCAGCTGAACATGAGCCAGCAGTGCGCCCAGGTGGCCAAGAAGGCCCATGCCATCCTGGCCAGTATCAGGAATGGTGTGGCCAGCAGGAGCAGGGAGGTCATTCTTCCCCTGTACTCGGCACTGGTGAGGCCACACCTTGAGTATTGCGTCCAATTCTGGGCCCCTCAGTTCAGGAGGGATGTTGAGATGCTTGAGCGTGTCCAAAGAAGAGCAACGAGGCTGGTGAGGGGCTTGGAACACAAGCCGTATGAAGAACGAGTGAGGGAGCTGGGGTTGTTCAGCCTGGAGAAAAGGAGACTCAGAGGTGACCTTATCACTCTCTTCAACTTCCTGAAGGGTGGCTGTGGTGAGCTAGGGGTCGGTCTCTTTCTCCAGGCAACAACAGACAGAACAAGAGGACACAGTCTCAAGCTGCACCAAGGGAGATACAGACTAGAATTAAGGAGGAGGTTTTTCACAGAAAGAGTGATCAAATACTGGAATCATCTTCCCAGGGAGGTGGTGGAGTCACCATCCCTCGATGTGTTTAAAAAAAGACTGGTTCTGGCACTTGGTGCTATGATCTAGTTGAGGTGTTAGAAGATGGGTTGGACTCGATGATCTCAAAGGTCTCTTCCAACCTAGAAATTCTGTGATTCTGTGATTAAAAGACCTCATTCAGCAACTGTTTTTTTATATTTGATATTTGATTTTTTTTTTTTTGCTAAAAATTCCTTCGTTATTGAGATATTTCAGCTGAGAAATAGTTAATCCATCCATGAAACACTATCACTGTCTCATTATCAATGTCTCATTAGGGGATAGTTGTAGGCAGGATTTAATGGTACGTAAACATAACTAAATGCTGGAGCTAAATTATCTAATAGCTGATATTGGAAATCAAGGGAAAAAATATAATGGAATGCAGCAAAACAGAAAAAAAAAGTAGAAAGGCAAGTAGCAGTATGGTTACTGAAACTCATGAAGGCAGCCTGATGTCCCATTGCTTGATGAGTAATTTTTAATTTTTTTTCAGTAAGCAGTGAAGTCAGAAGCATTTGAAGCTTTTGTATTTTAAGAATCTGTGCTGCAGTGAATGTTCTGGAGACTAAGAAACTTGTTCTAATATCTTAGCCTCAGCTTGGCCATTTTTATGTTTCTTTTATCTCCCCTAGCTCCTGCTTCTCATCCATTCACTCAGCTTTGTCTGAAAGTGGTAGACAGTGAATGTATCAAAACTAAATGAACATTTGAATAGGAAGAATCCCCTTTTTTGGGGGGGAACTGTTCTGTAGGCAGCTTGGCTACAAATGGTTATATCAGCTGTAATTTCTTTTATATGCTTTTCTGTAGAATGCTATTAACAGAAATTGAACCTCTGAGTGCAATTTTAAATTATAGGTCTTACTAATTTATTCCTAAAATTATTTGAGGTTCCTACTTCAGTATTCCACAAATAGCTTAATGGCCATGTAAAATATTTTTGACCCAGGGTTGTTAAAAACATTAATATTTTATATATGGGCACTTTGAACAATTCCAAATCTTGTTAAAGCAAAGCCTGTACCCTACTTACTGTTAAGAATATAAGAACATTCTACTGAGTGAGAGCAAAGATATATTTATGAGAAATCTTTTTTTCTAGTCATTCTAACTTTAAGTATAAAAGCTACTGCTACCAAAAAAAAATAATATAACATCCTTGCATTATCCCATTATTCCATTAGTAAAAAAAACTAAACTTAATCAATTGGTAGTGTTCAATGAACTTTCTCCCATGGATCCAAGTGGTGTTTAAGAGGTTTTCCTCATTTGCTGGAAGGCTGCTATCTCATGCTTTGTGTCTTGCAATGCAGGATCTGTGCTCTAGCTGCTAGTAACCTGCTGGACATCGTGGAGCTGTCACAGAGGAATGTCCATGTCTCAGAGTAGGATGCCATGTGTATGCTGAGCTGTACTTGATCTGAACTGATGCCTACAACACTTCCAGTGTCAGAGCTGGTTTGGAGTACTTCCCTCATGGCATGCTGTGGTTGGCCTTGCCCTTAATGTTTCTCTAGCAAAGAAAACTAAAACAAATTTATTTTTTCACTCTTCTTGTGTTCTATTCTGTGATATTCTAATTAGTGTTCCACATTAGAGATGTACCTTTTTTGCAGCACAGTTGACTTCTGACTAATCAAGCCTCATGCTTTATGACTTGACATTTGCAGTGTGCTCTCAACTGGCAGCAAAAACATTCTATTAAGCAGTTTACATGAAACATGGCAACATATTTCCAAATGTATTAATTCCAAAATTCAAGTGAATTAGTTATTAGTGGAAAAATATGATAAAAGAACAAGCTGAAAGTCAGAATGTGCACCATTCAGTCAAGCTATCACATCTGGGAATAATACAAATCTTTCTGGAGTTGTTCCCATTAGGGCTCTGCATCTTTGTCTGTCTCTTTATAAAACACAGTGCTGCGATTCCTTCAGATTTTGAAAAGGAAAATAGTTGCAGTGAATATGAAAGATATTTGAGTTCATTTGTAAGATATGGGTAAATATTGGGAAGATGCATATCTGACATTTATATAGTTTTTATAGTTATAGGCAACATTTTAATGTCCAAATCACCATTCTCTCTTCTCTCAATCATTGTACTTCGCTCAGTTGAAGCAAATTACTGAGTTAAGCCATTGCAGTTTTCTTTTAGTACAGGCAGCTCTTACTTTATTCTAAGAGAATAGGATGAGCATGCTCAAAGCACAATAACTTCATCTAATAAAATCTAATAATATCTAATCTAAATCAGCCCTCCTTCATCTCAGGGCCATTACCTCTTGTCCCTGTAAAAGTCCCTCTGCAGACTTCTTGTAGCCCCTTTTAGATACTGGAAGGCTGCAAAAAGCTCTGCCCAAAGCCTTCTCTTCTCCAGGTTTAACAGGCAGAACTGTTAACAGGCAGCCTGCCAATCTAATGCAGAAGATAATGTGGAGGTGATAATCTTTTTCTAAAACACACTGGTTAGAAATAATGTAAAGAGCAGCAACAGAATTATTAGTGTGATGGCAATGACTTAAGACATAAAAATCATAGAACTAAACATCTGTGGTTTACTTTCACCATCTACTTGTGGGTAAACATCTGAGAAGTATAAACAAGACATTGTGTGAGGGTGAGAGCAGGTGCACTACAGCCCATGAAACATGGGTGAACCACAGGAAGGGCCATGATTTAGACAGTCCTGTATTTTTTCTCTTTCTTCCTATTCTTTCCAGTTTTATAGTCTATCAAATATAGCTAAAGATTTTATATTAATTTCTCAGAGTGCTGGAGGCTATTTCTGAGTTATTTTGTAGATTGTTACATTGAGCTCCTCGGTTTGTTTCAGAAATGTGTTTAATAAAAGTTATATTTAATTTCAAATGATAGATTTTTTTTCCTTTATGTGTTCCTTCAGTATTACATGAAGGAGTAAACAGAAACACTCATTTGACTAGCATAACATCTCTGATTTAATAACCCCTTGTGACATCAACTCTTACTTAACTCTGAAATTAAACAGCCCAATTTGTTTCATCTCTCCTCCCATGGCAGTCTTTTTGTGCCCTTAATAATTTTCATTGCCCTAATACAGACATCTTCTATTTCTGTTATCTCTTTCTTTGAGATGGCATGACCAGAATTGAACACGAGATTCAAGGGAGAACATGCCATCAATTTATATAATGGCATAATAATAGTTTATTAATTTGGGACATTGCTGGACTCACTGCATATACTTACTGCAGAATTCTGATCAGTTCACTAAATTCAGGGGATGATTCTTATCCTATTAAGCTTCAGAGGAGCAGAATTGAAAGGCTAAGGGTTCCCTCTTTTTTTTTTTTTTTTTTAAGCTTCTACAGTGCAGTGCTTTACATCTATGCTGAAAACAGTGTTGATAACAGAGATGTTTTCTTTATTGCTGAGCAGTGTTTAGACAGCAATAAACCCTTTCCTGCTTCTCATCCCATCCCACCAGCGAGGAGACTAGGGGTGCACAAGCTGGGAGGCAACACAACTCTGACCCCAGCTGATCAAATGTGTCAGACCATATTTATATTCAGCCCAAACCATATCACATTCTGCTTGGCAATAAAAAATGGTGGAAGAAGAAGGAAGGAGGTGGTAGTGGTGGTGCTTGTCTTCCCAAGTCATCATTGCACATGATGAGGCCTTGGTGTCCTGGAGGCTGAACACCTGCCTGCCTATGGAATGTGGTGAATGGGTTCTTTGTTTTGCTCTGCTTACACATATGGCTTTAGCTGTACCTAGGAAGCTGTCTTTATGTCAGCTCATGAGTTTTCTCAGTTTTACCCTTATGATTCTCTCCCCCATCCCACTGGGAGCAAGTGGCTATGTGGGGGTCAGCTGCCCCACGAGCCTAAAGTGGGATGGCAACAGTACATAGTCTCTTATCTTACCCAGAGGATGATTGGTAAACTTCATAAATTAGGACAGATCCTGGATGCTACTGTGACATAGTGATGACATAGTAGAAGACACAGCAGAAGACACACTGGTGCTACTGTGTCATCTCCTCTTTTTTGGCCAGTCAAGAGAAGGCAGCTATCAGAACATATTATACCTGTGGATGAAATTTCATACCTTGTTGCTGTGGATGACTACCTGTTTCAGTCTCTTTGGACTAGGCGCAATGTACACATACAACACATTCTGTGATATAATGATATGATAATCATATCATACCATCACCTTAAGATAATGGTTCTTCAAGAATATCTTCCAAGATAAATATGGTTTTATCTTCTTTCTGTACCTGCATACCTTGAGTTCTAGAAATTATTGACCAGATGCATCAACCTTTCAGTGGCAGAAGACAAACTCTTTCTTGAAGAGTGGGAAAACAAGACAACATCCAGTTAGTGGTTTACAGAGCACAAAGGAGATTAATATTTTTTGAGAACCAGAATTCAGTCATTAATTTTTTGGTTTGGTTTTTGGGAAGGTTTTTTGCTGTTGTGGGTTTGTATTTTTGGGTTGGTTGGTTCATTTTTGTTTGGTGGGGTCTTTTTGGTTTTTTTGGGGGTGGTTGTTTGTTTTTTGGGGGGTTTTGTTAGTTTTTGCTTTGTATGGTAACATGCTGGCATTTACATATTAAAACAAAAGAAAAAGACAAGATATTTTGCCAACCCTAGTTTTCAATAAACTTTATATTTTATTCTCTGTGAAGTCCCTGAATTTCTTCAAGAATATTTGTTCAAAATTCTTAGATGTCCTTTTTGTAACAATTGCTTACATTTTTCTGGAGAAAATAGTTATTGGCAGGTGATTATTTGCACACAGCTGCAGTGAAGAAATTTCCAATTTAAAAGAAACACTCTGCTTTCCTCAAGTCAGATGATTAGGCATGAGTTTTGCTCACTGATTTGACTAACAAACTTCTATTAATTTTTTGGATGTCATATTCATGAATTGAAATCTAAAGTGCCTTTACTTAAAAGTGCCATCATTTACTTTTCAGGCATATTGAATTTCAGGATTTAATCATTGTGATCACTTCACATAACAAATTCAACAACTAAGACATCTTTAAAAACACAACTGGAGAAGAAACTTGAAAGTCCTCCGCTGTCAAGAAAAAAAAATAAAAAACAACAACAAAACAAAAAACCCAAAAGAAATAAAAAGAAGAAAGAAAATACCCGAAATAGATTGCAACCTGTGGTGAGAGCTAATACAGTGAATCCTGTTCTGACTGGTACTGCTCACAGACTCAGATTTTTGTTTAACACTTGTAAACCACAGATATAAAAATGTGCCTATTTCCCATCTTTTAGACATCACTGAATTAATGGATACTAATGCTTTTAAGGAACAGTGAGTTCCTGCATTTTCCCTTGCTTTTGCTACTGGAAAATCCTAGTTTAACCAATACACTTTTATGGCCTTTCAAAAGCTTTAAAATCCCTCTGTTTTCTATCTGATACAAGGGATGGTGATCTACACCCTTCTGCATTGAAACACCTTTTTGGCTGTCAAGTGATTTCACCTTGGAGATTTTTTTTTCTTCTTCTTTTCTTTTTTTTATCCCTTACATGGACATGCTTCCATCTTCCTTCACAGCTCCTTCCCTTAAAACCTCTGGCACTTCTGGCTACTTTTTTCTTAAAGTTTGGGGATTTTTTGTTAGGTATTAATCCAGCTATCCTATATTTTTTACCTGAGCAGAAATTAGCTTATATAATAAAAGAGCATCTTTGGACTCAATGATCAGGTTTTTTCCATCCTAAAATACTTTGAAATGTCTTTACTTGCAGGAACCTCTTATTTTCTGGCCTTGTCTTCCCCCCCACTCTGATATCACAACTTTTATGTCTACATAAACTATTGCTCTATATTTCCAGCAACAATTTATAGCTCTTTAAACATCAGAAAACAAATGTGACCATCCTGAAAAATGGTGTACAATAAAGACAACTTCAGTATGCCTGAAGTTAGAGCTCAAGAGTACAGTCAATTTACCATTGTTAATCCCATTACGTAGGCACCTCCTGATGCCTAGTAACATTTAGGGACTGCATTACACTTTGACTTGGGTAGCTGTCATGAGCAATAAGCACTATGACCCTATTAAAAGCAGCTTTCCAAAGGTGCACAGGCTTATTTTGAAGATGAAACAAAGTATATTGAAAATATGAATGCTTTCATGTACCAGAGTGTTTTGTCTGAAAGTACCTCGCAGCTGCAGTCAGAGATCAGATATCTTATGTGCTCAGCTTTGTATAAAGCATATAATGAAGAGCTATTATCCAGTTCAGAGCCGACAGAGAAAGGCAAATAGAAGCCACAAAGGCAGAGAGAAAAAGGGTGGCTAGAGAACAAGAAATCAGTGAGGTAATACTCATTAGCATACCTTCCTTTTGTAGTCATCCTAGAAAAGGTCATATCTCCAATGCCTCAGGACAAAAGTTCTAGAAACGTGATCTACAAAGTTCTAGAAACATGATCTAAAAATTATGTCGTTTACGTTTCAATTTTTGACTGCATACAATAACTACTGTTACTTCATTAAAAGCAAAACTACCTATCTACAAGTGATCAAATACGCACCAAGTTAATAATTTCTGGGGTGTTCATTTCACGAGACAGCACCAAACTAGAGCTGTAAATAACACACTTATTTTATAAGAATCAGCACTGAGATAATAGGAAATTTAGGTTGCTACTGGTATGAAAAAGATTTATGTGTTTCTGTATTTCTACAATGTGTAAGCAAAAGGACATACTCATAATCTAAATAAACCAAAGGTGTGGGAAAGCATCTTCAGACCTACTGTTATGATATATCCCAGAGAATGAGGATCTGTCTAAATTTCAAAATGCTGTTGTAACCATTCCTGCAGAATGCCTCCTGCCAGTACAAGGTAGTCACTGATCACAATTCAGTCTCAAGTATGAGAACAAAACAGTAAATCTTGATTTAACCTATAAAAATGGGATATCTTGATACCTCAACCAAATGTGCAAATATAAATAAAATGACAGCATAATTGCAAGAGCTTCAATCATGATAATTAGACAGCAATTCATGCTTCACTGATGCTACACTTATGCTGCTCTAACTATTTCAGCATCATAGCTTGGATACCACATCATTCATTCTTCAGCAGTAAGTTAACTCAAAGGTTGAGCTGCATTCAGAATTATTATTGTTACATAAGTATTTTACTATAATTATGTTCTTAATATATAGATACCCCAGAAATGTTTATTTATTGCTACATTTCCAAACTTAACAAATGTTTTGGGAGCTAATACAGAAAATATGGAAGCTCTAGGTGAAACTCAGGTTCTCAAATTCATATGAAAGTTTTAGCATGGTTCCAATGGGGTTCTTCACCCTAGAAATAGTGACTAGAGCAGTAAAATTTTGCAGGAGTAATAGCCTTTGATTAATATAAATGCTTTGAGTCCGATTCTATTTATTTGTGCAGATTCAATGTAAGTAAGGTCCATCTACACGTTGACGCGACCAAAGGATCTCTGTCACTAATGGGATTTGACTTAAGATGGTCTGGTCATGGAATAGATCTAAAAACATTTATGAATGTACTGCTATAGTTACACCTGAACTCATTATCTCTGCTGGAAGGTAGAGATGACTGCATTATTTAGTTCTGTGCCACACTCTTGGTGTTTTGTCTTTGAGTTCTGAGTTAGAACTACAAACTCACAGAAGTATTTACCATGCTCAGAGTTATCTCAGAGGTTTTTATCAATGGCCTTACCTCTGTTGCCCCTTGCAGGTACATGTAACTATGTCTCAGCTTATTATGACCGGTATGATGGACTCACCCTGATATGACTTATGCTGCAGGAGGTAGGAATTCTGATATTTGTTTAGTTGCAATCAGGACATAGTGATGGTAATTCATAGCAATTTCTCCTTTACTCACATCATTCAACATAGAATGATGTGAGTAACCCCAACAACTCAGTGGAGGAAGCTCAATGGATGCACATGAGAAGCAGAGCTTAAAAGAAAGAAATTACTACAGTTGCTAGTTGAAAATAAAGGTATTTAGAAATTCTTAAAGGTGTTGACACACAGTCATGAATTCAAATGCAAGGCTGTCAAGCAAAAGAACAAACCACAAGCTTGGTGTCTGTGTAAACAGCAATTACTTAAATACAGGATTTCTGTAAAGCAATAACCCTCTGTATTTTTCAAAGTTCTTTTCCTCAGAAAGAAAATATATATGCCTTCTGGAGAAATATTTTTCTTTTTAAGATTTAAGGCAAGCAAGTATACCTTTTAATGTGATGTTACCTGTGTGATGAGCAAAGACACTCTTCACCTGACAAGACCCTTTCAAATTGTCTTTTCCTTTTCACTACTTTTACTTTTACTTTTATCACTATTTCTTGTCTGCTGTTTCATTCACAAATGAGACTTCTTCATTTACCTATATCTTATTAAATGTATTTGAATATGAAGGTAGATGGAAGACAATGCATCCAATTCTGAGACCATTTGAAATGCTGAAATCCCAACCACATGTGGTATTTCTTGTAAAATCAGGTAACCTTGGAAATTCAGCTGAAATCCATACATTTCAAAGATTTTTATAATTTTCTCTAATATCTTGTAATTTTCCATAGAATTTCCTGAAGAATAAGAGAAAACATCTGTTTCCTCTTATTCTAGACGGACAGAAAGTAGGCACCAATACTAGCTGTAGGGCAATCCAAGACCTTTTAGAGTTTTCAGAATTAGCCTGGAAAAAACAAAATAAAACAAAAACTCCTCCCAAAACATATTTGTATAAAATTTTATTTAATAATAAATAAAAAATATGTAGGCATATATGTGTATGTATATTAATACAGGTATATATATAGATAGATATATATATAGGTATATATGTGCATGTACATACATACAGGTATGTATTTGTGTAGAATTTAGACTACATAAGTGTTCATATATACTTCATTAACATGCAAAAAATCTATATTGTTCTTCTCAAAATCTAAAGAACTGGCTTACTTTTAAAACTGCAGATGAAAATGCAAATTGAGCTGCACTTAACTTTTTCTAGCGCTTTGTTTTGTGCAGTTCCAAGCAGTTGCTGGTCAGACAATAAATGCAGTAGAACATTGTCGGCCACTTTCGTGCTAAATGATTCCTGACCTCCATGCTGTGTGACTGAGCTAACAACAGTTTTGGGAATTTTTTTCTTGTCCTTTGTGAGCTAGTTTAGAGGAGGAAAAAATTCTGAGGCTTATTATCAAGTTTTCTCTGGATGCTAAGGTGAGAAGCATTGCTTTTAATGGGACTATTTTGAGGCTAGGCATCAAATCTAACTTAGTTTTCTAAACTCTTTTCAGAGAAAGACCTCTATTATCTCTGAATCTATTGCTATTACCCATAGGGAGTAAGTCCTCTGGGCCAAGTGTTTCCAAACCTGGTATTTACATGGGGTGGGGCTCACAGACTGGTGACTTCCCGAAGGCCTGGGTCTCCCTTGCAGCTGTAAACCCTCCACCCCAAACCATGCATGTGGCTGAAAGACAAGGGGAAACTTTTTTATGTGCCAGAGTGATGTTTTTATAACCTCATGGTCAGGTTTGTGTTACATGCCTTTGATCCATTCTGACTTGGAATAGCTGTGCGTGGGCTATTGCACCAGTGTTGAGGAACCACTTGAATGCAAAAGGCAAGCTACCTCTAGGATGCAGGGCTTAGAACCACATCCAGGCCTCTTTTTTGGTAGAATTACTTACTTTACTCAAAATAATAATAAAAAAATATGGTGGGAATACAGTTTAAAATACAGTATAAAATCAAGCAGCAAACTAGGGATGCACTTTGTTTAGCATCATGGCTGTATCTGTGACTGTATTCTATTGTAGAATGGGACAAATCATGCCCCAGGTGCCCTTGTCCAGTTCTTCTGATTATAGAGAAAACCTATACAATAGTTATAAAGACAGTATATTTGCAGTGGCTGAAGTGAGCTTAATCCCACCCAGTGTATTGGCATGCATAGCAGCTGGTATGAAAACCTCTCTCCAGTCAAATCTATCTGCTTGTGCAGCTCAGCTGTAATCTGTTCAGCTAGCAGCTGAGCAAGAGGCTCAGTCTCCAGGTCATTAACCTCCCAGCAGTACATCCAGGAGTGGAGATGCTGCAGAATGTGCATACTGGAAAGTTTACCCTTCTGCTGCAAGTAATCTGACCGCTGCTTCTCATCCCTGTTACTCACATGAACCAAGCATGGCTCATTTCAGTAGCCATAAATAAAGATGTATGAAGTCTTGTTCTTATTCTCTATGGTCTCCTAGTGTTCCTCATTTCTTGGAGGCTCTAACTCATGGATTTGGGTAGTAGTCCATTTTGTTATCCACAGCACCACATGTCCCATTAAGGGAGAAACAGGCTGTAGCCAAAGCCCATTGGAGCATCTCACTATTTCCCATTTGAAACACTCCTTGCTTTGCCTATTGTTAATCAGCAGAAAAACTTGCTGCCTCAAAGTGAAATCCATGTTGTACAGTGAATCCCCAAACACTTAATGGCAATGGCTAAAGGAAAAGAGAACCCAAACATTCATACATTTATGGTCATGTTCTGGGGTTTTATTTGTTTATTTATTTCTTAACAGCAGACTGTCTGGAGCAGTTTAAAATTTTAGACTGAGGAGGTAATCACATTTTAATTGAATTATTTAAAGTGTGCAATTTTTCACATGTAGTAATAATTTTAATTACTTAATAAATTGCTTTGGTATCATGTTTGAATCTCATTTTGAGTACCATATTTCTTAAAAATGTCTGAATTGATTAATATTAAAATGCAAGTGTTCAAATCAAGCAATTATTTAAGCAGTTAATGAATTAATGTGAGCTTAGAAATAAGAAAAATTAATGTCAGCTAAGCAGCATTAGTGTTTGACCATGAAATTTTTCCCAATCAATATCTTAGCTGTATTCAGTGAAACCATTCATCGAAATGAGTTTACATATTCAAGGAATGAAAGTTATCCACTCTAACTGCTTACTCACTTCTGAGTTCTGTGTCTGAAAAAACATACAAATAAGCAGAAATATTTGGACTTAATTGAAGAACTCCAGCTTTCCAGGTAGCAGTGTTTGAAAAGGCATAAGGAATCCAAATTAGTTTTGCATGTATCATTGGTTAAATTGAAGGAATTATGCTTGCAAACATGTGATAATATTTTCTGAGTTGTTTCTTGGGAAGATAGTCCAAATATACATAGCTTGTAAAGATAAAATTTGCCATCACCTAGTTTGATTTTCTGTATGGCTAAAGCTAGAAAATACAAGCAACATAATCTTGTTTTAAACCCAATAACTATTTAATTTTGTAAAGAAGAAATACACACGTACAGACATGAAACACTGATATGCTCACCTGCTGAAAGTAAATTTAAAGTAAAGAAACAAAAACCAGAACTGTAATTTCCAAATCTAACATGCCTAACATCTAACTCACGGCATTATGCTAAAGTTCTCTTCAGAGAAGTTGAGCAAATTGAATGTACAGTGAAAGTGGCCTTAAGCAACTACCTAGGGGAAGAAATTGATAGCCTAATTTTAACTAAAAGTCAAACAAATTAGTGCTGAAATCCTTAGGGACAATTAGTGATCACAAGGGGGTTGGGGTTACTTATTGGTAGCAAAAAAGATTTAGAGCATTTCCAAGCTTTCACTGTTTTTCCATTATATGAAGAACATTTGTTTTATCTCTATTAAGCTTCAGATCTCATAGCATTAATCAGCTTCCACTTAACTAGTAGTTAAGAGACAGAACAGTACAACACAATCTAAAATGTCAGAGAGCTCTCTGTTTCTCACCTTGCTTCATTTTCTTGTAGCTGAAAACATCCTCAATTCATGCCAAGGCAAGAGCACAGGACAGGTGTGAACGAAGCTGTGCTGCTGGCAATAACCGAGAGTTCCTTTTCATCATGGAGTTTATCAATGTTCAAAAGGAAATGCTCTTAGCACAAAAGAAAAAAAAAAGAGGTTGAGGTAAACCAGAGGTACTCTCTGACATCTAGACCCACTCTTCTCATTAAGACAGCCCTCTTTCATGCTGTTCTTTGTCAGGGTTGTTCCTCCTGTGGCAATTCAATTGCCAGTAATTCTGCAGGTGACACCAATCTGGGAGGGCACTGAGCAAATAGACAGACTCAAGCTGTGGAGTGACCTGGTGGCACCTAGGGCTGCAGGCAATATCTGGGAGATTCAGTGCCAATAAACACCTGTCTAAATACTCATGAGGAACTTGATATATGAACATTTGAGCATCTGTGGTACTATGGGGTAAGTTGTACAGAATGAGGGGACTAATTGGTTTCTGTTTCTGCCTTGAAGAAATCTAGAGTTAATGACATCATTGCTTCCAACCTCCTCCTAGCTACTACACTTCACCTCAGGTGAAAAATAACAGCAACAGAAAAACACACCCTGATGCCTTGAAATTGTCTTTCCAGGTCTGATGATTCTATTATCTTAGAAAATGTGTTGCCAGCTTGATCGTATATTTGTCAGGTCTTTCTGTTCAAACGTGGCTCTTCCCACCCTCTGATAATACACTGCTGTTATTTTGACTTTCCTACAACCCTGTCTTTCTGTCTAAAATGCATTTCTAGACAATTCATGTCTTCTTTCATCTGAAATTCTCTGCCACAATCTGCTATTTACAGTCACCTGACAAGCAATTGGCTCATTCTCTGTGAGGTAAACAGCAAATGTGTAGCTCCTTCCTCCCAGAAAAAAAAGAAAGCAAGATATTTTCACTTCCATATTGGGCCAGGACAGAGAAAAACCCCTTTATTTTCTTCCTCTTTCTGAAATATTTTTATGACTTTTGGTAAATCTTGTAAATACATCAAGTTTTGGATTTCTCTGTGGAAAGACTATGCCCGCACATACATATACAGATTTATGTATAGAGCGGGTATAGATAATTGGATACACATATATCCAGTTGTACATCTGGTCAAATTTTTCTTCAAAGAATATATTTCATAATACATGGGTTAATAATTTTGAGGTGCCTCAGAGAGAGTTTATTACCTTTGTGAAAATCAAAATTTACCCTCTTCTTGTATGATGAAACTGTGGAATAAGGAATAAGACAGTAGAGGGGGGTCATGAGCTTAGAGAAAGGAGAAGCGGGACATCCAAAACCCCGGACTCTCCTTAACTAATAGTTCAAGACAGCAAGTTTGTTGCTCTGTCTGCTTCACCAAAGAGAAAAAGCAAACCACTGGGTTTAATGCACTCCAGTAGAGTTAAGTGACATATCTGCCGTTTTACCTTTCTTAATTGCAAAAGTCTGGAGATCAGGGGGAAAATAGCATTGAGAACACATATAGGTGTTACATGGCTGCTTTGTGTGCAATTCCCTACTTTGTTGTATACTCCTCTATAACCTCAGGGAGGTGAGTCATAACATTCTCATTTTTAGTGACATTTTAGACATTTTCCTAGTACTTCAGATCCCCTGAGCTTGGAAATGTTCATGTTTAGAAGTACATAAGTAATTCATTCAAGTTTCATTTATTGCCTTTCTCTTTCTGCGTACAATTAATTAAAGCCATATAAATATTTAAGATTGCCTATATAGAGAGATAGATACTCCATACAGATTACTTATAAAGAGTGATTCTAGGAGTGTAAGGATGAGGAGGCTGGAGTGGAAGCCAGACCTATGAATCAAAACACTATATCAGTGAGCCTCCTCTGAATTTCTGTTTAAGCAGGAGACCACATTATGAAATTATTAAGTCACTCAGTGGTGAGTAGGAGGCCAGTGTACTGATACATCTGCTTAGAACTCACAAGTTTTATCTGGAGATTATTTCACAGCATAAATCATTAGATCAGAGATTTTAAAGGCCTCCTGCCCTTTGCAGAGTAGATGAATGACCTCCAGGCTAGCCAACAGTTCAACACACATCCTCAGAAGAGGAGCTGTCTCTCTGGACTAAGAGCAGATGCAGATGGCCCATGCTCAACCTCTGACAGAACAAGGTTCACACCTCCCTCTGTCAGGTGACATGTCCCGCTAACTGGCTGCACAGCCCTGCATAACACCAACGCACCCATGTCTAAATACTCATGTGTAATGTGGTCATATATAAATGCCTGGGCTTTTGTGGTACTGCAGGAAAAGTCTATATAATCACAGAGTCATTTAAGTGAGAAAACACCTTTAAGGTCATTGAATCTGGACATCAACCAAGCACTGCCAATCCACCACTGCACTATGTTTCTCCATGCCCCATCTGGACATCTTTTAAATATCTCCAGGGATGGTGACTCATCCAAATTGCATGTTTGAACAGCATGCAGCAGCAGCTCAGTCAAACTGAAATGCATACAGCAGAAGGTGACTAATGCCTTACTTGTGCTGCAACTCTGTTATGAAAGCATGGAATTAATGACATCACTGTTTCCAGCATCCTGACTGCTATATTTGATCTACAATCAAAAAACCATCAACAAAAAAAAATAAGGGAAAAATACTTAAAAATTGATGTCATGATAAACGGCTTTTCCCAGTTTGATGTACCCTTCACACATGTAAGAAGCCTAGCTACCTAGGTGGCACTCAAAATAATTACTCAGCTAGGGGCTTCTATTCCCTTTTGCTACTAAAACTCTTACACTGATTGTCAAAAGTGGGAATCCTGATTTTACCCATTACATCTCTTTACTTTGCAATTCTTAATAAGTAAAGAAGACATAACTATACTTTCTTAAAGACCTGAGTTTTAATATATATTTTTAAGAGTCTCTTTTCAGTTGCTTTTTGTGTGGGTTTTTTTGTTACTTCTTCTGTGTATTTTTATTGTTTTTCTTCTTCTAAGTAAAATTACTACTAATACCTCACTGGTAAAAAAATTACATGCAATCAAGTATAAGCTGGTTTAAAAAATAGATTTATGCTAAAATCACATCTTTTAAAATAAGCAATTCATTGCTCTAATCAGTTTTTCTTTCAGCTTTTCTACCCCTTAACATTAAAATAAGCAGGATTATTAAAGTGCATAAGCTTAGTCATTAGCAGATTGTTAAGATGCTGCAGTGATTGACATCTGTCTTTTTCCATATTAGCAGCTTAATCTGCTGGTATGGCCAATCAAAACAAAAATAGGTTGATTATTTGGTGAGTGCTTAGCTCGAACAGGTAATTTAACCTGCCTTTATAATCAGAATATACTGATATACTTTTAGAGATCACCTGATAGAAGCAAACAGTTCTGAAGGATTTCAAATTATTTCGCCATTGTGTTTGAAGCAGGTATGTGAGCTGAAAGTCATGGTAAAAACCTGTCACTGTTTTGTTCCTAACCAATAACTGCAATTCATTTTGTATGTATCTACATAAAACACCTTGAAAGAGGATGTGAAGTTTAGTTTTGTTCCATAAGTTTCCCAATTGCTCTCCTTCCGAGCAAAAGGAGCAAAAAAAGGCATTTAATTGAAGTTTAGTTTGCCTTCAGAGTGATTCCTTGGAGCTACTTTATTGTGCTTGTATTTTCAATTCCAACCAAAATGACCTTACATTTTGTAAACAAGGCCTTTGAAGAAGGAAAACAGTGTTTTCATGCTAGTTCACTGCCAGCTGTTCTGCCTTTCATCTTTTTTCTATTACAGAGCTTTTACAAAGGAAAAAACAACAGTAGACTATATATAATTAACAGTACACCTTGACCTGCCTCTCATGGTTAAAATATTTAAATCAGCAGCGTGTCAGATACAAGTGAACAATGCTACAGTAAATTAAGAGCAGCAAACCTTTTCAAAAAGACTGTAAAACCTTTTCACAAAAGTAGCATGATAAAAACACTTGAGTCCTGAGTCTCCTTAAACCAAAATATATGTAACACTCTGAAAATGCCTTTAAATGGAACTTAATTTAGTAGTAGTAGTGAAATCTCTTTCCATTAGTGTCCCATGTTTCATCTAACTGCAAATGCATAGAAAGCATTGGTTGATTAAGCCTAGGAAACTGTCAGTATACTGCTGCACTGATATAAATTGAGGTGATGAGCACAGGGCTACATGCAGGCTGCATATAGTGTTCACAGCTACCATTTTTTACTTAAGCCACTGAAACTGACCTATGTGCTGATGTATGATCTAAGCCACTCTCTCTCCCCAAAATTCTTTGGTTTAACCCTCAAAAAAAGCCCCAGATAATGTTAATAGTCTTCTCCACATTTGAAGAACCTGAGTATGCCTATGTGGTAAATTTCTTTGTTTGTAGATACTTAAACTATATACAGTTTAAAATACATAAATCAGAAAAAAAACCAACCAAAAAAACCCCACAATAATATTTGACTTGATTGCTGAATAATTATTGTCAACAAGAGTCCGAGAATGTCACTATTCCATCCGCAGCTGGCGTTACGAGCAGATCACTAAAAAATTCATATCAAGGTAGCATAAAAGCGATAAGTACAATCAATGATCCCTGCCTAGGTAAATCCCTGGCCTGGGAATAGCTTTAGACTGAAAGAGAATGGATTTGGATACTAGTGAAAAATTCTTTACTGTGAGGGTGGTGAGGCCATGGCACAGGTTGCCCAGAGAATTTGTGGATGCCCCACCCCTGGAAGTGCTCAAGGCCAGGCTGGATGGGGCTCTGAGCACACAGGAGGGTGTCCCCACCCATGGCAGGGGGTTTCGAACTAGATGATCTCTAAGGTCCTTCCAAAACATTCTTTGATTCTATGATTCTATGATTCTGATTTTAGCATCAGAGTAAGTCCATTTAGATAAAAAAGTGAAAGGAAATTAAGTGAAGCCAACAGATATTAATCTGTATTTATCATGTGAGAGTAAAATTAATAAACCTCAAATTAATTAATCCTTGAAATGTACATGCTTGGACCCACAGATACTTGGATCCAATGTTTTTTAACTAGTTCTACTGAATAAACTGCCACAGTGTGAAATACAAAATTGTGTTTCGTTCCCAACTAAATTCATGGAGGTAACTAAGCATTTCATGGCTAAAGATGTAATTTGTCATATTAATGAAATAGTCCTTTTAAAAAATCTATATACAGCCTATTCTGCTGTTTAATAATTTATAGGGACAGCAGTGCTCTTTGAAAAAGAATTCTCATTACCATTGTAAAGGAAAGGTAGTACATGATATTTCTGACCACATATCCTATTGTGATGCTAAGAGCATTTTATTGCATGATTGAAAGACTTTTACCCCTAACTACAGTTATGTGACAATAATAAAGTATTGCCCACTTTGGATAAAAAATTACCTTCCTTTTCCTGCAGGTGTAGGTTTCTGGTCTGTCTGTTCCACTCTTAGTTGCAGGTTCAGTCTACCTATCCTTGGATACCGATGCAAGTGCCAATGAAAGGAAAATAGAATCAAAACTTAAACTGGAAAAGTCATCTTGAAATCGCCTGATCAACCTACTTCCAAAGCCAGTCAGACCAGTTCCTCTTGAATACTTGAAGATGCTCAAGAACAGGTTGATACAGTTCTGAGCACCTTGGACTAGTGAAAGGTGTCCCTGCCCATGGCTGAGGTTGAAACTAGAAGACTTTTAAGATCCCTTCCAACTCAACCCAATCTATGATTTGTGTTCCATGATTTGAGTCTATGATTCTTTCAAAGCTGGATCTCAGTTTGAAATTAGATCATGTAGACTTGTCCAGTGAGCATTGAGCATGAATTGAGGTTTTGCAAGCTGTGTAATCAATGGCAGAAAAAACTTTCAAGACCAATATATCTTCCTCAAAATCTGAAGTGCTCTTTAGAGTTGTTTGTGGACATAAAAATAAGGTATCTTTTGAAAACTGTGACTTCCAATTTTACCTTTTTACTTTCTTTCCTGTTTTAATGTTGTTGGAAGGCTACTAGAAAAGACACCACTTGTTTAGCATCTGATTCTGCTGGTATCTTATATTTGAGGTTTATTTTAGAACAGGATAGTGCTGAACAATAAAGCTTAAAGACTGCATATGCCCCTCAAAGAAAAAATATATTTTATTGGGGTCAACATTATGAAAGCTATTATCAAGCAGTGTCTTTGGATTATTTTTTTTCTTACAGGGCCTTGTGAAGCTGCTATATTGGTCTTGACAAAAAAATGTCATCTTGCTGGACTAGTGAAATCCCTTCATATGGCTGATCTGGGAAACAAAAGCAGCTTGTATAACTTGTGTGGTTTTTTTTTTTTCAAATGCTTTATGGTTAGTTCAGCATTACTCTGTAGGGCTGTTGTGGTTTGGTTTTTTTTAACCCAAATAATCTGAATCAGCTTCCAAATGTATATAAGAAAAGGGGTGTGGAGTACAGAAAGGAAATGTGTGAACAAGACAAATCTGCCTACTTTGAAGAGCCACTGCCGCTGTAAGGACACCTTCATGGTCAGTCAGGTTCAAAGTGTCTTTTTCTTCAAAATCGCAAGTATCATTTACTGAAATAATACTAACTGTGCTTTGGCTGTTATGCAAACCATCTACTTATTGCTCATCACTGTTAATATAAGATGCTGCTTCTGAAAAAAAATATGCACACTGTAATGCTAATTTCCAATACAAGGTTTCAGTTTAAATTAATAATTTTTCAGTTTTTTCATCTTCAGCTGTACTGTTGCTTTTCAGTTGCTAACATTGCAAATTCGTTTGATTATGTGGGTCAGAACATCACTGGATGTAAATCACTGTACTACTGATATGCTGGTGCTACTTAATGACCTACAAAATAGGAACTCACAATATGGACTTCATGTTGTTTGACACTGAGAAATAGTTTTGGGTTGTGACACCACAGTATCATATTGGAGACACTTTAAGATTAGTTTCACAACTACCTTTAGATTTAGTACTTTGAAAATCTTACAGATACTATTGTCTTCCTGACTATGATAGTTGTTTTGTCCATTATTGCCAAATAGTAGGTTTTCAGGAAATATATAATCCTATCAGATTATTTATTTTATCTAAACCTAGGTTTAGATCTTATCAGTACTTGAAAAGATTTAAAAAGAAAGCCTGATGATGATGTAGATGCACACTTGAAGAAATTATGATTTCCTAATTTCCTAGGCTCATGGTAAGGTCACTGGAGATTTTCTTCATTGGAAACACAAAAAAATCTAATTAATTTATTCTTTATCAAATTAATTTTGTAGGACTTCAAGAGAAGTAGTTATCATTTTTTAAAGGTACATTTGATGTCAGAATAGGTGATTATTTGTGGTCTCTTGATTCAGGATTCTCTCAGATTCAGAGTCCATTCTTCTAGATGGTCATGGATTTACTGCTCTCCTCTGTATTTTCTCGCCCTATGTGGATACAAGAATGCCAACTACCTTCCTTACAGAAGACAGAAAGTCTTCTTTTGAACTCAAAGCTCACATAAGGTGGGATAAAATCATAAGGACCACAATGCAAATGTATTTGGCATTTCCTATGTTCCTATGTGTTACACAGTCCTAAAATCGCAATTTTATGACTCAACAGTATTCTCATGTCTACCACATGCCAGACAATGTGTTTCTCTGACACTGAGCTAGAAGATGGATGAGAAATCCTCACAAAGAGAATGTGGTGTGGGAATCCGCTTTCCACACAAACCAAAGATTCACCAGCAGATCTCAGGAAACAACTCTCAGCTGAATAATCTATTTTACTATTCTACGGTCGCTGTGTAATGTTTGCTAAGAAACAGAATAGTTTTCCTCTGTTTTAACATTATGAATATTAAAAACAAAAAAAACCCCACAAAATATTTTCATATTTTCCGCTTGGAATGTTGAATTCAAAGAAAAGTTATAACATTAGAAAAAGTATGAGCTGTTAATGTTCAAATTGTATCAGAAAAGTTTGTAACAGATTCCTTTATACAATGCAGAATATCTCCAGTGATCATATTTCAAATCAAAATTCACCTATAAACTGAAATGAAACATATTAGACTCATAATGAATTAAAAATATAAATTTCCCTACAGTTCTGAGAATGGCTCTGGGGAAATCTCAAGGAATTTTCCTTCTCTTGCCCTTGAGATCTTTTCTCCTGATAAAATGTCATTGAGTTTTCTGTTACTATGATAAGGCTTTGACAAGGAGTTGAGAGGTTTTCCTTCAGTTCAGCAGAGGGCTCCAGAATATACACAAGCTGGGGAGTTTCTGTCTTCATCACCTCCACAGTGCAATGGAGTGGTTAAATTCCCTGCTGCAAGCTAATTACACTTCTCTATTGCACAGAGCACTTGTCTTCCCATAATTAATTATGAGTAAGAAAAAAAAATGCCCTTTTGTTGCTTTTAATGAATTAATCCTTCATGAAAATAATTTCTGTGACATAATAACAAAAGGACATTTGTTCACTGTCCTCATCACCATGCACACCATAGTACATAAATGGCCTCATGTGGGGACTCTCTTTGTCTCCTCTGTCCAAGAACTTACTTTATTGCAGACATGGGAGTATTAATACCCTCAATTGCTGTACAGGCAGATAAGACTGTCTAGATCATTACAACAAAAAACTACAGAGGAAAGAGTCCAGTGTTTTGATAGTAATTCTTTCTCTAAAATCAAAGGAACAGTTCCATTAAATGGATTTTTCTTCAGACATAAAAAGCCCACATTGCCCTACTTAATCTAGTCATTTGAAACACAGCTTAGATAAATCTATTTGACTTAATGAAGAAAGTCAATCTCTGTTTGATTGCTCATCCAAGGTGTAGGAAAGGAATCCATTATGTCACAAGATTGAGTAACTCAAGATGTGCTTTGTAAGATTAATGGATACTGTGTCAAACGTGTATTTAACTGGGTTGTGCTGAAGAGCCTGAATATAGCTATCTGGCATTTTGCTAAAGCTGACATAGGATGAAATTCTCTAATATTGTGCATAGTAGCTGCATTTCTTTAATTCTTCATGGAAGTTGACTGAATCATCAAAGCTTAGTAGATAAATGTTTACATTACCAGTGAGATACCACAAGCTCTAATATGCTTTCTATCAGGTAAAATCAGAGAATCATAGAATGATTTAGTTTAAAAGGGACCTTAAAGATCATCTACATTCCCATGGTAGGGACACCCTCCACTAGAGCAGGTTGCTCAGAGCCACATCCAACCTGGCCTTGAACATTTCCAGGGATGGGGCACCCATAGCTTCTCTGGGCAACTTGTGCCAGTGCCTCAACACCCTCACAGGGAAGAATTTCTTCTAAATATCTTATTTTAATCTATCTTTTGATTTAAAACCATTACCCCTTGTGTTATCACTGTACTGATTTTAATTTAAGGGTGGGTATTATGCTACCTACAGAAGACCAAAACTGCAGGTGGATTTCCTGCTCCAGCTGCATACAGATACTGTTTCATCACTTGATCTGGGAGTGGACACCACAACACCAGAGACAATGGGAGAATCTGAAAGATTAATCACCCTAAATTCCTTCAGTAAAATCACATCTGTTGCTACAACAGATATAGCAGGCATTGCAAAACTTGTTTGTATTCATAATGCTGATTTTTGACAAGACGTTGGTTCACATGGCATTTATCTCACCCTATGACATTTTCTCCTGCATTCTTATTCCTCTTCTCTTGAAAAATGTATATAATTTATTACATTTCCATTTCCTTAGACTTAATTTTATAAGAAAAAGTGGTATGAAGTAGCTTAAATTGTTGAAAATTTTGAAGACTATTTTGGATGAAAATACAGAACTCACACTACCAGTAATAATACTATATTTAAAATCATGTATAATAAGTTCACACATTTTTCTTCATTTCTTTCATAATTTTCAACAGCTGTCCTTTACCCTTTGAGATAATTAAATATTTTTCATAGGCACTGAGACCATTATATTCCCCTTTCACTTGTAATAAATGAAATATATTGAAGATCTAATAAACTCTTCCGTGACAGGAGCCTTCCCATATATCTTCAGATATCTGTTTTAAGGAAGTTGCCCAGACTCACCCATTACTCAGTTGGAAGAAATAACACAACCTATCCCATCAGTCGAAGGCTTAGGCTAAGACGAGATGAAGCAGTTTCTCCAAGAATCGTTTTTTTTGTATACAAACTCTGCAGGAGGGCAGGATTATAACTTATTTTATGTCACTCACAAAATGTTAAGAAATTTAATATTTTCCATTCCACAAATAATAACCAAAAATCTTACCCTCTTTCTGCATTAATCTTACAAACAGCTGGCAGAACACACAGGCTTCTGGTGGGAAAGGCAGGATTGGTGCTTGGAATTGGGTTTAGTTAGAAGGTTTTTAAATAATTCCAACAGCTAATCCAGAGCACAAGGCTCTATATGTTGAAGTTGTCCCTCTTAATTGCAGAGGGGGTTGGACTAGATGGCCTTTGAAGGTGACTTCCAACCCAAACTTTTCTGTGACTCCAACATTTCAGATTCAGAAAAACAGTGTAATTACAGCTAGTTTCATTCCTATATTATGCTTTGTATCCAGCCAATTTAATGTGTTTTTTTTTCCACTCCTCTTTCAACATCATTTGCTGTTACTTATCCTGGTTTATATATTCATTCTATTAATTCACCAGAAATCAATTATCATGTTATGGAATACTCATTGCCTTATAGAAAAGTCCATCTTCAACAGGTTATTTTATCTTACTATTTGCAATCTAAGGGTTATGTGTATTAGCATAGGATGGAAAGCACTGCTAAAGCCTCATCCTGCAGAGATGTGCTATTTCCTTCCACTTACTGTCTAAGGGCTGAACAAACAGCAAGTATAAATTCATTTACGTGTGGCTATTTGGGGTGGAGGTTAAGCACAAGGAAGAGCATTATTTATTAAGTCACTACAAAGACCAATGACCTCAGCACTTCTGACTCCAAGAAGTCCTTCCTCTCCAGGCTGCAACCACTCAGCAGTTCCCTAGCACAGGGCATACAATAATGAATTCTGAAAAAGAAGAGAGTGGCAGAGTCATCCATAAATTATGATACAACACTGTGATGGACCTGAGGATATTAGAGGTCCTTTATAACATTAGTGGTTTTGTAATTCTATGATTCCATGGAAGTCTCTGCTGTTGACCTCCAATGCAGGAGAAATGAAAGCCCACAGAAGATGTTGTGCATGTTTCTCCACCCATCCTGCTGATGCATATTGGTAAGGCTCCATCAGCATAATTAATAATTGTTCCTGCCTCCACTTGGATAGAAATATTAGTACTATTTGGAAGAAACCAAGGAATTATTAAGAAAGTCCAATATGAAAGTAAATCAAAGTAGAAATGTAAGGATGGAATGAGACATAGTACTAAAGTGCAGCTGATGTTTAGTTTTGCACAGGTGTCACTACACCTCACATCAGCTCACTGTGCACAAGCTCCATATGGTCTTGCCATTGCACAAGTTGCCAGACATGTCAAACATTTCAACAAGTAGGATGTTTGGTCTGGCAAAAGATGGGCAGAACCTACTTCCTAGTAAGGTTTTGAAGGAGGAATATAAGTAACAGAGGTCAAGAGCTGTGCCTGGATGGAAACAAATATCATATAGGAAAGGGTTGAAGCTGAAAAGAGTTTATATATTTTAAGCAAGATTGGAATACAAGAATGAAATGTGGATAAGTGTCAAGGAGAAGTTAGTACAAATAATCTTTTTTTACACTCAGCAAATATCTGGAAAACATTGCGAATAGTGTAACAAAGACAAATTCTTCAGAATTGCAATGGAAAAGCATTAGCCCTTCCATAAATGCAATAATTTTCAAAATGAGATTTTATTCTCATCTTATAACATTATTTTAAACAATCAAACTCATTAAATACTGCCCCACAGTAATGGAAAATGATGTTGCATTTAAAATGAATCCTGTTGTCACACATTTTGGTAGGAAGTAAGGACATAACATTTCCCTCTTTGAAGTCAGACAGATTTTTCTTTGACCATCTACTTGAGTGGGAACAAGCTGAGGTACAATTATCAATATTTTCGAGTGTGGGCTCTAATTTAATCCAAACATGGGCAGCCCAGTTTGGCTGCACAGCTTGAGATGCCTTTGGCTTAATTTTCATAATCAAAGCATATTCACAGCATTCCTGTACAAAGCAAAGATGACCTCTTCCTAGCTGGGTGATCATTTTATTAAAACATTGAGTTTATAAGTTCTTCTGAACACATTTCTGGCTGGCTGGAACTTAGAAAAAGCATCTATTCATTGCTTATAGCTAAAAGGAATTTACTGTTAGGTTTCAAGGGAGACCTGCATGTTCTTGGATTCTTAGGATCAGAGATTTTGTCTTTCCATTTCTATATTCCCAAAGAAAATAATGAGAAATGTGTTCTCTGTTTTGTCAGTGTAAGATTTATTATGCCTTTAACTATTAATTTCCTTGCCATAAAGTGCATAGGTTTTGTAAATTATGTGAGAGTGACAACGCTGTAGTTGCCTTGGCAACCTTAACTGGTTTTCAAAACAGTGTGTTTCATGTTTGGAATAAGCATTGATTTGTATGATCTGGCAGGAAAAAAAAAGAAAATAAAAATGAAAAGAAAGAAGGAAAGAAAGAGAAAGAAACCTCTTGAGGGAAAAAAATGGCAACTGAAATGATTGCAAATCAACCTTCCACCACTTAGTCATCTATATGATATGAACATTAAAGTGCTAAAACTTAAAGAAAAATGCCTCTGAAGCTGTCTTTTGTTTTTTGTTTTTTTTTTCTTTTGCTCTGCCTGAAGTCCAGAATAGCTAGTTAGACTTTTAGCTTAGATTCAGTGGTGTTGAACTTAATTTGGACTTTTTTGTCCTCAGTTTGTCTAATGGGGTGCATGCTAGGGAGCCTTTTTCCTGGTTTTGATGGGGTTTTTTCCCCATTTTTATACTTAAGCACACTTAATACCTCTGCATTGCAAAAGGGGAAATTAGGCATGGTGAGGCACAGGATCAGACCCTAAACTAAATATCTTAATTGTTAAAACATTTTCTATGAGTTGATTGGAAAAAGAGATGTTGTGTTAATCAATATGGATATTTATCCTTGAGAGAAAGAAGATGAATTGTTTCTTTTGATGGAGAGGGTGCCTGTGAATAGCTTACTTCTTTTAACCAAATTTTAGAAAATCCCTGAGCAAAACTTCAACAACTGGAAAAATATTATATATTCTATGTTTGACATCTTCATACAACTCTGTGATGTTCTCTGAATCCTTCTGTTTTTATGATATGGTAATTAACCATGTACTGTTACGTAATAGAGAAGAGCATAATGGAAATAATATCATTCCAGTAGCATGAAGGAGGCAAGCATGGTGAAATCATTCCATTCTCTCTTGCTTTCTGTTCAACATTAGCCAGGACCCTATAAAAATGCTCAGTGAAAGAAAATGTTTGCATTAGTCTAAAACCTGATTCTCATTTAAAATAGATATTCAGTTATGAGGATTGAGAAACAGGAACATAGAAAGCTGTAACACTGCTGTTTGTGTTGTTTGTTTAGATGTCATCATTTACTCCCACAGTCCTTGGACTGTATAGTGAGGAGCAGAAAACAGAATCAAAACTGGATGAATAGTTGTGATTTGTAGGGAGCTTGGACATATGAGCTGAAGTTGTATGGGATGACTCTTTCATAGGAGATGTGCGTGGTTGAAATCCTTACGTAGACAATATAAAGGCATAGCAAAAAGAAACAACCACAGAATTTGTACCCTATTTGGTATTCTAGCCTATGTAATTCTTTAAATTCAGCATCAAGATTCTGCTAAAAAAGTTCATGGAAATGTAGAATATTCTGAGGTGGAAGAGACCTAAAAGAATCGAGTCCAACTCCTGGCCTTCCACTGAACAACTCTGGTTCATACATTGTGCCTGAGAGCATCGTCCAAGGGCTTATTAAACTCTGCCAGGCTTGGTGCTGTGACCACTTCCCTGGGGAGCCTGTTCCAGTGCCCAACCACCCTCTGGGGGAAGAACCTTTTCCCAATATCCAACCTAAACCCCCACTGACACAGTTTCAAACCATTCCCTCGGGTCCTGTCACTGATTACCACAGTGAGAGATCAATGTCTGCCCCTCCTCTTCCCCTCCTGAGAAAGCTGCAGGCTGCAATGAGGTCTCCTCTTAGTGTCCTCTTCTCTAGGCTGAACAGACTAAATTACTTCAGCTCTGCCTCATCAATCTTTCCCTCCAGAACCTTCACTATCTTAGCTCTCCAGTGAGTGCTCTCTAGTAGCTTAATGTCTTATATTGTGATGCCCAAAACTGCACACAGTAAGAAGATATTACTTCTTACTGATAGCAAATGTGGAACTCTTCCGTATTAGACCCCTGTGATTCACACATTTTAATATGAAAGGGATGGAAGAGTTTGGATTTAGAAGAGAGGTCCTGTAGCAGAGATAGTCTCCTTTTTCTGGAGCTAAGATATCTTTTACTAAAGTGTAACATTTTAAAATCTCCTGCCTTGTAGTAATATCTTATGTATCATTTGTGTAAGGAGAATGTAGCTCCATCTCCTTCTAAAGTTTGTTTTGGATGTAATTTACCTCTGCCAGCTTAGTTTCCTGACAGCTTGGGGCATAGCTTTGTGAATATCATTGCATTGATACAACTCGAAAGAACTTTCTCCAGCATTTGACTCAGGGCATTAGGAATCCATCACTGCTACCAAGCAGAGGGCAGATACTGATGATCAAAGAACACAGACTATTTGGCAGGTTGTACTTGGGCTTGAATGGTAGGGAGTGGTATCAGTAAGCTATGCATGTGCATGAACTCTTCACACGTAGGAAAAAAAAAAAGTTGAAAATTTGCCTCAACTTGGAGCAGCAACACTGCTTAGATTCCTTATCAGGGTTGGTTTTATGGCTGCTTTTCTTAAGTATCTGAAAGATTGCGTCCATTTATAAGTGAGTAACCACTTGTTCTTGTCCTGTGGCATTAATCTCTCCTTGCTTTTCTGCATTTAACCATATAAATGATGTATCTTTACACAAGTACTTCTCCAACAATCTATTCTGGTTGGGGGTATCCTTCCATGAGATATATAGTTATATTTCCACAGAATTCCACAACAAATATTCATATACTCTCTTCACATTCACCCACATCAATGTAGGTACATGTGCAGAGATCTCAGATATTGACTATCATGTACACTAAGAGTCCTTTGCACTATGAGAAAAATCTAAGTAGATAGTAAAGTCATCTGTATTACTTCTCCAGCTACCTCTAGGCCTACACTCTGACACCCAAGTATATAAGCCTGGCTTTTATATTAAGGGCTTTTGGAGCTCTTGTACCTCTGCACCCTTCCCAAATTTGAAACATACCTATAGACAATCTAAAATTAAAAATAAAAATGTGCTGACAAGCCTGGTAACTCTGGGTAGCTCATTACATTCCATTATGTATTTGCTCCTCATTATGTTTTCTCTGTATAAAATAAGATACAGGAATACATGCATACTTTTGTACACTTATTCTCACAAAATTGGTGTTTTCCCCCTAGCTTTCTACCAGAAAAGAAGTGAAAGCTTAAGAAAAAATATGCTTAAAAGAAATAAAAACATAAAACCAGCATTTCTTTTTTCTGTAGTAGATTCATATTTGTTTGATGGAAAAAAGGGAAACAAAAATGAAAAAGGTCTCAGGCAATTAAGAAAATTGTAGCACTTACTGCCTATGTCCTCAGAAAGAAGGAAGTAATACAATTGTGCTTTTCAAAGCATTCCAGCACTTTTGAATCAGCATTACATTCCCAAATATATATAATAAACAGGTAGTGGAATAGACCAGCATGGATCTTGAGAGTCTGAGTCCTCGTGCAGCACAAAAATGCTAGTAAAAAGACCTTTAAGAAGCAGGGGCAAGACAATTAAGTTTGGCGTCAGTGATGTTGCTGTTTTAGCATATGTTCAACACCATTGGTTTGAAGGGAGGAGTTAAATCACCAGAGGGCTGCAATGGCTTGGATATGATCAAACACAAATTTTTCTGCTCTACTAGTCCAATTATCTTGTAGGTAAAAGAAAAAGATTTTATAAGCTTATAAGATCTGAATCTATGTCTCTTTCCACTGAAGCTACTGATACAGAGTGTTACCACCATATGAATGGTAAGGTCTAATTTTTTGGCTGCTCATGGCCCCTAAGCATGAGCATAAATGCCAAATCCAGGTGCCAAGGCAGCAGAGTCAGACAAAGTGTTTGGCAGTTCCATTCAAGTACCTGACTGAATGCTGGGGAGATTCCTCTGGTTATACTGGCTTTTTTTGTGAGCTAATAAACTAATATCATTGGTGTCCCTCCATAGCGCTGTGAGGAAATGATTAATGCTGACCTGCTGGCTCTCAGTGTCTTCCCTTTGCAGCACACAGTGCTGGAAATCATTAGGGACTGAGTTGTTAAGACATGTTTTATGGAGCTAGCACAACACCTAGAGAATGTCTCTCAGCTGTACTCCTGCTGTTTGACAGCAGCGGTGGTGCGTAATGCAGTCGGGAGTCAGGATCTTCAAAGGTATAAAACTAGGTCTGCAATTTTAAAATGTTTAGTTTTGCACTAAATTGCATTTTGCTTGGGTTCCTGGTTAATTGTTGAGGCTATAGTGCATATGAATCTCTCTTGCTTACCTTAAATTAATTATTTTACTTGGTTTTAATGGGCAAAAGTATGAGGTAAGCAAGACTGGTTTTGTTTATTGCAAGCTTGGGAAAAAATAATAGCATAGGAGATAAGAGGAGTATAGTTTAAAGACACTTTTGTGTGCTCCTCCAAGGTCTGATGGTTACGTTCCCCTGGTTAAAATAGCTTTTGAATACCCACAAAATTGACTTGATTGCAAAGGCTGCAGCAAGGGACTGGAGCATCCCCTTACACTGATCTTATGTTGTATCTTTTTTGTTCCCACACACAGTGAAACCCACTTGTCCTCTGCTCAATATCTGCTCTTAGAGAAAGGAGTGGAGGATCCATGCTCATACCTTTGTAGCAAAACAACTGTTTTCTAATCTGGTGGTTCACTTAAGAGATATGGAAAGCTCGTTATTTCATTCTAACAGCATCTATTCTGAGAAAATATTCTTAAATAATTTGTAGTGTTTTGCTGGTTCATGTTGATTGCTTGGAAGCAAACACGGGTTAAATGAGCCTGTGGTCCTCCTGCTTTTTTTGGAAAATATTTACTGAGCCAGAGGAAAAAAAAAGTGCAGTGTCACGGATGAACTTTTAAGATACTCATGTCAAAGGAGGGCACTCAGTCTTTGTTCTTTCTTTCTCTCTTCATATTTCTTCATTTGTGTATCCTAGTGCAGGTGCAGATAGCAATTCCCAAGGGCCTGACTACTTTGTTTATGGTGTACCCATTCTGGGAGCATAGATATTGAGTTGCAGTTGTTAAAACATCACTTCCATATCCCTGAATATTATTTTCATAGAACATGAGAATGTTGATAGGATGAGAAACCTGGAACATTCCTGAGCATCTACGGAGATTAGATTAATGCTCTAGAGGACTATCGACATTTGCTTTTACATTAAAAGTCTCTTTTTCAACTAATTACAAATTAATAACAACAGAAATTAAAAAAAAAAAAGCCAAAAAACCCCACCTAAAACAAACAAACAAAAACAATTAAAAAGCCCCAACAAAATCGAGGAAAACTTCTGAATGCTATTTGAAGCCCACTATTCAGCTAATAATATAGATCCAGGCAACATTAGGGGCTACATTCTCCTTTCTGGCACAGAACTTGAATCTCTGTGAAGAAAAAAAATATGATGAGGAAGGTTTAATCACTTGAATTACAGAGTGCATGTGTCAATCTATATGTCTACTGTCTATTTCACTCTTCTGAAGTCATAAGAGCAAAATAATTTATAATTCCTGTTTCTTCCTGAGGCACAGCTTGCTGAGAAAAGACCATTAGCAATTTTCAAGAAAGGAAGTAATTGCATTTCTGAATATCATTGTCTTCAAATGAGATTTTTAAAAAGTATCATATTTTGTGTTTACAATCTCTCATTATGTATTCTATATCTCTTTCTTCTGTATTTGTTTGTCTTCTGAGTTCAGTGATAGGATCATAATTATACTTTGCAAAACAAGTAATACTCATTATGGTAATTTTTTAAAACTTATTTTTTGTCTCTTTGGTTCAGGTTATAAAAACTGTCAGATGTAATTCTCTTCAAATACCATTTTCACCACTTCTTTTTCTCCATTACTAAGAATAATAATATAAAAAATGATTTGACATATCAATTAATCTGTTAGCTTTTTATATGTTCTTTAATTTCACATTTATATTTATTCTTTTTTTAATGTTCTGCTGTCATAAATACATTTTTTCTATGACATTGCCACAGAATGACATAGAAACAAATTAAACAAGACCAAACTTTTCTAAAATGTGGAAGATTTGTTGGAAGCTTTTCTTTTATATGCACTACAAGAAGCCTGCAAGTTTCTGCACTCCTTCAAAAGAAGTTTTTCTCAGCTAAAATCAGTCGACCTGATGAAACTTGGGTTTTCAATGACATTGTATCAAATACTATGTTAATAATTGAAGCCGTCCTCCCAGGTCATTCAGAGAAGTGTTCACCAAGGGAGATTTTGTGGTATCTAGCAATAAATGAATTTACAAAGAAGCTTCTATCTTAATGAGTTCCAAGCCTCTATGCAAATTCCTATTTCAGAAAAGTTATAGGAACTTTGTAACTCTAGAACATTTATGGATATGTCAAATTTCTTTCAGAATAGCCAATTGGTTAAACCTCCTATTTTTCTTAGGAAATGCATGAAACATACCTCCTCCACAAACACACAATCACAAAGTGATTACAGAAGCTTTCTTTTCTGTAGAAAGCCAGGCTAAAATACATAATAGGAGAAAAAGTGTAAGTAGCAATTATATGTAATGAATAGAAAAGCAAAGAACTTGGTAGTAATAAGTACAACTCAACAGTTAGGAAATGCAGGCCATTGAAATTGTAATCAAGAGTCAAGTATTCCTTCAGAATTTGAATTAAATTCTGAATTGTTGATTTTTATTCTAAAGCAAATTAAATGGACTTGATAAAATATGATATTCACCAGCAGCGCAACTTTTGTAGACCGTAAGACTGGAGATTTAAAATTTTAATGATGCTATAGTATATTTGTAAGATTTTTTTGGTCACATTATTACCCTTTTGAGTAGAAAAAAATGATGTTGCTCATTTCATTTTTGGATTTCACTAGAATTAGATGCCACGATTTTAATCTCATGTATATTTAGCAGAAGGTAATTCACAAGTCTGCAAAGGAGACCTTTTCAATAAGTTGATTTCTGGGCCCTCCCTAGCCCTTCATCCTCTCTGACTTGAGAGAGAGATGTAAATGAAGAAGAAAAAGAAAAGACTGACACACAGAGCAGCACAAAACTTAAACCAGTGCAGCATGGAGGCATGTTATAATTTGAATGTCAAATTTGGTTGGTGAATAAAGAATGTCATGCCATTTCCTGATCCCACTACAAAATTCCATGTTTTGACAGGAGACAATGCCTTGGACTGAATATGTACTGGGATTTACTGCAAGATACAAAGCCTTGCAACTTAGTTTCATGGTTCAAATCCAACTGAGGATGAAGGAGTGAAATTTGATTAAAATCCAGTGACTCTTTAGAGAAAAAAAAGAATTTGGCATATGCAAATCAGGCTTTAGAGGATGAGTATTCAAACTGCAATACATTTACATAATTTTTACTGATGCCCATCTCTACTTGTGGTTTTAACAAACAAGGTTCATTAACAACAAAAATTCTGATCCCTAATGGCAGCAGAAATGAGGTTTGAACTCAGAAACAAGCAAGATACAGCTCAAAATTATTCTGCATGGTAAACATCTCTGACAATATTGAAATATCTTGAGTATTAAAAAATTGGCTGAGATGCTTATGAAAGATGGCTGGAATCTCAAGGTGATTTGGATCTTCCATACCTGATCTTTTGCCTAAAAATGAAAAATGAGAAATTGTGCAAAATTTCCCTCTGATGGCTTCAGATGTGTAAATTGGCAGCTTGTCTCACATGGTCTACCTGTATAACAATTTAAAATTTAATCTCACACTTCTTCAGAGACTGGGCCTGATTGCATATCCAAATTCATAAATTTCAAGTAAGATCCTGAAAATATCATCCATAAAGCAAGTGCTATTCCCTGGAAGGTAGACACATTTCGGTGCTGTACTAGATGGGGCTGACCCAATTGAGGATTGGGTCTCAGATTAAAGTGAAAAAGCTTTGTGACCAATTCTTATGGTTCTTGAGTTTTGTGATATTTCTCTCTTCTTTTTGTTGGAACCATGGGAGGTGGACTCCAGGTATTGATCAGCTCAAGATTAGTTTTTAAAAGCAGAATTAGCCTTTCTCATTACAGAAAAGGAATGGAATGTGGAGACAATTGAAACCTGAATCTATACCAAAAAAACACTCTTTAATTTGTCTTCACAATTTTTAAAATCATCTCCAAGGAAACAAGGATACAATGTTTGATGTAATTTTGCATGTTTAGGAAGTAACAAATGTTGCAAAAAGATGTAAATATACAATTTACTGAAAAAATTAGTGTAATGATCATAATTGTCTGGAATTACACACAATACTACAAGTAAGTTACAGGGTGCCATGAAGACCAGGGGCTTCTCTAGGGGCTGGGATTTTGGGAAGAATGGAGCCTCACAGTCAGCACCTGTCCCACCACACTGTCCCAACACAGTCAGCAGGAGGGCAGCCACAGGCAACAGGCCATGGGGATGGGTACAGGACAAGGACAGGGCAGGGAATCCACCTGTAGGTAGTTTACTTCTGGCTTCAAGTAGTGTCTTCCCTGTATAAGCATTCCTTTATACATTCCTTTCCTCCCTGCATTCTTGAATGCCAACACACCTCTAGACTTTTCAACTGGATTCAACAATTTTCTTTAAATGATGATTCAGTCCTCCCTAATATTGGCAGCATCTTTCAGTTTTTCCAGCCAAAAGTTTGGATGATCACTTATCTACTTCTTATCTCTAGGTCATTGCCAAATTAGGTGGAACCAGTCTCAGACTGATGACAGGAGAATACAAATAGGAGCTCTTCTCCTCTCCAATTCATCTCTTTTAAAATAAACCACTGCAGTCTCTTCATTAGTTAACTCTTTATGAGCCTACTATTTTTATATCAATGCTCACCATCCTTCCCTTGAGCAGTAATTTCCAATGGAAAACTGCATCTAGTCTTTCGGGTGGTTTTATAGTAATTTTTTTTTTTGTTTAGATTGTTTTTTGGGTTTTTGGTTGGTTTTTTAATCTTCATGTACTAAATCCACTGCTTCACATAATCTAAAATATCAGTCTTTAAAAAACATACAGGTATTAGATTAGAGCAGCACCTTTGATAAAACCACAAGGATCATTTATTAACTTGCCTTTGTCTCTGTGTCCTCAGTTATTCTTTTTTTCAAGAATGCTTATAATAAATTGCAAAGCATTTAAGTCAAGTTTAGAGTCCCGTAATTGCAGAGATCACCTTTATTTTCCCTTTTCATGTCGCCAATTATGTTTGCTATTCTTCACGCAGGGTGTTACTCCCTGAATTTACACATTCATTAAAAATCCCTCCTACTGCTATTCTGTTAGTTATGCGTAACTATTACCTTGTGCCTCAGATTGGTTTATGCTTTAGGTTCACTCAGCTTTGTCTTCAAAGAAAATATCTTCTGAATTTTACATCCGGCACTGCACTTGGAGGGGAGGAAAACTAAGGAGGGAGCTACATTATTGAGCAGGGCAAGAGCACCTTTGCCAACACACTTGCCATGCTGGTGAACATGGATTAAATTAGGAACAAGGGAGGGAGATGATGAACGGCCAAGTTAAGAAGTGATGGGCTGTTTTAGGTAGCATTGTACTGGAGTGCAGATGGCAGTGCAAAGGGGATGATCCTTCCTCTCTACTCAGCCCCAGCAAGACACATCTGGAGAAAGGCCAGCCAAGGACCTGAAAAGTGTTAAAAGACTGACTGTAGTACCTGACATATGTGGAGAGGTTGAGAAGGTTGGGACTGCTGAGCCCAGAGAAAAAAATGTCTTGAGAAGATCTTATCAATGTATATAAACACCTAATGGAGGGAGTGACAAAGACAAAACCAGGCTCTTCTCAGCGGTGTCCAGTGCCAGGACAAGAATCAATGAGTACAAAATTAAACATAGGAAACACTTACCAAATATAAGAAAAAGTCTTTTATTATGAGAGTGGCAAAACACTGAAAGAAAGTCCTTGAGAGGTTATGAATGTTTCACTCCTAGAGATATTCAAAACTCTACTGCATCCAGTCCTGAGAAATCTGCTCTAGCTGGCCCTTTGCACACTGGTTTGGATTAGAGATAATATTCAATTTATACTGTTCTAAAACAAAATTCTGTGATCTGTTACTAAATTGATTATATATTTGGGAAAATTTTGACAAGCCTTTTTCTGCCTGAAAAGGCACAAAAGCCCTCATAAACATTTAAGGCTATAGCAAAATGTCACATAAACCACAGGACTATTTTATAAGTAAGTAACCATAAAAATGGCCACAAATTTGCAAATGTCAACTGTAATTGCTAATTTGCAAGACATGTCCAATTAAACAAAATTTTAGTTTGCTCTGAAAAATTGTAAATAGCCAATAATACTATAAATGTTATTTGAAAATCTACAATTGTAAACAAAGCCTATTGGAATTTAAAAACTAGTGGATATTCTTCTAGCTGTTTTATTTTATTTTATTTTATTTTATTTTATTTTATTTTATTTTATTTTATTTTACTTTTCCATGTTTAAACACAAGGCTCCAGTGGGAACATGGCATTTCTATAACAAAAGACAAACAGAAAAATGGCTTCTGATCTTTTCTGAGATGCATCTAAGCTTGTGTAACATGGCTGTCATGTGCAGTGCATGACATGAGTGATGCAAAGTTGTGAGAAAAATCTCAGTCCTGCTCCAAATGTTTCATCCCCCTTTAAGTAAACAGCCAGGGCCCTGGCTGTTTGAATTAGCTTTGAATTAACAGCTGAGTGGTCTTTAGTTGCTGAAGCAGAAATCTCCAGACTGTAGTCAAGGCAATGCAGTTATTTGTACTGGCTTTAAAAATATCTACTCCCTGAACTTCTGTAAGGCTGTATCAAGCACTGCCTTTACCCTGTAAGATCAGTTAAATTGGATAAGAATTTCTTTGTCTTCACATTCACAACCTCTGTCTCTGGTCCATCTTTGAGTTGAAAGTTCAGTTTTGAGCAGTTGTGGCTAGATCCACAAATAAGATTTTTGTAGGGACTTTTGCATATCTTACATTTCAGAACAGTAAGTCCCTAAGCTCCTAAGAATGATATCTGAGTTTCCCTTGAACTCAGAATCCTGTAAAGCACACAGACATTTCTGTTTCCTAGTCTTCATGTTGAGAATGTCATACCTCATGCCCAAATCATAGAATCATAGAATCACAGAGTGATTTGAGCTGGAAGGGGCCTTAAAGTTCATTTATTTCCATGATCAGGGAAATCTCCCACTAGAGCAGGGTGCTCAAAGTTCTGGCAACTTCATAAAATCCTAGCAGGAGTAATTAAATATTGCCTGAATTTCTTGCCTGGTCTATCAATAAAGGCTATTGAATTAATGATATAAGGATTGTGTAAATCTTTAGGGATTCTTTACAGGTAAAAGTAATATGACCTCTTTAAATAAGGTCATATTAATTTTTGAAGCCTCCTTGATGTGTTTGTGTAATTTTTATTAGTGAGGGGAATAATGTACTTACATTTAGTAGAGAAAAGATCCTTGTTACCTTCATCATAGTATAAATAACCTGACATATTCAGCTCCCTTTCTGAAGAGCTCTGGCTTGCAGCACTTTCAGTAGATAAAAAACATAGTCATACCAAGGGAATATCAAAGAAAGTACATCTTATCACTCGGAAACACAAGGAACTCATCTATAGTTGAAAAATAATTAATTTCTACAAGCGTCTCATTATTACCACTTTCTGAAAATCCTTTTTCCTGGAAGAATCATGTCCATAGTTCTAAAGCACTACAGATTTAAAGAACCAGGGTTAGAGCCAAAGGTGCAGAGCTTTTAGGATCTGGAAAGGGGAAAGAGAAATCATTAAATTTGAAACAGAATCCAAAGCACTTTCTAGAAAAATGCTGAAGGCTTTTGAAATAAGCATCTTTGTGATTAGGAAGACAACTTTACAGATGCAAAAATGTTGCTAAGATTTTGAATAGCCACTTCACGTTCTTGACTCCCAGTCTTGTGTTAATTCATACTGTCTGTTTAGGGAATATTTTATCCAGATATCCATACCTTGCTCAAAGAGAAAAAACAGCACAACTATTCCATCTGTGTTGATCTACAAAAACTTTCTAGACTTGAAAGAAATTTCAATCTCTCTAGGCATATGTGAGAAATGAAGGATCCTGGTGATCCAACATTGCTCTCAGCAATGGGAAAGCCAATTAAAATAACTGAATCGCAGTATGTAACTCTGCCCTCAGTATGTAACTTTAATGTGACACTGAGTATGTATGTTCAGGATGGGGCTGACAGTAAAATCTACAAGAGTGATATTTTTTTAGTCACATTTTATCTTTTTCTTTCTGGCAGCAGTGGGAAATTCCTTGAATTTTTCCACATAGGCACTCTTCTTCGCTTATGCATCACTGAAAAAACATAGTTTTAGAACGGTCTGGGAATACAGAGCTAGGCTAGTTTAATATTAGTGGATCAGAAAGAAGAGAGAGGGTTTTGTGCCCTGATGTAGGATAAGTCTGCAAGGGTAGGGTTTCTGGATTCCATCCGAGAGAAAAACACTATAGAGATGGTGGTAAGGAGAGTGCTCCTTCCCATGGGACTCAAAGGAAAAGGCAAAATGACCATCATCCCTTTTCCAATGAAGGGTGCCTATATCATACTGCGAAACAAACATCCTACAAAGTAAAAATATTTCATTCTGGAAGACACAAAAAATAACCCTTTCAGAATTTCTTATTCTTTTCATTCAATGTTTGTTTAAGTGAAGATATTTAAGGATTTCAGGTCAAACATTTAGCTAGATGAGCTTGACTTAAACCTGAAAATCCAATATAAAGCAATATCCTTCTCTCAGCAAGAGACAAAACTCTCACTAAATCTCAACATTGTTAAGAGTAATTTTTGAGGGGCTCTTTAGTGGCTGCTGCTGGTCTGAGACAGGCTGTGGGGATCTCCCCAGTTATTCAGGGCTACAGACCTGGAGGCTACGTTCTCCCCCAGGTTTGCTCACAAGGCAGTGCTACCACTCTGCAATGGTTTTGTCCAAAAAGAACCACCTCTTCTCCCTAGGAGTCTTTTTCAAGCGCTGGAATAGGTCATATGATTCCCACCAGTTGTGTTTCATGTTTGATTTGCAGTGTCTGAAGCACTAATACTGTGAACAGACCAGCAAGCATGCAAACCACTCCAAGGGTCAGCCTTTTATCCTACAGGGATTGGCAGGAGCTTTGCGTTTCCTACAGGTGACATGAGTACAACTGTATTCTGGGATAACTCCAAAATATAATACTCGAAGGAGAGTAGGAGCCAGTTGAAATCCCAGTTGAGTATTTTGATAACTTGTTCTGTCTCCTTTATCTTAAATCCTGTTTAACTAGCAGCAGCTGCCACTGACATTTCCACCAGGATGGTACAGATGGAGCAGTGACTCAGATCACTGGCTGTGCAGAGTTATGAACAGCTAAAACTGTTGCTGATGAAGATTATCAACAGGGCTGTAGGAGAGGCTCATGTGTGATTGAGGCTTGCAATATGTGGAATTCAGATTTTCCGCTTGTATTGTTTTCATGAAAGAAATTGCATCTATCTGCCTACATGTACAAACATGAACAAATTCTTAGTCATCACCTTTTGTAAATGTAACTTTCTCTGCTTTCTGTTTGTTAAGAAATAGTTAAAAAGCAAAAATTACATGAAATAAAAAGTTTTTTATTACTTTTAATGTCAGCATTTAATCTGGGATAAAAAAATGCTTTATTGCTTGATGTTCTTGTAGCCTGAAAATGGTTGGGGTGGGGAGAAGAAAAACAAGGTAAATCTGCTAGCTGAGGTTTCCTGTCATTTGGGTCACATCACTGCTTATCATCCCTCATTTTCCCTGGGGAAACAGAGAGTAAACAAGAAGATAGCTGCACTGAGTCTTTGTGATAAGAGTTTCAGTTGGAAAATATAATCTCTTTTGTCATTTCTTGGTCAAAAGATATTTTGAGATTTTTCATTCGTTTACAATGAGAGGCGTGCTTATTTGTTTCCTGTAACATTTTAAGTGCATAGATTTCTTGGGAAAGGTACTAAGCTAGTAGATTTAAGCAAGTACAGTTTCAATTCCTTAGAATAAATGACAGATCCAATTCTTTACAGACTTGGATGATCTGCATAGCAAAAAAATAAGGACTTAAAATGGATTCTGCTGTTGCCTGGGACAGAGCACAGTTTTCTAAATTTTATTTACATGTCCAACAATAATTCGTTACCTTGATCAGACACCAAGTAAACAACCATTTCACAATCTTCATTCAGAAAATAATCCTTTCTGCATGGAACTTGTACACATACATTCTAGAATATATCTCGGGTCAGAAACAAACGTTGATATGGCGTGGTTTAAATTCATGTCTTTCCTTGAATTTTGATGGGGTTTATGAAAGTCCAATAAATTGTTAGTTATGATGGATTTTGTTTCCAAATAGGAGAGATAGACCTCCTTTTTTATACTTAGCACACTATATGTTAAATTAAATAGCCACTATGAGGGCAAGTTGTTGTTAATTAGTTAATGAGAGTTAGAGGCTTCTGTAATGGTGACAGAAGTTACTGAATGGGATGTATCTTTCATATTTGATAGGAGGTTCAGTTTTGCTCTATGACTCTCAGCTGCAGGATCTCATGGGCAGCAGGCTTTATGCCTTTACACATGCAATTAGGTCTTAAGATGAAGTAACTTCCTGGGAAACAATGGTGGCCAGGTCAGATTTCTGAAAGTGTAAAATTTGTAAGCATTTTAGGATTGGATTTGTTCTAGCTCCAGAGTCAGTATATAACTTAAACTACGCTTAGCATATTCCTAGGTACAAATTTGCTTCTTTTTGCATGAGAAGAAAAAAATCAGTCCTGAAATCCTGAGCTAGCTTTAAATCTAATTATAAGAAAGAAAGAAAGGCAGAGAATGTTATGTGTAATCTGTAGCCAAGATTTGAGATCCAGCCCTTGGAAAACCATGAAAATATTTGTTTTCAGCAACATTGTTCCACAAATGTCTTAGTAAATCCTGCTAAACCCAGAGAAGTTATGGATGCCCCATCCCTACAAAATGTTCAAGGTCAGGTCAGACAGGGGCTTTGAGCAACCTGATCTAGTGGGGGGGCATTCCTTCCCATGGTAGGAGGCTTGGAACTAGATGATCTTTAAAATCTCTTCTAATCCAAGCTTCTCTATGTTTCTATGCTTCTAAGCATAGCAGCAGCAGAAAAATGTAACATTGAGTCTGTTCATCAGTATCACTGCAATTTATTGCACCTGAAGGACAATCATTTGTAATTTCTTGAGATGGAAAACGAACAACATAACTACCATTCTTAGGATCCAGCTCAAAAAAATATTTTTTTGTTTTGCCAAATGACCTCTTAAGGAAGTCAACACAAGAGTCAGGAAGAAATGCCAGAAGGCATTTGATTAGCATCATTTTCAGCATGGACATGTTAAGTTAACCTGGGAACTGATTAATCTTACAAACCCAGAGAAAACAAACTGTCTGCCATCTTTATTCAATTTCTTCTGAATTCGTTTTTTGCCACCAGGTGTCAGCACGAGTGCACAGACAAAACACCCCAGAGATCCCTGAGAGGTCTCCAGAGAAGCAGTCTGTACAATGATAATGTTTCATGCTAGTTTGCATGCTCCTGAAAAAAATCTCCATTTTTAGTTCCACTATGGGGAAAAAAAAAAAAAAGCTGATATTGCTTACTTACTTTCAACTGCATAGTCTACACTAGTTTTGTGTACTGTGGGTATCCTATAATCAGCTATTCTATGTGCCCTAGTATCTCCACCCATCCTCTTCTCTGCCCAAGAGTCACAGGGCTAGATTATCTCCCTTCAGACTCTAACCTGAAGATGTGGATTCTGTGAGGAGCAAGGCAGGAAGGAGGGATCAGTTTCACTTGATGTGGATAATACAGCTGAAAGACTTCCAATCACTGATGATTATTCTGCTTTTTAAAAGTCACTGTCCATATGCCGTTTCAAACCGTTGATGACACCCAGCAGTTATGTCCCCAAATCTTCTTTATGGCTAGTGGGTGTTTGGTCATCAATGGAAACAGCACCCTGGGATTGCCCTGCTAAAGGCAGTATCATCAGCTGGACTTCAGTTAATCTTTGTTAATATATTAAGAGAATTCCTTCTGACTTCCCTTCAAACATTTAGGCAGCAGACATTTTTATATCAGAATTTCCTTATTGCAGTTCCAGTGCCCTGATGAAAAAGAAGTGTCTTGTTTTCAGGATATTTCTTACATTACATGGTTTCCTATTCTAGGCTTTTCACAGAGATCACTGTAGCCTTTAGTTCACTGTTATAGAGATGAACCCGAGTATAAGACTTTTGGTTCTGTTTAATGTTAAAATGTGTTTGGAATAAGTGCTTTTAATAGGAGGAGAGACCTGAATAAATAAGAAGACAAATAGAACATTCTCATGACTATGACAGAACATTCTTGCTTTTAAGTGAAGAGCAAGTTTTCCTAAATGAGAGGAACCCTTCTTGATGCTAGGGAGATGCAGACTGCAATGATCTAGTTATAAAGTCTTGTTTCAGTACTGCACCAATTAATCTTGCATGGGAAAGGAATGTGAGGAGAGGAGGGAGAGGTCTTATCAACTATTTGCTCCTAAGAGCTCTTCAAATCTCCTAGCTGTAACTGGGAAGAGAGCTACATGATGTGTATTGTTATTCAGGTTTGTCTCCAGTGATTCTCCTAGAAATTGTCATGACTGTTGTGTTTTCCCTGCTTGTCTTCCTGGTACACTGCATTTATCATTTTTTATAGTCTGCGCCTTAGTGATTTGTATGTTTGGGTTTTTTCTGCAGGGTGTTTTGACTTCTTTTATAACTTCTATTTGACTCTTTTACTTTGTTTTCTCCAGTAGTATAAGAGATACAACCCTGGAGCTGCAAAGTTTTACATGACCTGCAGGGCATCTATTTTTTACATTTTCAGTCTATGCAGAGACAATGATAGAATTTTTAAGGCTTAGGGATCCAGATTTCTGGAAATGATTGGCTCTTTTTCTCAGGGTTCTTTGAAACTCTCAAGTATTTTATGTCTTCTTTATCAAATCAACATCACTGAGCTGTCCATCTAAAAACTGTAGTATTTTTACCATTTCAAGTCCTAAAGTACACCTTTCATGTTTTCATTTCATTTATACAACGTCTGCAAGAAATTCTGTATAAATCTGCTAGAAAATTAAAAGAAGTATATTTAAAATGATGACTCTCCAAAAATAGACAAACCACCTAACCCAATATTTTACTGGTACTCTACTGCAATTACTAGGGAAGTCTCTTTAAGTGTGATGATTTAATTTAGCACTGAATATGTGTGCATCCATCTTCTTTTGCAACACTGCAGTGAAATTTGTCTGTAATTTAAAGTATTCTGCTTGCAGTCATGGTCCAAGCTACCAATGTGGTTTACTGACTGAAGAACACTTTTTTTTTTTTTCTGAAGTATTTACTGAAGTGCTTGGTGATGGATTGAGCTGATTAATGCACGGTATCATATCCAGCCCAGAAAGTAGTTGAAAAGGGAGGGATATTCCCCACACCACTTATTGACTGCCCATGGCTGGGTAAGAGCCATATTACTGTCATATTTACAGTGCTGGAGCTGGAAGCATTTGTGGGTTCTGGAAGTATAGCCTGGGTCAATTATCAGACAGAGACACGTTGTATCATGCCCTTCTAGACCAGTTCCTTTTGGAAATGAACGTTGCCACGCAGGCAAGCAGGGAAGTAGAATGCACAATCAGGACTGCTGGAGTAGCCTGACTGAAAATTTCCCTTCAGTTTCCATGTAATGTATCTTTATAGCACAATTTGGAGATGTTTTGCATCAGAAATAATCATATATTTCAGTCTTTCCTTTTCCTCTATATGGACTTTTTTTGGTAAGCATCTCATCAGCTGTACTGGAAAACATGAATGAAAACCACAAACCTTTGCTTTTAAGGATCTCCAACAAATCTAATTTTCTCTATGCTATTCTGCTGGACATTTCTATGTTCATTCAACCAAGTGCATTCTGCCAGCTGCTGAATTTGGCACATGGAGATCTGACCTGCTGACCCCAGAAGATGCACCTCTTCAAGACACTGCCAAAGCTAGCTTTGTACCACAACCCATTGATTCCAGGTTTTTCTTGGCAATGGCTCAGCCACTCATCTAAAATAGGATTTGATCCAGCACCCACAGATGTCAATTTAAAGGACTCTTCCTTTTTGAAATTACCTTTGCCCTGAGAGTGGCACAAGCCCCTGAAGAGAGGGGTGCCAAGCAGGACACCAGAGCCACCCTAGCTTTCCCCACACAAAGCAAAAAATGCACTGTTATCAGGAAAAACCAAAGCAACCAAAGCAAAGAATTAAAAAGTTGTTTTTTTCATACCTTTCAATTTTAAGGCACTGCAGCACTGCAAGTTCCTATTATTGTGCTATATTGTGTCATCTCAATTTCCAACTGAATAAAGAGTTTCTCTAAATGCAAGTTACTCTCCTTTGAAGAGTGACATGTAGATTATTTACATATTTTAATCCTGACTCACAAAGAAATTTGTATACAAATAATTCACTTATAATAATTCATATTTACTTAAAGAATTATTGCCATTCTTAGGCAAACTGAGTGAAAACAATATTTTGCTAAAATCCCTATTAAACTATCTTGCATCCCCTTCTCATTGTCACTAATTAGTTGAGTATGAATGCAAACAGAAGCTTTCTCTCTTTTTCTCTAATTGAAATTTTATTATAGGCAAACAGAAAGTGAGAAATTAAAAGTAATATATATGCATGTACAAAAGGACTGGAAATGAGTGTCTTGCTTTAAAGAAGTTCTTTCTTGCATGAAGCATTCCTAACGTTGCAACTCCAGTTTAGGAGCTCTTCACTGAAGCAGCAGTTATGAAGCACCATCTTTCTCCTAAATAAAATAAGGGATCAAGGTCACAAAAGAGGAAAGAAAAATCTGATTAACTTCTGATGCACCTTTCTGCCATTCTTTTGTCCAACTACAAAGGGAGGTCCTCTGATCAATTTTAGCTGCATCGCTTACTTACAAGTTTCCCTTTCACTCTAAATCCTTCTGAGGCTTGAAGCACTGATCTGGTGGAAATAGTGGGAAGATCAGGTTTCCTCACCTCCATAGCAGTGACCCCCAGCCATGGTGATCTAGTAGTGCCCTACCTAGAAAGTGCTAATTTCCTATAGGTCTGTGTAGCACTGAACAGGAAGTTAGTCTCGATGCTTTCTGTAGTACGTTAGGTGATGAACAGAGCTGCTCACAGGGCAGTGATGTTTAGGGTTCAATAAGGATTAAGGAACAACAGAGAACTATATTTCTTAAGTCACCTTTTAGACTCTGCATAAAACAGTGCTTATCAAGACCTATTTCTTCTTTCCCTTGCAATTACAAACTGATCTTTTTACAACTTCCATGTATGAATGAGTGAGGCTTTAATGGGACAACACCATGTTAAAGGCTGTTTCTGAAGAGTTTAATATTTATTTATAATATTTAATATTATAAATATTCTGAAGAATATTTAACTATTTAAATATTCTAAAGACCATCCTATGTACAGTAATCAATACATACAGAATGACCTCTATCCATACTGTGAAATATTTTCACACTCCAAACAAGACACTAAGTTGACTTTTGGAATTTGGTCCTTACCCATGTCAACTCACCAGCCATTTTAACTCCCCAATTCCCAACTCCCTGCCCATACTTGGGAGGTTATAAAAAAACTTTTTCCAAAATCATATCATTGCTCAGTTTGGCTCTGGTATGAAACCAAGCATAAGATCATGTGAACTGGACCTCCTAATTCTAACTCTTGGCCTGACAAAAGCACTGCAGTAATCTTGAGGGAGTCTGTTTCCACGAGATCTTTCATCTTAAATTTTTGATACAAGAGGTCCATGAATCCTAATGTGTTCTAGGTAAGCCAAGACTCTTGAGGAATATAAATTTTTTTGCCCTGTAAAGATAAATATTATCAATGGTTTCATTCTAATGTACTAGGAAATAAGTGCCTGCATAAGGATGGAGGAATTAGGTAATGTTTACAATAGAATGTTAGCTGAAAAACTTTCTTTTGCTATATCAATTAATGCTGAGTTATGGCCAGTTCAGAAGTGCTAATTCATAACCTTTGTGATTGACAAATAATCCCTATGTATGGCACCAAGAACTCAGAAATTGATTCTGTTGTTATAAATTCTGCATTTCTGCTGAAGAATGAGGAAAAAACACATGTAAAAATAATAGACAATTTGGGCATGAATGGACTTGAATGTGCAAAATTCATGCAGCTAGTCTTCATGATAAACTAAGCATTGGACAGAGCCACAGAAAGGAGTTTTGTTTTAAATCAGAAAAATAACTCGCAGTGCATGCAGCTTGTTTTTGCAACCATGGGAATAAGCACCACAGTGACAGAAATACTGTGTCTGCTGATATTTTATGAAGGTTAGAACAACAATCCACTACCTTCTGTATGTGTTTGCCTCCTAGCAGTGGATTCCTGTTTTAATTTTAGCTTGCTTTATTGCTTGCTTGTTAGACCATCAGGCAATACTAAAATTGTTATTAAATGCAATCTGTCTCTTTAATAACATTTCCAAAATTAAAATCATAAAGTTGATTCATAAACCACAGAAATATATACAGTAGTTGGAGTAGCCTTCTTTCTGGGGCATTATTGAAATGTACCAATTCAATGGACTTTATAGAAATAGCTTGCAATTACTGTTGTTGATGAGAACAGGGAGTTTGTAATAACCCAGATGCATGTGTAACGTGTACAATATAAATTTGAAAAATGCTGCCAGCACCATCACACACCGCCTCTTGCTCAGTGGGTTAAGAGGTGATAGTGTGCTTTTATTGGCCACTAGCCATTAAGGTAATACCAGAAATGGTCAGAAAAGTCATGGAATCAGGACTAAGCATCAAAGTGACCATCAGCCACTCTTCCAAAAGCTTATATCCAGATGGGCAATAGCTAAGCTGGAGTGTGCAAGGGAACTTGCATATTTATTAAAACAGGTATTTCAATTATTGACAATTACTGACAATCTAGAGTGTAGCAGATTCCATGGAGCTTGTGAGAGCTCCATGGAGGATTGAGACTTAACAGTAGGAACTGCTAAGTCAATGATGAGACAGCAAAATAAGCTCCTGTCTTCTACCTCTCGCCCCATAGCTTATCTCTGTAACCCCGTAGGCCACTGTTCCCTAGCCCTTACTATTGGACAAGTTTGGATCCCCCTATACCCTATAAAAAGGGGCTGTTTTAGCCCATTTGAGAGAAGAGCTGTCGCTGGAACCCTTCACAAATCCCTCAATAAACCATCACTGTGGAACTGCCAGGACTTCTCCTTCTCCTCTCTCTCCATCTGCTTCTGCCCCAGCCCAAGGCGCCCTAGCAAGCAAGCTCGAGCTGAAATCCTAAGAGAGCTGAGAATCACTAAAGAGCTAAAATCACTGAGCTTGCTAAGGGTGGCTGGTGGCTGTGAGCTGACTGGGTATTCGGGCACTCTGTCTCCCAGAGGGACTGAGTTACCCGGAATGGCCTGCATCCCTCAGGGATAAGCCCAATATCTGGGTCTTATCAAACTAGAGATATCCAGAAGTATCCAAACTTATACCTTTGTGACATGTTGCATTGCATGTGTTTGGGATGCCCAGGTGTATCTCTGGGTAGGCTTTTTTTTTTGGATTTCCTTGTAGCATACACAAGGAAAGTGTTGGATAGCGGTGAAACAGACCTTAAGGAAACACATTTTGGAGGGATTCTTTTGTCTAGATTCAGCCCAGGCTGTTTATCTTTAGCCCTGCTGGTTGAGAACTGGTCATGTGGGACAAGCTTATTTCATAAACAACCCATCCTTTTTTATTCTCATTAGGAAAATATGATACCCAGACCTCAAAGAAGCCAGCAGCACACCAAGTGTGAATAGTTCTCCGTCACTCATAGCTAAGTTTGGAATTCCTCTGTGCCTTCAAAATGTCCACAGATTTTTCCAGTTCTTGGTTCACAGATCTGTTAGCAGAAGTAGCTGATACAGAGAGAAATGTTGGTGTCATTGTATGTTTGTTGATGTTAGAAGACTGGCAAACATGAAATAGGATGCAAACTTCAGAAGCACTTAGCTCTTCCCTGCATTCAAATGTGCATTTTAAAGCAGTTAATTTGAAAACCCATATGCTTAACTGATACAAATCACCCTTATTTTCCCATTTCAACCCTCACAGCTATGTATCAGCCAGCTGCTTAGGGATGCATCTGTATATTTTGGAGAGTTGAAAGAATCCTGTTATTCCATTTTGCAGGAAGGAAAATGGAAGGAACAAGGGATTTGACCAGGATCAAATAAATTACATCTGTTCTAGCATATTAATTGTGTTTTTGTATTCCAAAACTGCTTGCAGACTACCTCCTGGGAATGGTCCCTGGCCTACTCTAGTTCCTGAATGGTCTAGAAATTCTTTAGGAGGAAGGTAATCATGTCAGAGAAGCTTCTAACAATTGAACAGTTAAACTGTTTGATTTTTCACAGTCATTTTCCAAACAGTCTGAAATGAGTCAGAAACATAAAAATAATTTGGTTTCCTTGATTTTGGCAGTAATGAACACATTTACATCAGACACTGAGGTTGTGTTGACCCAGACCTCTAAATCCATAGGTGTTTCAGAGTAAATTTGCCAGCATAGCTAAGCACCTGGAAGATACCTGGTGTTCAGACTATGGGTAGTTTTTCAGGGTCAGGCTACATGCTAAGTCCTCCAGCAAATCCTTGCCACATTTGTAGGCCTAATGTTGTATAACTAGAGCAAGCTGATGACGATTTGTGTGTCTGCTGCTCATACAGAAACTTAATGGTTTTCTGCTGACATCACTAGTAAAAAGTGCTTGGGTTCACTGCCACTCTAGTGATTTTGCACATTTTAAGCATCTTTTTCACCAAATACCAAAATTTTCATCACAGTTTTCTATTCTTTCCATTTCCAGTTAATTCCCTGTTCAGGATGTTATCAAGAAAACATTGAAAATACCTAAAAAGAAGTATCCTTTGGCACACTATGAAAGTGAAGAGAGAAGACATGTAGACGAATTGGCTTTTGAATGAGTTATTCAGATAGAATCACAAAAAGCAACCCAAGAAGCACAAACCAAAAAACTTACTAATAGATTCCTTAACACTTGGAAGCTCCAGACAGCATTAAATAGAATGAGAATGAAGATACCAACAGGAAACCCATCTCTTACAGAAAAAATGGGGGTTTCTTATTTTATTTTTTCCCACATCAGTATTTCTAGGTTCTGGACAGCTATATATACCACTGAAAATATTTCCACAGTGCCCTCTGTTCTGAAAACAAGCAATAAAATTACTTAAGTTTAAATACTATTCTAGTGTTAAGGACAGGACAGGCAAATATTGCAAGTGATGGTGGCTGTTTTAAGGATCATAAAGATTTGTAACCATTGTATTTCTTCTGCCATAGTGTTTCCTTTTTTTTTTTGATCTTTCTTTTTTTTTTTCCTACCCCTGGAGAATGTATCTGTAATTCCTGAGAAACACTTATCCAATTAAAAGGAAAAAAATATCTCATTTTGCTCTTATTTGTCTTTGCTATTTCTTTCCTGTCTCGGTGGCTTTTATTCTCCTCACATGGGATCATCTCAAATACACAGGCAGCCATTTCCAGGTTGTTTGCGCCAATCCTGTTATTTAGCCATTGGTGCCTGTATCTTTTGTACATACTGCTCTGTGTTCACACTCTCATTACAGTCATTTCTCACAATTATGTTCTTTGCTTTGGTATCAGAAGATTGCAGACTTCTCACTTCACTTGTAGCTTGCATGAGATTTCTGGGTTTGTGTGTTGCCATTTACTCTATTTTTTTTTTCTATGACAATCTTTGAAAGGAGAACAAGACATCTTGGATATTTACACAAAGCCATCTTCTAAACTGTGATTTGAATTTGAAGCTTTTTAAGCATCTGATCACCCCTATCTTGCTTTGACCCTTTTTGCTGGCTAAGAAAAGCAGAACTGATATAGCCAGGTGATTTTTGTCAGTAGTTTGGGAAGGTGACGATGAGGTAAAATATAGCTCTGATGGTTTGGGATTTTGTAAGGCAAAGTGTTCTTTTTTTTTTTTTTTCATTTTTGGGGTTTGGGGTATTTTTAAAAAAATTTTTAGTCAAAATTTTTATTCTTTCATTTAGCTATCTATATACCAACCTATCTCCTTTCTTAGAAGAATATTACACTGCTCTTACAGACCCAGACACACAAGTACATTTCTGGTACTCTAGACAAACAAGAGGATGAGAGCAACACTCCCTTGTCATTAGTAAGAGGACTTTAAATGTAATAGGACATATAATTGCCAAAAAATGAACAGGAGAAAGAAAAACCAGTCTAGTTTGTTTTACATAAATATATTTGGTCAAAAATTTACTGCGTCTCCAGAAGAAAGTTATTTGCTGAGGAATGTGTTAGTGTTTGGGGACATTGATATCACTGGAGGAAGCTATGATGTCTTAGGAAAAATACATTTGATTCTTGGCAAATTTTGATGGACATAACTTAATCAATTCTGTCACAGAGAGCTGGACATGAGATCCACTTGTTCTAATTCAACACTGCAAAACAGAAAGCTCAGGCATTAAACATAAATGGGCTTTTCCAGTGGCCCAAGCAACACAGACAGCTTTCATCACATTAAAATAAACAACTTTTAAAATCAATAAATTGAAAACACTCCAATCCTGATGAATTTAAGGAAAATTAATGTAGTCACTTCAGTGCTGTCATGCTGGGTCTACCACCAGCCAGGAGCTATGGCCCCGCTATCTATGTTTCTCCTTGACCCCGTATTCTCCTTTATGTGCTAATTCTGTTTGGCATTGCACTCAGATGTTATAATTTATTACTGAAATGCTGATCATTTTGTTTAGTGTAGTCTCTGTCTGAAGTACTGGAATAAGTAGATAGAATGAGAAATCACAGGGGTAGCAGAAGGGAGGAAAGAGGAAAGTAGAGAAGACATTAAAAGAGTGATGAACAAAAGCAGATAAAAACAGAAAAAGCTGTAGAATCACTCTGTTTAGGGCACAAAATTCTATAATCTGTGTTCTTCAAGCAACCAGGCTGAAGAACCATGAAGATCTTTCCTAGCACTGAGATCAGTTCTACAGTTGAAAAACAGCAAAATGCCATGTTTTACCTTTTCTTATTATCTTTTTATTTCCCCAAGGTTTCCATTGACATCAAAAGATAAAAGGCAATTTGAAATCTTATCCTTAACAATAGCCAGGTCTATTGTTATGAATTAAAAGTATGATCTAGCCTTTACCATAGAAAGACCTGCAGCTGCCCGGTTAAAAATCAGGCAGGACTTTCTATCTGATTATATTTTAAAGCCTGTGATTAAATTAAAGATACCTATTCTGATTTATAGTTTCTTCATAACATTTTATAATGGTCTTCAGTTTTATAAAATCCTTTCTTTTTCCTTTTTTTTTTCCTCAGAAACTTTTCAAAACTTTCATCCTCGACTCCTATTAATATAGACATGACCACTGCTGATCTAAGTGACAAAGGGATTTAGTAGGAAACAGTACTGAAATAAGAAGAAATGTTTGAAACACAAAAATTCAGGTTAAATTTAAAATTACAAGAAATTTTAATGGAGATTGTTGTAATTTAAGCCCAGATGGCAACCCAGTCTCACAGAGTTTCTTGCCCACTGCCTGCAGTGGGGAGAGAGGAGAGAATCAGCAAAGTAAAAGCAAGAAAACTCATGGGCTGAGATAGAGACATGCACAAGCAAAGCTAAACAAGGGATTAATTCTCCAATTCCCAACAGAATTCAGATATTTAGCCTTCCCCACAAAAGGGGGGTTTCCATCACATGTACTGGTGATCTGGAAAGACAAACACCATCACTCTGAATGTCTACCTCTCCTTCCTGCTTCTTACCCTGACTTGATATACTTTGCATGATGCCATATGGTCTGAAATATTCCTTGGGTCAGTCAGGGTCAGCTGTCCCAGCTGTGTCCTTTCCTATCTACTCTTGCACCTGCAGCCCCTTTGCTGGAGGGATGGGGTGAGGAGCAGCAAGGGCCTTGACACTGTTCACATGAACATGCCTGCATTATCAACACTGTTTTCAACACAAATCCAAAGCACAGCCCCATACCAGATAAAGAAAATTAACTCTATCCCAGCCAACACCCAAAAGACTTAGGCTCTGGTATAATCTGTTAGTGTGAATGATGAGGTCTACTGAAAAAATTGTTGTTTGGACTCTATCTAGTCTGTCCAAGTGTTCTTTATTGCTCCTGACTGCTGAATTTCTAAATTGCTTTGTCCAATAACCTGCATTATACTCTGTGGTATTTTATTCTGGTGCATAAGCTGTCAATCATATCCATCCCCACTACTCTTGTCAGTGTCATCACGGAGCAATCTATCAAATAACCAGAAAAGAAACATTTCTACCGAGACAATACATTCTGAAGCAAACATCATCTTACAGAAATTGGGAAAGAAAATGTTTCCAAATAAGATAAATAGAACTTGAGTTAAATAGCCTCAAAAAAATACTTGATCTTGGAAATGAAGGTCCAGAAAAGCTGCAAGGGAAAGAAAAGATCGATCAATAGATGATTACTATCTGCAGATATGCAGAATCAACATCTTGAAATTGATTTTGCTACTCTTGAGAATTTATGACATGAGCTAAAATTGCCAACTTGGTGGAAGACAGGACTTTTTAGTGTTGCAGCATGTTTTCATCCCATAACTTTATTGCTTTGAGTGCCCTGTTTTATCACCCAATCAACTGAACAGAGAATTTATCATTCTTTCAATGCACTTTCAAAACACTATGTCATGATCCTAACACAATTATTGAGTTAAGAATGGCTTGTATTTCTAAATGTCCAGCTGAAAATATCTGGCACTCTAAGTAAATAGGAATTAAGGGCTCTTCAATCAGAGGAGCAGCCTTGACTGCCACTAACTGAAATAACCTTTTGTTATGTAAGACTGTACAGTAAGCCTTGGTAACAATGAGGTTCAATTGCGTGAAAATAACAAATTTTCAGTACAGAAGATGATACAATTAGTGATAACAGAATAACCTTGTATTCAGAAAACAATGCCAAGTGACCTGCATGCCAGAAAATGGGCTCTGGCTGGTGTTTCATAAGAGAAGCTTCAGGCATGACTTTATGCAGAAAAAAGTACACTGGTATTATTTCTTGTTTGACCATTGAAAGACACTATCTTCGATCTTTGGTCATGATGGTTTCTTATTCTGTAGTATTCTTATATAAATAGGCAGGGCTATTCCCTGAGCAATTCACTAAGTACACACATCAGAATGTAAGCTGATGCACACTGCATCTTCTTTGCCTCATTCATTCACCTCTGTTTCCTTTTAAATCAAAGGCAGAAGGTGAGAAGAAAAATACACGTTATTGTCACTTACATTATAAATGAGCCTTGTACCAGGTAAATTTTCATTCTTTATTTTGCAATGCCTACTTCTGTTAGGAGAAAAGCAGACATGTTAAATACTAATTCATTCCATTATGCAATGAGCAGGTCCAGATTAGGTTGTTAGTTGATAAAATATGTCGAACGTATTTTCTGAATTGTAATTTAAATTTAAAAGAAACATGCTGCTTTAGTGTCGTGCACCGTAAAATGTAGGACAAACTCAAAAATAATAAGAAAAAATCACTAGAAATGGCATTTTTTCAAGTGAGTTTGAACACATATAAGAAAGAACCAGCCTTTAGCCCTACTTCTGGGAATATATTTTGTGATTAACTGAAAATATTTGGTTTCTAGAGGAAAACAAAGGGCAGGGCAACAAACAGCCTAATATAAATACAAAAATACAATTTCTTAGGACAAATATTTATGATTTTCTTATTCCAATCAAAAAGTGTGAAAATCCACCAATTTATTTACTTTATTTATTGGAGCAATCTTATAAAGATGACTAGTTTTCTCAACAAAAGTAAGCTGTTCCAGTCTCTTGCAGTCTCTTCTGAAGCGTGAAAATACCTGGTGACTACAATTATTTTTGTAACTTCTAGGCACAAGGTGTTTGTCAAGTGTATGTCACATGATATATTCTCCTTTTTTTCTGTCTTTGAACCATGTTGAGAAAGCATGATGACAATCTGTGGGAACTTCTCTGGGTCGCTTGCTCTCTTTCTAAGCAAAGCTTCAGAAATGTTTAAGAAAATCTCAACAAAATATACTGAGTCATGCCAGAAAATATACTCAAAATTTTTGAAATGCCTACCTAGCATTTTGCAGATTCATAGTTCCTGGTGTCATGGAATGGATTAGGATTCAACATCAGAAATTACTTCTGTTTTGAATCTGCTTCCCAGATATATTCACTTTTTTGCATCCTCAGGAAGTTTTGATTGCTACCTCTACAAAGACAGTCTGGAGTGCCCTTGTAATGACATTGGCCCTCAGCAATGGGAGGCCACCAGGCCCCATGCCACAGTCACAGACTTGCACACTTGCACACTTGATCAGACTATTTGTCCTGAGTGACCTGTCCCTGGTTCTTTCTATTGAATGCTTCCAATGTTTGACTTTAACATTTTATCCCTGGGGCACTACTGCAATCACTGTTGGACCCAGCCTTGGACAGCAAAGGATCTGTCTTGGGGCACCCGGCACTGGTTACATTAAACACAGGGGAAGTTTCTGGCAGCTTCTCACACCAGCCACTCTTTTTAGTCCCCCTCCTATCAAAACCTTCCTACACTAATCCAATACACATGGTTTCAGCACAAATTCAAAACAAGTCCTAATGTTAATCAGTAGTATGTTAACTAGTGCTTATACATGTTCCTTTGGCCCTATTTTAGAGGAAGATATCCATCTTTTCTGCTGTCTTGACTTTAACTGCCTGTGATTTTGTCCCTTGAAGCAGAAACTTGTGTTGTTTAAGGCCATTAGCCAGAAATATTGCGCAATCACTCTGTTAGCAAATAATTTTAAATCTAATTTAAACAAAAGAGTGATCATATATGTGTTGTATTAACAATGAATAATTACTTTCCACAAATATATTTACTCTAAAGAACTAGTGGCATAAATTCATTTGAATTTGCATTTCAGAAAATGAAGCTGACTAGAAAGAAAATAAAGTAACGCAAGTAGTAGTGTCAGGTTTATATTAATTTAGGAAAAAAAATCTGGAGCCCTGCTTTTAAAAAGTGCTGATATGGGATATATGCAGTAATATTTTAGACCTCTGCAATGTGGTCACCTTTGGCTCCATGCACAAAGTGGAAGGAAAGAGGCATTCCCTCTGTGTAGTTCATTTGATCACGTTTAGGCACGCTAAAACATCTGCATCTCTTCCCCAACTGTACAGAACACCTCTGTCACCTCTTAACCTTGTAGATCTGCACACCAGGTATGAAGAATCAGTACTCAGGTATTGAACTACCAATAAATACACCTGCAGCATCCTACAAGAAAACCTTTCTATATGTTTCAAGCTTGCCAGGGTCAATGCTGATGCTTCCAATAAAGGCACTATCCCCTTATACTGCCCCTGCTGACACAGGGGCCCTTGGGTAGAAAAAAATCTCAACTGAAACACCACAAGATACTTATTCAGAGCTGTGACTTTGTGCTTACTGTGACTCTGACTTGTATAGAGGTGAGGGAAAGAGCTGGCAGAGAAATCCCAATTCTACTCTCCATTTTGTAGACACCAGCTGTGAGAAGGGGTCTGAGCCTGCTGAGCCAGAGGGGCATTCTGGGAAAAATGAACAGCTGATCATAGTCTTGCTGCCTGTCTGCAGGTCAGGAGGGGTTCTGAGCCCTCTGAGAGCTATCAGACAGCCTTCAGCTGTCATTTCCTCAGAAATACTTCACACCAATGTTCACTTGTAACACCCCAAGAGCAGTAGTGGTGTTTCAAAGAGAATCTATAAGCTTAGACCCTGCTGCAGCTGATGTTAACCCAGACTCCTCTGGGTCAAGGTTAATCCAGCCACTGAGCCTCTTTGACTGCTGTGTGACATAGCAATATCTACAGGCAGCTGATTTCTCTGGTGTCATAGCAATGTACACATCTGCTTCCTTTTGCAGATTAGAACTTTGTTTATTTCTTTTGCCAAAGTGTGTTCTGCCTTGTCAGAAGATGCTTTGACTTATAATCACCTTCCTGCTGCTGCCTGGGTGAATACATTGGGTGAATATATTCTTGATATGTCCAGTAGTTCTCATTGGGATTCCTATTGTGTGAGGAGGGAAAGGGACAGGAAAATAGGAATGATCCATGCTATGTCCAGGATAGTCCAAAAGTATTAGGGGTTATGGTTATTATCTGATGTTACTGTTTACCTGAATATGACCTGGAGTATTATTTTTTGTTACTAAGGAAAAAAAAGAACAAGAACAAGAAAGGAAGAGGGAAAGAAAGAGGGAAAGAGGGAAAGAGGGAAAGAGGGAAAGAAAGAAAGAAAGAAAGAAAGAAAGAAAGAAAGAAAGAAAGAAAGAAAGAAAGAAAGAAAGAAAAGAAAGAAAGAAAGAAAGAAAGAAAGAAAGAAAGAAAGAAAGAAAGAAAGAAAGAAAGAAAGAAAGAAAGAAAGAAAGAAAGAAAGAAAGAAAGAAAGAAAGAAAGAAAGAAAGAAAGAAAAAGAAAGACTATATGCAGTTTCTCTAAGTGACTAATTCTTTTGTATACTTTTGTATTTCTCCAGTCATGGCTGTTCTGAAACTAACTACACGCTCTTTCATATTTCCCTAATGCGTCTTTAGAGTCCTTGCAATAGTAGTTAGGAAGAATATTTTTGTCTTTATTTTTCATCATGTAGTCTATGTCCTCTCATAATTTAGATAGGTATTTTCTTATTTTAAATGAATCTACTTTAGATTTGTGAAGTAATTGGTACTTATTTTTCATTCACAAACCCAAATATATTTTATTTAGATGTTTGAGGAGTTTTATTCCATGCATCTACAAATAAAATTGTTCTTAAGGAATCTAATAAGATTTTTGGAAAATGAAGAAAATATTCCCCAAATACCTGTAAACCAAACTTGTAAATCATTTTGCAGTGCAGATACCGATGGCAGTCTTCATTATATTTCCTGGAGATTATTACATCTGTGGTAATCCCATTAGGTTGTATTTATCATGTCTGGAGAAAACTGGGCTCTTCAGGGGAATTTTTATGACCTACTGTAAATATACATATCTGATTATTAGATGAATCATACTGTAAAACTTTCTGCATTAGTCATCAACTCATTACATAAGAGAATTCCACCTTATTTCTGTGGATTTGTAAACTCTATTTTATCCTCTTGTCCAGGTTCAATTATAACTTAGAATATCAGTACAAGGATTATTTACCTCTCTATGAAGATTTGTTCTTTCTCTGTGTCTTCTTCATTAATCCAGCTCGCAAGAACAGGCACCTGTCTTGCCAGGCACAGCATGAATATCTCTAGATTTCTCTGCAACTAAATTTTCAGATTGGATGCTAGAACTAAAAAATATTTTCCCTTGTTCCTTTCAGTGTAGTGTTACTCAGAGCTGGCTGAGACAGAATTCAGATGTCTACATCAGGAGCCTTCAGGATTTAAGCTCCTTCCTTCTTGTTATAAATTATTCTGGTATCAAAGTTTTATATAGGAAATTTGGAATACTATTCTTTCTTTCAGGCTTGCCAAAAAAAGCTTAAACATAAAACAGGTGGTCAGAGGGATAAGTTCATGTTTAATCAGGACAAGTTCATGTTGTAATGGCAAATCCCTGAAAATGTTTGAGGCAAGGTTGGGTGGAACCCTAAGATACTTGGTCTACAGGGTGTCATCCCTGCCCATGGCAGGGGGTGGAACTAGATGATCTTTAATGTCCCTTCCAACCCAAACCAGCCTATGATTCTGTTCTGTGAATATTTTTATGCCTTCTTTCCATATTTTTTATTCTTCTGTTTTTCTCTATTGGCATTGACAACTGGAATAGAGATTTACCTGTCTGCCTTAGATTCAGATCCTGTGTCTGATGCTGAGATGTCTGGACAGTCTGCTTAGGAAGTGAAGGAGCAGAGCAGCTGAGTGAGACTGTTGGTGCTGGTCTTCAGGTCTCATTTCCCATACACACAGGCTAAGCAGGCAGATGTATTTCTTAGGGGAATACTAATGTTAACAGAGAATAATTTAGGTTTCAATTTAGGCCATCTTGAGCTTTCCATACATTTGCTGGGGGGAATTACTTTTGCAAATCCTCCGAGCGGATTTATAACCAAATGAGCGTTTGATTTCACATTACTGCATGCTGAGAGGGAAGCCTGTCATGGGAACAAATATCTGCCCGAAATTTTCACATCCTTCAACCTAAAAGCTGGGAAGATTAAACATTAGCTCCTGTGTTCTCAAAGAAAGAAGGAAAGGAAAAACTGTTTTGTGGACTGATGTAACTGAACATACTGCAATGCATACATATTGTCCAGAGCAGTTGTGGATGTGCCATCCCTGGAAGTCTTCAAGGCAGATTTGGTGGGGCTCTGAGCAACCTGGTGAGGTGGAATGTGTCTCAGCCCATGGCAAGGATTTGGAACTAAATGATCTTTAAGGTCCTCTCCAACCCAAACCATTCTATGATTCTACAGTACTATGGTAAAGGAGAGATAAATATGTAATGTTTCTTTTTCTGTATTATAGGCACAGTGAAACCTGAATAATTATACATGGTACTAGACATGAAAAACACTGTATAAGCTCTTGACATTAAGTACTAAAATGAACTGACAGGCTGCAGCCGAGCTCTGTATCTTATATTGTGCTTGTCTAAGGGAGAGCTGCAGCAGAGCCTACAAAATAAGAATGGCATTTGACATCCCATCGCTTTACAAATGAAGGCCTAAAAGAGTCTCCTGTTTCAACCTTTCTGTGGGCAGAAAGACAGCAGAGGACATGAGATGATGTCACCTTGGGAGTCCTCAGCCTTCAGAATTCCCTACCAGGAGTCACAACAAATATTCTGTGATGTTTTCAGGTACTTTGTCTGAAGTCCAGTAAGGATGTGCTCAATTTTGTCACTGTTCAGCAAGCTGATTTCAGTGTTCCTACCTGAAACTGAACAGTAAGATACCTTTTAAAAAAGAATAAACAGACAACTGAAACTACACGTTATATACATTTTTCCTGGAAGGCAGCTAAATATATAAAGGCAAAGATTGATTAAAACATTCTTTTTCATGGAACTTCTGAAATTCTCTCAATTTTAATCTTTTCTGACAGAAAGTGTACAAACTGTCTTTTTTAAACTAAGCAAGAGAATTTTCCTATAATACCTTTGTTTGGAATTCTTTCCCTTTTCCTATCATACTGAAGGTTTTCCTTACTTTCTGATCTCAGCAGGAAAAGAATTGGCCACAGGAAAGAGCTGAAAGCTTTAGTGAATTCACTAAAGATAAATCAGGGCTGCTCTCTGGAAGACATCTTTTTTTCCAGACCAAAATCATCATAGTCTCCACAACATAGAATTATTTTTTAAACATTAAATTTAACTTTGATTCATCATACCATAAATTATACTCAAATTTGAAGGGGAAATTTGTGGTCAGGCCCACCTACTTAGGCTGCATTAAAGTTGTTTTTTTGCAAAAATCCCTCACACCATTAAAGGATCAGATCCTTTTATTTCAGGATTAGAATGTGCCTCTATTCAGTAATATATGGCTTTATTCACAGGTTTTCTTTTGCCAGCAAACCTTGTAAGCTGCACATGCTGTAGCATTATGCATCTTGTTCCATGGACCTCTTAGATCAAATGCAAAATAAAATCTGTCTGTTTCTGTCTGTGTTGCTTAACTTCTCTGAACAATAAGGACACAGTGTCTGTTGCAGTGATGCTGGAATCAAGAAAGGTATGATTGATTATGAAAATAAGAGCCAGTTTTTTATGTAATGCCTTAAGAGATCTTGCTGTTAACGCTGGAGTATTTGTGTCCTTGCATAATAAACCTGAAAGTTATATGGCTTAGGAAATGGTTATCACCTCATAAACAGGAAGCACCCTCAAGGTATCATCTACTATAGGCAATGTGATCACAAAAATCTGTGTTCCAGCTTTGCAGCAGTACTACATCAGTTCTTTTATGGCATCATTATGTTAAATGTTTTAAATGCAGGAATATTTCAGAATAATAGCAAACTATTTTCTGTTTCACTGCAGTTTCATTCAGGTCCATTAACGTGTGCACAAGTAATAGAAACAGAGATTAAATGACTTGTCTAAGGTCACAGTGATCTACTGGGTTAGATGTGGGAACAGTGACAGAAAACACCTGACATCTGATATTTGTTTTGATTTGCTGTAGGACCTCATATATATCACCTTACGAGGTCACTTATGGGAACTATTAGAGCAAATGTGAACTTGTATGTCTAAGCTACTTGCTAGATCTATTGTAAATATTCAACACTGAAAGTATAGAGGAAAAGAAAAATGTGATCGTTCATTTTCACCCAAAGTAATAAACATCAGTATAAATTACCAAGATATTGCTAATCTAAGTCTAATGTTTATACATTGCATAATGTTTACACCTTAAATTCATACTTAGTTTTCGTATTGTCATTGTGTGTGAAAGTACAGATCTGTATCATGAATATATAATATAACAGATTTTGTAACCTAGGACAGCTTCAGTAGTGAAGCACACTGCTGTTTTAATGCAAATATTCTTGAAGCACTGGAAGGGGCAGAGCTGGCCAGAGCATCTCTGCACCTTTAACCTGTGCATTGCTGTCCATAGTAAACGGGACATGACAGAGGCTTGGTGTGCACAGTGCTACTGAAGGACACTAATGGCAAGGCAGAGTAGGATTTCACCAGGTGCACAAGACAGAGCAGCTCTGTGGTCTCCGCACTGCTCAGAACCGGAGAATTGCAGAATGGTTTGGTTTGGAAGGGACTTCGAAGACCATCTAGTTCCAATTGCCCTGCCATGGGCAAGGACGATTTTCACTAGTCCAGGCTGCTCCAACCCTCTTCTAACAAGACCTCAAACACCTTCAGGGATGAGGCAGCCACAGCTTCTATGGGCATCCTGTGCCAGAGTCTCACCACTCTCACAGGAAAGAATTTCTTCCTAATGTCTAATGTAAACCTAATCTCCTTCAGTTTATGGCCATTCCTTGTGTTATCATCACATTTCCTTGTGAAAAGCCCCTCTCAAGCTATCATTTAGGTCCCCTTTAGGTACTGGCAGTCTGCTAGGAGGTCTCCCCAAAGCCTTCTCTTTCCAGCCTGAACAAACTGCAGTGCTAGTGACACCATAACTGTTAACATGCAACAGACTTGCTACAACAGGAGCAAGTGCCTCTTGTTATTTCCCTGCAAGCAGTAAGACAGCAGGAAAGGAATTTATTTTCCCCAAGCCATCATTTTGTCCTGAATCTTTTCCCCAGGTTTTTCTTTCTGAAGGAACTAAGGCTCAGATCGACTCCTTACAGTGTTTCTGTCTTCTAGATGACATAGATTGCAGAGTTAAACAATAGTATTTTGCTGCTGTACTTATAGTTGCTCAAGAGTAAAAAAAAAAAAAAAAAAAAAAGGGCTGGTTTCAGGGCGCTGGAGTGGAAAGGTAGAGAGTTCTCACTCAGAGGTAAACATACTTGCTGCTTAGCTTTGCCTGTCAGCACGCTCACATTCTGAAAAATATCAATTTCTCTATTCAGATGTCTGCAAATGTGAGTGCCACGTGCGGGTCTCTTGCTCCTCAGATTTCAAAAACTGATTTCATAGGTCTTCTCTATATATTTGAGGTCATCCATACTGAGAACAAGGAGCCTAACAGCTGCTAACAGCAAAGAATACAGATGATAATCAGAACTGATAATCACCTGTCATGTAAAAAAAAAAAAAAAAAGAACAAAAACAACAGAAAAAATCTGCTGAAAAATACCAGAAGCCTGAGTAGTTTGAGTGACATTTTGAGTAAGCCTATTGTTTTCTATTTGCTGAATTTATTCAACTTTACAAATTATTTTCAGAGGGGTATGCAACTAATGAAGAAGGGAAAGGGAAAGGAAAAGGAAAAGTTGGACAAGGAAGGAAAGCAAAACCATTTATAGGTTTGTGTCTTTTCAGCAGTTAATTATATGCAAAAAAATAAAGCTTAGTATTAATCTACTCTACAGTTTTGTAGAGTAGATTAAATCACTCTACATGTGATTTTCCATTCATTTCACTGGTATTTCCCTTTGCATGTGTGGTGTGGTGCAAGGATAATATAAAAATTTTGGTCCAGGTTTTGTCCTTTAACACGAGTCACCCTTTTCCTTGAGTATAGTCATGTGATTGCAGTATGTAAAGCCTTTAAAAAGTGCTTACTCCTATGTCATTAAATTTAATGGTCTAGAATTTCTTAACTCCATATTTTTTATACATAGTGACACTGGCTTAGTTTCTTAGCTATTTTGTGTTTCCATTCCTGAAACATCTGGTTAAATCCATTCTTCCTTTGTCATACTACCATTGTCTATACACACTCACATCATCTGAGAGGATGTCCAACTATATGTAAATACTATTTTTGTCTTAATTGTCTTCAAATTCCTAGTTCAGGAGATTCATGCTGGGATTTCTGTACAATTTCCTCCTAAGCTTGGCTATTAATATTCCATTGTAGATCAGCACATGATTTTCCTTTTGAATCACTTTACTTCCATTTCATTGAGGACTGTACAAACGTATAAATTGATACTGCTGAGCTTTTTAGATTTAGCCAGCTGCTGGAAAAAAGGTTAATAGGTTTGGTTGCCTGGTGATACTATTCCAGTTCAAGTCTGTCAGATGTCTAATCATGTGTCTCAGCAGATGATATTGCCCATGATATTGCTCATAGCAGCTTTTTCTATCTTTTAAATTTCTATAAAGTTTGAAAAAAGAGGCTGTCCTATTACCAAATGCATGATTTAGAGCTGTGATTTTAAGAATCTGATTAAATAATGTATACATACATATATTTTTATCTACATTATTTAATATAGAATATTACTGTCATATAAACAATATATATGTAAATATGGTTATATTTTTATATACAATTTTTTTAAGCACAAACTTGTATGGTGACTTTCACGTTAGATGAATCATTAGACAAAGGTAGGCATAGAGGTTGTTTCAGGAATATACTCAGCCTTTTAAAAAAGAAAAGAAAATAAAGGTAAATGCTGGGGGTTTTCTTGGATTTAGAGAGGTGAAAGCTATATGTGGTTAAATTTGCCTTCCAAATGTGCCAGCCAGGTGTTCGCCCACTTGAAAAGTACTCCAATGACTGCAGTAGAGTGGCTGATTTGCAAAAGTGCAATAGTACTCAATTGGTCTCTTCCGTTAAAAGCTCAGTTTCCTTGAATGTTTTTTTTTTTTTGTTTACATCACTGAAAAATGACCTTTTACAATCATTTTTAAGTCACCTATCCCTATGTGTGGGTGGATATAGATGCGATATCTTCATTGGTCAGCACTGCATGGAATATGCAAAGGATGTGCTTATTTGTCTAATGGGTCAAAATTTACATCTGAGGAGAACTCCAGGTTAGTTTTCTCTGTGGATGAGATACCATGTGGTCACATACACACACATTTCTTGTCAGTCAAGTCTGTATTTAAAAAAATGACAAAAATGACAAAAGCACATTAATTTTGCAGTTGTGATGCTCATCTGTGATGGGGAGATGAAGCACATGAACATCATTGTCAAAAGTATACTAGACCAAAAATAAAAGCTAATACTAAAATGTCTGAATACTTGAAAAACATAGGAAAAAAGAATCAACAAAACAAAAGAGCTTTATGAGGTAATAATATATAAGGATTTAAAATTAAGAGGATTCCAGGCAGCACAGTCATCTTCGTTGCCTTGAGTTTGCCCCTTAGAATGTGTATTAATTGCTCCTTCCTATCAAACTTCACAGCATTCAAATCGGATCAAAGCTGGATTTCATTGTGTTTGAAGAATTCATAGTAATTATTATTCCAAGGTGATTTGGTCTTTTAAGGTGGCTGCTTAAACTTTCCACCTTTCAAATGAAAATCCTTGCCAATTACACTGATAGGTAGATCAGCTCTGATTTACTTAATCAGTTTGTTATTTTCTTCGTATTTATCTCCTGCAGCTTATAGTTCCAGGCTATTAATCCATGTTAAGGATGTGTTGTAAAAAAGGGAGACTTCCTCAAAGCCCTAGTCCTTGATAGTCTGTCAGCCCACAGGAAGGACGAGACCCTTGTGTGCCATCAACCCATCAGCATCCCATTATGGGGACCCTTCACTGAACAGTCCTCTGGATCAGAGGATGGCTTGACAGACTTGTTCAGGGACACAGAACAACAGCATAAAGGGCTCTCTCTCAGTGGCTCTCCCCATTTTGTGACCTCTCTGTGGTCTCTCTACTTTTTTCGAGTATGTTACCTGCTACCAGCAATGGCTAGCACCTGTGCAGGACACACACCAACAGTTTATGGAATAACGTTCTTTATTAATATAAAAGAAGGTTCAAGAATTGTCAGTGATAATATGTCACTGCAAAAAGATATTCAAAGCAATGCACAGACAAGCTCTAATCCCCAGTGAAATTATTCAGTACCAGCAGAGTGGGGTTCTTACCCAATAGGTGTCCCCAGGGGAGAAGGCGAGTTCAGCCTGTTGTGTGATTGCTGAAATTTTGATGAAGTCTTTCCTAAGTTCTCCCCATTCCTAGCTTCCTTTAAAATTTCTTTTTGTTTAGGTGGAGCTTGAGTGACTCAGTCATCTTGTTACTGATGTTCACAAAAGGCTGAATGTGAATTTTCAAGTTCACCATGTTTGGGCACACATCTTCCTTGTGATTTCTTTTTCTGTGGAGTGTGACGAGAAAAGGCAGGAGCACGTTGGGCTTGGAGGATCTTTAGGAATAAAAAAACTATATTCCTTAAAGTAAAAGAGGCTTTTTTTGTTTCCTCCCTCCCCCAGCTATTTATAGGAAAGTGTAAGTGAAAGACGAGGATAAATTCTTTGTGAATTTCACCAGTCATCCAACCAAAAAAAAAAAAAAAAAAGAACAAATACCTGGAAAAAAGCCCTTTTCTTTCTTTGGCAGCTTGGTAGTGTGGGCTAGATTTTAGATCTCTGCTGGAGCCTTTTAGAAGAATTACCTTATCTCTAATGGCAGCTGTCACTTTGTCTAAATCTACACTTAGTGCTTTGTATTTTCTGCTTTCTCATTTGTGCTGCTGTTCTCATTATACATCCCTTAAGGGCTACAGGCGTAGAAAATAATATAACATAGCAACATAACAGGACATAATAGAACATAACATGACATAACAAAACATAAGGAAGAAGAAAAATTGGATAGGAACAGAAAGAGTCATTTAATCTTCATGGAAGTTGTTCAGTGAAGTGTTTGGTTTGGAAAAAGATAATTGCAGCAGCATACTCACGTGACAGGGTTAGATTGTATATTTCTGTAAAATTCCACTCTTCCCAATAATCAGTAAGTTTTTGAAACTGTGTGAAGAATATGGTACCTGGATAGAAGCATTACCAAACAGATACAATAGGCCAGACTAGGGCTTCTTTATTTTTCTACCTTTTGCTTTCTTTTTCCATGCATTGTAGTCTGTTCAGACTTGGGGGATTTAAATTGATTTTCCAGACAGCTTTTTTCTGTAGGTTTTCATTGTTCAAATCATGATAAGCTTTGCTCCTAGCACCAGTGGAAAAAAAAATTAAATATAGGCATTTGTAGGTTGAGAACTCTCATAGGTGTCTATACCCTCAATCTCTAATATCAGTAATGTGCTGGAGACATTGCAACAATGCAACAATAGAACGTACAATGTGAGAGGAAATCCTATGAAACTCTGAGGACAGACACTGGGTGTGTGGGTTTGGTTTTCTTTATTTTTTATGTGCTTATTTAACCCTCAATATAACGTGACATGAAATCATGAGAGTTTCTTTTTTTATGTCAGTACTGTTGTGTACATACCCACCCTAAATCAGGACAATTACCCTCAAAAAAGGAGAAACAGTTTTTAACTGCATTGTTTCCTAACCAAAAAGAACCAAAGGTGTACTGAAGTGAGCTTCTAACTCACTGTCATGGATCCAATTCCATTTAAATCAGTGCTGAAACTCCCACTGAGTTGAGTCATAGATGATCATGCCAAAAGTCCTCTGTCATCCAAGATTAGAGAGCACACAACTTCAGTGAAACCAGCTTTGAGTCCTGGGAGAGCTGGCTCTAACGACATAACAGTGAATTTTAAGTATTTTACAGATGATTAGCTCTGTGCTTTCGTGTTCAGCAAAGTCAAAGTAAGGCTGTGCAAAGAGCAAACTGGAAAAAGGAGGAGGATTCTACACTCAACACTCCCAAGGATATTATCTTCAGTGGCACTAACATGGCTTGATTAACATTATGACAGAAGTTGTTAAATCGGATTGGGAAAGCCGTCTGTATGGCATATCTTGTTCCTTCTCATACTGCCTTCTGATTTTTACTCTTTTCCCTGTATTATATCATACAAGCAGATTAGATAAAGAGAAATGGCTTTGAGCTTTGCCAGAAACTGGAAACCACTAATTAACAGCTACTTAGAGTCGAAAAGTTGTACCATTTAATTAATGATATTCATGGCATCATGGAATTAATGAAAATAACCACTTTTTCCTCATTTTTCTGCACACATAAATTTTCTGTGATTTTCTGAGTCAAGAAAATTTTACACTGAGAAATACATTATTTTGACCTTTTGTGTTCAAACTGGAAAATTGTGAGATAAATATGGGGTTTGGCCAATTATTTCAGTTTTAAAGTATTTTTTCCCAAATTTTTACAATGGATAAATATTTCATACAATATATAAAGTGTTTTAGCATAAAGAGCAGTGGTAAAAAATGCACAATAAAACACATTGTAGCTCTCTGCCAGTGCAGCTTGCTGTTGAGAGTATGGGAATAGCACTACATGGTGCCAAAACATAGTGTTTGTCACACTGAAGACCATAGATCTGTTTCTGACCAAGAGATGAAGCATCTGTCAGGCTTCATGCTGGGATAATTCCCGCAACTTGCAGTCCAATTCAGTATTTTTTTGGTTTCCAGTAGCACTTTTGACCGCTGCAATTACAAAATCAAGACCAAATAAAGCCTAGGGCAGCTGTTCCATATCCTTATATTGTGTTTCTTTGGTGTAGATTCAACTCTGAGCAAATGTGTCAATGGCTTGAAGATAAATTTAAACCTTTCTGAGAGAAACAAAATGAAACAAAACAAAGCAACTTCATTTTCTGTAAAGGAGTAATTTTTGAGAAAGATTTATATGATATGAAAGAAAACTATAGGCCTGCAGTAAGGTAACCCATCCATAAGTTTAAAGAGCTTTTTTTCCATTGTTCACGTTTTTATTTTCCATTTACACAGAGATACAATCTATTTTCTAATAGTATTATTTTCATAATTCTTTATGGAAATAGAACTTAAAGTGGATGAAAGGGAGTTTCATTTCACGAGTATCTTTGAGAACATATGAACAAGCAACATCTGCAACATGTTCAGAATGTCAGCATCTAATATCCAAGAATTCACGTAGCTTCTTGCCCGGACCTTGTATCTAAGAAATAGAGTAAAAGGGAGAAAAAAATTATTTCTAAGACCTTTCCTTCCTTTTATCTGGATAGCAATTATATTGACATTTTATCATTTACACATTATGGTTTTGATGATTGGACTTTTCTTTTCTTGATTCAGGGAAAATAGGTGAACAGGTTGTACATTGGGATTTGTTTAACTTCTGCATGGTTGCTTCTGCTGATGTTAAAGTTTAATAAGTTTCTTTCTTGCAGTATCTAAGGTTAGCTAGACCTTCACTGGCTTTATGAAAATGAACCAAATGTCTCCTTGGATGCATGGGCAAACATACCAGAAGGACACATATAAGGCAAAGTGACTCCCAGTCTTCTGCCAGATGCAACCCTACTATCATTGACAAGATGAAGTAGTGTTACAATGAGATTGATTCATAAGCAAAGAGTATTTGGGTGTATCTAAGTGAGAGATTAATGTGACAAGCAAAGGATAATTCCAAAAAAATAGTAGTTCATTTTGGCTGAAGAAACAAGCTTGCAATGAATTAATGTCTTGGAAATGTTTCGGGATACAGATGCTGCTCTCTCATATAGCAACATATATGATTAAGACATCTGTCAGGTTACAAAATTACTTCCTTCTACTGGATGCTAGCCTGACCTAAGCCATAAATACTGCAATTTCCAGCCATGTGAGCTTCAGCAGTACTGGATTTAAGCATGAAGTACCTGCAGAATCTAGTAAAAAACCTTGAAGAACCTACTTCTAGTACAAAATTTCCAGCCAGCCAAAGCTCTAGGAAGAAGACTATGATTAAAAAGTCTACTTATCCAACACATGGAATGTTTTTTTCATTTACACATAGACAAAATTTATATTTTAATATAAATATGACTGTACTGTAGTGGGAGAGTTAAGGAGGAAATAAAAATGTAAGTGGTATTTCTTTGGCCTGCATTCAAGCAGGCATAAGGGTATAAATAATTAAAAAAATAAAAGATTTATATCACTGCACTATACAAACAGAAGAGAAATGACAGCTGCCTCATTACAATCCCTTAGCAGGCAGATAGGACGTATTACTGAATAAAGGACCTGATAAGAAATTTAAATCTACCTACATGTAAAAGAAAGAGCAATCACAAAAAAATTTGTTCCAACCCAAGAATTTCCTTGTAAAAGATATTTCCACATGATTGTTTCAAAAATTTCTAACAGATGCCATTTGTCATCTGGAAAATAGAAGAAATACCTTTAAAATCTTGCAAATTTTTATCATGGTATTACCCTAACACTTTTACTTCTGTCTTTAACACTTCTGCTTGGAAGGATTGTCCGACCTAGCATATTCAACCACACCAATGATTTAAAAGGGCACTTACACCTTTAAGCTCTACTAGTTAAGCCGTAGCTCTTCAGTAAACGAAATGGCTCACACATAAATAATGCAACACAGACTTGGGGAATAAAACATCTCAAGTGACCAAATCAAATTACAGTAAAGCTACCCACGTCAGGAATTACTTACTATTATTTAAAAAGATAACTACATGGCCAAAATTTTTCTTTGGAAATAATTAAATAAGAGCAATTGAAAATATTAAACACACTATTGTAACAGGATTGATTTTAATGTTGTTTAAATAGAGTTGGGTTTTTTTTCTCTTCCAGCAATTTTCTAAGTATAAATGAGTTGCATTTCCAGGACTCTTTTCCCTGTAGGTATTTTTTCCCTTCACAGAATTTTAGGTTATCGTAGTTTCTTCAGTAAGCTTCAAAATTATGCCTCTCTGCCTGTAATTAGTTAATATTTCTAAAGAGCTTTAAGAGGTGAAAGGCTATATAAATGCTAAGTGTTGCCATTTCTTTTTGCAGAGGTAAATCTGATTCTCTCTTATAATGAGGAAGGCCATAGCTCATCATCTTGGTTGATTATAGAACTTACGAGAACAGATTGCCCATAACCATTGCATACCCCTCTTTCCCATTTTGAAAATTATATTGCTCACAGCTTGACTCCTTAAAAGGTAGAATTATAATGGTTTTAATGTGTTTGAAATAGAATATCAACTAAGACTGGTTGCTGTGAAGAATTCCACTCAGGTTTATTGCTGAACCAGTCAAAGTAGCTTCAAAACAAAAAAGAAAAATAAAACAAACAAACAAACAAAAAAAACCCAACAAAAGTCTGGACAAGATGTTCTTGGAGGTTTTTGGTTTGGTATATAATGTTTTTAGGAGCTTTTGAGTTATTTTGTATTAATCCCTTGAAAGGGACGTTACAAGACTGAATTATGCTTCCTATTTCAGCCTGTCTGCATCTGCTATGTGGATTAATAAGGTATTCATTTCCATAGATTTTCTTCTGGCATCATTCTCAGCCTTTCTTCTCAAGCACAGAAGAAAATAGTTTATTTCTCACATATCAAATATTATTTTATAGCAATATTGGTGAAAGAAATAGCAGGAAGAGAGGAAGAGACTATCTCATTTATTTAAGAAATAGCAAAGTAGATCTGGAAGGATTTTATTGAAAATATCAATTTTATCTCCAGTTTATCTCCTCCCAACTTATTTAAATATCTTGAATAAAAGCATTTCTGCTTGAGCTACTGTGAGATTGGAAGTTCATCATGCATGCCTCCTTTTAGTTGTTATTTACTGGACATGATTATGTTAACATGACTTCTTGAAAAGCAATTGCAAATATAAAGGGAAGGAACTAACTAACTATAAGAAATTTTTTATAATTATGAGAGGAACCTCAACTTTTTAAAATCTGGAAAAAAAAAGTAAAATCTATTCCTCTAGCACTATGTTTCATTTCTCACAAGTAATGTTTCATTATATGATTATTTTGTGCTGTATTTTAACACCAAATCAAGGTCTGATTTTTGGTTTAGATGAATCTGGATGCCCAAGAAACCATGTGCAAAAAACACCCAAAGCCAAAACAAAGCCAAAAAGCAGTCTTCAAGCTCTCACATTAAAAAAAAAAAAAAAAAACAAAAATTATAAACAGAATACTTCTTACGCAGTTTGTAAAACATGAATGTAAGAACATTTCTACTAAATTTTGATTTCAGTGTTCATAATTACATTTTGTTATAATCATTCATTACCAACTGTGAACTGATTCTTAAACAAGCTTCCTTGAGATATTAGTCATTGATGCCTCATTAGTATTGTAAATACTGCTTTGTAGTATTTACAAATGCCCTCCTTGCTTGGCATTCAAGGGTTTAGCCAAGCAGTTTGCTATTTTTTATTTATATTTCCAAGACTGAAGAGAAAAAATGCTAGCTAGATGCAATTCTGCCTTCCAAACTTACTGAGAATAGGAGTCATCATGCTTTAAGGGTTAAGAGATGCAAAATTAGCTATATTGCTTCAGGATTCCTTGTCTCTTCCTCTGGAGTGAGAGGTACAAGCTAATAAAAATCTATGGGAAATTCATTTAGCAAGATGAACATTAAATTTTAATTTTTTTTTTTTCATGTCATCATTCACATTTTTAACAAAGTTGTTCTTTTGTACTTTTGCTTTTTCCTAGTGGCTCGAGGTGACGTGAGATCAAGACTTTCAAAATCTGAAAAAAATAATTACAATATTTTGAGTGAATTTTTTTTAAAGAAAATAGATTTTATGGGGTTATTGGTTGGGACCTTTTGTTTATTGGTCGCTTTTTGGTTGTTTTTTTTAAGAGATACCAGAAACGAAATCACTGCCCAGTTAACCCTAACACTGAGTAGTGCCAAGCTTGGGATGTGGAACTAACATGGATGAGCCAATTCAGTGACTACAGTGAATCTGTGTAGGGTGGTGAAGGAACAAAGAATAACAGTAATAATTACAGGCAGGTTTTTTTGATTTCTATTGTAACAAAAATGAGAGGGACGGAGAAACATTGTGGAGCCAACTTAACATCAGTCCTATTATTCCCTAAAAGGTGCTGCATGTTTCCTCCAGCTGAAGCTAGTTTCTAAAATGGAAGATTAGATTTTCATGTGACTGTGAGACCTGGGTTGTTTCATTATGCCAGCTCTGTAAATTTCCTAGTAAAATCTGCAGGAAATGACAATGGTGTCAAAGACTTCCTAATCCTTTGCATCTGGAAAATCACCACCACTGTCAGCATGACCAAACCATAAAAAGTCTTAGGCAAATTAAGCCAATACTGTCTATTAGTAAAGAGATCAGTGCTCTCAGTTTGGGGCAAATTGCTGTTATTTTTTATTTCTATTATTATGACACTCTGTCATTATTGATATAAAAAGAACAAGGAACATGTGCAAAAGTAAACCACATGCTGTCTCAGCTAGCCAAGAAAATATATACCAGATGGGAGATGATGAGACAAGCCATTAGGATGTATCAGCCCGTCATGGAACAAATGCCTCAGGGCTTACTTGCTAAACCCATGGTACTGACAACACATGGGATTAAGGTGTCCACCTGTGAAACTCTGTGAAAATATGCCCAGTGCTTCAACGCAAAGTGTAGTCCTGGATTTGCGGTGACTAGAAATAATAAGGCAAATAGATTCTTTTCTAAAACTGCAAGAGTTGGAGCATCATTCACTCAAGACCTTACAAGATTTGTGTGAGTAAAAATATTAAAAAATGATAAGGAAAGCATGGTGAAACAACCTTCCCAGCCTCAGTTAGTAACTGAGAGATTTGAGTTACTGATGTTCCCCTTTTTGAAGCTGTGAAGCATCCACCATTTTACAGATGTTGGGACTGTCAGTATCCAGGAGTTATCTTCAGCAAGGACTATGAAGAGGAGAGACACTACTCACAGCCTGAGATCATGCAAAGTAGCTCTTTGCCCTAGTCCTTGCAGCTTAGTTTTAGCTACCTGACAGGTCACGCTTTTTCTTATTTCTGATAAACCAAAAGATAACTGACCTCTGCCTTTGTACCCTTAATAGGTTAAAATCACCCTTAAATTGATCTACATCTATGTCATGGTTTGATTCTGGCACAATGCCAGTGCCCCATGAAAATACACTTTCCCTGGTGTCTGCTGTGAGATGTGACCAGGAAATAAGCAAAGCAGGCTTCTAGCTTAGGAATAGAGGGGAAAAGGTTTATTAACTAAACTACAAAACAAGACACACACACACATACACATGGAAAATGAAAACTTCACAAAAGCATTTCCTTCTCCCCCCTACCAGATTCTCCCAATACATCTCCCAGATTTCAACTCTCAGTCCATCACCACCCTTCAGACAATCAATCCCCTGTTCATCAAGAGGAGAGGAGTCTTCCTTGTGCCATAGGTTTCCCCTGGAAACACCGTTGAAACCTCGTGTGTTTCCATGTCACTCGTGGCATCGCCCGGAGTACATCTGCCGTGGTGACCTCTTCCTTCCATGCCCAGTGCTCTCACTACTGCACATGGACCAGACCTGCTTCTAGGGTTCCCCTTTTAAGGATGCTTTGACCAGTTCCAAAAAGCACAGTCTCTCACTTTCGGGACAAATGTCCCCCCCAAATTTGTTCGCCCCCTGGGGTTGAGGGGCACCAACACTGAACTCTCTTGGCTCCAAGCCACTGCCTTCCCCTAGATGCAGTTTCTGTGTCACAGGAAAAAAAAGGTTCTGTGCATGGCAATACAAGAAAAGTCCAGCAAAAAGCCACTCCATCTCTTCCCACCTAAGGTTCTTCTCCACCTCTCTCGTGGCCCATTTCCTCTTATCTCATCTCTTATCCCTCTTCTCATTCAGCTCCAGAAAAAGTCAATGCTCTGTGAGGTTTTCATTGTCCAAAAATGGTTAAAGGCTCCTACCAGCAGCCAGACTCCTTCTCCTGCACTTTCCCCCCCCTTTTCTCCACCGCAGGCGGGCTGTGCTGCTAGCACGATATCAACTCTTCGAGGCCACAGCACAGTCCCGAGCACAGAGCACTGGCTTCCTCTCTCCCGTCTCCCGGGGTGGGAGCCCAATCGCTCCCAGTGATTCTCTCTGTCTCTATGTCCTCTCTCTTGGCGGGGGGGGGAGGGTTGCTTGATGTCTCTCTTTGCTCCTCCACCCTTCCATCCTGGGGAGCCTTCAACCCCCTCTCTGTCCAAAACCCGGCTCACCTCAAGGCCGCATGGCTTTTTCCCCTCCCCTGCCCAGATCAAACCCAAGTCGTGACTCTTTCCCAGCCGGAACTCAAAGAGAAAGTTCCCAGGGCAGAACTCTGCTTTAACCCCTGCGTTCTCAGAGGCGTGACCAATGCCCCAGTGGCCAAAATAAGTGCCAATTTCCGAATCTGAACACCTATTGGCCTTTGGCCACAGCAACCCAGAAAACCTATTTCCTGTAAACCCACAATCTAATAGACAAAAAGTCACACTTTTATACCCTTTCAGATTTTACCTGAAGTAGAGCAAATAGTAAGCCCACAATTTTATAGATGTTCCCAGTAACTCCAGTTTAAAATATGCTGTTGTGCTAATCTGGCAGAGCGTAGACATACACTTCACTTTTGTACAGAGATTTTTATAGGACCTATTATAAACTGTCCCCCACCCCTGTAAAAAAAAAAAAATAAAACCAACAGCTGTGAAAATCAGCAAGAAAAATTCACAGAAATACAGATACTTAAGTGGTAACTGAAATGTTACAAAATTCTGATATAAAAGAACAATGACTAATAAAACAGCAAATTTAGTGTATCATTGAAAGTTGTTGTACATATTATTTGAGATCTCATAGATGTATTGCCCTTCTGGGCAATTCCCACTCTTTAGATTTGTCATCAGATCTGGGATTCTGTGATCATCTACTCATTAGTACTTGAGTATATAATTTCCTTACTTTTATTTCAGTGTACTTACGAACAATAGCTAAACCCCATTTATTTCCCAGTAGGAATATTTTTAGTAAGAGACTACTTCTGATTGATGAAAGCAGAATGAAAAATAATTTAAATATTTCCTTTTAACCAAGTAATTTTTTTTAGTCTCTTTACTTATTTGAAATAAGCTCTCAGCTAAAATGAGTCCACTGAGGGCTGTGTGGGGCTATAACTGCTAGAATAATATCTGAGTCTGAATGTTTATCTCTTCCAAGGTAGCTGACAAGGATTGTCCATTTATCCATTTTCAAATTTTCTCTGAATTCCAAGAAATGTACAGTAAAGATGAGAACAAACCTACTGAGAATATAGGCCAGATGCCTTACAGATTAGTGAGCATCACTATATTTATGAGCCTTAAAAAGAAATATTCTAGCCACAAATCCTATCTTTCCATAGGATTTTTACTTTTTTTTTCACTTCAGTTTACCAGATGAAATGATTTTTTTTTCTTATTCTAGCTTGCATTAGTCTAAGTTCAATTCATTAGTAATTTAATTTCAGAAAGCTTCTCAAACATAATGAAACAGAAAGAAAATTTTATATTGAAAAGTCAGAAAGCAAAAACAATTGTATTCATCATGCTCAGCAAAAGGCTGCTAAGTAAAATTTGGGAGTCACAAGTAAAATTTGATAGTCATTTAATAATTAGGAGGAGGTTAAGGAGTTTGCTATGATGATGCAATTTAATATTAGAAGTGTGTTATGTCAATGGAAGTGCTCCATTATGAGCTGGGGATAAAGTCCTGTCTTACTGACTGGATTTAGGATTATCATAATTTATTTCTGTGTATGGAATTTCATTTGGTATTTTCTTTGCTTTGCAGATTACCATGTAAAAGTAGTATTCCAAGTACTATGCAGCTATTTTAAAAGTTCTGGGAGAAAACTACATACTGAAAGAGTTCAAGATAAATAACTCTTTCCCCCTACCCCCTCATTATTTCCATAGAAAATGTAGAGATTCCATTTTAAAATAACCTTAATAGTTAAAGAATATAATATGGTACTTAATATATTAATAGGATTTTTTAAACTTTGAAAAAAAAAAAAAGAAAATACAGGAAGCAATTTTTAAAAAATGTTCCTAAAATTAGATACTTATTTCTGAGCAGTAATTATATTTCATTCTTTGATGCTGCCAAATTAGTCAGTTAAAATAAATTTGTCTAGGCAATTGCAAGTAGTGCTTTTCCTAGTAGAAGGCCATAAACAAGGACATTAGTTTGCAGTAGGATACCTGCACTAGGAGCCATCTGAACAACCTACAAATAGCTGGATCAGAGCTGCTCACTCAGGTTGGTTTTAAAGTCCAAGGAGAGGGACAAGTGCTTTCAAAGTATCTCATCCAAAACAGGCAGCCAAAATAGGTGAGATGGTTCACGTTCTGGAAGTGATTCCTCAATTCCACTGACTACAAGAAAACAGGACAGCGGATTATTTTATCTTCAGCTGTGTGCTTCATAGACTTGCACACTGAGATAAAGGAATTCCATTCTGATGAGAAAAAGCAGTTAACCATGTTCAAGCCAAACAAGCCTCAGTTCATTTGGTGGCCCAGCATCTTTGTTCGTGCTAGCCGCTCCCTGTATACCTGTATACCATTTCACAGCATCCCTCCCAGTCTCATCAAAACAGGACTTCAGCAACAAAAAAGAAAAAAATATTTTTTAGATACCTTGTGCATTTCCAAATAATGAATCCCAGTGTATATGTCTACAATTTTTACTCAATATTTTTTCACTATTTAAGACATCAGTTTGTAGTTTTGTTTTTCCATTGATGAAAGATAATTTGAAAATTAGATCAGCCTCAAGTTTGCATATAAAAGTGAAAAGGAAGGTAATACCCCCTTGTAACTCCTCCCCTGTGAGTAATTTCAGTATCTCCACTGGGATTGCAAGAAAGTGCTATAGTGCAGGACTGGAGTATTCATTTGAAATATAAGTAGCAGAAAAATGAGAAGTATTGATATTACAGCTAGAACTAGTATTTGGGAGTCTGTAAAGCCCATGTAAATCAGGAAAGAGCACACTGTCCAAGGGAGGAAAAGGATTTGGCATCAAGGGAGAAGAAGCTGGAAGAGGAGAAGCTTTTCTGCTGCAGTCTGACTGCAGTCATGATAGAAAAATATAGGACCATATGTCTTTACCAGGACTAGCCCATGTCTTGATGTGGAGATAAGTTGAGCTATAGCAAAGGTGGGAAAATGAATTTTTTTAAAAATTGATTTATGAGTACTCTGGAATGTCCGAATGACCCAGGGTACATTGATGGCAAGTAGTGCATCTATAACCCCAGAGCTCTTCAAGGTAGAGGTATCACTTTGATGAATCATCACTTTGATGATTCAGCTCACAAGCTGACTGCACCTGAAGACCTATGATTGCAGTTACCCAAAAAATAACCAGGCTGGATCTAATCAGGAAATCACTGATTATTTAGTCTGAAAGGTTCCCAGAGTGGTGGTGGATGTCCCATCCGTGAAAATGTTCGAGGTCATGTTGGACAGGGCTCCAAGCAACTTGACCTGGTTGAACACGTCCCTGCCTACAGCAGGGCAACTGGACTACACGATCTTTAAAGATTTCTTTTGTGGGGGAGCTCCTTCAGTGCGGGTTCTTTGATGAGCAGCTGCAGTTTGAGCTGCAGTTCAAGCTCTGGGGTACAGGAGCCCGAGCCCAAGGCAGTGAACAGCCAACCCTTCACACAGCAAAGGGCGCCTCTGGCCCATCCATGTGACCCCTCACTCACAGATGCAGCAGGAGCTGAGGGCTCCACACTGTCCTGAGTTAGACTGAGCCAGTAAAATCCCAGGGTTTCCTTTGTTCAGGGTGCCTACTCAGAAGCACCAGCTTGAGCTGTTATTTTATTTAGTTATTGCACCAAGATTAAACTGTTGTAAGGATCTGGACATCTGCAACTCTACTATCGGAAATCTGGGATCAAAACAGTAAAGAAACCTGCTCTGAGTGTGAATGTGGAGTGTGTAGGCTCAAAGGAGCCTCAGTTCCAGCTCAGGTTGTTCAATTGTGACTGTCAGAGTGGCTCCTGGATGGTCAGACAGGGGAGTTTCCTGAACACCATCTAACCCAAACCATTCTATGATTCTGTGATCCAGTTTTCATATATATTTTTTTCCCTCTGGTTTGTTTCTGCTTCAAAGCACATAATTCAAATATGATTCTTAAGTTAGAAACCAACTGTGAGTCCAAGTTACAGTAAAATGCAATATCAAACCTTGGACTCATATTTTCTCAAGAGAAAAAGACCACAACACTAATCCTAAACTGAAAATCAAACTGTATCACTTTCTTGCAGTATAACTCACTTTCTTAAAACTGTTCAGCTATATATTTTTTTTTTAAAGGATGGTGAGCATATATATAATTCAAGCAGTATTTTTACATATAACTTTCCTGGCCATACCTTAGTAGGCTTTTTATGGTTCTCATCCTGATTGTAATTTGTAGACCTGAATAATTTTTAGGTATTTCCTGAAACTCACTACAATTACATTCTTTTTTTTTTCCCTAGCTTTTCCGTTATCTTCGCATTTAAGTGTATTTCACTCTAATCCTCAATCTGCCATTCAAAATGTGTCAACTTTAGGAATACTAGACTATAGCAGTAACTGACAGTATTTTTAAAAATCAGTCTAGACTGTATGCAGTAGGTCTCAGAGAAAAGTGCTTGCCTATGATATATGGCATTTTAACATATTATTTTAAATTACTTCCATCAAGCAATGAAATGGCATTCAGTTCACGAACATGTGAACAAGCTGTAGAATTTCCTTTGACAACATGCTCCTTGTGAGATCAAACTTGTAAAACATCACATCAGATTTAATGTCTAATACATCAACTAATTCCTTCGCTTTGTTTTTTTTAGTTCTAAAGATTTAATGTTGAGAGGATATTTTCCCCAAGTTGACATAAATATTAGAAATCAGAAGAAAATGTGATTTATTCTTCCTACAAGAATTGTCTCTAAAAGACAGTGCAGCACTTAGAAATAATCAACCTGTAGAAATGGAGAAGATAAGGAAATGACAGATTCATTAAACAGCTGTTTCCATCTGTCTTTAAAGCAGAAGCAGATTTTAGACAGCTGCATAACAGAGAAATATGCTCTAATAGAGCAGAAAGGAGTAGTTGCATGCAATATAGCAATAACAGGAATTGTTGCAAATTTTAAAATGAGACAGGACTGTGCAAAGTGACACAAAAATAACAACAATCAGGATTCTGGATTTTTTCCTCCCTTTCTCAGTTGTCTTCCAGTCTGGAGAAGTGTAATATATAAAATGAGGTGAGTAGCTAGTTTGATTTCCTTGTTTGCAAGAGGGGATGTGCATCAGTCTGGCTTGAGCTGGGCAGTGCTCAGATGAGGGCTGCTCTCACCTGCTGCTGCTGTGGTGTTCCTTGCTCTGTGAAGGACTTCAATGCATTTGGCAACCAGCAGTCATTATCTCCTATGTGAAGTAAAGGACCTTATTAAAAAAGATAGCCTTGTCATTAATCTTTCTTAGTACAGGGACTACTATATTTAATATAGTTCTATAGTGCATAAAATATTTAAAATAATAGAATACATATGTGTATATAATGTGAATATGAATATTTCATATGACTGTAAGACCTGTGTGTCCCACTATAAGCACCTCAGCACTACCGTCTTTCAAGGACGGCCGTGACTGTGACTGGCATCTTTGTAACCAATGAAGCAGCTGACAGTCTTGAGCCTCACCACCTACTCACCACCTACTCAGCCGCCTCACTTCAGTGGCTAATTACGCAGTCTATAAAGTTTCTTTTCCCCACTCTTATCTTCTATTGTCAAAGCTTGACTAGACTCAGAAATATAATCCAATAGTCTTGTATTAAAGTAAAAAATAATTCCTTGAGGGAGTTTCTTATCTATTTAATGATGGACATTTTTTTCCTCTTAACAAGAGCATGTGGCAATAGGACAAGGAGGAATGGCTTTAAATCGAGAGTAGGTTTGGATTGGATATCAGGAAGAAATTCTTCACTGGGGGTGATGAGGCACTGGCACAGGTTGCCCAGAGAAGATGTAGTTGACCCTTCCCTGGAAGGGTTCACAGCCAGGCTGAAAGGGGCTTGGAGCAGCCTGGTCTGATGGAAGGTGTCCCTGCCCGTGGAAGGGGTTGGAACCAGATGATCTTTAAGATCTCTTGCAATCCAAACCATTCTTTGATTCTGTGTTGGTGCGTAATCCAAACTGGATACCTCACTTTACTTATTCTTTCTTTTTGAACAGTCTTGAACCAGAAATTACTATGATATCACACTCTTACATTCCTATGCTTCCCCCATGAAATCATTCTGATATAAATAACTCTGAAGTCACAGTCATGGTTATTATATTTCTCTGGTGTCTCTCTAGATCACCTCTTCATTTACACCAAATTTCAGTTCTGGTACCTTGTTTTCTTTTAAATCTGGATTATTGGTATATTGATCTGAGGAAAAAAAAACCAACAAAACAAAAACAAATAAACAAACAACAAAAAAAACTAAAAAAAACAACTTTATGATGGCCATGTTCTGCATTGCATCTTCATTATGAACTTGGAGCCATCTTTCAAGTGAGTGACCTCTAGGTGTCTGCTTTTGGTCTGCCATGACCAGAATGAGTGCAGCAGGACCCATTAAATCATGTCACCAGTGTGGAGGAGGTACAGATTCTTCCTTCCTTTCCTTCCTTTCCTTCCTTTCTTTCCTTCTTTCCTTTCCTTCATTTCCTTCCTTTCCTTCCTTTCCTTCCTTCTCCATAGATATATTAATTTTGTCCACAAGCTAAGCAAAACAAAACAGAATTTGCACTAAAAATGCTGCTGCTTGTCTGTGTGATCCCCTTTGCATTCTTTATTTTGTCTTCTGTGCTTAGCTCCTTAGAAAATAATCAGTTTTTATAGGAAAACATTTACTGCAATTTAAAAGTGAAAAACCCAGAGAGTTTTTAGTGATTTTGATCAAGATTTAAAAATACCATTAAAAACATTCCAGACTCTAATTAGTCTAGGGACAATTTCTAAGTTACATTCTTGGTTTTGATATTTTATTCCAGGACAGTGCTGGTTTTTTTCTCCATCACTAAAAGCCTAAATTATCACAGAAATTATGTTTACTAGAGAATTCCCTTCAATCCACAACTGTATGTTTCTCTCTCTATTTTTCCATTCCAAACTGATCAGGATTATTTGCCGGTTTTGTACTTCAGCTATTGACAGTGCAAAAGAGAAACTGAAAGCTGAAGAGCTGTATCTGTCCTTAATGAGCAAATGCACAATCCTAGGTTCATCCTCCCAAAATGTTATGATAATATTTGCTCTAAAACAAAAATTTATTGCTCTGGAAATTTTTGTGCATCCACTCTCAGCCTTTAGAAATATATCACCTACTTAAATAAAGATCAGAAATGCTAAATCTTCTTTTGCCATGAACACCATAAAAAGAAAATACCAGTTGATGTAGAGATTGGGATGAAGGCAAAGGAAGGCCTGATTTATTTTTTTTTCTAGAAGCATAGACGGACTCCAAGGAAAGTCAAATGAAGCAATAAATACACTAATAATTAATTAAAAATCTTCAAATAATTAATTTAAGAAGTCATATTTAAATCAAAACTATTTTTTCATTTTTCTTTTCTGTATTCTACGACAAAATATATACAACACTCTATGTGTGTATATATATATATATATGTATATATAGGCAATTTTTACTTCAAAGAGGCTGTTGATGTCATAAAAAGAGACCTTCAGACAAAACCAATTAGAAAAGCGTCACAGTGACTCATGAAGTTCAGGACTTTCTGCTTTCTGAACTCCATCTCAGAAAGAGGCCTGGGTGTTGCTGGATCCAATCTTAGCTCCAGACTTTGTCAATGTTTTATGTCTAAAGGATAGGTGTAATTGGAACTTTGCAGAACTTTGATCAAGAATGGCAACCCAAATACATTTATATAAATAAAATCAATTATTTTTATAAATTGATTATGACAATTAATAGATAAAGTATCTTAATCAGAAATATTTTCTACACAGTATAGGTAATTATGACTACTAGTATAGTGCACTATTTTTGAAGCAGTATTGAGGCAATTATATTAAAGCTATCAAAACCAATTATTACATAGAAACTGATGTTACTCCCATACTTGTATTGTAATTGATGTTTAATTTGTAATTGATCTTACTACCAAGTGCCATGAGCAAAGCCTCAGCCTCAAGAAGGAACCTTGAGGGCCATCCCTACTCAAGGGAGAAATCCACAAAGACTCCAAGAAGTAGTTGGTTAGAAGATATTAACAACTGAAAGTGGGGTGAGACTTTAATAGTCTAAAGTGATTGACTGTTGGTCATACATGTCCAGGCCAGCTGTGTCAGCTCAGTAGCTATAGATAGGTTATCAGTACCGTCACTTGTTGGTTTCTTTATGAGGTACTGTGTCTGCAACATCATCACCAGTGCCAGTTTCTGAGAGGAAACCTTGTCCTTCCGCTGCGTGTTTAGCTTTGAGGTTGATTAGTCAGGTTGGTTTCAGCAATTTTCAACACAAAAAGCGGCTTGACCCCCATTCTCCATCCATTATTGATGGCTTTTCAAACAGGGTGTTGTGAGTGCTGTTTTACCTCCACAGCAAAAACTGTTAGGGAAGCTTTTTCCTTTAACGTTTCCCAATAATTTCTGTTTGGCATTGTGGACCATAATCTTCATTATCCTCTCAATATATTAATTGTACAGATTATCAGATTTGCTTAAGACTTAATTAAGCACTTGATACTTGTACTAGGTTAAATGCAGACCAGTCCTATTACAGTTATTATAGAAATGGTAAAGCTTGTTAATAATTGGAAATCTCTACTATTGTTTTGCAAGAACAGGAAAATCTCATTGATTAAACATCAGTACATTTATGTCACTTTAATTACAGCATCACACTGTTGGCCTGGGATTTAGCTCTGGATTGTAGACGTCTAGGAGCAGGTGTTGAACTAGATTCCTAATTCAGTTTTCTAGCTAATTGGGAGCTAGTTAATGCAGTCAGTGGAGCCTAGCTGAATGCATCTGTATTAGAGTGAGATGAACAATTCTCTAGGCTCCTTTCATTACATTGGTTACCACTGAGTATAATAAGAAATCAGCAATTCATCTCCCCTGTAGGCATATTGAGACATCCAAATTTAGGTACCTGCAGTCTGGAGTTGGGTCTACACTTAATGACCTGACTGGCTCATCTCTTGTAAAGTCAAATATTTTGTCCAAGCTGTTGGATAATTTGTAATGAAAGTATCTCCTAATCATGCTGTAATGGAAATAGAATATGTTTCTGGTGTAATGGACCTTCTTTCTCTTGTTTTCTTCTCTGTTTTCCTCTCACACATCTGTAACATTTTTAGGTAGGTATCTTTTCATCTTCTACAGATCCTGAGCTGTTCTGAAAAACCTTTGTCACAGCTCTCACATACCACGACGTATATCTTGATTGTTCACCTCTTGTGCTTTTGATTGACTCATACCCCACTCTTTTCACCTTTTCCCTTTCTTTCCCTGAGTTTTCAAACTGCCAAGATCTCATTTTTGCTAATATTGGATTAGGCTGTATATAAATCACACATTCTCTGTTACTGAGTAAAGGGCTCCTTCCAGTTCCTTGTCTGGCAATGCTGCAACAAGATCATTTGGGAGTCTCAGGCAATACCAAGCGCAACTTGAGAGGTACAGAGGTTGTTCTGCTATTTGGTTTCTTCTGAGCTCACTGGGATGTGCACATTGGAAGGAATCACTGTGGAAGTCCAGCTCTGAACCACTATGCAGAAAACCAGGGAGAAAGCCTGGAGCTTTACTCCTCTCTCTGCAAAACTGTTAGCTTTCTCCCAGGCTCTCTGCTGTGCTCCAATTAACCCCACACAAAAAAGTCTCATCTGGAGGGAACTACTGAGCAGTGTGGACTCAAGCCAGTCAGAGTTGTTTGGTCCCAGGGTACTCATTACTCAGAAATACAAGTTTTGATCTCAAAATTCTGGTTAGGCCAGTATTTTGCCTTAGCTATATCACTTACTCTTCTGATCCAATCTCCTGAGCAAAGAAACCCTGGGTTTTGGGCCAATTTATTCTAAACTGAATAATACATAGTTATATTTCTACAAATTATGAAGATATTATCCTACTTAGTGCTGGAGGACACCACACCAGTTTCTTAACCATTTTTATTCTTTCATAAATGACAAATAAAAATCACGTAGGTAATTTTGTAAGCACGGCGAAAGAAGCCTGAGTGTCCTAAACAAAATATCATGTGGGTCACATGCAGAAAGAATATGTGTGTAACTTAGTAATCAAAAGAGAAATATGGAGGTGAGATGTTGGGATATCTTTCTGGTCTAGAACTAATGTGGTGTTTGTGCATCTGTGACTGGCAGCATCCAAAAGGTGAGAAATTACAACACTTAAATGACAAAAATTTGTTCAAGGAAGAGGTAGAAAGATTTTAATTTGCCCTCGAATTTGTGTCTACTATGAATTTTGACATTCTTTTGGTAGATTAAGTTTATGCTTATGTATATCTTTATTATTATTCATTTTAACAAGTTTATTTATCACATATACTATACACTTAACATATATATAATTATTTCATATGCATAATCGGCCTGACTCCTTGTGCTTCTGACATATCCTATGTATCCATGCATATGCTTGTAAGAAAGGAAGAGAAAAAGACACTAAAGAAGAGTTAAAAGTTTGCTTTTAACAAACTTTAACTTTCTAACTAACATACTGGAACTGCCAATTTAAAAGAATATAATAGCTGAAGAAAACAAAAAAAAGTTAAAGACATTATACAGATTTTGTTTCTCTTGAATGTAGAGAAAAAAACTGCATCCTAACTCTGTGTATATAAGCCAGTTTTGGAATATCATGTTTAGTTTTTACTTGATCAAAAGCAGCATATAATTTTAATAAAATATTAGATTACTAAGTATCAAGAAAATATTCTAAGGTTTGCCCACATAGGTATCAAAGTATCTCAATTATTTTTTTCCTTTAGTATTAATTCCTCCTTTCCCTTAAGATAGTCTAAGCCAGAAATAATTCTATTGGAATCAGCAGAGTTAAAATTCATGTAAGACTAGAACTTGGAAAACAAAATGCACTTGAAGTTCAGGCATGTTTATGTCTGGACTTTTCCACTTTTCTTATCATAATAGAGAAATCTGAGCCTATGAGCCAGAGCTGAATTTCCACCATGTTTCAGATGGGAAAGGATATCTGCACTGGGAATTTTGTCCAAACCCATGATTAGTTTTTTTAAAATAGCAAGGCAGACAGAAAACAGATGCTAGTTATTGTGAGAGAAAAGTTATTGGCAGAAAAGAGAAACTGAAAAAGTGATGTTTTAGCATAAAGTGCCTTTAATTGAAAATGGCAATACCACAGTGAGAGAGGGAAGAGATCTTAAAATGTAAGGCATAGCTCAAGAGCAGCACTCAGGCTGTATTTCCAAATAGGCATTTTCTGAATTTTGAGGATATTTTGCATATCCTGCACGTAGCTAATAACATGCCGAAATGTCAGACTTGTGTTTCATCTCCTTTCTCCTTACGTGCACTTGCCTTTGGATGGCAGAGGACAACATAGAATTACCATAGAAATATCTCACTTATCTTGCAAGGTATTTGTCATACAAATCTCCGTTTAGGAAAAAAGGAAATCACTCTGTTAGTGATTGTAAGATCCCTTAAAGAGGCATCATTTCCCCTCTGAATCCAGTGTTCATAGTTTAATGAAGTTAGAAGAGTCATTCCCAGCTAAGATGCCTCACATGCCAAATTTTATGTCTGTCACTGCAGAAAGAAATTTAACACCAGTCATTCTTTACAGGGCAGTTTTGCATTTTCTTCCAGTTCTCCCAGTGCTGAAGGATGCAGTGATTGATGCAGTGGGTTAACCCCAAAAACTACAAATCAGGATGAAAGCAGGGAGAGATGGAACAGGGCAGTGAGATGCACTACAAACCAACCAACCAAGGCTTTATTTCTGCTGCATCAACACTGAGAAAAATGACACTGTAAATGAAATTGAGATACCTAAAGAAAATTAATATAATTTTGGGGTTGATTTTTTTTTAACTTCCATACTAACTAGATCTAACAATATTTGGCAGAAGGACAGAACACTTAAGTAAAGCAGCATTAATTCCTTTTCACTACAGGAATGAAGTATCTGCATTAATAAAACAGACTTAAATTTAAGTGCAGCCTTAATATGGTCAGGATTTTGCTCCTAAGCAATGAAGCACACACATTGAAAGCAATCCTTTACCTTAAGCTGACAAGCTATTACTACATAGCAATAATAGTTACCATCCTTTTCCTTTGTTCTCTTTTAATTAAGCAGGAAAATGTTGTGCTAAGCATAATGTGTTTGAGGTGTACATGTCCCATTTCTAAAGGTATTGAAGTTTAAACCTCCTTTATCTGGGTGTTCCATGGCTTCATCAGTATCTGTGTATTATTTGAGATCTGTGGATCAAAGTAATGCAACCATTGTCTCTCCTGCACCAAACTGGGTAAGAGATAGCAGATCACATCCATGGGATCTCAGATCACAAAATGGAGCAATATTTGAAACAGCCGAGGAAAAACACCTTCCTCACAAATGCCATCACTAAAGCCAACAGCTCTACAAGCAGTCTGCAGAGGCTGCATGAAGAGCAGCATTTTTGAACATTTACCTTACATCCTCACCCTTTGTGCCGTGGTGGTGGAACCATATTGGTTCCACAGGGCTGTGACTCATGTTCTACAAAGTGCAGGAGAGAACATATCAACAGAGCATGTATTTGCTGTATGAAAAAACAAAAATACATTTTTCTGAAGGAAATTTCAAGGCCGACCTCATCCTTATTAAATGATATGGTAAACAGTTTAGTCTTCATAATACAGACACTCTTAAACCAATCAAAAAAGAATGTTCTTTTCAGAATTCTGTATTAAATTCTATAAGTGACAGCTTCTATATCCTGCTCTGCATTGCTGGAAGCTATCTACTTGCACTGAGAAATGGCTTTTCAGCCCTCCTTGGTAGATGGATGCTTTGAAGAAGTAGGCAGAGGATCCTGTAGGTACTATTATTTGGATGAACACTTATCCCCATGGCCTATGAAAGAACCAACACTTTTCATTATTGCCATAATGTCCTAAAACTTTGGAGAGTAATAGCCTGATATTACAAATAAAAATACACAAAGAATTATCTCAGTCGTACTATTCCTGGTTGTGGCTAATTACTGGTACTCTGAGAGCTCAGAGTAAACAAAATTAAATTTTCTGCTTGTAGTTGTAAACCCAGTAGAATTTTAGGTAGGAGGAAAAAAATAAAATGGTGAGTCATTTAAGCATGAACATATGAAGATCCTCATTAAAATGGAAACAAGGGAACGTACTGCCAGAAGTATAAAACAAGACCTGTTCCACACTGTTTATTACTTAGCATCCAGCTGATCATGCCTTCTAATCTGTAGGAATTTCTTGTAATATTTTGATATTTAAAATTGTCTTTTCCCTAATTTTTGTGGTTACTATTGCAACATGCCAAGTTGCCAAAATGGATTTTAAGTATTTTTTCCCTTCATATATGCACACATTTGCACACTGCTGTATCCTCCCACCTCTGTTTGCTATCTCCTTACCAATATCTTGATTTATTTTGTTGTAAACTGGTCACCTGTGCTTTCCTAATCAGGGAAATCTTCATTCCAGTGGAGACCTGGAAGTATCCTGAGCAGATTTAAACAAATCACATGGTGCTGGAAAGAGCAAACAGAAAGCAGCTAAGTTGCAACTTCTGCAGTCACTGTCTTTACATGATGTCTGCTTTCAGGTTTCTGTCAAATTATTTCCTTCTGCTGTCTGCTGGGGGAAAAAAGTGCATCAGTTTCTGCTGCCCACCTCGTCCTTGTATCCAGCCTGGTTCCCGTGTTGCTGGTCCAGCAGTCTGGGAACACACAGTGAATGGCATCAGGGAGCTTGTGTGGCTGCAGAGTGAGTGATGCTGAGAGCAGCACCCATAGAACCACGGCCCTGGCTGCTTTGATTGCAGCTTCCTGGTGATTTATTTTGCATGTTTTCCTCCCAATTGCACACTGATCAATCTCTTTCATTGGCATTTTGGAGAGAAATCTCTCAATAGTTCCCTCAGACAGGATAGGATGGGCACAGCGCTTGTACATATTTCATTGCTTCATTGTAATTTGTGTTCTCTAAAATTGAGTATTTTACCTGAAATTTTGCCTGCTCTACATTGTGTCCTTTTAGAAATACTTCTCATCTTTGGGTGTAAGTTGAAGTAACTGATTATGTGATTATGGTTAAATCTTGGGTTTATCAGGAAACTAGTGTTGAATTGTTATTGTGGTTGAACTATGGTTGTAGAACCACTAATATCTCTAATAGATGCTGTGGTCCCTAAATATAATCCACATATTGTTTGCCTTTTTTTGTTTTTTTTTTTTTTCCAGTTTCCCTATAGGACACATTTTTTGATAGAAAACTTCATAATAGTTACTTTTTGTTGGGGCAGTCAACCAAGCAAGCTTGGTTCCTTAGTCTTCACCCACATTAATCCACATCCCATTTCAGCATCATTTTTAATTGTGGAATTCAGATCTGACCCCTAAATAAGGTCATGAGAAACATGAAGTGATTTGAGGCTGAGGCTCAAAGGGATCCATACATCAGGGAACAGGGGCAGAACCTTTGACTAGTTCTGTACGTTCTTGATGGTACAACCAGAAAAGGTTTCGTGCTTCTGGTGGGAGTTAGAGACACTGAGAAACAAACAAGGATCTGCTTCAGGCTGTTCAAGGAGAAATCCTCTTGCCTTTGATGTTTTGCTCTGAAATAAGCACAGGATGGTTAGAGCTGAGGGCAAGAGCTGTGCACAGACAGAGAGGTATGCTGGCAAGTGCAAAGGTTTCAGTTTGAATATATTAGTTAGAGTTTTCCACTTCAAAATATGTTTGGGTTTTTTTGGTTAGGAGTTTTTTGTGTTTGGTTGTTTGAGGCGGGGTGTTGGGTTTGCCACTTCTCCAGTTTTACTATGTATTTTAGTATGCAATGAGAACAGGTTAAAATCAGAGTGGAGAATTATATCAGCTCTATATTTAATAAAACATGTCTAGTCTTATTGACAGTGTTTCTATAATGGAATTCAAGAAGATTTTGAACCATTAGGCTTACAAAAAACAAAAATCCAAACTGCAGAGCTCTTGCTTTGCTTTCCCCCTCTGCACTCACATCAAAAGGGAATCTGAATCTTCCTCCTTTTGCATCCTAACCGTATGCCAGCCTTTGTAGCAGCTGCATACTGATTACAGCAATTTTTTGCCCTGTCTGCAGGGTCTTTGTCCCTTTGTCAAATTTTGATAGTTAATTTATACCAAGCTCTTAGCTACTCTGCTAAGGAACATTTTTGATTACCTGAGCATGTGAATTATTCCCACTCTATGCAGTAAGTTTCAAAAGAAAAAACAAAGTCCAAAAAACTTCAAACCAACACTTTTATTGATGTCATTTTATTATTTGATATTTTTCTTTATTGTGAACACAATTAATTGCTTCTTTATGCCTCTTTCTTCACTTTCAGGTCCCATTTTCTTGTTCATATGGCATGCAAATAGTTTTTAGCCTATCCTTAGCACTGTCCCTAATTGTTTACTGAACATGATTGCCTCCTGTTATTGCTTCAAGATTCCAATTTGACTTTAAAGATTGTAATCTCTCCTCCTTGCCCTTTAACACCTCACAGTGCTATGACAGTAGATTTTCCGCTAAAACACATTTGTTTTTCACCTTTCAAAGTCTCTTTCCAGTGCACTTTAACATCAAAGTATGGACAATGAATATCTAAAATCTGATTCTGTCTTCTGCTTTTGTCCTGAATTGGTTTTGTCCTTATGCTTCCCATGCCCTCACTCCTCTTCTGCACATCCTCTGCCATGCACTCCACTGGGAATCACAGCAAACACTCTAAAGAGCCCCAGGTTCTCAAAACAATATGTTGCTTCACTGTTTTTCCTTGCCTCAACTTCTGTTTCCATCAATTGAACCACAGACAGTATAAGATAGTTTTTTCTGAATTGACCAATTAAGTAAATTGATTAGCAAACACAGTTCATACACTGATCTATTACATAAACTATTTTCTAAAAAAAAGATGCACTTTTGCATTGCCACAGCAAGTATTGTCTTCATCTAGAGAGTCCAGGAGTTGCTTCCACTTCTGTATTGTACATGTAGCATTAGATCAAGTGACTATAACAGTTTTATTTCTGAGAACTAGCATTGCATTAATTCAAGTTTCTTTTATAGCTGTCAGGAAGAGAACATTCTAGTAATCTATTGATTTAGGAGGAAAGCAGTATCTTTTCTTTGTTTATTAATTACTTTTGAAAAGGGAAATAAATTCTCATTATTCACTGCTTCATTACTGAAAGGCACTTTAGAAAGAATTACTCAGTTTCCAGAGTGAAAAATTTTAATGAAAAGAAGTTCAAGCAAATTTCTGAAGAATTCAGCTGCAACATGCTGTTCTGCCCTGCCTCTGAAGGACACAAATAAAATTTACCTTGATGTCACTGAGAGTGTCCACCAGCTATCACAAATGAGGGACAAGTTAGGATAACACATCTTATTGTAACAACGTGTTGGGCCAGTCTCTTCTTACACATAACAAGTGGCAGAATGAGAAGAAATTACCTCAAGTATTGTCATGGAAGATTCACATTAAGAAAAATTTCTTTGAGAGGATGGTCAGGCATTGGAACAGGTTGTCCAGGGTGGTCTCATCATCCCTGGAACTGTTCTCAAGGTGTGTGGAAATTGTGCTTGGGGCCACAGTATATTTATGAGCATGGTTAACGGTTGGACATGATCTTAGAGGTCTTTTTCAATAGAAATGATTCTATGATTCTATGGTCTGAGAGATCGACTGATTTTAGTTGCGTTATTTTGAACAGCAAGAGAATGGTAAAGAGATCTCCTATTTACTATGATCAGATCACAAGGTGATCAGACCACAAGGTAATCAGAATAGCTGAAAAGTGTTGAAGTACAGAATCTCAAATGTGTTAGACTCTGCAATTCCAAGAGAAGTAGCCAAGAAAATAGTAAAACCCTTTGGCAAACATTTGTATGCCTCACTAGGATATAGAGGAGTGAAAGGAGTAGATAAAGGAATTGCACTGCTGAAGTTGTACAATTATACAGAAGATGAAATATAATTTCCCTTCTAGTCTCCTTCAGATGCTACAAAAATGGTAGATTACCCAGAATTAAGGCAAGGAAAAAAAGTAGCAAAACTGACAGCAATTTCAACTGATTACCTATACAAAGGACTTGAAGTAGAGTCAATCCTGAAGGGCTGCTGAGATTTTACAGTAATGGAACAGAGCATGCAAAGAAAGACTGAGACCATGAGAATAAAGACTTATGGCATCTTTCTGTCTGCTACCATAACCTGCAGAAGTCGAACAATGTTCCAGGTTAAAACATACTCTATTATGATATTTGCATTGATTTTCATATTAATTCATGATTCCACCTGCCTAATGTGCCATGGTAGTCTGCATTACATTAATCTTTATGCATTTAAAAAAATTTCTATTTAATCATTACAATACTGCTGTGAGGTAAAGAGAGTCTTATCTGACAGATTATCCATACTAAACAGAGTATGAACTACAGCACAAAGGAGCAGATTCCTAAGTCTTCTAAGGTGCTAGCATGCTCATTATCCTTTGAAATGGGGATCCAGTCCTAAGTTAGATGCTCTGAGTTAAAAAACCCATATCTCAATATGGGATTAGATTCACCTTGCCACACTCTAAACATCAGATATCCAACCTAAGCTGGTGGCCTGCATTCTGTTTCTTTTCTGTTTTCATTTATTCTATAATTTAGCATAATTCAACTTTATCCTGAAAAGAAAATAAAAACTGGTATGGGCATTGCTGCTCTAAAAAGATAAATTTCCAGAGAACCTTGGACATTCATCAGGGGGAAAAGCTTTGATTGGTTAAGAGTTCAAGGAGTTCAATCCTGTCTTCCTCACAAACAGCTTTTTTTTTTTTTTGTCTGTCATCTTCTGCTGCAAAGTCAGTTATTTACAAGGACAGAGCCTCATTGACCTGGTGTTTCTTGTTGCCTCCTTTCTCACTGAAGAGATGACCTTAACAGCAGATCCTAAAATTAAGCATACAAGGGGCGTAATTAAATCACAGTATCACAGAATGGTTTGGGTAGAATGAGACCTTAAAAATAACGTAGTTCCAGCCACCCTGCCATGGGCAGGGACACCTTCCACTAGACCAGGCTGCTCAAAGCCCCATTCAACATGGCCTTGAACAAAAACCAAGGGAGGGGAATCCACAACTTCTCTAATTAAGTGGCACTTCTATAACTGTTTTGTCATTTTGTTCAATCAAAACCCTTACTGGGTCCTGGAGAGAGGTGAGAGGAGTGATGAAGTGGATTAAATGCATAGCTGGGTGCCCCTGTTGAGATCACAATTTACCAGTACTTATGTTTTCCTGTTCACTGACTAATTCTGAAACCACTTCAGTTGATCTTAGGCCCTGGAAAGGCTTATTGAGGTAGGAGATGAATCCAGAACATGCATAGACATATATAAAAATATCCTTTTGAATAGAACAGTGACTGACAATCAATAGATTTGCAATAGGACCTGACTTTACATCAGAAACGCTAAAATAGGAAATGCACATTTTTGTGAAAGTCACTGGAAACCAGGATGCTGGTTCTAACCTACAAAGACTCAGGCAGGTCAAGAATAGCTAATAAATCATCTCTTCTTCAGTCATGACAACTTTGAAGGAAGAATTCAGGCTAGAACTTTCACAGTGTGAAAAAAGCCAGAGCAGATTCACTATGATTTCTTTCAGCTGGGTTGTCTGCTTTTCCAGTCTGCATTTGTTAACCAGCTAGGTACCTCTTTCTTTTTTTACTTTTCCTTTGATCTTTTAAGGCTGTGGAGGCTTTATAGTCCTCTGCTAATGGTTTTGGTTTAGTTTGGTTTTGTTTTTTTTAACTTGTTTATGGAATAGATGCTCATAGCTCAATACAGATGCCGGTAATTTTAATCTAAGTTATTTTTATTAGTGTTTTCCTCCAGCTGTGTAAAAGACACCTCAGTAGTGTTAGGTAAACCTAGAACTGTCTCTATTGGAAATCATCCTCATTCTTTCCATCACTAGCTCCATACAGTGGTAGTGAGGAGCACAGAAAGAGCCAGGCAGAGGGTAGGACTTCAGATGAAGCCACAAAGTGACAGAAAGCACAAATAAGCAGAGGAAGAGAAAGACCTCTCCTCTATTCTGCAATGAGACACCTATCTCTGCTGCAAAGCTAGCTTCTTCAAGTAAACATATTGACATTTATGTCACCTTGCCACCCTACCTGTCCCTCTTGATGTCTACCTGCTCACATGCTCCATGCTTTCAAAATCCTATGCTGTGAGCCCTCTGAGGTGGCATCTGTTGTTGTCACTTGCTCATATAGAGGCTTGCACAATGGGGCTTTAAAGCACAGCTCTAGTTTCTAGGCACTAAGAGAATAATAATAAACAATATTAAAAGCTGTAGCAGCTGCAATAAAACATGCATTTACAAGGGTTAGCTTGATGCATAGCTAACAAATCATTTAAACTTTTAAATACATATATATAAATAAAGAACAACAATAAATAAGATGAAACTGCAGCTGGGATAGAACTCTTGTGGCTGTTAATTTTTTTTCCCCACTTATCCTCCTTCTGCATAAGGGATAATAAGTTTGCATTGCAAATTCCAGGCAGTCAATCTCTCCTCAATGACAGTTTTGCTATAATTCTCCTAATTTCAAGCTCCCATTTAGAAAGGTAACTGTAAATGGCATCCAGGCCATTTTTGCAGTCATCGGCAGCTGACTCAGTTGATTCATTTCCACAGATTTAAGTTGTTGCACACGTAGTCAATCCCTCTGGAAAAAGGCTGCTTCCCCATATCAAATGGCTTGCGCAGACTCCAAATCCTGATTTTAAAGTAAGCGTAAAAGCTAAGGCTTTTAGGATCTGTGTCATCACTCTAGCCCAGCTCTTGGGAGAGAGTTGTATGCCATTTGCAAAATCTTTTTTTCAGGAGTTTTCGTAATGATTGTTACCGCAGAAACACATGAACATACAAATGCAAGATCCGGACCAGCTTTTATTTTTCTTTTGAAAATCATATGAATATTGGTAATCAAATAATTTTGAGCTCAGCACTGATATAATCCAAAGGGCTGACTTCTGATAAGTAAAAAATATAGTTATGACTCAGTAATTTGATATAATAAACCACTGGCCAGTGTTACTCATGTTAGCTCCCTCAATATGTTCCTTGCTACCTTTATAATTATTAGTCAACAGGAATTTCCTCTGCTAGAATCAAGAAATTCTAAATGCTGTGTAAAGCATATTTACATTTTGAATACTATGTTTGGTCAAACGAGTATCACTATACATCTGTTGAGTTTGTACAAATTCCAAAAATGGCAACCAGACATTATGAAATCAGTAAAATCCCTAAAAAAAGTTGAGATTGTTTAGTCTAGAGAACAAAAGACTGAAGGAAAACAGGATAATCATCTCCAAATATGCAGAAATGACCTTCAAAGAGAAAAGGAGTAAAACATTATGTTTGTCCTCTTTGAATATAGTTAGAAGAAAAAGCTTCAACTGCATCAGAGAGCACTGGATGAAACTGCTGGGAGAACTTTTTAACAGGAATGCAAAACACCAGACTAAGTTGCTTAGGAGACTGCAGCATCTTCCCCAGAGGGTTTTACAAAAAAGTCGAAATCAAGACCAGGAGGGTTTTTTTTTTCATTCTCTACATAGGCTATCAAAGAATGTATTGACACTATTTTTTAATTTAATTTAATTTAATTTAATTTAATTTTTAATTTAATTTTATTTAATTTTATTTTATTTTATTTTATTTTATTTTATTTATTTTTAATGTTATTTATTATATTTATTATTTACATTATTTTCTATTAATGTTTTACTTTTCCCGGTTTTACCATGTACGCACTTTCCACACTGTTTCAAAATACCAGTAAAGCTGAGAAATTTAGGATTAAATTTCTTTTGTAGAAGTACTTTTTTGCTAAACTTTCTGCAGGTAGATGCTTCATCATGAGACTTTGGATCTAGACCAAAAGTCAGTTTTTATTTTGTAAATAGTCTATTTACAGAAATCACTGCAGTTCTGTCTTTAGGTATCCTGAAAATAACCCAATAATAGTCCCAATGAGCAATGTTGGTTAAGCAGCTGTATTAGAACCAAGGAGAAGAAAAATATAGCCACCATTCTGCTATAGCTTCTGCTGCTTCTGCTGTTGCTGCTTCACAAGACTGTTGCACGTTTGTGCACCTGCTGTCTACACTTATTTTTAAATATATAAAATTCACAGGCAACAGCCTAGAGATGAAAGTAGTAAGGAGTATAACAGGTAGCAGAACTTTATGGAGCCCATACTTTTTCTTGCTAGAATCAGAATCTTGGTGCTTACAACAATGCCAAGTGACTTTCTCATGCTGCGGTTGTGATGCCGTACTGACTTCTGCTGGCATTTGCATTGTTGGCAAATGTGCTGCATGAAGGGGAAACAGCCTCACCTTTGAGGATGAAAACCACAGGAACACATTTTTGTCAAGATATTTTATATACACATATAGCTCTAAACTCTCTCAGGTCTCTGCAAATAAAGGTGATCTCCTGTGACAGCTCTTTTAAAGACAATTCACTTAAGTAGATTCATTTGCATTTTAAAGAAGGGTGTAGGAGGTAGCAATTAAAGAAAAAATCCTTGGTTAAATTTGTTCCTTTTCATAATGTCTTAAACCCTTCTTCCTAATATCTAATTTCTATGTTACCATTCCTCCCTCTCATTTGACTAAAAAAATAAATAAACCCAGAAATATTTTCTTGACCTGATAATTGTTCAGGTTAAACCCTGAGGCTTTATATTGTGGCAAATGCAATGAGAATTATAAAAAACCCCAAAGTTAAATTGCACATGTCTTTAGTCCTCTGTGTCTCTGCCTGGCCATTTATTTTTTCATCCCTGTTATCTGCATCGCAATGATCTTACTTTGGGAGATGTATCATGCTCCTGTTGCAATATCATGGCATTCTAACTCTGGTTGTGGCATCTGTGTAGATAACAAAACTGCGTAAACACTGGTTCATAGTTTTCTGGGAGGGCATTTTAATTTTTTACCCTAAAATTTCTTTTAAAATTAGCATATTCAAATGGTAACAGCTACAAAAGAAAATAAAAATTGACTCAGTCTATTTATTACCAGGAAGCTTTTGATAAAAGACTTAAGATTTCTTGCAATATTTTAAGTTAAGATAAACCATGACTCAAAATTAAACTTGAAAAGCACATACTGTAAGTTAAAGTTAACCCGAAACATTAGATTAGCCTGTTTGGGAGTTTTAAATGTGCCACTTAGTCTGAGTTTCTCGATCTCAAGGTGGGGTTTTGCGGAAAACAACGCTGCAAGGAGCAACCACAGTATATTTCAGGGTATGAAATTGCCAACATTGCTAAGACATTCTTATCTGCATTCAGGTCAATATGTATTGGACAATTCATAGGAAGAAATGTTTTGCAACTCCTTCAAATATTCAAGATTTTAAATCATCAACTATCATAAAAAATTGACTACATTTCTCTAAGTAAGAGAGTATTTTGCTTCATTCTGCTGTAAGTCATGCTTGGATGATTTGAATTCTGTTGTGTTTAACAAGATTCAGATAATTCCTTTTCTCTCAGGATGATAAAAAGGATACAATGTCATTTATGGTTGCAATTCTCTTTCATAATTTTGCTCAGCAATATTTTTCTTTAGTGAAATGCTCATTGAAAATGGAACCATTACATGTAATGTAAACATTTCTGAATTGAGATGTTAACATTTAAAAATTGCCTCATTTCTCTTTAATGTGTTTTGCTGTTTTTCTTGCCTAATTATCATTCTTTTCAATATTTATGTTAACATGACCTTTCTCTGACTGAATGGCTTTAAATGCTTCTCAAGTACTTATAGCATCATGATTTTTAAATTAAATTATGTTGTTGCAGAAGAGACCGAAATGAAGCCCACAGAATAGCAGGGAAAAGAACAAGTTTCTTGTCCCAGAATATGAATGTAGTGATAGTGTTTATTAGCTCACTCTTCGAATCAATTCGAAGCAACTGTATCAGAGGAAGTATGACTTTGTTTCTTGTTCATTATCAGAAACATTCCAGCAAATTTAATGCTGGTCAAAATTGTCAGATTGAATAGCTGTGAAAGATTGTTTAATGTTGTAAAATGTTTATTACTTTTGTTTATTATGCCTTCATCCTGCTGACAGAATTAAGATTACACTACTGATTCTGTTTGCCCATGGGAAAAGATCACAGGAACACAGGCAGTAAGATCTGGCTCCACATCTTGAATTTTCAGGTCAATGTGGTTTCACAGCCAAAACCTACTCTTTTGAAATCTGTGAGGTCTAGGTCCTCCTATGCAATAATAAGCAAAGGCAGAATTTTCTTGTAAACAATGTGAGATGTTTACTTTGATTTTCTGCATATCTTTCAGCGTATGTGTTCTGTTTGTCTAGAATTTAAGAGTAAAGACCAGACTATCAAATCAGTTTCACTATGAAAGCTGTTACTGTATTACCAGACTTCCCAAATGTTTTCTCTTTTACCTTCACCCTAAAAAAATAGAACAGTTTTTCTCAATCCTTCCACTGTTCTCCACTTAGAGATGACAATGAGTAAGAATACGATGAGCTGAAAGACATGAATGACACACATCAAGGGAGAAAAAGGGAACAAAATAAATCACTGAAAAAAATCTAAAGAGACCTAGATTTTTAATATTTAACTTTTTAACATTAAAAGATGTGAACAAATATAAAGACAAAATAAGACTGAAGGAAAATAATGGATGTTAAAAGACTTCCTAAAAATGGGACATTAAAACAAAACAAAACAAAAAAAAAAAAAACAAAACAGAAAAAACTTGTAAATTGTAGCAAAAGGTAAGCTTTAACTGAAGCAGTCACTAATTATCAAAATTTTTATGTACTCGTCTCACTCTTTAATTCCATTTGACATAAAAATGTCAAATAGAAAAAAAAAAAGAACTGGCAGCTAACAGTCAATAAGTTCACAAAACTTAGTCCACAAGCTTCTGATAGAACAAAACCTAATCCTGAAGAATGCTGAGTCTTCAAGGTTTTCTGAACCAATTGCTCAGTGGCTGAGCAATTGGGTATGACCTGACACTATACTTTGTGGAGAGGTTGCTTGGCCTGAGTTCCTTAGTGGAATTGAGGAGGAGTGGGGTTTTACCCCTGTATGGAAAATGCATGTAGTCTGTTTCTTATTGAATTTCTCTTGTATTTATGAAGGTAGAGAATACAAAAAGGGAACATTTGCAAGGTCAATGCATAAGTCAGGAAGACCAGGATCTTAAGGCAAGTTGCTATAGATGAATGGTGTGCATGGATATTCCAGAATATGAGGACAAAAAAAGCAAGGCATTCCTGGAATTGCAAATTGTCAAGGTTGGAAGAAAACTTTAGTGATCATCAAATCCAACCATCATGCTAGCACCACCATCATGTTCAACACCCAGCCATATCCCAAAGCATCCACATGTTTTTTGAATACTTCCAGGGATGGTGGACCACACAACGTTCCTGAGAAGGTTATTCTGAAATCTGACAGACGTTGTTCTCTTTCTCTGAAGAAATTTTTCATATATCAAATCTAAACCTCCTCTGGTGCACCTTGAGGCCCTTTCCTCTCATCCTTTTTTTATTTTTTCCAACACTGAGTGAAGTTGTCTCAAACAACAAGTTTCTGTCACTCTTGTGCCAATAGCACTAATACAGTTTCTCCTAACCCACCATCCTTCCTTCCTGGATGTCAAGCTTGGCCAGGTAAACTTTAACATTTAGTATTCACAAAGGACATTCTAAAGTTTGGCAAGATATAGGAGAGCTTCCTCTGGGAGGCGTTCAAGTAGAGTTAAACAAGACAGGTTCACTGCCAGGAGCTTTGGAAAAACAGCACGAAAAGAGACGAAGGGAAAAAACAGAGAGAGAAATAGAGAATGCAATCATCTTTTTTTTTTTTTTTTTAATGAGGAAAGATGTCAAACTGTCATGTTAGTCTCTGCTGAGGTTCTGAGCACGAACAGTTGCCAGGGTAACTGTTGTGCCAAGCCTCAGCACTTATGTATTTTTTCCATTGATAATTGCTAATGTGAACAAGTGCTGGCTTGCACTTTACACCTGCCTGGCTTGTAAGTCTACTTTAATTGGATGTGCCAAGATTGAGGAAAAAGTAATCTGCCCTTTCAAGACAAGTGACAGATAGATGAAGTGTTGCTTAGGCCTTTACTGTAAAAATTTTGCTGACAAAATTACTACGAATTGTCTTCCCTCAGTGCACATATACTGCCTTTGTTTATGGAATCGAGAGTTTAAGCTTCAAGGTTCATTATGAGTAATTATGCCGTAAAGTTTTTGGGAATATCTTGGTGCTATGTGGCAAAATTCTACTTTTTCCCCCAGAGTTCAGAGTTTCTTATATGCATGTACGAAAACAGTTTTTCAAAGGGATGGAGAAAAATGAGGAAAACTCAAAAAATATTACCATCCCTATATATATATAGGGATGGTAATATACATATATATATGTATATAAAGATCTTAAAAAAAAATTGTTCCAAGGAAAAACCCTGGAGTATGAATAGGGACAAGTTTTAAAAAAATATTCTGCTGATAGTTTGTTCCACAACTTCAGAAGTGATGTGGAAATTTGGAGTGATCTATTTTTGAATGTCCTGTCCAAGATATTCTGAAGATTGATAGATAGAAGCAGTATCTTAAATTCTTAAAGATGTTCCCCTGAAAAATTCAGGCTGAAAGCCAAGGAACTCGGGGATCACATAGTTTTTTCATGGTTTTTTTCTTGACTATATGGTCTCTATCCATATTTTGGACTACATTACAAAATCCTATCAATAATGTCTAATTGATTACTAAGCTGCCCCAAGAGGTAAGGAAAAGTTATTAGAGGGCCTTCTTTTGGTGTTTTTCTCTCTCTTTTCCAGTTCTTTTCCTTTTTTTCTTCCTGATCATCAGGAGATTACAGCATTTCTATGCTATTTATTTGCTTTCCAGAGTTGTGTCAAGCCTGGCCTGCTCCATTGCTTAGTGTATTCATTATGTGTAACTGTCTTTCTTTGATGTTGATTTCCTAGTGCACTTAAATGTAGTTTTCTGAAAGCAATATGCCAGAGCAAATTAATATATGAATAATACATGGTGCTTATTTTAGCAGCTTTCATCAGAAGACCTCGAAGAACATCATGAAGGATAGCAGGGAGAAGGAATTACTGTGGTGTTGTACTCCTTACATAAAATAGCATCATCAATGAGGGTATAAATAGGAGAAAACTATCCTACTTGACGAAAAATATCCTAAAATTTGACAGCATTAGATATGTCAGTAATTCTGATCGCATAACCTGACTTCATTCTGAGTCGTGCCAAAGGTTTCATGCGCATCTGTTTGCTCCTGTGGGACTGATTGAGGATTAAAACGTTACAGTATAAGGCAGAACAGAGCTAGTCAGCCCAACCCACCAAGCTGCTAGGCAAGATGGAGAATTAAAAGAGAAATTAGTGAAATCCCAAACCTACTCCGTAAAGAACTATGAATGCTAGATAGGCATTTCATGTCCAGAAACACAGTGGACTCAGAGGAATGCTATTTTTGTTAAGATATTTAGGTTAAAAGCTTAAAAAAGGGAAGCTGCTGAAACTGCCCAGCAGAGGATTTCACACACCTTACTTAAGATTCGTTTTAATCCATGTTTTCAGTGATATTTATGTACTTATGTAATTCCCCCATGAGATAGGCTCATGAGGCTAAATTCTCTCTCATATTTCTGCTTGGTCACACTGTCATGGAGATGAGAGAATTTGGAAGTACACAGAAGTAAATGAGAGTGCCATGTGGTTACCACAGTTGATAAGCCCCAACTGTAATGAAGTATTAGCTGGATGAGTGTTAGAGTTCTTTTATTAGTGGTTGCTGCACATTGAAGTTCATAATGTCATGCTATGGGTTAGTAGTGCTGATCAAAGTTTAGGAGTTCATCAGAGTTTACTCTATCACACTTTCCAATGTCATCAGAAAGAAATTTGATTCACTTTTCAGTGAAAAAATTGACCTAGATTTTTAGCTTCACCATGGAGATGCTTATAGAAGAATCTGTAATGGAGTTTATCCACAATGATTGTGACTAAACTGGAGCAGCAAAAGCATAATATCATGGAGAACTGCAATGCGATAGCAAACGTTGGTCTAACAACAAAGAAAAATAAATTGTAGAATCAAGTTTAGTAAACAGATTATTTTAATTTACACAACAATCAGATAAAAAGTTATTATCTTTTAAAATCTGTATTATGAGCGAAATCACACTGGATGTTTTAGAGTGGTCAATTTTAATTTTATTTCATAGTCTATCAATCTGAAAACATCATAGAAGAGAGAAAAATAGATGGGCTCTAACTTTATAGTTTAGTAAGAAAAATTGCTCCCTGGAGATGTATGATCCATTCAGCTTTCCAAAGAGAATTTGGAAAAAAACACCTAGAAAGCAGACCAGGCAAATGTACTTCTTAGAAGCACTCTAGCTGCCTGGGGCTGATATCTGCCATTTATCCAGTATCATGCTGTAACAAATTGTATGATTGTCTTGTTACACTTCGCATTGTGAGGCTGCAGCTCAAGTACTAGTTAAGTTTTGAGCCCCTCACTTCAAAAAGGACATCGAGCACCAAGGTCCTTTTGTCCAGAGAAGGATGAAAAATCTGGTGAAGGATCTGGAAAACATGTCTTTTGAGGAGCAGCTTAGAAAGCTGTGGCTGTATAGCCTGGGGAAGAGGAGACTCTGAGGGACCTTTTTGCTCGCTACAACTGCCTGAAAGGAGGATGAAGTGATGTGGTGTTCATTTCCTCTGCCCTGTTTTAAGTGAAAAGATGAGAGGCCTTAAGTTGCACCAGGGGTGTTTCAGACTAGATATTAGGGGAAAAAAAAATCACTAATGGAGTGATTAGGCATTGGAATAAATTACTGAGGGCAGTGATGAGGTCACTGACTCCAGAAATGTTCAAGAGGTATCTGAATGTGGTGCTTGGGGATATGGGCTAGGGGTGATTATGGTGGCGCTGGGCTGGAAGTTGGACTAGATGGTCTTGACGATCTCTGCCGACCTTGATGATTCTGTGTTCAAAGCCAGGTTGGATGGGACTTTGAGCAACCTGGTCTAGTGAAACATGCCCTTGGCAGAGGATTGGAACTAGGTATTATTTATTTCCTTTGCAAACCAAGCAGTTCTATGATTCTGTGATAAGAAGATAGGATTATGCTCCTGTTGATGTTAAGTCACAAAGTCAAGAAAGTTTATCAGCTGGGGTTGCAGCCATATTCTCTTTGTGATAGTCCTTTAATCAACCACCATTTTATTTATTTTCTGTAAAATTCAGTATAAGGTAGACCAATTCATATATTTCCCTCTTGTACAATTGAAGTCAAAGACATATCAGTAATGTCACTTATTTATGACCTAAAATTTTGCCTGGGGGAAAGGCAAGGAATGACCAATGTCCAGTTGGCTTAGTACAGTCTCACTATGATTTCCCTGGTAATTGCCCCTCATCACAAAAAAAAGCCTCAGCAGGGAAAGGTGGGATCAGAAGTGGCTAGAAGGGGATCAGAACCAGGGTAAAGGTGTTTGACAGTTTTCTGTATAATTAAATTAAGCACTGCAAATAGCCTTTTTTCCCCCTGTGAGGACAGGGTTTTTCTGGCATGGATAGATGGATAGATAGATAGATAGATAGATAGATAGATAGATAGATAGATAGATAGATAGATAGATAGATAGATAGATGGATGATAAAATGAATTCTTTGTCTCTCCTTTAACTCTGATATACTGTCTGAATGCAGTGTCTTGCAAGGACAATGTTGTTCCAGGAAGGACACCACTGTTGCTGGTAAAACAAGTTTAAATAGGCATATTCAAAATTACTATATTTTATTTGTTTGCTTGTTTGTTTGTTTCACAGCTGTTCTGACAGACTTTTTTCCTCATTTTATTTTTCATCTTTCCCTTCTCCAAACCAAGAATTTGCTTTTCCTTTGAGTTAAAGAATAGCATTTCACCCCAAATGCTCATCAACTACAACCGCACATTTAATTATTGTTAGACTTTAGAACTTTTTACTCGTTAGCATTAAGCTGGTGCACAGCCATGTAGTGCCTACAGTGTGAGAAGTGACTAAGGTCAACTTTTAAGAGCAAATCACAAGAGAAAAGCACCACCAGGGTAGCAGAAATTAGAAAGCAAATAGAATAGAAGAAAATAAAGAAGGAAATCCTCCTAGATTTCAGAAGTCATTATCATCCAATTCTTTCACTCACATTAGTGAGTAGAATACTGGTAGAGTACAAGGTAGAGTACAAGGTAGACTACTTTCACTGAAATCCATGACGAAAAAAATACCAACTTTTTTCTTTAGGTATCGACTTCAGTTACACTGGCTTAGAATAATACACCTTACTCTTAGCTATGCCCAGGTAGCTGTCAGCATGTCTCCTTGTAGCCATCCTGAGTTCCAAGTCAGGCTATTTAAGCTAACACATCTCCTCCTTGATTTAAAGTTTTATATTAGCCTGAAGGGCAGGGAGAGCTGAAAATCATGAAAACAATAATTCATAGAACTCAACTGATAAGCTGTAACTCATTAAATCATTATAACTATATCACATTTATAAGTGTGTGTTCTTTCCTTGTTCTTGTCTAGGATTTGTGAAAGGCCAAGACAAAAAACACATTTTCCTGATTTCTACACTATTAAACTGAGGGAGAAGCAAACACTTGACCTAGTCATGATTTATATAAGTAAAATTTTGATCAAATAAATATGCAAATTAAAAGAAGGAAAAAAAATTTCTGTTAAGGAAAACTATTTTCCTAGACACATTTTCTTTCTGGTTCATCTTTTTTACATTCATCAGCTTAGCTACCAAAGGCAAAGGCAGCACATAGGCTTGCCTCTCTAAGTGTGAAGGACAATCCACAAAACTTCAGTGACAAATATTGTCCGTGTAAATTTCAGCCACTGTTATTTTCTAGGCAGTTTGCCTGGGGGTTTTTAGTTGTTGTGTTTTTTTTTTTTTTTTTTAACTTTCAGTGCTGGGTGTCAATAGCCTGCTGCTTAAAACATAAGACCTGGGAAACAGAACAGAATAAGCTGGAGCCAACTCTTTGCAAAGTCTCCTTTACCTGTGAAGTTATTTTGTGACAATGTTACTATGACAGTGGCGACTGAACTTAAACTAGTGAAAGGGCTTGGTCACTTTTAGATTAGTGCTAAAATGGTTGAGTCACCATCTCGGGAGCTGTTAAAAAAAAACCATGTGGATAGGGCAGTTGAAGATATACATGGTTTAGTGGTGAACATGGTGGTGGTGCTAAGTTGATGGCTGAACTTGATGAACTTAAAGGACTTTTCCAACCTCACTTAGTCTATGATTCTAAGGCTCAGGCTCTGGGATGGCTAGATTTGAGGCCAAAACCCACATTAGCTTTAGGTTCAGAATAAGTAGCATCAAAATCCCCCAATTTGAATTTCAAATGACAGCAGAGTCTTATTCTCAAATCATCTCATAAAATTTCTAAAACTTCTTAGGAACTAAAGGTTGTTTTGGGTTTGACTCCCCAGATAGCCAAAGCTAAGGGACCTGTTACTGCTGTAACAATTTCAGGGAAAACAGGAAATACCCTTCCACTCAACAAAAGAAAAAAATTATCAGTGTGTTTAATGCAGCTAGACACAACTTGGGAAGTGAAGAGCAAATGGTCTCAAATTGTGTAAGGGGAGGTTTAGATTAGATTATTTTATAAAATCTCTTTGGAAGAGGTTGTCAGGCATTGGAACAGGCTGTCCAGGGAAGAAATGGAGTCTCCCTCCTTGAAGATGTTTAAAAGATATGTTGATATACCTCATGGGGACATGAGTTATTGGTAGGCTTGGCAGTGCTGGGTTACCAGTTGGACTTGATAATCTTAAATATCTTTTGCACCCTAGAAGGTTTTGTTTCTATGATTCTATGAATCTGTTCTGCTTCTGTAACAAGACCATCTCCTGTGGTGTTTTAACAGTTTGGGAAGATGAAATGATATCAGAAGGGTCCTGACTTAAATGTTTTGGTTTTATATTACCATTGTGTATTATCTTAAAAGCATATGTGTATACACTTAAAAGTGTATCTGTAACATATGTACACATATAAATGTGTGTGTGTGTTTTGAATGCTGAATATTACAGCCTTAAGTGGATGGAGTATCTTTGCTGGCCTAGAGGGATACAGGATGGATAACAAAGATGTGCAGTTGTATATAAGATAGATATTTTGATACGATTAGGTATATCTGGACCCGTTTTTTCCCATTGGGTGTATATATCAGTAATTCTAAGTTTAGATCCAGGAATGGAGGCTCATTGACCTTGCTACACACAAATATAAAATTTGCTTTATGGTTTAATATGCTGCAATTGAAATAAAAATCTGCATCCTGTCAATAACAGCTCAGAAAATCTCCTGTATATGATATGAAATATGATTTAAAAATATGGCGACTTTCTAAAAGCTCTTTGAATCAGCCACACAAGAAGAGCCTTCAGATCTGTTGTGTTGTCTTAGTTTAGCACTCATTGAATGTTTCACAGTACTATGATCTCCTCACAGCAAATATAATTAAACTTCCTTTCCTCTGGCACTAAACAGAACTTCATTATTACTTTCTAATTCCATAACTGTATGAGAGAAGCAAACTTTCTGAAATTGAAAGTCTTTTTCCAATTTCAGTTTTTCTTCCTCTTTATTTTTTTGGTAGGATGGACATATTTCTTTGTTTGGAAATTAAGATGTTCTCTGCTTCTGGGACATCATGGTGAAAATCTGTAATTAAGGTAAGAGAAATATCTTCAGATTTTCTACAATTTTACAGTCTTGCAGTCTCTCCTGGCTTCAGAAGTCATGCCTGTAATTGTCTTTTTGCTTCTTTTTTGGTAATACTTCTTTTAGAAACTAAAGTTACTTTGTTGCATTTTTAATGACACAAAGACTAATTTGTTACAGGAGCTTATTTAACTAAACAAGCACCTGTGGGCTTTTTGGGTTTGTTGTTAGAGATGCCATCACAGATTTAAATTTTACCAGCCTGCAGGAATAGATTGCCTTTCTAAAGAAAACAATTCTTTTTGTAAAGTAATTCACCCTGCAGGAATTTTAAGGCCTGAGGATCTAAATCTGATTTTGGAATGCTTTATAGTTAGCATAAAATTTGAAAAACAGCTTTATAAACTAGGACCCTTCATTCCCACTCAAAGAAAATAAGACTTACAGGATTTGCAAGTTTTGATCCCTCCACCCCTAAAGAACTAATTTAAGAATTTATCTCTAAGTCACATCATTTTTCACTGAGGTTCATTTTCTAGCCTGGATTTGAATAGGCAGTGTTGATGTATTTTTCTAGCCTGGATTTGAATAGGCAGTGTTGATGTATTGAGACCAAATTACACACTTCTTTCTAAAGGCATGGATTAACAAACATAAAGTTGTAGCATTTTAAAGGAGTGGAATACACAAACACCAACACAAGCCAGTGGGAGCAGATCTGGCTATCTCTTGTAAGGGCTTTTTCAAATCCCTACTCTAAGCAGCAATGTGAATCAAATCAAATGCTTAAATCGAAGATAAACGTAGGAATGATGGGAGACCAGTTCTCAGAAACAGATGGATTTACCAGCCTCTTATGCTCTGTGTGGTGGGATTACCACCAGCAGGTTCAGCATGGAGTTTGTCTGGCAGCCTGCTCTGTTTTCTGTATAGTTCATCACATCTATAGCTTGCAGTGCACTGCTTGGAGAAAAGGGATATAGGAATGTTGTTTTCTTTAGATCACTCACTTATTTACTAATCAGAAAACCAGTGGGTTTTAAGAAATTATATACGTGAAAAACTGTTCAGGTGTCCTAAAGAAAATTTTAACAATTACACATATCAAAATAACAAAAATCAGCGGTATTTACTGAAATAAATACAGACATGGAGGTATGTAAAATGTGACCAACTCTTGACAGATTATTTCTGTCACGTAATAGGCTTGTCTAGATGCTTTCAAGAAAATCTTATGGACTTAATCTTTTTACAGTTGAATTAATGAGAGATGAGTTTTGCTGGCTGCTGTTGTCTGGGATCATCTTTTCTGCATGGTGTTGGCATGGTTAACATTTTTATAGTAATGTCCAATCATGACTTCAGTAATGGTTTGGCTGCCGGATAAAGCCGTGATGCTTTTGTGATGGTTTGGTTAAAAAGTGTGTCATCATTGTTCAATTGTAATCTATAAAGAAAATATCTAAGGTTATAATTGCGTAAATATGTTTATATATGGGCAATCCTACACACCCTCTATGCAGTCTATAGGTTGCAATTGATATTAAAATGATGGTTGAACCCATTCTTTACAGAAAGTTGCAGATGATCAGTTTATTTTTTATTTAGTTGCAAATTAAATCCTCAGTGGTGCAGCACCTAGAAATGCCCTAGTCATGCCCTTTGAAATTTCTGTGAGAACAGCCAAAACCATTCAGCAAAGGCTACATTTTTTCCTAAAAATACTCCAAAAAATCAGAAGTATTTTCTGAGTACTGCAGTTTCTTTACCCACTGTCATCAAGAATGCATTTTTCTGAAATATTATACTCATGTATTCAATTTGCTTGGTCATATTTCATTATGTCTTGAAGTGTAAGTAAACTTGATTGATGCAAATTGACTGATTATATCCAAGTTCTAACCCAAGCCTTGCAACAGTTGTTAGCAGATGCTGAGAATTTTTTTGCCTTTACTTCAAAGCATAGGTCTGCATTTCAGATGAGGTTTCTATAGTCCTGTGTGAGAAAAAACCTATCATTTCTTGCTGAACCATATCCACAGCTCTGAATTATCAGTTCTTACCAGCCTTATGATATCTGGTAATTTAAATGTAATGTGTGAAGCTGGAAATGTGAGTTTGAGTGTAAATATACAAAAGCATAATTCTGACTGAATTTTAAATTCTTTATATAACCTTGACTCCAGTTTACACCTATCAGCTTATAGGACTTCTATTGCTTAAAGTAAACATAAATTTATATCCACTGCTTCTAAAATCACTTTATTTCTTTTCAGTAGCATAAAAGTAACTTCTGACTGTTTCAGTTGGCAGAAGTTTGAGTAGCAAATTGCTATTAAGAAAAGGAGAGAAGGGCCATAGAGTTTGCAAACTCATATTTAGCAGTAAAAAATTCTGAAAAGCGCAGACAGAACAACATGTGATTTTATTGTAGGATAAAAACTGGAACAATTACATTTTTGCAAAAACAATCACTTTGTTTTTAGCTGTGTGAGCTAGTGAAACATCAAAGATTTTTAAGATGCTGCTTTCAAAGAGTGGTGAGAAAGCAATCTCTTGTAAAATGCATATAACCTCCAGAGTTTGAGCACAGTCCCTCTGTGCCCACCTGAAATAGCATGCAGCAGAATCATGCAGACTTCAGATTATTATTTTCCTAAACCCAGAACTTAAGTTAGACCTTCCTTAAGAATAAATAGCTGTTGAATATGGAGCAGAATCAGAACTATGGAACTGAAATAATACATGATTCTTAAAATAAAAGCAATTTCAGACTTTAAATGAAACCTATTTTATTCTGGTAGAGGCTATTCAGAGAATTTCTGGTGATTAAAAGGCATTCAGCCATGAATGGAAGGAATGTATTCAAGCCTCAATATGTTTTATTGCCAGGCTTCTAAAGACCCTGAATCCCAACCATAATGGTGAATGACAGCACTCTCTGTGTTTTGTTAGAGACAGAGGCAAGGCAGAACACCACAGCCTTTGTCATATGGATCTCACTCAGACGTCAGTGAATATAATATACATGTAGATTTATAACCTGATTTTTTTTCAAGTTGAATTATCAAATGAAGTCTAGTTGTAGCATTAAACATCTAATCTGTTTGAGACTGTTTGATGCAAAATATGCATAACTTTAGTGGTGAAAATAAAGTCATAAACTGCTGTCTGTGAAAGGAACATGGATGTCTCTATTGTCTTCCTTCTTGAGAAAACAAAACCAAAAAATAAAGAAAAGAAAAATAACAGCAGCAAAAATGTGCTTTCTTATTGAACAGAAGCAAATAATTTTACATATAACTGTTGGAGAATCTCCAAATATTTTACTGAAGATATAGATGGCCTGCATCATTCAGGTACTGTCAGAGGAACAGAAGTGTCCTCTTCTGGGAATGTATTGTTGAAATATATCTGTCACTGGATGCCATCTGGTCCATCACAAAACAAACCATGTTGCATTTCAGAGGTGTCTATTCATAGCTCTTCCTAAGAACTTAGCTGCTGACAGAATTGGACAATATGCAGGAGGGAAGGAATGTATGGGAAGCACAGATTATTGCAAGATACCTTTCTTCAAAGGTAATGTCCTGTAGTTCCCTGGGTTACACCACCCTGAAATACAGCCTGTTTGATAACTGGAGTCCAGTGACAAGGCACTGACTTAGGCGAAGTTTAATTTCAGTTATAAAACAAGACAAGGACTTGCTAGATGATGCCGGGAGTCTCCCCTGAATGCACTCTCCATGTTAAGGCCAGCAACATTTGTGATTCTTGTACCCTGTGAAATCAAGCAACTGCTTTTTCAAAGCTTTTCCGAAGGGGAATGGGCAGGGTATGGCATCAGGGTCCTTCCAGCCCTGGGCTACAAGTGGTGACTATGGATACTGATAACTTTGTGATGACTTAGTGTTGATGGAACTGTTTTCTGTGGGAAAGTACATTTTATCTGAAACCCAGAAACTTAGAAAAAAAATTATTTTGGCTTCTAATTAATGTAGATATTAAAAGAGTGAACATGATTTTCTTGGAATTAAAATTTATAGAGTAATGAGCCAAACATAAATAAAATAATTTGTTTTGGCAAAAGCAGGCATTGAAGACTCTCAAAATTCTTTCTGTAACAATTTATTTCTGGTCAGAATTAAGAAAAGTTATAACAAATCTCTTTGAGCAGAATTTATTCTGTAATCAACTCTATTCCACAAAAGATCTGAAAGTTCAGATTTTCTTTTTCTGTCTTGATCACAAGGGTGTCTTTTGCCAGTTAAAGAGGTGTCAGGGCACCCTAGAAGATGATCAGCGTTGGAGAACTGTTTTTTGCACAACTGGAAGGCAGACTTCACCCAATCATTTTGAGCATGGAGCAGCCTGATCTAGTGGAAGGTATCCCTGTCCATGGCATTGGGCTTGCAGCTAGAAGGTGCCTTTCAGCTTCAACCAATCTATGGCATTCATTCATTCATAAGAAGAAACTTGGCTTCCTCACTCTTTCTGAAGTGACCAGACTGACACTTCAGGCCTTCAGAGTGCTAAGATATCTGACTCTATGCCAGACATTCATTTTTTTGGTTGTTATCAGAAATGATTACTTCAGCTATCACAAGACAATGAGTTAGCTACAGTACTTTTAAAACAAAACTAAATCAAGACCTTGTCCTGGAAGAACAGCGTTGATTATGAGTGGTGTGATAAACCAGAGATCATGTCATAGCAACTAAGGCATCACAGCAGTTAGGGCTGACAGCTTTGTTTATCAGCCTCGCCATAATAGGTCTATCATTATTTCTTTCACTACTAAACTTCTTCATTATGATTTTCTGACAGTATCTAGAACTGGACTTTGTGACCCAGTTATTAACTTCTAGCTTTCTACATTCAATATACATCAGTAGCACAAAAAGCAATATATATATATATATATATATATATATACGCATATGAAAACCTACTGAGTTATGATAATTGATATTTTGTAGTAGATACATCTCTGCTAATATATCACACCACAGCATATGTACAATGTCATTGTCTCCCTTGGGTTTTATATGAAATTTTGTATAGATGAGACATATGATTTTATGATACCATGATGTACTGTATTCTCATTTCTTCCACTGTTGCATATGCAATTCAAAAGGCTTCTTAATATACTTCCCAAGGGAGCTTTTCCTGTGCTTTCTATTAAAAGTTTTTGTTCATACCCTGTTTACTTCTAATGACAGCTTTAGACGTAATTTTGTACACTTAAGTAGACATCGAGAATTACAGTATCAGATCAATATCTGGAACTATTATGCAAATTCATTATTTGTATGCTCCCTCCCCACCCAAAATAAATTTAGAATAGAGAAAGATCTAAAGAAAACAGATCTTTTGCCACATTTCTACTTTTTCAAGTCTATAAAGTTCATGTATTTTGAGACAGATCCCGAGGTCTGCATGTAAAATCAGCTATTTCTTGTGCTTATGTATCATATTTTCATAACAAAAAATTGGGTGTTTTTGTGATGAGGTTTCATTATGGGGTTATCGGGCAAATAATTCTTGTGCCTGCATTCCAGCAGCATACTAGTCAAACAGATATTTAATGGATACTGCTACTTCTGCTTGGCAAATGAAGCCCTGTTTGATAGAATTTCAATTTAGGTTAAAAAGGTATAAAAGAATACTAAATATTCTGATATGAAAGCATAAGTGTTTAAAGGCAGATAATGGTATTACCACTTTATAGAAAATCTGGTTTCTAAACTCTTTATTTTCTTGTCTCTGTGGGATGTGACAGGAGAAGGTTATGACTGCTGTTAAAGGGAGACATCAGTTACAGTACTGTACATAAATGTAGTTTGTTCAGTAATAATGTCTTTTTTCTCTGGTTTTTTTTCTTCTTCAGGATTTTCTGATTTCAAATTTCTTTATTCTTTAAAGTTTAAGAAAAAAATTGCATGATGACAAAGGGGGCCTATATCATCACTCTGATAGACAAAGTATTTCAGGGGGCTTGCTTATTCGAAAGGAAGATATGCCAAAGAGATCTTCAAGACAGCTAAAAGAACAAGCTCAGCTTGATAGTGGGCTTAAACATTTAAAATAGTGCTGGTTTTTAACTTTATTCCTATGAAAATTTTAGCTGTAAATCCTAGCTGCAATAATTCAAAATGCATGGGAATCTCCAGTGAGCTTTCTCCCTCAGTTTATTTCTTTGTTTTGCATTTTGTTGGAGTATTTCTGTTAAAACCTCATTATGTCATTACTTTGCCAAAACTGCTGGTTCAAACTGCATTATGAGTTTGTTCTACTATGTATCCATGGTTGATGTGCTGTACATTGGCCCACACTGGAAGCTCATTGCTGCTGGAGAGCTACTTAGCTCTCAAACAAAAATCCCAAAATTTGCAAACCTGAGCTTCTATTAAATAGCCATTATAAATTATTTACACAGATGACATAATCCATTTGAGTAAGATTGTGCTTAACTTCATAGGATTTTTTATTCATCTAGTAAAAATAGTTTTCAGGATTTTTTACTTGTGAATTTCCTATACAAATACCTGCTTGAACAATTTTCCATTAACTTTGACTCCTTCAGTTTTTGTTAAAGGAAGTGTTAAAAAATTGTTTTGTTAATTACAATTAACTAAGATTATACATAACACACTTTTTTCTTTATTTTCCAAAATGTGGAAATATATCATATTGATATATATTTTCTCTATATAATGTATACAATAGCGATACTTGACAGGGAAGAATTTGTACAACCTGGCCAAATCACTTTCTGTCAAGTGACTTCCAGGCAGTACTGAGAAGTGAGCACAGCAGAGAATGATTCCCAGGATACAGTTTGGGTGTTGGAGGCTGACTAGTTTTTTTGGCAGTGCAGAGGGCTGCTAGCTGGTCTCTGCCTGAGGCTGGTGCTGGACACATTCAGCTATGGATGTTCATGGTCTGGGGTTCATGCTTGCTGACTGCTGCACTGACACATAGCAGAGACCTCTGGGGCTAACCAGCACATGCCCTCAGAGGTCTGTGTTACAATTTCTCTAAATACTCTGTGAACTAAGGTAGAGGCACAACATCATTACCTTCTGAACACCCTGCTTTGAAATGCTTTGTCAGCTATTTTGGAAGGACAACCATTTTAAGACCTGTCACAACCATGGCAAAATCTTCCTTACTGTGATCAGAACAAGCTTTATTGCTCCAAAGAAACAAACTAAAAAAATATTGAGCCTGAAACATTGAATGAGCAACTAGTAGCATAAATAAAACATGAACTTACAATAAAACTTCTCCTTAGCTCTTCCAACATCTTACCAAGCTTCTAAAGCCACCTTGTAGGTTTTGTTATTTGCTTAAGGGACAGCATGCTCTAAAGAGTTCTTTTCTCCTTTCTCTTTTCCCTTTTCTGTGTGACAACTATTATGTCTATCAAGAAAAATTGCTTAGAAGAGTTTGTTTCCTCTGTAGTACAAGATGCTTTCCCCTCCTGATGCAGCTGTCCATCGTTCCCTGTAACTGGGTAACAGGAGGTCACATGAGACTGGATGACTGTGTCACTTCCACTACTTCTCTAAAATTACTTGAGCATTATTCCTATTGTGTATTTATTACATTTCATTAGAAAATTTTTGCCTTAAGGTTTCAGTCTTCCCACTTTTGCTTACAGCTTTATCAGCCCAAGTGATATGTATTTTTTATGAGCTCTGTGTTATGAGAAATAATACATAATGTGTAACGTAAAACCTTCTAAGATTTAACTCCTACAAGCTTTGCATGCTGCCTACATATGACATGCAAATGTTATTAAACATTCTCCAATGAAGAAAATTGAAAAAATATACACTCCCCATTTGATAATTTGAAGGAATTCTGTAGCAAAAAAAATTTTAATGTGATGTCAACATTTGTGTCATTAACTCATTCATAAGTAATTGTGCAAATACAGTTTAGCGACATACTGCAAAGCAAGACCACTGTGCAATTATGCTGGAATTACAACTTAATTACATAGAAATAGCAATATCTGCATTTTACTTATACTGTCTTTTTTCAAATTATAGTAATTAGCCTTGAAAGTTCTAGGTTTTACCTTGCATAACAATAGCACACATGACCTGGTTAAGTTCAATTTTTCTGCTCTTACGTTTACTTCTTATAAAAATCTTACATTAAATGCTGATGTAGGATCATTCACTAGCCAATTTAAATTGAGAGTTCTTTCAAGACAGTTTGTAAACAATACGTAACTAGAAAAAATATATATGTGTCTATTTATTTATAATTTCAAAGTATGGTCATAAAATATTAAGACAGATCTTGAGTTAAGAATCTTTCTATTCCAGACTTTTTTTCTTTTTTAGGTTAGAAACTAAGGTTCGGCTTCATCTTCCGTAACTCTAGATACGTAAGATGAATAAATTCCACTTCCTTTTTCATTTTCTGTAGAGAGAAAAACTTGACTAGGTTAAAGTGATGTGTACCTTTTAGGGGTGGTCTTCCCAATGTCCTCTGACTTCCTAAACTGGTGAATGACAAAGTCAGTTTTTCCCGCTGCATCTGCTTCTGTGTTCTTCTCCTCGATACCTACCAGCACCCATGAGTCAAGTAGTCTAACAAAATGCTCAAGAAATACAAATGTACAAGGATTGTAAAGTAGCTCTGCCTTCTCAAAGTCCCAGTGCATACTCTCTATATCTTAGGATTTAAAACAGATAACATGATTTGAATATTTATTACTTTATTATTAATATGAAACATTGCCCTTTATTCAAAAGGATGTGTTTAAATTTTTTTGAAGCATTCTTTGTTTTCAGATCTATAGACACAAGGAAAAGGGAAGTCTAATGTCCTGTTATCAGAAAGATACATCCTTATTTTTCTTGTTATGATTCCACAAAATTGCTAAATGCTGTACATAAAACAACTAAGTGTTTCTAGCCAAACCCAGAGATTAAAGATGCATCAAATGAAATACAGGCATAGGAGAGGAGTCAAAAGTGAAGTAATCCTGATTAATGTTTTGAGCAGCATTTTCAGAATAAGTCTCACCTAAATGTTACTCTTGTTATTATCAAAACCAGATTCTCAGTAGATATTTTAAAGTCATACATTGTGCTTTATTTTCATGGATTTTCTTTTTATAAAAGTAGCTTAAGGTCCCTCTGCTAAGAATATCCTAAGTTGGACTCCAGCAGAACTACACCGTATCTCTAAAGGGGGGCAGTGGGCGGGGTGTTAGATGTAAGAGGTTTTAAACCTGCATGTTGCCAGGAGCATCTGAAAGTCTAATGATGTGTTGTACATCCTTTCATTTCATGAGTCTATTTGTTCACACCTAATCAATGATGTAATTTTAAATAATCAGATTAGGACATTTTGCCTCAGGAACAGATAGCAATTCAAAGAGTTACAGACACAGTAATACCAGCAGCAAGAATCAGTGATTTCCTATTCCTCGTTATGACAAAATTCAATTTAAAGTTACCATATTTTATCATAAAAAAAGGAAATTAGGATAATCCTGATATGTGAGTTTCACATCCATACATCTTTTGTGCGACCAAGAAAAAAAAAAAGGCACAAATGAGAAAACAGTAATTTTATGAAGATGGGGAAGAGAACTGTATTATGTATTTTTGTTATAGGGGCACATTCATTACATTTTTTAGATATCTGTATATGCTGCTATTTTCTCAATGCCCATTATGTTGTTAGCTAACCATGAAATAATGTCATAACAGAAGCAAATGTTTGTTCTTAAACCTTTATTCACCCATATCAATAAATCTGAGAAAGAGTTTTCCTGTGGAGAAAAGTACACTGAAGAATAAATGGGTTCATGTGTTAATTTCTTTCTCCTTGAGTTTCAATTTAATAGATATATCTTTTTTTTCTAGGGTAAGCACATGGGATCTGACTAAAAATATTTTTATTTCACTGTTCACTGGGAATGCCAATGATTATGCCTGTGTGCACTACAAACATTTGGAATAATTATGTTCATTACAGTATACACATAAGTTTGAATTCATGTAACTGAACTGGTGGTATAGCCTTTTAAATAAGTCAAAACTATTTTTATGTTAGGGAGGAAAAGAGGCTGCCTAACTGACACAAAAACTATCTCAGTATAAATTGATCATTAATAAATTTAAGCTGGTAATTAAAAGATGATGTTTAACCTTTGGAAGGGTGATGTTCCAAAGCTGTAGTGTCATCATTGGGTGAAATTAAATCAAGTTCAATTTATTTCTGAAAAACATCAGAAACAGGTTGTGCTTTTGATAGTGGGACGGTGAAGTCAGTGAGCCAGGAGTTGTCCTCTTTGGTACCTCAGCAAGGTCAAAAGGGACACACTTTTGTATTAGAAGCAAGTAGTTATGATTCAGGGAAATAGCCAACAGTTTACCTCTGATTACAAAAAATGTTGTAGTAAAAATGGTTCATGAGAAGCATGCTGAATACCTCTAAATCTGCCAACTGAAGTAACTACATTGGTGGAAGAGGAGAAAATGCTGATGGAGGAACAACAACCCGATTATCTCAACCACACCAGGAAAGGAACAATTTAGGGAGGGACCTTTTTGTTTCAACTTTACTTTTTTTTTTTTTCTTCAGGTAAATTTCCTGAAGTTTCTTGTTTAGTTAGCATTTCAAGTCTAACCAGCCTCTTAAGCATATAATTCAAACCCATTAACACTCTTCTCTTGTTTTCTTACACGCAGTGGTTTTAGAAGCACGTGTGGCCTGGTTCAAAGACCACTGAAAGCAAAGGACAAGCTTGCATTAAGCTTTGGCAAAATCACCCTTTCTGTCATTACTGCTCTTGCAGCATAAGGTGAATAGTGCACTGATACATATTTTCATTTAACCAGGGCTAGTTTTAGTGAACTTGCTACAATCTGAAGTCAAACTCTCCATGTATTTTTATATGTACATAGTCACGTTTCCTATATGCTTAAACATTTGAAAGGTGCAATTAGGAAATATCACTAAGTTTGCAGTCCTGATATCCTCATCTTCTGATTCAGCATAATAGGAAGGAGTGAGTGTAAAAATGGTAGTTTTGTTACATCTGTCAAAGGTATCAGATCACTGTAAATTTGCCCATCAGTGTGCACACAGTAAGCTACTTCTCTTCATAGACCATTGTGCATTTCCTGTAAGTATCCCTGGAAAACATTTCCTAGCTACAGGTTTTGAATTAATCAATCAACTTTTGTTTTTATAGCACCATTCTGGAAAAGCCACTCATAGCACTTTCTGTAATAGAGATAAGAAAAACAAATCCATACCCTCCTTTTAAGTCCAAAGCATCTATCTTCTTGACTGTGTTCACTTAAGACATTTCAGCTGTGCAAGTACCATCAGCTTTATACTTTTAGGAACTCTTTAACAACAAAGAAAAACAGACACAGGAGACAATAAAAGTATCCGAGTCACAAAAAAGAATGTGGAGTCAACTGGAACTTTGATTTGACCCTACAAATCATGTCTTAATTTAATAATTTGGGAAAATTAGGAAATATTGTGAAGTCATTTCTGCAGGCCACAGTGTGGCTGCTGAAGGGCAGCTGTGGGATTATGCAGTTACCCATAGATATTGACAATGTGGATGTCTGCAGCTGAGCTAGGATCTTTTCAAGGTCATGAACAATAAAAGGGTCTCTATGGTTCCAGTCAACTCAATGGTTCAGGAACTCATGACTCATGGCCTTCAAATGTCTGTTTCTCTCTTTCAACCATTAAAGGCGTTGAGCATGGTTAGCTCTGGTGCAGACATCTACAGAAACCTCATTCATTTACTAAATGAGTTTTGTCATGAACTATCGCCTGACATCACAGTGAAGCTGCAGCTTAGCACTGAAAGGGGAAAGAAGTCTAATAAGAAACTCAGCAAATTCCACATCAGACCTGTGTAAAAAGATGTTAGCAGCATGAGTTCATGTATTTAATAGTAGTGTGCAATGCCATTAGAGTTTTGGAAGAAAATAATGCCATGAAATTATGAAGCAGAAGCTGTGTTCACCAAATTAGATAAGATTTTGTAATTTTTAGAAGAACTAAAATGTCAATACAATTATAATTTCCAAATATAAATAAGCTGGAAATTTACACAAAGTTCACAAAGGTGCCTAAATTCATTCAAAAGCTAGTTCCTCAGAAAATAAGGTGCTAAATGGATTGATCGTAAATTACATGCCAGGTTTTATCAACTGGTTCACTGACTCCTGTTCCCACAAGTCATCCGGGGAAAAAGACAAACACATGTGGTGAGCAGAGTTAGAGCCAATGCAGATGTACAAATGGGCAGCTACAGAAATATGCAGAAGGGCAAAATGAAGGAATTTCTCATATGCGCAATACTCAAAGAGAGCAACATTTTGGGATCCAACTTGGAGCTCAAATCCTTGGAGAACTGGAGAGGAAGACCTCTGAACTATAAAGTGAATTTTCTGCTTCTCTTCATCTCACCGCCTCCTTGGCTGTTTTGCAAAACTTGTTCCGATCCTGAGTTGTGTCTAATTTGTCCTCCAAGCACCATGCCCCTCATTGTTTTGCATTCACTTTATTTTATTTTGCAAGCTTCCCTTGTGCCAATTCATTTGGGGGCCAATGATCCATCTGCCTTTCCTCTGTATATTAGCACATTTACAGAGGAAAATTCAGTAGCATCATACATGTGCAACATATGTTTTTGCAGGAAAAATTATATACTACAGAACAAGTATCTCTATTCTGAATGCTATAGAAAAGTGGCTTTTATTAGTGCAAAAAATCAAAGAGTTACAAGGTCACTTATCTCTTGCTGTCTGGATGCACCTACACCTTTATTTGCACATTTGCTGACAAGCTCTTTCTTCCCCTGGCAGGCTTAAAACTTACTCCTTTCATCTGTTCTCAAGGTAAATGCAAGTCCAATATGCAAACAAAGGTCTGTTGAAACAGCCCTTCTCTCAGACCATGCTCTCCTGACCTGAATTTGCTCATTCAGTAGCAGCGAGATTCCAGTCATGTAACTGTACATAAAAAATTAATCATCTAGTGCTATCAGTTAAGCTACCTACAGTCTTTTAACAATACAGGGATTTTCTGACTGTGAAAGGTGCTTTCCTTTCTTTGTGAAAAGTAGCACACACCCAAGGTGGACCTGTCTCTGTAATTTTTTCTTTTCTGGGTTGGCTCTAGGACATCAATGCTAGAGCATCAGAGACTGTTAATTTGTTCTGCTGTGCAGTGTTTCCGAAAACCTCAAAACCCAAAGTCCCAGCCAGCCATGCCCAAAGAGAAGAGAGCAAGTTCCTCCCTGCCCCTTGTGGTATCTGGAAATCATAGGAGCAAAATCCTACCTTTTCACTTTCTCCAACATTGCACAGAACATTAGTTTCCCACATAATTTCCCTGTGACCATTTCTTTAATTGGAGCAACAAGTAAGGATAATGATGGGTTGGTGACAAAGGCAGGAAAGAAGATAATAATGTGGGCAAAATTCATTCTAGTTCCATCAGAGAGCCAGTAAACTCTTTGTGTGGTTACCATAAGAACTATATTGAGGACTCCTATAAAGACTAAAGTAATGGCTTGATTCAGGAAAATAAAATTAAGCCTTCAGAGCTCAAAAAACTGTACAATTTGATTTCAGTCACTCATATGCATTTTCAGGAACTCCAACTCCAAGTTATGTGGAAAAAAAGGGATTGCAAAGATGCCAGCATTTTAGCGTGTGTGCAGAAAAACACCAAACACCTGCACAGATTTAAGTACACTGCAGTTACCCCCATCACAATGAAGAAATAACATATTTACTTTTGACCAAGCAAGGTGGGTTGACCATGGCTGAATGCCAGGTGCGCCCCAAAGCTGCTTTATACATCCCATCTTCAGCTGGAAAAGGAAGAAAAAAATATACTGAAATGTTTGTGGTCAATATAGGGACAGCAAGAGATCACTCACCAATTACTGCCATTGGTGAAACAGACTGGGCCTTGGAAAATTTATGTATTGCAAATTGAATCAGGGAAGAAAAACAACCAAAACTGAAAACAGTTTCCCACCTTTGCCCCCCTTTTTCCCGGGCTCAACTTCATTTACAATTTTCCCTCTGTCCTCCCCCTCAGAGGTGCAGGAGGATGGGGAATGGGACTTGCGGTCAGTTCATCACACATTCTCTCTGATAGCTCCTCCTTGTCGGGGCATGGGGGGGACTTCTCACATTATTCCCCTGCTCCAGTGTGAGGTCCCTCTCTGAGACGATTCTCTACAGACTTCTCCATCATAAGATTCTTCCTATGGGATACAGTTCTTCATTAACAGCTCCAACTTGGAACACCACTTCTGTGGGGTGCAGTACTTCAGGAAAAAAAGGCTCCAGCATGGGTCTCCTTCAGTGTCACAGGTTCTGCCATCAAACCTGCTTAGCATCCCTTCATTGAAGAGAGAGCCAGGAGAGTGCCAGGAGAGTGCCAGGAGCCTGCTCCAGCAGAGTCTTCCCATGGGGTCCAGCATCCTTCATGTTCCCTCTGCTCCAACATGGGGTCCTTCAGGGGTTGCAGGTGGATATCTTTTTTACTCTGGATCTCCATGGGCTGCAAGGGGGCAGCCTAACTCACCATGGTCTGCACTACAGGCTGAAGGGGAATCTCCAGTGCCTGGAGATTTTCTACCCCCTCCCGCACTGACCTTCAGGTCTTCAGAACTGTTTCTCTCACACGGTCTCATTCCTCTCTTTGGCTGCAGTTTTTGTCCATTTTTTTATCCACCTTTCTTCTTCTTCTTATAGATGTTATCCCAGAGGTGCTGCCATCATTGCTGTGGGCTCAGACTTGGCCAGAAGTGGGTCCACCTTTGGATCTGGATGTCATTTGCTCTGTCTCACATGGGGGAAGCTTCTAACAGCTTCTCACCTAAGCCGACACCTGTAACTCCCCAGCCACCAAAACCTTGCCACACAAACCAGATAGAGTAATATAAAAGGTATGACAGCACAATTGTGTAGCAAAATAACTTGCCATTGCAAGTACATTCTATTGACAGAAGAGAATTTTGGGTTAATTACCTGATTTCTCAAAGCTCTTAGCTATCCACTTTCCAGTCAGTAAGTATTGAACATTCGGTGATCTCTGATTTCTTACAGACTTCTTCTGCCATTCTGTTTGCTAGCCACTTACTGATGATTGTCCTGGGAATGCCCTGAGTTTCAGAACAGCAGAGTGTTTTCTACTGCTTAAGGTTGTCAATAAATTTAACAGATCTAGCAAGAAAAACACATCCTTGTTCATGGGGCACAGTGAACATGATGACATCATCAGATTGCCAGCGGGAGATTTAATAGTTTGGATTGCCCTGAAATCAGCTGCTATTTCATATCTCTGGCCTTCACCTCACAGAAAGCTCATTATTGACATGCTCCATAGTACCTCAGCAGAGCAGACTTTATTCTTACAGAGACAAGAAAAACATCATTGAGAGGCTGCTCTTCAATTATTTACCTTTGATGAAACATCAGTTCTTTGTCAACTTTTCTACATATATTGTAAATATATCTCAGTGTCTTAGAATTATAGAGTCACAAAACAATTAAGGCTGAAAAAGACCTCTAAGATGGACTTTAACCATTAACCCAGCACTATCAAACCCACCACTAAACCATGTCTCCTAACATCACATCCACAGTTTTTTGAACATTTCCAGGGACAGTGGTTACACCACTTCTCTGGGCAGTCTGTTCAAGAGAGATTTTTTTTTCCTAATATCCAATCTAAACCTCCCTTTGTGAAACTTGTGGCCATTTCCTGTTGAGTTCCTTATACGTGAGAAGACACTGACCTACAACTGGCTACAAACTTCTTCCATTGCAATAAGGTACCTTATGAGTCAGCTTTTCCCCAAAACATATAGCCCCTCTTCCCTAGAGTAATCCCAGTAATCCTTACATGTGCAGGGAATAGTCTTACCTATAAAAATATATGCGTGCACACACATGATGTTGAAAACATGTGCCTTCCATTCCTCCTGCATCTTGAGGAAAGAGACGCAACCATGGGAAATATCACAATTTTCCAGCCTTCTCCAGGAGAAACTGCTCAGCCCTGATGATCTCACCTTGGTGTAGCTTTATCCTACATGAGGACCCTGTGCCCAAAGTTGTAGACACCTTTTCCTGCTCTTTCCCATGGGATTCTTTGCTACCAACAAGAAACGCTGTAGTTTCTGGTTTCTGGTAATTGAAATTATCAAGCCCAAAAATTTTAACTATTTAAGCCAGTTGATGCTTAGCTTTTCTTAAGTGTTCAGTATAGCATATAAAAAATGATCACCGACTCATTAATAAATAAAATGGATTAAATAAGTAAGAGAAGGAGGAGACTATGGAGGATAGAGAGCAAATAAAAGTCACAGCTGATCTGTGGCTGAGCAATTAATTTGGTAATAAGCAAGAAACCCAGCCTGGTTCCTTAAACCAGTTCCTGGGTGACAGAGGGACTTCACCCAATCATGCTCCAACCTAAGCTACAGACATCTCACTGGTCAGAGAACTGGGAGGTGTTAAGGTCAGACCAATCAGCTGTGACAGTGGTCACTGGGGTTTTCACATGAGGTAAGAGACAAGAAGGTTGACTCCATGTTCAGAAGGCTTGATTTATTTTTTTATGGTATATATATTACATTATAACTATACTAAAAAGAAATAGAAGGAAAGATTTTCTCTCAGAAGCTAGCTAAGCTGAGAATAGAATAGAAAAGAATGATAACAAAAGCAGTTCTCTCGGACTCTGTCTGAGATAGCTCGGTCCTTGATTGGCCATTCATTATAAACATCTAAGATGGGCCAATCCAGATGGACCTGTTGCATTCTACAGCAGCAGATAACCATTGTTTACATCTTGTTGCTGAAACTTCTCAGCTTCAGCTGGAAAAATCCTAAGAAAAGATTTTCACAAATGTCTGCGACAATCAGCAGCTTAGACCAGGGTGTTTCAAACCCCCTGTATAAAGTCACTTTGAACAGTAAAAGGCTCTCTGTGATCACAAGGATCTCTGAAATGTGTGTCAATCCTGTCTCTGACCATTGACCCTATGTAAACAGAAAAATAAGTTGCTTTATACTCTTCTCAGTCTATTGGGATTCATCACCGACTCCTGCAGGGTTGGTAGTTATCTTCAGTCCTTTCCCATTTATCTGGTTATTTGTAATTCCACAAAAAAAAAAACCAAAACGAGAAGTTCTATTTCCAGATTGTACATGCTGACTTTTGAGGAGGGAGTTTAAAATTCATTACAGGCATAAAAACAAATCAAGCTGATAGAATGCTCAAATATACTGTGCTGCCCAGATTTATAATTGAAAAACCCTCTGCTGCATGAAATGAGTGAAATAGAGCAGATGAACCAGCCGACAAGCAGGAGACCAGAATTAAACAAATTTGTGTAAATAAATCCCACTTATTTATCAGATACCAGGAATTCATTTTCTCTGTATTTGGCCTCTCTGCCAGATAATGTGAGCAAATATTGGTTTGGATTGGAGGGCAGAGGGCATCCAGATTGTTTTTATGTTATTATTAATTTTCTTTCAGGTAGATGATATCAAAGGCCTGTGTGAAGTTTTGGGAAGAAATGAAAGACTGAAAGGATGTGTCTGATTATGACTCATAATGCTGTGGGCTCAATTCTCCTTTGGGGTGCTCTAAAAACTCTGTTTGGGAGCCTGGTTTGCTTTTCAGATATGGACCACCGGGTGAAAAGTAGATGTCTGGCTTTGCCTAAACATCAATGTAAACATTACCAGAGTGTTTTGGTTGTGAAAGTATTTACCTGAACATTGAACACTAGTTATATATCCAATTGTGGCACAGTTTAGCAAAAGTTATAAGTACTAGCTTAGTTTTAATCACATAATTAAAGGTACATTTTTTTCTGTTTAGCAGTTGTGGATTAAACATTTAGTATTGCTGTCTCTTTAGTACGACCTCTGATCTCTTGGGCTGAGATTTCCTGAAGTCCCAAAAATCCCCTTAATATTAAATATACGGTAAACAGTTGACCTGGCCAAACTGGTTGATTGTCCTTGGTGTCTATGTATGTCATGGTGGCAACTTTTAGGAAGAGGACTTGATTGGTAGAAGGAAGCCAGCCTTACTGTTCAGGCAGTGGTCCATGTAATTGTGAGCCATTTCTCATTGAATTTAATATGACTCCCACAAGCTGCAAACCAAGCAATGCCAAGCCACTGTGACCAAGAAGCCAATTGCTACAGTTAAGTCCAACAGTTCAGGGAGACTCTTCCAGCCCTTCTACCTTGTTAGTAGGATGAGTGAACTAATAGTGCCTTAGGATCAACCATTAAAATAAAGGAAGAAAGATGGTTTACAGTTTTTTTCCATTTATTTTCTTCCTAAAAGTATTTTGCCCAGACACTTTCCCTGGGATCCTAATAATTTGTCATTTTTGCTTCCAACATCCACCTATTTTTATAACACTGGGAGTCAAACAAATATTATAAGCTTGGCAACAGATAACTTGATGAGAACAACTCTGGAAGGTGGTAAAAAATATGAAAGAAATCTAATTAAAGCCTGTTTCTGAGCTCTTTGGCTCAGTATAGTAAAAGTAGTTGTGAGAACAACCAATGAACAGTTATGTCTATCTGCTGAAAGATGCTATTTCAGAAGAAAATTGGACATTAAAAATGTGGATAAGCCTTCAAGTTGAAAAGAGTTTTCTTCATCTTTTTTGAATTGATGACAAACCAAGTGCTGTGCAGTGGAGACCTTTATTTGCTGGTGTTTAGCCATCAGAGGTAGCTTTGAAATTAATATTTAAATACCAGAGGTAACCCCACATAAGTTTTTTCATTTGCTCTGGTCATCTTGCCAGGGAGATGACGAGAGTAAGTACCAGGGCTTAAGTTACCAAGCTGTAATCATTCAATGCTACCATTTTAGAAATAGATACTCTAGCTACCAGTCACGAGGAGAGTCAATATTTTATTCCTCTTGTACAGTAGCACACCTAAGAGGTATGGAAAAAACTCAAGGTGAACTTGGATAAACATCCAAAAGCTCAAGGCTTATCCAGACCTAGACTCTCCTAAACAAAGCAGAAGCTTTGTGATTTCTGGTGAATGCTCTCCTTAGAAATTTGAAAATTAAAGTTAAATGGATCATAAAAAGTAATTTGGAACCTTTGTATATGTTTGTTCTGAATTTTGGGTAAAGTTTTCAAGGTGAAAGTTTTCATGCCCATAAATCTTTGTAAAAATGCAAATTTGAAAGCTTATACAGAAACAAAATGTATCTTTTTTTCTGAGCTGAGTTTCTCCACGTATACTTATAAAATGATACTAACCCCAGAGAAATCTCAAAGCTTTCTGCTGTTAAAGGGTTAAATTTTATGTCATACTGAGGCAGAAATTGATGTTGAGGGGGAAAGAAGGAGGGACAAATGTTTGAATTATTTTAAATCTGGTATCATTTTCTTACTTATAAAAGGCTTGTTTAATAACCCAAGAAAATGCTTTTTCCCCCTGTAGATTCAGTCTCACTCAACAAATCTTAGCAGAGGATGGGACCTGAGGAAGTTCCACATTATCATTAACTGTGCTCCCTGGTGCCTTTCCCTAGTTCATCTCTCTACCCAACTTTTATAAATTATCTGTTTGGGAAATTACTTAATTGCCCATCTCCCAAGAGTTCTATGAGAACTATTTAATTAGTCTGGGAGGTGTTCTTGAAACTATGCATTTATTTCATTTTATTTATATTATGTCTGATTAATAAGTGCTGGAAGTGCAAACTCTGTTCAAAGTCATTGGAATTATGTTGGGGTTTACTTCTTTCTTACTTTTTTTGTTTTATTTCCATCAGGCTGGCCAGAAAGGGAGACAGTGACTAAGGAGCTCAGAGTTTGGAGAGAGAACCTTTTAATACTTATCAGTACCTGCTTCAAGTCCCTAGTCAACCATTGCCATGATTAAATGACAGAACAGGTCTATTTCCCAGTTCCAGAGCTAGATGATGATGATGGTAATTTCATTATATTTTCTCCATTGCTTTCAACTTGTCCTTTTAATTAAAATGTAAAGGAATGACAGATTCCCCTCTGCTCACTCTGACTTTAGTGAAAGTTCAACGTCCCAAGTGGGACTTGAACTCACATTATCACAGAGCAGAAGTTCAAAGCATTAAAACATGAACCATTAAGGTGTCAAGCAAGTAAGCTAGCACTTACTAGGATCAATTTTCCACTTAGGCAGCCTTTGCCCAATTGTGCTAACTCCCACTGAATCTATACCCACTAATGGATCAAAGCTGAAAGCCTAGGAATTCTTAAATCATTCATTCCCAAAGCTCATTAATATAATATTACAATTGCACCCACTAGCTTTTCCATGAGAGGCAGGTCTTTACAGGTCTGCTTTAATACAGGTGGCTCTGGGTTTTCTTATTTTTGTGTGGGCAGGATTTTTGACCCAGTATGAAAGCTTACTATCTTGATATTTCAAACTGACTTGCAGATTGGTGATCATTATTTATTCAATAAATTTGCATGAATGTTCAATGAAATGCTAAGCTACTATAGTAGTAATAAAAACAAGGACAAGAAAGTGTGATATTCAGTAGCAAAAGGACTTTTTCTCATTGTCATATATTCTACTAAACTACTGCTGTAACTTCTGGATGAAGACAACCACAACTCAGTCATGAATTTGTCTTTCTGCTCCCACCCAGATAAGTAAAATCTTCAGAATGTAGGAACATTTTGTCCTACATCTGAACATCTTCCACTTGTTCTTTTAGAATTAATATTAAGATTATAAACATTAAAGAAAACTTTTGCTGAATGGCATGAGGACAATGAAAACAATAACATTGAATTTATCAAGGTGTTTGAAAACAGTTACAATAGAAGATACCTCTCAGTTGTTCTTCTCTTCTCGCTTTTCATTGCTTGGTTTTAAGAGGTAGACCTAATGTATATTCTCACAGTTCATTCACTGTAATCTCCTAAACCTTAAAATTTGTTCATTGATGCAATTAAGTTGGAACAAAATCAGTAATTTGGTGGAGGTGCAACATCAGCAGCAGCAGATTTCTATATAATGATTCTAAGTCTCCTGGCTTTACCTATCCTCTTGAAGCGTCTACCACTGATTGAAGTGATAGACTCCCACAATGCTGCAGGTGGAGAGTATATTACAACAAAATCTCTAGATTTTTATATTATCTAGCAGCTGAATTTATCCCAAAGGGTGATGTAAAAACAAAGGTGTGCAAACTATACAACCTATATATATATAGAATCTATGCTGCGCAGTAAATAAAGGTAATTTTGCTATTGATCTGGTGTTCTTTAAAGATTTGATTAAGCAAGCTGAGCAAACAACCCTTTTTTGAAAGATTTTTTTAGCCTTTAAATAGAAGTCCCTATTGCGTGGAAAATCAGAGTTTCCAAGCAGAAATCTATACATAAAACACATTTAGTTTTTTAATAGCTACATACTTCTAGACTGTGAAATGCACAAAATCTCAAATTCCAAAATAGCTGCCTTTCAAAAACTGGGTGCTGAAGCAACTTCTGCAGCAAAGCTTTTCTTTGTATATTAAAATACCAGATACACATTGTTACACATTCTGAAATGAATTGCCTTGCCATGAAAAACAGAAAAAGTTTGAAAAAAAATGTAAGAAGCTCTCTGAGCAGAACTACATTATTGAAAATGTCTTTGGAAATAATATGGATTGTAGAGCAAACGTTAGGAAGCCACAGTGATGTTACTCGGTCCTGCATGGATGTACAGGGGAGACAGTATGATTTAATTATTCACACAATAGTTTAAAAAACCCTGATAGGTATGAACTTGATGTTCTGTAAACAACTGACAAAATAATAGAAGCGAGGATTTGATCTGCATGCACTGCAATTGAATATCTCTCTATGCAATAATTCATAACATTCAGAGGTTAACTAAAGAGAACCTAACATCTTTCTGTTGTCAAGGTTGAGTTAATTTCTCATTATAAGCTATATTCTAACAATCTCACAAATATAATCAGTTGTAGGAGAAGCTGGTAGCAATCAGTACATTTAGGCTGCCTAATGCATTTCATTATGAGGTGTTACAGTGACTGTTTTTTCCTCTGAGAAGCAGTAAGGCCATTGTCAATTAACTGTCATGTTGTCATTTTTTACATGATCACAGGGGATGCCTCTGTCATTTAGTGCATCGAGACAAAGAATTTGGTTTGCAAGGAAAACCATTGAGTTGCTCAGTTTTTCAGTTTGCTCAGCCTCAATAACATTTTTATAACCTTGCTTATTTCCCTGTAAGTAACATTTAAGGCCCACCGTTTTAATATCTATTATTCCTTTATATAAAAATGTCAGGGTTTTTTTTCCTTTTAACCCCAAAGGCTGCTTCTTTCATGACATTCTCCATTTTTCTGATACAACTCACTGTTCTCTTCTTACCTTTTGACATTTTTTTCAAAACTGTGTAATAAAAAATGTCAAAGGAAATTTAAATAACAAAATCCATAAAGTTCTCTGTGAAAAGTCAGCCTGAGAATCTAGTGGTGACTGTGTCAATGTGTGACATTATTTTCTCTGCAGTAGATGCTGAATTGACAATTGATAAATATCAGAATTCCATTTAAATCCTCTCTGTATGTCCTATTTGCTGTTTGTAGGTGATGAGGAATATTGCAAGCAAAATACATTAAGATGATCCAGGATGAAGTCTTTTTCATGTCCTCATGGATGGCAGTCAGTGTTGGGCTTTTCACATGCTAAGCAGGAGATTGTTATTTCATCTTTAAGAATTTTGCTCAATTTAGGTATGGACTGAGTGAATGTTTAATTTGAAGGAAAAAAATGCACTGAAATACACCCACTGATGACTTCATAGAATCATAGAGCAGTTAGGGCCAGAAGAAACCCTAAAGTTCATCCAGTTCCAGCCCTCTGCCTTGGGCAGGGACACCCTCCACTAGGCCAGTTTGTTCAGAGCCCCACTTGGCCTGGCCTTGAGCACTGCCAGGGATGGGGCTTCCACAGCTTCTCTGGGCAACTCTCTGTGGTGCCATAAACAGAAAGGCACAGACCATTCCAAGTCACTCTGGCTGGAGCATCAAACACTGCAGAATAGACTCTCACCTGGTTCATCCTGTGCATTTAATGATCAATAAATGCTCTTAATATGCACAGCAACATTTTTGATGACCATTTTCATTATGAGGTCTTTTTGCATTTTATTAAACAATTTCCACACAAATAATAATTCAATACTGTTATGAAGTAGAATCAATGTTCATATATAAAACAAGACATATTTGTATGTATATCTTAAATTTTATTCCACTTGATCAGCAAGTATATTCTTTTTCTGTTTTCTGGCAGCATGCTAATAAAACTAGTTTGTTTCAGATAAAGAAGTCTATCACCCTCAAGCTAGGGAGATTTCTTTTTTCTTTTTGTTTCAAGAAATGTCCTAGAGATAATCATCATAAAATTAAAGTCAGTAAAGGTGGGTTCATGGTGCTGAGACAGTGGTGGAATCTAATTAAAAAATATGTCTGTAGGTTTTTATCTTTAAAATAATTCTGTAACATATACCACAAAGCTTAACAGTGTAATGATAGGAAGATGTGGAGACTGATATGAAATTGGGTCTGAGGTTCACGGAAGCTACATTGTCTAGCTTTATCATTACTCATTGCATATTTATAGGCAACCTGACCAACATCCAAGGCACATTTTTTGTATGCAAATAGAGAGTGTAACAGTCCATATCTGAAAAGATTAATCTCTTTTGCCAGAAATCTTTGTCTTAAAGTTTGATTAAATCATTTCAGATGGAGTTTTTGAAAGTCAGTGTCCCCCTTTCCACACATACCTAATAAATACAGGACAATGATCTTGCTGTATAACCAAACAGTCTCAGGATTAAATGTGTCCGATCTTTCAAAACAGAGATTGTACAAAGATTATTCAATTTATAGTCATTGTGGAAAAACTAAGAAAATTAATGCAATTTAAACCATTGAAAACATCTTAGAAAACCCTACACTTGTTTTATTAATTGACAACTGAACCTGAAAAAGTCAATGTCAAGGCAATTGGACTCAGTCTGAAATGAAAATGTCTTCCACAGTGTTTCATCCTGACTATAAGTTCTGCTAATTGGTCTTTTCTCACAGACCCCACTGTCAACTCCAGAGCTGTGACTGGCAGCAAAGTTAGGGCAAATGTCAAGTTAAGCTCAACAATGATCAGATACTGGATTCTGATAGGGAAACAGTTTGGGATAAAATTAAAAACTTAAGATTTGTGGGCAGTTTGTTCAGCCTATGTGTGAGAGGTAATTTTTTTCCACAGAATCAATGAAATTGGAAAAAATAAATTTCCACAGAATCAATTAAATTGGAAAGACTTCTGCAAATTTCAAGTCAATCTTTGATTGAACACTACCATGTTATCTAGACCATGGCACTAAGTGCCGTGTCCAGTGGTTCCTTGAACACCCCCGGGGATGCTGACTATATGACCTCCCAGCTCCCTCAGCTGCTCTTCATCAGACTGGTGCTACAGGCCTTTCCACTCTCTGGGCACATTCCTAGCACCTCAGTGTCTTTCTTGGATTGAGGGGCCTAGAACTGAACACAGGATCTGAGGCGTGTCCTCACCAGTACCATGTACATGGGTCCGGCTGTGCTGCTGGTTCTGCTGGCCGCACCATTGCTGACACAGGCCAGAATGGCACTGGCCTTCTGAGCCACTGGGGCACACTGCTGGCTTATGTGCAGCTGCTGTTCACCAGCACCCCCAGGTTCTTTTTAACTGGACAGCTTTGCAGCCACTCTTTCCCCACAGCACTGCTGTGACCCAAAGGCAGGACCTGGTGCTTGTCCTCATACGACCAACCTTGGCCCATGGATCTGTCTGCAGAGCCTTCTGCCCTCCAGCAGATCAACACTCCCACCCAGCTTGGTGTCACTGGCCAGCTTTCTGAGGGAACACATGATCCTCTCATCCAGTTCACCAGTAAAGACATTAAAAAGGATTGGGCCTAACACTGGTGCCTAGGGGACACTGCCAGTGACTGAGCACCAGCTGGATGTGGCACCATTCACCAGCGCTCTCTGGGCCCAGACACCCAGACACTTTTTAACCCAGAGGAAGAGTGCATCTGTCCAAGCCTTGGACTGCCAGCTTTTCCAGGAAAAAGCTGTGGAAAACGGTATGAAAGGCTTTGCTGAAGTCCAGGTAGACACCATTCACAGCCTTTCCCCCATCCACTGGAAGGGTCGCCTAGTCATAAAAGATCAGGTTGGTTGGGCAGGACCTGCCTTTTCTAAAGTCATGCTGACTGGACCTGATCCCTCAGTTGTCCTGTATGTGCCACATGATCACACTCAAGATGATTTTTCCTTGAAGAATGTTTAAAAAGGTGATATTAAAGCTCATCCAAGACCTGTTTTTTCTCAGTGCTATGATGCATTAAGACCTAAATCCTGCCCAAAGATGGGTCTAACAGGAGACAGCACAGCTAGAATTCTGGCTATCTTAGGCTGCAGCTAATGAAGGAAACAAGTGGTTTCGTGGTTTGTGGAGTCTGTGATGCTCAGAAGTTTCACCTCATTTACCTGCAGAGATTTTCAGTGTAGGCGCTGAAATGAAATGTCCTCAGTCCTCCATAGAGGCAAAAATAATCGCTGAAGGGCACCATTCATCTAACCTTGTGCAGATGTGCAGAGAGATATGAATCATGCTCCAAAATTATTTGTTTTTCTTCAGAGACTAAAGCACCACCCCTGGATGGCTAGCTTGGATGTCAAGTTCTCCATTGTAAATGCCAGACTTAGATGAGATTACTCTTATCCCAGTCTTCATAAATTTCACAATATATAGAACTGGTGGGTTTTTGCATTATAATCAGGTAGCTAAATAAAAAACCCTAGGAAAAATCTGGATTTCCATGGATTTAATGTTTCTTTTTTTGTAAGTAAAGCTTTACATAAGTATATATTTTTAAAAGCAAACTATAGAAAACAAAGTTGCAACTTGAGGGAATATTTAAAATATTTACAATTTAGATGGCAGATATGTTCCCAACAAAATAGTTTGCATATTTCCAGCATAGTTGAAAGGGAAAGCCTAGTAGGGGGTCATTCTATCTTTTTATTTATATCACAGAACTTCAGCAGCCTCCCCAGTATCTTCCCTTTTCATTTATGCAACACCTGCCTGTAGTTTCTTTCTAAAATTTTGTCACTACAATTTGTTGTCTCAAATTTTCTTTTTAATCACATTCTTCTTCTCAATACATTTACAAAGCACACCTCAAAATAGCTTTTCACTGGTTATCTCTTGTCCTTCTGCTATTTTTTTTCCATTTGCTAAAATTTGGGTCGCTAAGGTGTATATTATGACCTTGAAAAGCATTTCAAGACATAATTTGTCTAAAAAAATATTCTACTACCTAGAACATAATGACAGTGCTGTATAACATTACTGTTAATAATTAACTTGTAAGTACTTCTGAGCTTTTTGGATATTTTCAAGTTTAGCAGAACAATATCATCCTCAGGTTTTTCATTGATTACTTTTCTCATAGGAACAGAAAAAGGATCCACAGGAGACACATAACCTCTGTTCTCTAGAGATGTTTTATAATTTAGCATTTAATTCCTTTCAAGAGATTAAAGGCTTCATTTTTACTTAATCTGTTCGGTAGCTAAGAATTTTGGCAAACCTAATCATTCTTGCATCCAACACCCTAAAGACAAAATGTTTACATCTGATTAGGTTCTGTGCCTTAGCTGCTTGGTGTGGAAAACTAACATTCAGAAGAAGGAAGGGCAAGAGGCAATGCAAAACCTTAAATCAATTTTTGGGATGCTTTATGACCAAACTTAGGGATGAACAAACCTAAATTAGGCACCTTCTCCTTCGTGTGTCTCTATCTTTTTTATCTGTAGTTGAAACTCCTTGTAGTAACCTCAGTCTAATTTAGGCTGACATTTGCATGTCAATGTGAATGAATTCCCTGGAAGGGTTCCAAGACTGAACAGGCCATGCATGGTAGAAAGAAGCCCCAGATGCAAAGCTGACCTGAGGCGCTCAGCCCATTCAGTGCATTTTAGCAAGAGGTGGAGGAAATAACTGAGGAAAGGGGTATCTGAATACAGACAGCACTCTGACAATCTCACTCTGTCGCTACCAGAAGCAAACTGACTCACTGAGCACTGTGTCAGCTCTCCATACGCACAGTGCTACTTCACATGTCTTTGAAGGATTTTGCAGAAGGTCTGAGGAGCCAGTGAAACACGAAGAGAAGGAGCTTCTCAGTTCTTCGAGGGAGAAACTACAGCTGTGTTCCATGCAGAGTGTGCTAGTTTGGCATATAGTAGGATAGTAGAAAACACAGAATCTCCCAAAGGATACAGGAGACAACATACAGAATGTATCATGTCTTTTTTGTCCATCGATCTTGTATGTAAGGAGATCAAGTACCACAATTCTAGTTCAGCTAAAATGACATTATCTTATATATCACTTTGGTTTAGATTATTGCTTTCTGTTGGTATCTAAAGCATAGAACTGATATAATTTTAGTGATTGGCAGTACTGTGCTATATCCTCCCTCAGCAAACCCAGTACGCTGCTTGTATGCAGCTTAAAAGCTGACAACATCAGAAAGACCTGGCTGTATCTTTGATGGAAATACCTGTAAAACAATGATGGTGGAATAAGAGGCAAAGAAAAACAATCTTTTTTTTGTTGCTGTTGTTTCTGTCCTTAAAAAATTCTGAGAAAAATGTATTTAACATTTGTCTTTCAATGACCTTTACGTTTGTTCTCAATCTATTTTTAGTAATTAAACAAACACATAGAAATTAAGGAAAGGAGGAAAAAGAGTGAAATCTGGTAACAAAAGGAAGCAAAGTATGATAATCCACAAAAGTAATAAACATGGACAGCAGAAGTTATGCCACCCTCGTGTGTGTTTCTCCGTTGTAGATTCTTTGCTTATTAGGTGAAGATTATCCAACTCTGAGTAGAAGCATTAGAAATCTCTACTTATTCACAACTATGTGAAATTTAAAGGAAATTAATATTTTGTAATGTCTCTTCATAGTTCTTGAACTCATTTTGAAATCAGATTATTACAATTTAAAGAATTGGCAGACAGTCATGCAAACATGCAGACACATAGACAAGCACACGTAGGCGCATACATACTGTATTAGGACATTGCATAGACTTATGGAATCAGGCTGCAAAAACACCTGATGTGAAACATGTTAAAATTTCATTGCTGATATAAACTTGTTCTGACAATGAAGAGATAATTATTTACAATCAGAAATGAGTATGAAAATGCACAGAAACCACAGTACAGTGAGAGCCTTCGTGGTTTTTTCTTTTTTCCTTTTTCTTTTTTCTTTTTATTTCTCCCTGAAAACAAGCTTTCATGTTGAATACATGATTATAGGATATTTGAAAGAAAAGATCTAAAACAGAAGGCTTGCCCTTATCTGTTGAGAAATAAAAGACACATAAAAGAACTCTAATGCCAGAGAATCAATTGGATTGAGCTCATAGATAGTGCTGTAGGCCTAATAGCAGGGGACTGCAAGAGACCAACATGACAGGAAAGGCAGGAGAAAGAAATACTGTATGATTAGATAAGGGAGACAGGTAAAATTGGGATTATGTGTGATTTAAGTCTCCCTAAAATTGTGGAGAAACCTTTGAGATACTGGCTGATGGCATGTGGCATGATAGACATAACAAATTAATATTTTCTGAAGTAATGTATCAAGGACTCCGCTAACAATAATTTATTTCTAGATTTTATGCATTTTGTCTCCAAGATATTAGTAGGCACATATGAACTACTCATCTATTTTACATAGTGTAAAAATGTAAAGATGGGATATTTCCTGAAAATGTTACCAGAATTTCAGCAGATTCTGAATGAATAAATAATATTTTCGGAAGGAATTACATGGGAGGGTGTGCCTGTATGATTTGCTCCTGAAAGGAAAAGACACATCAATACTTAGTGTAGTTTCAGTCCCAGCATAAGAGCCTTTACACGGCCTAGATTCCAATGTGCTTTCACCTTGTGTTGCATTTCTCAGTTTCTGGAGCCTTTTATGCATTTTGAATGTTGCAATAAAACCTCCTTACACATTTGAACCTGCTCGAGAAATAAATCTGGGTCAGCACAGGGTAAGAGCTGAACATAAGATCGTAGGGTTGGAAAGCACCTCAGTATACACGTGGATGAATAAAGAGAGTCATATAGAGCAGAATGCTCAAGGCTAATTGTTTTCTGGATGTCTCAAAGGACAGAGAAACCACAAGTCTTCTATTCCACTGGTTGACCTCCATCGCAGTTGACCTCCATCATAGTAAAAAAGTCTGACCAAACACAGTCATCCATAAGATGACAGAGATTATTCAGGGGGCAAAACACTTATAATTTAAATAATCCTTAAAAAAACTAAAACTGAGAACGAAGGAAAATGAGACTACTAAAGGAAAAAAATAAAAAATAACCAGATCCAAGCTGAAATGAAAAATGAACAAGGAAGTTCCAGAAAATGCCAATATAGTGGAGAAATTTTGAAAACTTAGTACAGGAAATGAGCCAAAAACCCCTGTAAGGGTTTCATAACAGGCTATGTACATGCACAGCCTACAGCACAAAAGCCCACAGCAAGTCATTTATTTATGCCACAAACAAGTAGTTCTCATCTATTCACTCCTTGTTTTTGTTTTTCTTCTTTTGGAAGCAGTGAGAACTTACATCATCTTATGTATCAGATGAATACAAAAAATTTTAAAAGCTCAGTCTCTGGTGAAATGGTAATTTGGTTATTCCTTAGTTCTTATTTGTTAGTGTAATCTCTACATTCTGTGAACTTTCACACTGAACTTTAATGAGCTGATAATTCTTATTTCTATTAAGCATTTGTTTATTGTACTTGATGCTTATTCATCACATAGAAATATATTTTTCATCCAGTATCCTCTCATAGCAAAGAAATGTTGTCTCTTCCCAAATACACAATATCTTGTTGCCCGCCAGCACTCTGGGTTCTTCTCTGGAAGGAGCAGAGCTGCTTTCCAGCAGGTCAGCCCCCAGCCTGGGCTGCTCTGTGAGTTTGTTCTTTCCCAGGTGCAGCACCCTGCATCTGCCCTTGATGAATTTCAAAAGTTCCTCTCCGCCCATCTTTTCAATGTGTCAAGGCCCTTCTGAAGGGCTGCACAGAAGCCCTTGGCTGTGGTGTCAGCCACTCCTCTCAGCTTTGTGTCACCAGTGAACTTGCTGCCGAGGCATCTGCCCCTTCATCCAAACAAATGATGGTTAGTCAAACAATACTGGACTCATTATTGAACCTTGGAGGACACAACACTAAGAGAAACAATCCAATCCAATCACTTTTTAGGAGTATATAAAGGCAAAGGTGCCTGAATTTAACACAGAGATCTTCTTTCTGCATTCTAGTTTATTGTGAAATTATCCTAAATACTCCAAAATGCCTGCTTTTTGCCTGAAGGGCTATTGAAACTTCATATTGGAGGGAAAAATATTTTTCCAACCCCCAGCCCAATGAGGAAGTTTAAAAGGTTTATTATGTGATGCATATGTGTTTTATCATACAGCATCTGAGAAAGTTAGATGCTCAGCCCAGAAATGGCAGAATTGTGTTCTAGACATTGTCTCACTTATTGTGACTACTTCATACCCCACTTGTACCATGTTAAATTGCCCAGCTTCAACAGTTTTCCAAGCTATTTCTCTGGCATCTAGTGTCAATAGTGCAGGTATTCCAGCCCTTCTTCACTCCAGTTACCCTGTCTATTATTTAGAAAAGCAACTGTGAAAATTGCTAGTGCATTTTGGAATTCTATTGCATTTGAGCCTCTTCTGGTCATATGAAGCCAAAATGGTATAAAGCATGTACACACTCCTTTACACTTCTGCACTACAGTACAAAATTTTCCTGCCTTTTAGAACATTCACAGCCATGAGGAGTCATGGTTAGCAGCCCTGTGATTCTCTCAGAAGGATGTGGTTCATACCCATAGCATATGGGGCACGACATCTTATTTTTCAGGAAATTGTAGGTGTAGATTCACTTCATAGTATTTTGCTTGACACAAAGAAGCTGGGATTGAAGATGGAATAAAACAGTAGGTGCTTGGTGGACATGGGAGTTTTTGTAAAAAGGATTGTGTCAAATGGAGGCAGTGGTTACCCCAAAGGATTCTTCTAAGGTGTTTTTTTCTGATTATTTCATTATCTGTAAATCATAAATCTATAAAAATTTGAACACCAATAAATCCAAAAATAAAGCTTGAAATAAAACTTTAAATTGTGACTATATGTTGCTGTATGTGAAATCTGTAAAATATTTACAATTTTTATGCATGCTAATTAAGGAGAAAATGCACTGGGCAATGGACATTGTCCTCCTGTCTAGTGCAACATGGCATAATTGTCAGTGCTTGAATTCCCTTATTGCCTCCACATGCTGGAAATTATTGTTTCCAGAAGATAGACTGGAAATTGGAAGAGATCAAATCTTCCCTTACTGTTGAGATATCAATGTAATATTTTTATGGTATTTGCATTGTATGTGCATATCCATATTTACAACGTGTTCTTGAGATTAGTTTAAGGAATATTCTTCTTTATAAGCCCTTCCTCTACAATTACCATAAACAAGTGCATAATCATTTTTCTTTATACCTGCCTGCACCTCTTTATACTTTGGTACTTCTTTTAGGACATAGCAACTTTCATACACTGCTTTTGCTTAGTTTCTCATCTCACACATAGTTGAATGAAAAAAACTTGAACCATTGGTGTAAACCAGAAAACTGAATATCTAAAAGAAGAAAAAGTGAAAAACTAGATGAAAAATAATAAAGCCTGTAGGATAAGCATCAGTATGACAGTAATGACATCCAAGAGTTGCACTGAAATTGCTTGAACCTGCAACAATCATGCATCAATATTAACTGACATACCCCAAAAACAATTACAAGAAATTATTCTTAAATAAACAATATGAAGATGGATAGACAATTATAAAATTATAAAATTAATGAATCATAAGGCATGTACAAGGTGAAGCAAAGGTTATGCAAAATTGACTGAGGCTGTGGCAAGCTGGGGGTAACTATCTTCTCCCAGGCCACTAGTGATAGGAAAAGGGGAAGTGGCTTTAAATTCTATCAGGGGAGATTTAGGTTGGGCATTAGGAAAAATTTCTTCACTGGAAGAATGGTTAAGCTTTGGAACAGACTCCATAGGGAAAAGGTAGAGTCACCTTCCCTACAAGTGTTCAAAAAACAATTGAATGTGGCACTTCATGACATGGTTTCATGGGTGTGAGGGTATTAGCTCAAAGAGTGGACTTGATATCTTACAGGTCTTTTCCAACCTTAATGATTCTATGATTGCAGTAAAATACAATATCCTTGCTTTGTACTATTTCATTCCTTTGGTTCTCCCTATTTCTTGTTTCTCTTTTAACATTCTCTTATTCTAAGTCTTTCAACTTAAAATAATTATTTGTTAAACTTGAAAACAGTGACATATATGCTGCATTTCAGCAGGATCACTGAGGGCACAGAATGTTAATCATGTTAAGATGTTCACAACACTGTTGAGTTCTGATTGAGTAATATTTCCTGTGAAATAAATTATTTATCATGATTCACTGGTACATATTTTTTCTAAGTAGTTTACTCATCAGTGCTTCGACTGGCACAATTTTAAGTAATTTTTGTGACAATCCCTGTGACAGTCCTTTTGACAGGACAGCTATTATATCTGTTAATAGAGAAAGAAGCTACTGACTCACCAGTGCATATATTTTCTCTTATTCAAGCTAAATGTGGATAAAGAAAAATTTCACATGTTATGTTCAAGACTCTAAAGCCTCAGATTACTCAACATAGCCAGGGAAGCTTCCTTTTGCTTTAACAATATAAGAACACTGTATCTGATTTTCCCATTATGGTATACATCATCCTCAATAGATCATTTTCAGTGTGACATCCTCATTCATATACTTCTTACTTTAGATCTCTTAATTATTAATATTTTTTTAAATTATGCTCATCACAATCTCTCTGGGTGCCCATGTAAATTATTAAGAAGAATGAGTAATGGATGACTGATGTGAAACCAAATTGAAAGAGACTCAGCTGCACAATATAATATAGACCTTACCCAATGCCCTGTTTCTCCCCTAAGGCAAAAGCCTCAGTCAAGGGGTTTGAAATGTGCCCAGAGGGTCAATGGGTTTAACCTGTACTGACCTTTACAGGGAAAACACATCAAAAAAAAGAGAACTTTCAAGTAGATTGTTCTCAGCCATTGTGAGGTCAAAATTATATATATATATAATGATATGAAACGTGGAAATAATTTCACGTATGTTTATGTTCCCAAAGTACAGGTGTCTGCAGAGAAGATAGGTTTCTAAGTTCCCATTATAGTGACTGGAGGTGTAGTCAGTTAACTCCAGAGAGCAGTTTCTGTCTTCATAAAACTAAACACTCACTTCTCAATTTGGTTGCTTAAATATAGGCCCCTGATGATATCCTAGTCTATGCCAGGCATCTAGTGAGGTGAGAGCCATGATGCTGAACTCACAGGAGACACTGCTTTCTGAACTTGCAGCTGGAGGACAGATGGGACACCCCATCTCAAATGTCATCTCAAATGGTACCATAACCTGTGATAAGGCAGCTGAATCATGCCCCTGCTGGTAGATCAGCTGACTTGATTTCACCACAGACAAAAAGTAGAATTAGAATTTAGGGCATTAGGAATTCCTGAAAAGGAATGAGTTCCACCTTAACAATTCAAATAAATGCAGTCGCATGTGAACTTGATCTGAAGAGACTGGAAACAATAGTCTTCATGTCATTGTCAATATGGCAAGGAGCTCTGCCTGCAACTGTCGTGCCTGAGATGGTCAGCTATTTACAACATCTTGAAAAGACATGAAATCAAACTGGTAATGAATAGGTATCTTTCATTACTCTATTTAAAGCCCATTGTAAATATAATGTGTGGGTTTTCCATTTTAAAATTCTGTGCTTTGTTGAAATCTGAAAACCTATTTCATGTTTAGATTATAGATATAATATTTTTCCTACAATGAACTAGATTTCACAGCAAGTGAATTGCATTCTGTGTCTTCTACAGTTGTTGACTTGTCAGCAGCAACATTTATTTGTTAATATATTTTTAATTAATTTCCAAAAACATGTATCTTCATTAATTTATTGTATTGTCCTTGGTCAAAATCCTGAATATCAATTTTTCAAGCAAAACCTGCAAATTACAAAACTACTGAGGAGTAATATTAATGTTCTTGACTTCAGTCTTTTTGCAGATTTCTCTTCTTGGTGGCCTTCCTTTTTCTAAGGAGACCACCAGATTTACTTTCCAGAGTTCAACAAATGCATTGCAAAAATATGCTTTGCTGCACTTACCACTGCAGTGTTCAGTTGTTTCTATAGAGCAAAAGCAATGGGAAGATTATTTTCATTGTGATATCTTATCATGTCTAAGTGTATATCATCTCCCGTGCAGCTGATGGCTGATGAATGGCTTCAAGACAAGAAAAACATGCATTCTGATTTTCTGTCTTTCCAGAAATCTCAGAAAATTACAGTACTGCCACTGTCTACAGTGTCCTTACCTTTCTATCACTGCCTGAAGAGATTCAGACAAGGAGACATTATTATCTAGTTGTCTCTCAAAAATACATCAGCAACAGGAGTAGGTTCACATCCTGTGTTTGATTTTTTTCATGAACATCTTCACAAAACCTGTTGCCTATAAAGTGACAAAGGCAGTATCCTAGATTGGTAGAGTTAAGATACATGTAGATGGGAGCTCAAATAATCATTTTACCTATCCATGGCCCCAGTGCAGAATCAAATTGACAACATCTGATACATTTCTATCCTTCTTTTGAAAACTCAAATGATAGGAATTCCACTGCTATCATTGGATATTCCATTCCTTAATTAGTCTTATCATTATAAAGATTTCTTCCTACTATCTGACCTAGATCTCCACTGCTGTTTAACTGCACTACAACTATTCTCCCCCCAACAGGTACACGGAAATTTTTGTTATTTCTTTCTCTATGGAACCTTTAAAATATTTGAAAATCAGTAGCAGATCTTCATAAGAGTTTTCATTACACAGATTCAACCATTATGTCTTTTGGAGACTTACCTTCTAATTCAAGGTTTTTATTCCTTTAATTTGTTTTTATCTTCTGGATCCTGTCTAAATGCTTTAGAGTTTCCTTGGAACATAGTGCTCACAAAAGGATATTCCAGAGCAGTGGAGTTTAAGACAGTTGACTGGAAGTGAAGGTTGTTTCATGTCATTAAACTATAAAAATCCTGTTTATGAATTTGGTCTGAAGTTGCTTTCAATGTGTCTGTATGAATATTACTGTAATTAATAATCTCATTCTCCTGTTCCTTTTCTGGTGAGCTGCTCTGTACTCAAACTCCACTCTATATTTTGGGAATTGTAAAATGTACAGGTAGTAGTATATAGGTAGTTGAAACCCAAAACATTGGAAGAAGTAGGCAAACCAAAGGCAAATGATTTTCTGTTACATGTATTTGAGAGGTAAAGAAGGCAAATACTGTGGCCAGACTGCATGCATGTATTATAGTATTATTATAGTATTAAAGACATGTGCATGAATAATGCACATGTCTTTAATACTATGCTCTCAAAAGCTTTTCCTTTTAAAAAAAAAGCATCTTATACCTTGTTTTTTCTTATTTGTCTGATTTATTTCAGTGGCATTGCCATTGTATTGTATTCTTCCAAGTTTTCTTTTGATTTTTTTTTAAATATCCAGCATATGTTCCTAATTTTAATGTACATATATAATCAATGTGATAACCAGTCGATTGCAGCTCTTTTCAGTGAATATTTTCTTTTGTCTTTCCTTGATTTTTAATACTCTTCAAGCAAAATAGATGATAAAAAGATAGGATTTCATAGAAATGCACAGCAATAAAGAGACTCTCATATTCTCTCAGGCAAGTTCATCAGTGTTCTTTTTAAACTAATAAAAATACATTTTAAAGCAGCTCTCTCTTCTTTATGTTCCTGGAAGGAGAACTTTTAAAAAACTGTTGGCAACTTTTTCAATAGTAACAGAATAAAATTCCTAGAACTGTAACTCCTTAATTCTTGTGAATTTTAGTTTTCTCTCCCCCTCATGTTTGCATATTAAACTGGGAGATAATAATTTACATAAATTCTAAGAGTTTTAGAGGTCAATGTCAGTCTTCAAATTTGGAGTGGCTTGAGACCCACAACATGCTAATGATAATGTGTACAATTTTTACTGGGCCTAGTTATCTTACCATGAATGTGTAAACTTGCCAGTATTGCCTGCTGAAGAACAGGTACAGGACTGCACTTCCTCAAATACACGGGCTTCAATATTTGAGTAGTGTGTTTCAGAGAAAACTTGTTTTGCATCTCTATTTAAAAATTATTTTATTTGTTTTTTTTTTTCCCTTTGGAAGAACCACCATTAGATCTTGTAACCTTAGTTTTGCTGAGAAGCCTTAAATCTGATATTCTTGTGTCAACAGGCAGACACAAAGAAAGCAGTTTCTTTTTAATTTCTTTTTTATCAATTTTTAAAATAACGACCATAGAAAAAAGTAAAGAAGTAATTAAAGACAGGCAATAAACAGGTGGTCTTCAGATACCACAAATGGCTAAGTGAATACCAATATGGATTTAAAAAAGCCATTTGAAGCCCCTCTCGACAGCCTTTCTACATAGGTGAATTATATATACTATTATGGCCTACTGTATGAAATCCTTTATTTGACTGCTAGTTGCTGGATTGGTTATAGTGTAGATTTTTTCCTGGCAAATGTCTTTCTTGACCTCTGCTACCATAAATGTAACTTTAAAAATAGCACATTATCAACTAACCATAAATATTGAGATGAATTTCAGAGTTAACAAAGATCACCTTTTCAAATAACATAATAAAAACTGCCTTGATTAAGGGTGGAATTTGCTTCCTGCAGATCTGAAGGCATGTGAACCACTCAAGTGCCATTTAAATCCTCCAAATGGAAGTGAAGTGGTGAACTTCACTCCAAGCACACATTTTAGATGTTCTTCTTTACATAAAAAGTTTAGTTCTTAAAATTTTATTTTTAAAAATTTCAGCAGTGTTCAGAGCACTACATTTTTCATTGTGTCTAAATATTATTTTCAAGCCTATATCTCCAATGGATTTTGTTAATAAAGAAAATAATAGAGCCTCAGGAAATGGTGTAGTGACAGTAATAGATTTGGTTCAGTAAAGCTTCTGCTGTTAATTAAGAAACTTTCATCTTTGAAGTGCAATATTAAAAAAATTCTTATTAACAAAGGTATGTTAGGTCAGCAATAAAGTAGATTTCCCTTTGAACATTATATCTAATCAATCCAGAGAGAATTAACACAATTATATTTTATCAGAAATATGTAGAGGGAAGGATCAACAAGGGGGATGGAGTGTGACTTTGGTATTAATTACAAAACTGTTTTAGGAAATAATCAATCCTTTGTTAATCAGGTCAGGTATATGAAATGACAAAGAAATTATTTATCCAGCCACAAGGGTGAAAGTCACACACAAGAGATTATAGTGATAAGTCTCTGAATTGTAGAGCAATCATATGAGCTTTTCTTTGCATTTTAGGTTGCATTTCTAATTGTATTCTATTCAAAATATCACTAATTAACTTAGAAGGAAAACATTAAATGCTATAAACTGTAAGAGATACATGAATTAAACCATTTCATTTTTCAGTGTTCCAGTTAGACTCTCAGAACACATGATTATTATTTTTTCAGTTTTCATTTCTGAATGCATTTGACGTGATTTGATGGAAAGGATATGTTTAGCCTCTTCAGTCATTCTTGCAATAAATCCAAACTGCTTTATTGAAACTAGAGCTGTGTGAAAATTTATTGCAAACTGCATAACAAACCCCTATTGTTCTTACATAGAGCACTGTCATTTCTAAATTTTACAAGTTCCCTAGATCCTACTCTTCTTTCCAAAATGCAATACAAATAAACTGGAAAATAGAAAATTTTAAATCTCACTATAAAAAGATCTTCGGGAATAACTAAGCAGGAAATTAGGCAGCATTCCTATAGTCCAGTCACAAGAATGTCTGAGAGAGGATCTGTTTGTTCTCTTCTCTATTGTATAACGTTATAACATTTAGCTTATAATTTTTCACGCTTATTTAAACTTCCTTGAAAAAGATTCAAGGTCTGTCAGAAGCACTACTTTTTTTCCTACTTATTTCTTCTTATTTCCTACTTAGTTCTCTGACTTTTTCTTTGATGTTTTTTAGTTAGTGCTTGGAACATCAAAATCTCTGCATAAGCCTGATAGGTGAAGTTCAGGAATTAATTCATTTCTATTTCCACTTTTTTACCAATCTTACAATTTTGTAACTGTCCATATATTTTGATATGAGCATGTAATTCCTAGTCTGTATGATCTGCTGCCTGTTTTACTGTCTGACATGTAGCTCAGTCTCTATTACAGTACAGCCCAGAAACCATCCTTGTTGTACTACCCGACCAATCACACATGCAGTGAGAGGTTTCGTTACACGGAGTTTGATGACTTGATGATCTTGGAGGTCTTTTCCAGCCTTAATAATTCTATGATTTTATGACTGTTGATCAAAGATCTTTTTCCTAGGAATCTTCAAATTAAAGAAATTGTCCTCAGACCACCTGCTCTTCCCAGGTCAGTTGTTTGATTGTCTCATTAACATCTATCACAATGTTAATTGCCATTGGAAAGACACCTCCACGGTTACTAGTTTCAGTGCAGCTTTTAACTACTACCTCATGGAAGAAAAGAGACAATGGGATATACTATTCCTCTCCTGTGGGGAAGAAAACCAAAAGAAAATAAAATAAAATCCTTTTTTTTTTTTCTTTTTTTCTTTTGGTAATATTTTTTCAACATTGTCTTACATTTTTTTTCATTTTTCCAGGTTCCACTTTCATTAATAAAATACCTGTTCATTTACAAATCTTTTCTCTCATCTCCACTCTTTCCTCTGCCAGTGATCTGTCTCGGAGATGTTACTGTCTTGCCTGTTGTGAGCATTTGCTGGATTTTTTGAATTGATCTCCAAGTGTCAGCTGCACAATGCCAATGCCAATTGGCACCCAAACAATATTCACAGTCAAGGCAAAGTCTTAACAACTATGCATGGGTTTCCTTTTTCCAAATCCTCCCAATATCATCTCCTACTATATTCTGACATATTGTTCATAAAAAAGAAGGCTGATCCTGAATGCTAGAAATAACCTCTGACAAATACAGCTGATGTTAACTGAGTACATTTCCATTATTCAAAATATACCTTCTTTTTTTCTCCCTCAAGACCTTCATTCGCCAGAATGTCTCTAGGCTATTTTTGTCAAGGTTTGAAAAATGGCTTAGTGTGATTTTTTTTGATGCAAGTTAATACAGTGATAAGCACAGTAAAGTCTCCAGGAATAGCAAATCATTAATTTACTTCAGAAAATAAGACTTCAGTGATGAATAAGCCCCATAAGGATTCTATAGTTTTAAGCAGCTTCACTGACAGTGAATATCTGAACTGGCTAAAAGAAAAGTAAAACATGTTACTAAACCTGTAATTATTTTATACAGCTAACCAGTAAATAAGCTCTAGAATGGAGGGTGCTTGGCAAAGTTGTTTGATATTAGATTTTACTAAAATGGATGACCTTTATTTTAAACATATTATAGCCCAAAATTATAGGACAAGCGAACTAGAAGATGCAGCTAAGAGGAGTACAGAAGAATATTTTAGGCAAAATAAATAATTTTGAACTACAATCACAATGTAGGCAATATCTTGAGTCATATCCCATTTTCATATGTTTTAATAAACTGATCAAACCCTGCTGATGGAAATATTCACAATGAAATAATTCAAGGTGCTGTGAAGCTTCTGCTCTGGAGTTCAGCCCACAACTGCAACCTCTGTCAGACCAGAAGCAAGACAATCTTTTCCTTTATCCTTTCTGATGTTCAATTTTGCTTATTATTATTGAAGTAATTTTCCCAAATCTCCCAATCATCTTTTAAATCCCATCTCAGTTAAGTTACTCATAAAACACTATTGCAATTGAGAAGAGTTTGCAGAGGCAAGTACCTGATGCAATATCCTGAATTCACTAAGAATCCAGAATAATGCACTTGTTAGACCATCAGCATAACACTCTGATGTTGACAGAGATCCTTAGAAACCTTCCAAGTCTTTTTAATTATTTGAGATTTTTATTACCAAAACTAAAATATGAAGTGTCTTCAGGCAGAAATTTTGAAGAGCCCATTTGTAGCATTTTTTTAAGGAATGGCAATGTGTGAAGCAAGAGTATTAGTGACTTCTAGCCAGGGAAAACTTGTAAATGGTCAAATGTCTGCTTCTTATCACAACCTCGGGTTATCTGCCAATATATGACTTTTTGCAAGGGGATGTAGAGATAGACAAAAGGGGTGATGGCTTCAAACTGAAAGAGACTAGGTTTTATTAGATATTAGGAAGGAATTATTTATTGTGAGGATGGTAAGGGAAGAGGTTGCCAGGAGAAGTAGTCTCTGGAAGTGGTCAAGGCTAAGTTGGATAGGGCTTTGAGCAACCCTGTTTGGTGGAATATGTCCCTGCCCATGGTAGGGGGCTGGAAATAAGTGAGCTTTAAGGTCCCGTCTAACCTAAAACTTTCTAAGATTCTATGATATCCACATGGCACTTCAAAGAAAAAAAATTTAAAACATCCATTTCTAAATTATTGTGATTCCTCAATTTTACTTTCAAGTTACAGTTACATTTCTGGTGGAAATCTATTCCTTCTGGATTTTTGGAACCAACTGTAAGAGCTATGACATTTTTTGGCTCCAGGCCCAGTTTGAAGAAGGATTTGGCAACTTTGTCTGATGAATGAAATAAAAGAGTTAGGCAGAAAAGTTGAAATCATATGATACTTTGGTAGCTGGGGTAATACTAAGTTCATGCAATGAGTAGAATTAAAGGTTTTCAATTATTCTATGAGTTTTAATATCTGAATTTTAAAACTTATATTCCATGCAGATCAGCAATGGGATATTTATTTTAAAAATGAGAAAATCAGCACTATTTATCCTTGTTGTTCTACAAGTCATATTATTCTGGATAAATCAAGACTCTGTGCTTAGTTATCTGAGGCCAAATCATACACCTGCAGAAAATGATAAATCCATATAGATTTTCATTTACACAGAACTGGTAATCTCCCTCATGTTAGGAGGGGATTGGAATGGCAGGTACAGGATGATGCGCACTACTACTGCTCTTGTGCTCTTGTGCTCAAAAGCTTGACCTGAATGGTCTCCTCATGAGCTCTTGAAAATCCAGAATAGCAGCAAATCAGAGAGCTTTATGGTTCTGGCAGTTAAATAGAACATGAAACTCTGCATAAATGTTAACACTTTGCTTATACATGCCATGATTGTATTGTTCATAGGGCCTCACACAGCAAGGCAAATTTTTTCATTTTCCTCTTAAAAGACATTTTATTTGAAAAGGTAAATATCCTCCATGCATCTTCCCAGCAGCCTGCTTTAAAGGATGAAAAGATTAATTCATTCTTTTCTAGAAGAAAGCAAATGGACAGTAAATAACTGTACCAGAGAACCAGTCTGCCCAATGGGGACATTCTCTTGTGCACTATGAATTTCCCTGCTGATCAATAATAAATGTAATTTACTTTCTTTGAAGATTGTCTGGAGTGAGATGGGTTCAGAAAACCCTTATCCAGCTTTTCTTATCTCTATTTCTTATGGTATGTCCAGAGGAACAACATGAAATAATCAAAATTAATCCTGACTTTTGGCATCCTGACACCATTAAAAAAACACTTTAAAGTATAAAAGTAAAATGGAAGCCCCTGGACTAAAAATTTAGAATTTCAGTAGTGGGTTTATTAACAAAGAGTTAATTAATCAATTGCAGCAATAATGTTCTGCATTGGAAATCACTCACATCTTAAACAGAGGGTCTCAAAGGAACAGGAACACTGAAATGTCTTGGCCAAGATACAAAGAAGAAAATGTAGTCAGGCAAACTGTAATACATAACAGATTGTGTGAACCTTGTTTCATAAATGAATCAGAGCCATGACATCCTTTTGGAGATAACCTACTGGCTCTAAGATGGTGAATTTAGTCCCATTGCTCTTCGCAGCTTAATGTCAAACTTACAAAAAAGCTTCAACAATTTGAAAAATAACACAGAAATAACTTGTAAACATGAAATAGGATCCAGAGCTCACAGAGCACAATGGGAAAATCCCATTTCCATTGATGTCGGTGATATTTGCTTGAAAGTTCTTTAACGGACCTTTGGAAAGTAGGACTGTAGAGTGCTGCATTAAATAGTTTAAAATTCATTCCTCCATAGCCAATCTAATGAGGCTAAGAATACAAAATACTCACAAAAGAACAATAAATCAGCATGTTTTTGTGCAAAAATGTGCAGTTTGCCTTTTTCTTGTCATCCCCAGCAAGGGACTTTTTGAACATGATATTATTCCATTAAATCTTCGGAGTATATACACGAATACAACTATAACTTTTGTTGCTCCCAGAGTTTGCCCAGCCGCTGAACAGTTTGGCTAAAATTTGACATACTGAATCTTGATTGTTGGTTAAGATTCAGGAGAAACAAAAAATTCACTTCCTTACCATGTCTTTTTTTTTTTTTCCAGGCTTCTGAAAGCAATTATTTTTACTGATAAATGCCACGATTTTGATGTAAAATGGTTCAGTTTTTAGACTGTAAAACCCTGGGATTTACTGTCACCCTGATCCCAGCCAGGACAGGGGTCTTATGCTTAGATGGCCCTGTGATTTCTTTTGTTGAGTGTCTATTCATACCTAGTCCATGAGAATTCCAGGCTGCTGATGTACCACACTGATGGGATGGCCTGAGCCACCTCCAGGGACAGGAATGCAGCCATACACTAAATCTTTTTGCTGAGTAACTGTTCACTTTAGGTCCACCTTTAGTTCATCGCATGTACACTGGTTTGAGATGCAACTTAGGACATCTGCATTGTGGTGCACTGCATGTCTCAGCTACACTTACTCCATTCATATGTGCTTGGGGCCATCCCACATTTCCTGCCATCCACAAACATCTCTGTTATGAGAATCTCTGGGTCTTTGAGGCAAAATCAGTGACTTGCAATTTAATGAAGATGTGGCCTTGTGACCCAATGACCTTAAATACTGTGGAGTGATTAAGCAATTATTCTGACTATTAAATTTCTGCATATTCTGCATACCATAAAGTTAATGGTGTTCATAGCAACAGAGATAGAAAATCACCATAAACGCATTATATTTAAATCGCTAGTCCACATTTCATGTCTTTATAACACTTAATAGAGCAAAAATACAGGGTAAGTTAGAAGCCAAGAGCTGCCAAAGCCCTATAAGATTACTTCCAAGTTACTTTGGCACTAACGCTTTTTTCTTAATCTTTACTTCACTTTTACTGTAATGTGAATTATGTAAATTAATATATTCAGAAAGCAGGTAGTCCTTCTGCAAAACAAAGATAAGACTGAGGCTATTTTCTTCTTCTCAGGTGATGACTACAGCCCCAAAACAAGGTACTTTTGCCATTCATACTAGGGAATTGACACCTTTTTTTTTGTGTGTGTGTTACACTACAAAAAATTCTATCTGAATCATTAACAGCAGAGGAAAAGAAATCTTAAGGTTGAATAATTGGGGAGGCTGGCAGTGACAAAGAGATTGAAAGGCAAATTGAAGGAAGTTTGTACAGAAGTGGACAAAACAGACAGTGAAAGAAAACAACCTGATTTTTCATTTGGATAACTGAGAGAGGCTGTCAAACATTTTCACCTCCAGGGCTCTTTTTGAATTAGCACTAGTTTGACAGTTGCTGCTGTGAGGTGCCTCAGGATTAAAAGTGTGGAAAATAAAGATGTCATTTTGAGTCCAAGAGTAGATGACATTCAGTAGATTTGTATTGGATTGCATCTTTATCACAGCAAAAACCATGTCTCACTTGTTCTAGTAAGTGTCTTGATTGCTTTTCATTTTCCGGACACCAAAAAATGCAGACTGACAGTCTGATTAGCTCATATAACTTCCATTAATGAGTCTTCATTCAATCACATTTAAGGGACATTTATTCTTTAAGATTGAGGTTATAAACGACAAGTCAGTAATGCTATACCAATTATTTTCTTCTTTCAGCTGTCCCTATGAAATACAGAAATTACTATGTTATTCAGCCAAAATGAGAAAATATTTATCTGAGTTGTCACTGAATGTAACTGTTGTCTCCCATGAGAGTTCTACCTGTAATTGAACCATTTGGAAAGAAGCATGGGTAGTTATATTTTCCATGTCTGTTTAATTCACATTTATAAATAAGTCTGAGAATTCATTAAAACAGAAAAAACAAAAAATGAAAAAAAGAAGTACTGATAGATTAATTTAAGAACTATTCCTAATGCTTCAATAAAATAAAAAAAAATGAAGCAATGTCCTCCCCTGGGAGAAATGAATTAACTTGTAGGGAAATCTCTACACAGAAATCATCCTTTTTAAAAATATAGATATTATAACAACTTCAAAAGAGTAATGTAGGAAGAGATTTTGAAAAAAAAGAAGATACTGTGAATATTAGTCCAGGATACATTTGACGTATGTATCAGTGTTTTCTAAATGTAAAATTTTTAATATGTTCAGTATTTTGCAGCCAGAAATAGCATCATCTTAAGTGGCCAGAACCAAATGATACCATTGGTATCATGGCATCCTCATTTTTCCTGAGCTGCTTCTCCTCCCCCTCCCCCACTTCCTCCCATAGTTAGGATTCCATTCTGGTCTGCATAAAATGTTAGTTAACTAAGGTATTCTTTAAATTAGGGGTTTCAAATAAGTGGCATCTAGATGCTGGGAAATAAAGAGTCTTAAAAAATTATGAATATGGAGTTCAGAAGCAGAAGTACCTACAGAATTTATATCTGCTGCAGCCTTAGTCTTAAAGCCTACACTTAACAGTGTCCTTTCTGTAGGTATTACCAAATTGGCATAGAACTCCAAGTGGATTAACGAAACCAAACCAAAACAATGATGACAAAAGACAATCACCGCCACCACCACCCTCCCCCCCCAAACAACAGGAACAAAAAAACCCATTCTGAACTCACAGAACTTTATGGGAAATGTATATTTTTATTCTTGACTCAACCTCACCAAGATAATTATTGTCCCTAGTGATGCCTTTTGCAAAAAGAAATCATATTCCCTATTCAGGCTGTGCTTAACCTGATGGAATGAGACAAGCATTTTACTCTCCTCTGGTAAAAAAATAAGCTGTTCTTTTTCTTATAGCATTCTATTTTCCCTAAGTTTACTTTCTGATTTCTACTGAAAATGTGTTGCTTAATGCACTTAATTTCCACATTTGCCTTTTTCTTGATGGTTATAATGACATTTTTCAGACATCTTATGATGAACCAATGTCTTCTTCCCATGCTATTTTTAAAAGCCCCTAGCTCGTCTGAGAAATTTTAATTGCTTTTTCAAGACTATTTGATGTCCTAAGTGTCTTTACAATTCCATTCATTTCCTCCTTTGATCTAATGATTCTGCCATGATACTCAGATTCTATTTCTGCTGTGCTGTCCTTCTTTGAATCATCGGCAAATTCTGTGAACTCGCATTTAACCTCTCTATCCAAAACATTAAGAAACTTTCATAAGGCTCTTCATAATACAGATCAGTTCTTGGGATTCTTTCCTGTTTACTGTCTCCTATTCTGTTTATCAAGTCCCTTGTTTACCTTTAATTTTTTTTTACTGATCCTCTTTTTTCCAATTTCCAAATTAACCACCGATATGAGAATTTATGAAGTACATTATTGAGACATCAATTAATCTATTGTTTTTCCTTTCTTAAGAAAAGTATACACCTTGGAATAAACAGATCAGATTAAATATTTTGTTGTTTATTACGCTATCTATCAATTCTCTCGGGTATAATGCAATTGTTATATGTTTATAAAGCCAAGGTAAAATGGCCAGTTTAATTTTAGTTTCTGGGAGAGATAAAACTAGACATGACCAAAGAACTGATTTTTGTTCATTAAAAATATGTTAGTATGTCAAATACAGCTGAAATTAGAGTAAAACTGCATCCTGTCCTTATATTGGGTTAATAATTTCATTTAAATATTTAAATATTTTATAATTCTCAATTTGTTAGGTAATAATAACTTTAAAACAATTTTATTTCAAAATAGAAGTTTTTTTCCCAAGAAGTTAAAAGGTCATGCTACATAATTTTCAAAGTGTTTTTTCTGTACAATACCATACAATACAAATTTGTCCAAGCTAATCTCATTTCACATTAAAAAAAATTGAACTGGTTTTGTCTAAGTAACATGGAACGAGAGAAAAACCCTTTGCATGGATTTTTTCCAGCCAGCTCTTTTATTACCGTCCTTAATTTCCTGTGCTGGAGTTATAACTTTAATTAATGTTTATAAATGGAATTTTACATTAAAATTCAAGTCATGCTGTGAACATGGCAAGATGTTGGACTGGTCACTTCTGGAACCTGCGCTCTGCAGGGAGAGACGGTAATAATGTAGGAACTATAGTCTCAGTTGTCCCTCAACATCTCATTAACCAAGGACAACAATTTGATGCATGTAAATAATTTTTAGGGAGCACAGAGCTGAGTGAAAGGAATGAATTCTGAAATGGAGGAGAGCCACAAAGAAATAGCATCTGTTCCATCTGCTTTACTTTTGCAATTGAAGAATGAAGCCCATAGCTGCTGTTTGAACTGAAAGTTGCTTCATTTCTATGGGTATGAGAGGGCTCATTCACACAACTTGCTCCAGAAGTGTAAGATTGGTGTTAGATCAGTAGGTAGAAAAAGAGTTTTTCTCTCTGCTTCTACCAGAACAATGAACTCAAATCCCACTGGGATGTGAAAAATTGGAAAGAGGGGAAAAATTTCCTGTGTTCTGTATAGCTAATCTGTTGCCATAACTCATTTTTCTGTGATTCTCAAAGGGTGTAAATCAGTAAAATTCCCTTCAATCGTATTATTTAGCATTTTTCTTCCTGTGAAAACTTACCTTCAGTGAAAATCTGATGATGTGTAACAACTTCTTCACATTTTTAAATGCTTGATTTTTGTGAATAACACAGATCTCTTTGAAATGCAGACTTTTAGGCAACATCCTATGAAAGCAAAATAGAAGAGTTTCTGACATGGAGACATGTTCCTTTCTATTTTCTCCTTTTACTGAGCTTTATCTACATGACATGCACTGTAAGAGTACAACACTGCTTTAACAAATGCAGAATCTAAACCCTAGTAAATTATCATTCTTCTTACAACTGCAGAAATCACTTCCATGACAAAGAACATATGAGATATTGAATGGTACACCTTTATTCTCTCCCACAGGTTTATTCTATCTTTCATCTCATATAATTACAACTTTTTTGTACAGCTTTCTTTGGCTCTGTATACAGTAATCTTATAGTAAAAAAAAAAATTTAAAAGACGTATCCTCCCATAGACTGAATTTGAATGACAGCCGATCTTGACTGCAGAACAGAGTCATTAAATTTAGAAGGTATTTCAGGTAGGAAAGTTTGATTAATATCAAACAAAGCCCATTTAATGCTGCACCCTTTTCAGAATGGAGTGGCACATTTAATAATTATATGAAATGGCTTTAATTTCTTACACCTATTCCATACCACTTTCATTTCCATAAGATTGACAGGATAAGAATACTTAATGCCCAAACAAGAAATTCTAATATTCAGAACCATCACACTTTTGGTATTTTCTCAGTGTAATTCCATAATTGAAACAAAAATTGTGTCCTATATTACTTCCTACTTTGTGATCCTTTCAGTATGGAAAAGAACAAAACAAAAACCCCTTAAACTCTTGCTTAAAGCTGTATAATTCCTAGTCTTTCCACCAAGTTACTAGCCCAAAGTATACCAAAACCATGTATTGAATATGCAAAATTCCATCCAGACAGAAGTATTTTAAGAAGAAATTATTCCTTTTATTAATATTTATTCAACTATCTCTTACAGTGATGAATAAAAAATGTGTATATAAATAAGAAATCTCCATATGTCAAAGAGATGTCAACACATGGAACAAAATATATTATTCTATGCTACATTGTAAATGACTACCTAAAACTGAGCATGTTATTTAGTTTTCCTCTTATTTCACATTCCAAACTCTAGACAACATCCCAGAAATGCTGCCTTTTTAAAAAAGCAAACCACACATTTAGATGATTTTGCTGCCACTGCACACTCAGAAACAAAAGCCTGCTTCAAAAGATTTATTATCAAAAAAAAATCCCTTTTTACAGTTAGATTCTTTCTGAAGATTTCCAAACTCTTTATCCAGAACCAAGGTAATTGTCACATTGCAGTACAAGACACTAAGGGGTATTATGCACTGCCCATTCATTTCACAGTCCATGCTATTGCCATAAATCCAGCTGGCCTGAAGGATGGATTCACTGCTTCTGGAGTTTATTTTCCTGTATGCAGCCTTGAGAAAATCAAGAAATCTCTCTATCTTCTTGGTGATCCCTTTATTTGCTCAGAATCCTTTCCAACATATTGGAGGTGGAGGGTAGAATAATAAAAACAGAATAAAAGGAAATGGGGCAAAACAAGTTAAAGGAGTAATGGAATTTCTCTTGGGCTAACTCAAATGTTCTAGGGCATTCCCCAGCACAGTGTTTTGGCTGTGTGCTGAACTAAGTTCTATGCCATGCAAGACAATAAAGGAATATTTTAAACATTTTAAAAAAGAGGAAACTCTATGAACTTTCCAAACTTATCATCTCCCATGTTCATTCATTTTTACTTGCTAAAAGAAACAAAATTTGCTTCTAATTTCGCCATGTTCCTCTCTGTTCTTTGGGGATAAATTGGAGATGTTCTCACTGGAAAGAATAAAACAAACTGAGATGGATTAAACTTAATAGCTGTGAAATCAATGTGTTGCTTCCATCTCCGGATTTCCAGATTTATTTATTAATTTCATCCTTCTGAAAAATTATCTACTTGATGCCTGTCTGAATTAAGCTGTGTGTTGTACAAGTATTCTTGATTGATGCCTAACAGAGGTGCAGAACACGTACTCTGGTTTTAATTATATGGCAGTAAGGATATTATAAGTAATATATTAATTAGAGTAAGTAATGCTGATGACACATATAAACTTCTTGTTTTCTGCAGTGAATTACCTCACTTTGGTGTCAGATGTTTATTTCTTAACATAAATTTGAAGTATACTTGCTGAGAATGCACTCTGTTATGTGATTTAGTTGTAGTGTTCTTTGCACACCAAAGGTAGATGAAATAGTTCTTGTAGAAGAGAAATACATGCCATAGACCAAGAAAAAATAACTGTATTTTCACTCTGGACATAAAAAATGGTATTCCGACTTGGTGAACAAAGAGGCCTGACAATCAGATGTGTCATCTCACCAAACACTCACAAGTTTAAAATTTGAAAGGTCAGGAAGATTAGAAAAGCACCACAAGTTTCTTTTTTTTTTTTACATCCTTTTCTGACTTCAAGATTCTTTGCAAAGCAATACAACACTTCAGAAATTACTGGTTATGAAATAACTAGCAACTTAGGATCATCTTGATTGTTTTATAAGTATCAATCAGTGAAAAGCAGAATTAGAAATACAACCCATTCCTTACAGGCATCCTAAATCTAACCTTCATCTTTATTCACACCACATACCTGAAACTGTGCTGATCAAGATTTATTGAATTCTCTTTGGCTTGCAAAATCTGAAAGAAAAATTCTTTCTTTCATTAGTATTAAAGAAATGTGATTAGAGGGGGATTGCTTCTTTTCAGGGGGTTTTTTCCTACTTGTTCTTATCTGATGTTTTTCAACAGTTAATTTTATATAATAATCCAAAATTTCTCCTCCAACAGTTTTCTGTTCAGTGTATTAGCCCCTGAAATGTTTATGTGTTTCAAAAATAACTACACAAGCTGAGATTGATTTTTCATATTATTTTATTACTCTTAGAAAACTCCTTTAAATTTAAACAGTTTGAAAAGCTCTTTCAATCATCAGTAGCATTCCCTCAAGAGCCTCCATTTTGAGGATAAACACTCAAGTCCATGATTTTTGCTTTTTGTTTGATGCCTTTTACAATGAAGGAAGAAAAACACAGCAAGGTATAAACTTTTCCTGAAAAACACTGTTGTGTCAGCACATACACAGAAAATACCCTTATTTTTAGTTTTAGATTTTGTTTTCTTTTTTCCCGCCTTTCCTGCTCTAAAAGCAAAGTCTACATTTCTAAAACTTATAGAAGAATTTATTGTATCATATGTGGTGCTCAGGGACATGCAGTTGTGATTAAAGTTGGCCCTTTTCGCATTGTTAAGAATTTTTCCGTACTCCAATAATAAGCAAGAGTTGCACTAGGTATCTCATTTCTGTCACTTGTGCTAAAGGAAAGGTATGATGTAAAGGATAGTGAATTTGTCCTCTTGGGTCTTGTTCCTGGCAAATGAAATCAGAATTCTGTTAAGCAGTGTTTTTCACATACTTTACTTGTGTAAAGTAAAGGAAAAAATGCTGAGCCCACATTCTCTTTCATGAATAAACTTCATTGAACTGCATTAATCCATTAAACACACAGAAACACTGTTGGAACAAACCTTGGCACAGAAGGGAACAGCCCAGGTGACTTAATAAATCATCTCCCATTCATCACCTTTGACATGCAGCAAGCGTGCTCCAGAATTGGCTTCACCTCCATTACTGGGATCCTCAGCAGAGGTGCTACCTCTGCCACATTGTATATTTCCTGTTCCACATGAACAAGACCATTAAAATAAAAGAAGTAGAGAGAATTGGATAAGAAGGGAAACCACCTTTCTCATTTCTTGTCTCACAGTCATCCCACTGACTCAAGCATATCTGTTTCTGCCTTCTTAATGTTTGAGAAATGATCAAGTTATTTATAGTTGGACAGGATTTTATGTTCCTTACATCCCCACAACAGGGATCTAGGTTTCTTCAGTGGTACGCTTCTGAATCTGAACACTTTTGGCTTAAAAGATCTTTGGGGTAATGAAAACCATCAGTGTGTGAAAGTAGTCATAAAATAACACATCTTCTGATTGAAATTGAAGGTGATCTCAAGAATAAGCTAATTGTGAGACTATTCTAGACTAATGTTATCATTCTATGATCCTGTGGTTCTCAAAATGGAGGAAAGGACCTTCTTTCCATCCCATTATCTCTGTTCTTGACCTTTTATTTCAAATGGGCAAATTTTCCTTCTCTCACTCATTTCTTTCAAAGAAATAGGGAGGAGGGAACACCCCTGTAGATCTGATTTCCATCCATGGTTGTGAAATTTCTGATCTATTCAGAAATTTTGTGACCATATAAATCCCTGAGTTGCCTGGAAAAACAAGGTGACAAATGTATCGGCTCTTTCTGGTGCATTGCGTTGAACAGCATTCCTGCTGTTAAAAAGCCTATCCTCAAAACAAGTCTTTTCCAGCCAGTCTCTTTATAACACAGTAGTAATTTCTGAAGTCAGCTATGAACCTGGCTGCAATTCCTCTCATCCTATAACTTTTTACCTGGGAGGAGACACTGAAACCCCCACAGCCTCCTTTTGGGCAGTTGTAGAAGGCAATGAGTTGCCTCATGCACTTCCTTTTCTCCAGGCTAAAAACCTCCAGCTCCCTCAGCTGCTCCTCATTGGTCTTGTCGTCCAGATATTTCCCCAGTTCTGTTGCCTTCCCTAGATATCTTCCAGCACTTCAATGTCCTTGTAGTGAGAGGCCCAAAAGTGAACACAAAACTCAAGGTGCCACCTCACCAGGGCAGAGTGCAAGGAGGAATCATCACTGCCTGGGGTTGTAGTGACCCAGATGGAATTTGGCCTTGTTGAACCTCATATGGTTTGCCTTCTCCCATTAATCCGGCCTGTCCAGATCCCTTTGTAGGGTCTTCCTACACTTCAGCAGATCAACACTCCTGCCCAGATTGCTGTTGTCTGCGAACTGTCTTAGGATGCACTTGGTTCCCTCATCCAGGTCATCCATGAAGATGTTAAACAGGGCTGGCTCAAACACTGAGCTACTTGAGACCAGCCACCAGTTGGAATCAACTCCATTTGCCACTTCTCTCTGGGCCCAGCTGTCCAAACAGTTCTTTACTCAGGAAAGAGTACATCCATCCACACAATGGGAAGTCAGTTTCTCCAGAGAAATGCTGAACGTACTCCTTGAAAGGACTCAGCTATTATCTACCAATGAAAAACCCAGTTACTTAAGGATGGGCCAATATTGCTAAATGAGGTTAAATAATCAGGAATTTCCGTTAAGCAGACAAGGAAGAAACAAACAAGTATATTTTTATATTTTCACTTTTTTAAACAATAACTATTTTAAACCTTTTAAAACAGATCTAGCAAATAAAACTGATATGAATGTAGTTGAAAAGAAATTCAAAAGTATAAAAATAATATCTTCCATTACATGAATCTTCCTCTGGCCCATATTACCTTGTGGGATTTAGAGATATTTTTGTCAGTGCCAAAGTGGAGGGTAAGGAGTGCTGGTGTGAGGACAAATAGATTACCCAGAAAAAGAAGGAAGGAAACTTCTTAAACTTCTTTTCTTATATGAAGAAATATACTGATAAACTAATCACTGTGCATGAAAAATCTCAAAAAATATAGTGTATTTATTGGTTGCCAACTTGCTATATCCTTCTCTGTAGCCATCCAGACATATGAAGAATTTTTGTACATGTCCTTCTTATTACATACATCTACTGCCTGTGAAAGTCAAGGCAGGAGGGAAAGAGTTCTTAATTATGACAATTAAACCAGAGTTTCAAAACAGAAATTATTTCATTTCTGTGACATGAGGTCAATAATCCTATTAGTTGTTAATGCATCTGTATTCCCCAGGCAATCACACTGGTAACATTACAGCTGCACACTCACAGTACTGGGCTAGCATTGCTTGATAAGTGCACTGACTCTCCACTGTAGCGGTGATCTACCTGTGAAACGCAATTATTTTTATTGTGTAAACAGTAGATAAATCTCCATCCAATTTTTTTGCTGATGGATGGCTTTTGCATGGAGTTCCAGCTAAGCAAGAAGGGGTCGTGAAGATACTTCAAGGAGAGAGGGAAGGAAAATAATGGACAGAGAGAATATGTCTCTAAAAAATCAAAGTTGTCTGCTAAAAATCAAAGTTATGCAGTAAACCTCAATGGCAAAAACTCCTGAGTTTTCCAAGACTGCTGCTGTGACATGTAGAATCAAATTGAAAATCTTTATTTTTTTTTTTATTTACTCTTGTAGGTTGCATATGGGAGAATCTAAGAATGGTCATTTGACAGTTTGTAAACCTGAACACTTTTAATTTTTCCAGCTATGCTACTTTCTCTCAAAACAAACCAAATCAAAAAAACTACCCTAAACCATGAGTTTTTCCTACTCATACTGTTTCTGGACTCTCTGTAAAGAGAAAACAAAATACATCACATATATTTTTGCTTCTAATTGTTGAAATAGTATACTTGGTTGTATGTCTGGGTGTATTATCAATGAATTCACTAGTTACCTGTACTCTGACTTCCTTGTGGTCCTTTGAAGATGAATTTTTTTCCTTTTTTTGATTGTAAAGCTATTATTTTCCTCCAAAAAGCTGATTTTTTTTAACTTATAATGGATCAGTACACTGTAAGGAGACACTTAAGTAGACAAGGAAGACGTCTTTGGTATGATGATGTCTTTTCCTGTATCATGTGCTTAGACCTGAGCTAGATGCTGGGCAAATACTACAGATTTAACTTTTCTTTACCTGTTGGAAGACAAAGTAAACAGTAGAGGAATAACTTTTAAGACAGCAATATGCTTGGAAGAGAGGATGTGTGGAGAGAAAGAGGCACCATCTTTTAATTACCTTCTTAAAACACAAGAAATGTCCTATCAATATTTCCTACACTTTCTCCTTCTCTGAAAGTAGCGGCATAAAAGGCCATTTAGGGAGGATATGCAAGTCTAAACTTTGAATGGAGATTACTTGTCCAAAATTATTATTAGTAGTAGGGATGTTAGAGGGTACATATCTCCATATTCCCTTTCATGTCTGTTTAAAGCTTTCCATTTTCCATGTCACTAAAAAGATAATAAAAAAGCCAACACCACCCTCCCCCCTGAATCCTGCAAAACTGCTCAGAGCATGAATGCTGCTAAAGCTAAATCAGGTCAGCAGTGATTATTTAACAAGATGTGGAAAATCTCCAAGGATGTGGATTCTTCCTCCTGTTCCAGTGTTATGATCTTTCTCAGAGAGAAAGATCTTTTCAATATCTAGTCCCCTAAGCCCCAGCTTGTTCCATTCCACTTTGATTTAGCATCTGCCACTAATAAGAAGAACTGGACTCTGTAATCCTTGTAACTGTTCTTGAAGCAATTCCAGGATGACATTAGACTTCTTTTACTCGCCTTAGTCATATTAAATATCCTTATCTTCCTCTATCTTTCCACTTTCTGTAATCTAGGGCCTCAATCACGCTTGTGACTCTGCTGCCTCTGGTTTTGTTACATGCTTCTTGAATTTGAGAGGTCAAAGACTGAGGACTCTTCTAGGTGGAACTTTATCTGTGCTGGTGAGAGTAACATCTACTCTCAGTGTCCTGGCACTTCTCCTCATACTGTATACAAATATGGACCATGCATTCTTCACAGTGATTGTGCTTCTGGCTCCTGCTAAATATAGTGTCCACCCACTGTGCCCAGGTCCTTTGCAGCAGAGCTATTTCAGCCTGTCTGCTAACAGCAGTAATGATAAATGCCTTTATTCTGTTCATGTACAAGACATTGCTCCTCTCCTTGCCAAACTCCATGAAGTTTCTGCTCATTCAACCTTACAGTTCATCAAAGTCCCTCTAGACTATGGCTTTTTTATTTGTTTTGTCAGTCACTCAATGGCAATGTATTGACTTTGCTCATTTAATGTCTAATTTGCCTCATCTAATTTGTCAGCCTAATTTCTCTAATCCTTTTTGAACCTCTTGATACTCTGTGTCTCCACAATCTCCTCTGGCAACAAGCTCCACCATGCTATTGCTTCACTCATATTGTTTCTACTTTCAACAAAACCCCAAAGTTTTAATATTCAAAACAAAGTCTGAACACTTCTAGGGATGGTGATTATTTGTAATGTTACAACATACATTGCAGTTTCCTCAAAATCTATTTATCTTTATCTTTTTCCCTGTGATGCAGTATATGATTGTCATTAACATTTGAGTTCCATGGGGACATGGTTCTCCAGATATGAACTGTTCAGCTCTACTGCTTGTCTTTCGTCATTAAGTCCCTAATTCAACATAAGACCTGAGCACATCCATCAGCACGTTCATGGCATGTTTTCTTGAATAATGATGATGTATGCACTACTGCATTAGTGTCTAAATGGAGAAACTGCTCCTTTACTTTTGTTTGCTTTTCTTTTTCCTCTGTCTGCGTAATGAAACAAGATTGCAACAGGTGCACATCCTGTGTCACACACGGTCAAAAATCACAACTAACACCTATCTGTTATATAGGGAAATTGAGGAAAGAGAAGCCTGCCAGTGCAGTCAAATACATCCCTTCATTTCTAGAGAGAGAGTGTGTGAAAATCACTATGCTCTTTTAGAACATAAAACAAGGAAACATTATTCTTATATCTATTCAGAGGGACAGAAATTTTTCAGAGGAACCTCTACACTATGAGGAAGAGAGGATGCTTTGTGTCACTTACTCAAGTTGTCAGTGAAGATGTTATTTCAAAATCAAGTGATTTTATCAGGGAAGGAAAATATAACAAATCACAAACCTTTCCAAAGAGAGTTTCATTCTCCAGATTCTATCAGAAGTGTTTCTATACGGTATAAGTAGGTTTTCCATAAATATTGGCTAATCTGTTTCTTTTGTCTTTGAGAGTGCTCATAAATTCTAACTTATTAATGGGCAGTTTGGGTAAAAAAAGGTATAAATCATGACAAAGAAACTAGCTGAAGTGAAAAAGAAAGATGGGAGCCAGTGGGACTTTCACTGCATCATGGTATCCCAATATTTTCTTTTAAAATAAACCAGAAATTGCAAATTCTTCTCATATTTGAACCCCTGACATCATTGGAGAGTTCTGAGATGTCAATACAGATGGAAGCGCAAAGAACAGAAATTTTAAAAAATATATTTAATTGTGTTTAATACCTAAACTTGTTTTGACAGTGACAAACCACTAATGTGAATAAAATGTCTAAAATAAAATGTGTACGGATCATTTAAGATCTGTTTAAAAAATACATTTAAATTTCTATCAATTAAGGGAACATGACAGACTTCTTTGGGTACCTTTTAAGTTTGTCTACCTGCCCAGTGAAAAGATTTTCCCTTCTGCATTGCCCCCTTTTCTTCCAAATGCTTCTGAGAAGGTACCACATACATCTCTACCTTCCATTAGTAGCTGAAGACCACAGTAAGATTTCACTTCAATTTCTCTTTTCAAGGCTGTCCAAAAACAACTCTTTCAGGGTCTGATTGCTTATACATCACACATTCTTGAGCCTTGGGCTACCGTCATAGGTCTACTGCTGGACTTGCATCAGTGTATGAATATCTCTGCACAGCCGAGCACAGTACTGCACTCGTGTGCATGCCAATTTGGGGCAATATCAGCAAGAACATAGAGAATTAAAACCACATCAAAATCTGTGCAAGTCTTTTTGCTGCAAACAGATACATGTCATAAAGCCCAATTCAAGAACCATACCAGAATACATTTATACGCATCCTTCAGTTAGCATAGATCTATCCTTAATAGATTTTTCAATTGAGACCTTGACAAGTAATTTTAATTTTTAGCCACAGAAGAGTCAGAAATTAAGCTAGTAGATCTCAGTGTTTATTAAATTTAAATGATTGAATCTTTACTTGCTTTTAACCTAGGGAAACAAAAAGCAGGTAATAAAAATGAAGCTACCTGAAATATATTTATTTTACATTTTCTTACTCCATTTTCTCCATGCAAAGTCAAAAGTGCATTAAAAAGTAATATTGTGCTGAGCTCACAAATATGCAAACGCCTCTAGATATCTTGTCTCAATAAAGTTTATAGAATGCATTCCCAAAGGTCTGACAACAAAACAGAATAAATCGCAAGGCTCATAAAAAGATAATGCATGCCATTTTTTTGCTTACATAAACACAAACAAATGCAGCAAGAGGCAGGAGTGACTCTGAGAGGCCTCTTCCTTTCAAACTAATTCCTCTTATCATCACATACATTTGTAATGAATTATCACTACCTAAGGCAAAAATAAATAAAAGATTTTGTGAAGCACATGGACATTAAAAAAAAAAAGCCTGCATTCTTGCAAATTCTATGGGAAATCATCTTTACTTCCTTTCTTCAATTCATATTTGCTGTTGAGGATCATATCCTATGGGGACCACACTCTACAAAAGAAAGAGAAACAAGAGTGACAGAAAAAAATGACCAATGTTACCATCCAGCAGAAAGTCCCCAGCAAAGTCCTGTGTTAATTTATAAAGAAATGAAAATACATAGAATGATGTTACATATTCAGAGCACAAATATCCCAAGCAAATCCTTTCCTACATCATAAATTAAGGAGGTTGCTTTCCTCTTCTGTGAGCAGGATCTTTAATCAAACAGTGAGAGAAGTCAGGAATGTTCCTGGTCAAAAATAAATCCCCAAGAAAATCTACATAACATTTAAGCCTTTTTAGCTGACTTACAGAGGTCTGACCAGAATTGTTAGTGAGTGATTATAATCTCCCTGGCTACAGTTTTATACATTTTATTTATAGACATTTTTAAAAGGTAAATGGAGTTAATTCCTGTTGGTGGCTGATCTCAAGTGGTGTTTTCCAGGGCTCAATATTTAGGCCTGCCTCGTTTATATCTTCATTGATGACCTGGATGAGGGGATCAAGTACACCCTCAATATGTTTGCAGGTGATACCAAGTTAGATGGGAATGTTGGTCTGTGGAGAGCAGGAATGCTGTGAAGAGGCATGTGGGCAGGCTGGATAGAATGGCTGAAGCCAATAGTATGAGGTTCCATAAGGCCAAGTGCCAGGTCCTGCCCTTGGGTCACAATAACCCCCTGCAGTTCTACAGGCTGGGGAAAGAGAGATTGGAAAGATGCCTGGCAGAAAGGGACCTGGGTTGCTAGTGAACAGCAGCTGAGCATGAACCAGCAGAGTGTCCAGGTGGCCAAGGAAGCCAGCGGCATCCTGGCCTTTATCAGAAATAGTGTCACCAGAAGGATCAGCAGAGGGATTGCCCCCCACCATTCATCACTGGTGAGGTGAATCCGGTGTTCAGTTTTGGGCCCCTCACTAGAAGAAGGATATTGAAGTGCTGGAGTGTGTCCAGAGAAGGACAGCGGAGCTGGGTAAAAGTCTGGAGCACAAGTCTGATGAGGAGTAGCTGAGGGAGCTGGGGGTGTTCAGCCTGGAGAAAAGGAGGCTCAGGGGATACCTCATTGTCTTCTACAGCTGCCTGAAAAGAGGTTGGATTGAGGTTGGGGGTCGGTCTCTTTAATCAACGGGCAATAGGATGAGAAGAAATGGCCTAACGTTGCACCAGGGAAGATTGAGGTTGGATATTAGGGAAAGATTCTTCACAGAAAATTTGTCAAGCTCTGGAACAGGATGTCCAGGACAGTGGAGGAGCTATCACCTTTGGAGTTATTTGAAAGACATGTACTTTTAGGGACTTGGCTTAGCAGTGGACTTGCAAGTGTTCAGTTAATGGTTGGATTCAATGATCTTCAAGGGTCTTTCCAAACCTAAATTATCCTACTCCACAATTTTATGGGAATAACCTCTTCACCTTACATACAAATATTCACTATGAATCATTGAGACACACAGAAGTCAAAGGAATTGTCTGAGACTGCAATGAACTCAACATTAGAGTCACCATTCAGAGTGATTCCATGGTCATCATCCAAAGGTCAAACTATTTATGTCATTGTACCTGGAGACAGAAACAAAGATATCTAAGCTTTACTTATTTTCACCTGACCCTGAAATCAAAATGTCATGACTACAAATCTCAGGCGAACATAATAAAAAGGCTATTAATTTTGTATACCTTAAATATTATATTTAGCATCAAATAGAGCAAATTAAAAAAAGTGAGTTTGGGCTATTGTATTTTTGATTTTACTTTTCCTTAAGTATACATACTGCTGATACCTAATTTTAAATCTTTCCCTTTGATCTGTGTTAACAATTTCATAAATCAAATGTATATCTTTGCTGTTTCTTATGATCTCATTTCTCATTTATATCTTGATTGGAGATTCTATACCCATAATGGGTGCCAAATAGATGGTCTATTTTTGGTCCATCTTTAAAGTTATTAAGAAGCGTTATATTCCCAAAGAGTAAGGGTGGGAGGAGCAAAATTATGGAAAAAAAGACTAAAGAGAGAAAGAAAAAAAAAAAAAAAATCCATTCCAGGAATCATTTTGTCACAGATTAATGTAGGCAGCACTGTCAGAACTAGTTAGACCTAGATAATATACAAGTTTTCCCCCACCACTATTTTTCATAACTTTGCTGATATTAAGTATGAATTTTCATGGCATGAACTATATCACTAGTATTTTAATATTTACTACTGTATTTTTAGCTGTATTCATCAAGTCCTGAATAGATGGTGTGGGGTTTTTTGTCATTTTGGTGGGGTTTTTCTTTATGATATACCTCTGAGAAATAAGACTCTCTCCAGGATGATTTTCAATATTCTTCCAATATGGCTGGTGTGTTATGATTCTTCCATTCACATTGTAATAACTGCTGCAAAAGCAACGCAATGTCAGCCTATTTTTCAGAGTTCCTACCTAATAAGAATAAGTACTCTTGGACATGCAACTTCCATTATCATCAGTAATGGAACAATTACAATGTAAATCAGTGTGATGTTTCAGAATATGGATAATTTGCATATTATATGCGAGTTTAAACTTCCTGAAGGTATTTAAAATTAAATTGTAAAAGAAGGGAAAGACATTCTGTACAGCAAGTTGAGGTTCTTTCAGTAGCTGTATTACAAGCAAGAAACCATATCATTCAATTTTAAGACCTCAAGGTACCCTATTATGAAGCGTGTCTCATATATCTATATATAAATATTGATATGACTCACAAACATGTGTAGATAGAAAGAGATGTCTATTTTTTGCCACTTTTTAATGCCTATCCTGCTGTACAGCAATTACAACGGAGCTCATTGAAGTCTTTCCACTGACTTTGGGTTTGCGGTTTATGTTCACTAATATTATTGCCTTAGTCCTATAGTACCTGAGATTCTCATGTGACCCCTGTCCAGTTATTAGCAGAGCCCAGGAGCCTTCTGTTGGATGGATTCAGTTTGGAGTGATTGTGGGCTGAAAGATGTGTAAACAGTAGAATAACGTTGGAATCCTGGATGCTGAGAGTTTTAACCTTTCTGTGCTTAAAGGCATAGACCCGCAAGAGAACACTACAATTGACCTGAGGCTGTAGAGAAGACTTTAAAAATTGATTGGTAGCAGTGGGATTATGGGTGTGTAGTTGGTTAGAAGTATGTAATATCACAGGGTGGAAAACTAAAAGTTTGGGCTTTTAGAATATAAAAATAAATTAGATGGAAGTTTTAGGGTGGAGACACATTGTTCATCTTTACCTTCTTAATCCTTCTTCTTTATGGGTTTGGGTGATGTTTTGTAATTGGGCAGAAAAGTCTGCATTGCAGGCTTCGAGGGATCAGTTAGAGGGTTAAAAGGGAAAATAATCTAGGTGTCTTTTGTTAATTGGATAGTTTAGTCTTAAAAGACCTTGTAACAAGAGATAGTTAGTCATTTTGTGCCTTGCTAATGAAAGGCTGCTGAACTCATGGTTGTGAGGCTGTTTCACTGATCAGAAATAATAAACACCTGAGTCCAAATATGAACTACCATCTCAAGTGCCTTCAATCCCGACCTTGAGAAACCAATAGAATAAAGCTGTCTTATATCCTGATTGAACTGATTTAACTCTCCCATATAAATGAAGCCCTACAGCTACACAAGTGACAACACATTGGTATGAATGTGCCTGTACAAAAATTACCTTTCCCTTACAAAGGATGTAAGATACACCATTGCAAAGTACTTCTACAACTCCATAACCTGCCAATTTTAGGGGGTGCATCAAAATGCAGGGGTTGTCAACAATCATACTCATCAAAGAAAAGTTATACTCAAACCAACTGTGTAAGGGCAGTGAGCTGAGATCAGATTTATGCCTCTGGATAAGGAATCAAAGTTACTAAGTTGGGTTCAGTCTGTACTCTGGGGCCATTTAAACTGTCCCTGCAGGTCAAAGCCTGAACCTCCGTTTTTCTGAAGATTTTTAGCTTGAAAGATTGGCTTTCTTTTAAAGAATCCCCACAAAATCCAAGCAAGATAGATTATCTCACGGTCACCTCTTCAATGCTTCAATGTTATTGTGTCTGATGACCAAATTAATAGAGAAGGCTCAATAAGGGGTGCTGCAGGACTACCCAATGTTTTTGACATGTCATTAGCCCATCTGTGGCCTGAACACATCCTTCAAAGGACTACACGCCAAGTAATAACAAAGATCATATAATTATAGACGAAGAAAAGCCTTTGATTAATTTCTTCAATAACATTTTTAAGGAAAACCGGTGGCTGTATTAGAATTCTCTAAATACCTTTTCCTTGACTGCTCTCCTCTCAGAGTTCATGATTCCTGTCCCTTCCCTAAAGGACACTGAGTCCACAGTTGATGACGAAGATGGGCATCTGTTTGGGGACAGGAACAACCTGACTATTTTCCCTTCTCTCTGTTACAATTTCCTTTCACTTTCCAGGCTCATACACATGTAGGGCCATGCCTCCCGTTGACTGATTACTGGCAGGTTTGATTATAAAAATAGCACTCTGCAATTCAACTGGGTTGCAGGCAACAATGAAGGATTTGATGGAGATATATTCTTTCTTTGCAGTCCCATTTATCAATGTACAGTTTCACACTTGCCATTTATCATCTGCTTTTCTGTGCTTCCCTCGACATCTGGAGGATTTGTAGTCTGCTAAGTGGAGCAAGGCCTTGTCTTGAATACCTTACCATCCCTGTCTAGGCAACATACTCCTGATTTTTCCCCAGTTTAACTTTTCTTTAAATAAACTTGACAGGTTCAATATATCCTCACTGCAAAGAATATATTGAGAAGAGTAGTAAGCAATGGAGAACATACTAAAAAAGCTACAGCCCAAGGAAAAAAAATAGTGAGACGGAGAGAAATGCCTCTAATGTGTATGTGAATTTATGATAAAAAGCAGTAGTGATAATTGTGCATCTTTTAACTCAAGAGGACTATAAAACAGTGTGATGGAGTATACAGATGAGTGCCAGGTGGAAAGCAGGTCTTCCGTTTTGCAAGTACTTTCAGGATTTAGAGATGTGGGATGGAAAGAAGCTTCTTGCTCTCGTTAGTTACGAAAGAAGTAATGCATCCTGGCATATTTGAAAATTCTGCAGGACGTCTAAATATCTCACTGCCTTACAGATGTTCCAGTACTGAATAGCTGAGGAATAAGGAGGATAGAAAGAGGAAAAAAAAGGACAACTCGAGAGGGAAAAACAGCAAAACAATAATAAAAGAACTCTTTCAAAGAAATTGAGTTAATAACTCAGTTATAAATTTGGAATCACTTTGTTTTGATAGTGACCTTTCAAAGTTCCTTTTATTTTCATTTCCAAATGTCAAAACAGCGTATTTTGACAATTCCAAACCATGATATATTTTCTTTAAAATTGAAATGTGATATTTTTCACAACAGGTCCCTTTCCACGAATGGTTTCACTTTTGAAGAAAGTTATTATTTTCAGGGTTCAGGAGAGAAAACAAAAGGGAAAGAATTTCTGGAAAATCATGATACTCTTTACCAGTAAAGTACATGCTTGACATAATATGGACTACCTCTCCAGTTTCAGAAAACAAAAGGTTGGGCCCCCTGTGAATTTGAGCTTCACCTGGTAGGTCAGCCTAAATAGCACCTTAAGCAGGAAGGGCATGATGAGCTGGGAAGTGGTCGGCCCTGTGTCCAACACCTGGACTAGCCAAATCCCTGACCTGGCCACCAGGTGGAGGAATTATACAGAAGAAAGTGTTTTCCCTTTGCAACAGCTACCGTGTGCATTGACATTTATCTGAACGACTTCAGAATCTTGTCTGTAGTCAATGTACCAAAAGCTGGCTAAAGTCTGGTGACTTTTTTTTGAACTTGTACCATCATGGAAAGGCTATCTGGCACTGCTGGTTGAAGGGTTGAGATATGTGACTTAGGAGAGGTGAGCTCACTCTGTAGCTGTTGCGGACTGATATGGCATTAGGAGAACATTTTGGGACAGTTTCACAGGGGATCTTGCTGTGTTGCTGGTGCCACAGCTGAGCTCATTGAATTTTTCACATAGTTGAGTTCACACACTGAGGAATGAGCTGACACCCTTTGATAAAGTTTGGTTCTCTCATATATCACAGCTCCTTCTCTATTTATTTTGCATCTCCACACTTTGTGCGATACTCGTCACAAATATTTTCAGGCACCTCAGCCATTTATCATTGGAACACACCCCCATTGTGTACTTCTATGCCCAAAAAGCTTCTCACATACTGGAGTGCAGCAACATCAAGCTCATGGGTGGGACCTAGGAATCACTGAGTCATTTTGCAGTTAACAGGTTTTAACTAAAGCATCTGCCTTGGTTATTAGCTGCTTTCTCCTCACAATTTCCCTATACAAGTCAAAAGTAGATCTCAATATTTTGAGATCTCTGTCCATCACTCAGACTATTTTGAGTTTTGTGATGCTGACTGTCATAGCAGTTTCTAATCTCATTGCACACCAAATTAATAAAAGCCAGTGTCCCAATGGACTGGGAGGAACATCAACATGACACAGCAGAGTCTTAAACGGTGTCACTTATGACAACTCCATCCAAACTGATAGAAAAGTGATGATTTTTGCCAGTATCCAAGAGACTTCCATCCCCCCAAAATGAAATTCCACATCTGTTCACCCCATTAGCATTTCTTCAACAGATTCATATACCTTCTCAATATATGCATTATGCTAAAATTTTTATATGTATTTAAAAGTACATGGAAATTCTTTCAAAATATTCTAATGAGGTAGAAATACTCAGTTTAAAAGTAGGAAAAACTCTAATAGCAACAGAAAAAACAGCAGTAGTTCAAGAAAAATAATTTCTTGCCTTTATAATAACACTTTACACATTTGTCAATCTCCTAAATGGAGTTTCTATTGATGGACAGTGGATTAGTCTCAAAGCAACTGGCAAGGCTGTCTTTGAAATATTGCCACTCATGGGTTCAGATAAGAAAATTAGCAAAAGACAAATAAAATAAACATAAATAGTTTTAATGGAAAGCTTTCTCTGAGCTGCTTCTGTCTTTCTTAATCAACTAAGAATAGGCTGTGATTACAGTAATCATTATGCAATTAATCACTATAATTACTTTTTATTGGAATAAGAGTTTAAAAAGCAACTAACATATTTTCTGTTCTTGCTTGACTGGAAGACATTAAGTGCTTGTCAAGAAGTTACTAAAATTATGTCTTTGCATTTTTTCCTTTTTGTCATCTTATTTTGTTGTTTTTTTTTTTTAATGTAAAAGTAACAGTGCAAGTTTATGCACATCCTATACACAGACAATATTCATACAAAACAGAGCTGTGCAGTTCTCCAGAGGTCATAAGATGCAATTTTTTATGTACTTAGCATGCCACATGTGTTTTTTATACAGAGTGCACTTACATATAAGTATCTATAGTTTCGTTGTGATCCTTGTATCAATGAAAAGTCAACAGTAAATTAACAATTTAGACCCACTTATCATTGAAGTTTTGATGTTCCCAGGCTTTTCTCTTTTTGACCTCAGGGTGAGAGCAGCTCTTAGCATCTGAAGGCTGGGCTATATGTTTGTAGCTTCTCCTAAGACCAACCAGGGGACTCAGCCCTTGCAAATACTTTTCACCTCAAGTTTCAACATAATGACAGAAAGGAAAGAGCTTGCTTCATAAAGAATTGCAGTTTGTGAACATTTTATACATAGATCCCTATTTCACAGGATCACAGAATCACAGAATTTCTAGGTTGGAAGAGACCTTTAAGATCATCGAGTCCAACCCATCTTCTAACACCTCAACTAGATCATGGCGCCAAGTGCCAGAACCAGTCTTTTTTTAAACACATCAAGGGATGGTGACTCCACCACCTCCCTGGGAAGATGATTCCAGTATTTGACCACTCTTTCTGTGAAAAACTTCCTCCTTAATTCTAGCCTGTATCTCCCTTGGTGCAGCTTGAGACTGTGTCCTCTTGTTCTGTCTGTTGTTGCCCGGAGAAAGAGACCGACGCCCAGCTCACCACAGCCACCCCTCAGGAAGTTGAAGAGAGTGATAAGGTCACCTCTGAGTCTCCTTTTCTCCAGGCTGAACAACCCCAGCTCCCTCAGTCGTTCTTCATACGGCTTGTGTTCCAAGCCCCTCACCAGCCTCGTTGCTCTTCTTTGGACATGCTCAAGCATCTCTACATCCCTCCTAAACTGAGGGGCCCAGAATTGGACGCAATACTCAAGGTGTGGCCTCACCAATGCCGAGTACAGGGGAAGAATGACCTCCCTGCTCCTGCTGGCCACACCATTCCTGATACTGGCCAGGATGGCATGGGCCTTCTTGGCCACCTGGGCGCACTGCTGGCTCATGTTCAGCCGACTGTCAACCAGCACCCCCAGGTCCCTTTCCACCTGAGCACTGTCCAGCCACACCGTCCCCAGCCTATAACGTTGCAGGGGGTTATTGTGGCCAAAGTGCAGGACTCAGCACTTGGACTTATTGAACTTCATCCCATTGATTTCTGCCCATTCATCCAACCGTTCCAAGTCCCTCTGCAAAGCCCTCTGTCCCCCTAACAGATCGACACATGCTCCCAGCTTAGTGTCATCTGCAAATTTGCTAATGAAAGACTCTAAACCCTCATCCATGTCATTGATAAAAATATTATACAGAACTGGCCCCAGCACAGAACCCTGAGGGACACCACTGGTGACTGACCGCCAGCTGGATGCAGCACCATTCACCACCACTCTCTGGGCCCAGCCATGCAGCCAGTTCCTAACCCAGCAAAGAGTGCTCCTGCCCAGGCTGTGGGCTGCCAGCTTGTCTAGGAGTATGTTGTGGGAGACAGTATCAAAGGCCTTGCTGAAATCCAAATAAACAACATCTACAGCTTTCCTGCATCCACTAGGTGGGTTACCTGGTCATAAAAGGTGACCAAGTTGGTTAAACATGACCTACCCCTCCTAAACCCATGCTGACTGGGTCTGATACCCTGGCCATCCTGTAAATTTTATGTGATGGCATTTAATATAAACTGTTCCGTTATTTTGCCAGGTACTGATGTCCGGCTGACTGGTCTATAATTACCAGGATCTTCCTTTGCACCCTTTTTGTGAGTGAGTATCACGTTGGCCAGCTTCCAGTCACCCGGAACCTCACCAGTGAGCCACGAATACTTTTCTGTATTGAGGCTGGAGTGGGAGGTGTATTGCCTGAGTTGGGCTTGTATTTAGTGTTCTTCCGTCACCTCTTCTCTCTTGGGAATTAGTCACAGTTCTGAAGAGACAATCTCCTACTGTTTTCCTTCCACATCTCCCCCAGTCACCACAAGCCTCCCAGGAACATTATCTAATCCAGCCCATCAGCATTCCTACCTGTCCTAGCACACAGCCCAGGACACTTTTAGTATTTCAAATCTGTTTAATAATTTTTTCTTACAGAATCTTTGCACACCTGTGGACAGGTACGATCCTTTTCTGTCTACTTACTCTGCTGTTTCATACCACCTCAACTCTGAACATGTTTCAGACAACTATGTGCCCACTGAGGGGACTGTTTTGCTGTCTTAAATACAGCCAGGACAATACAGTGTACACATGGAATTGTGTAATTAAGAAAACTTTTTCAAGGGGATAACCAGCAAGCAGTGCGTGGCTGAATCCACTGATAAACAATCTAAAACTAGACCTGCTTGGACAATGTCAAAGCTTCCAAGATGCTGAGGTCTTCTCCTAAGTAAGTCATTTTATGTTTCTTTAAGCAATTATTCCTGGACCACAAACTTCTGGGTCTCATGCTGCCCTACTTAAGCAGGCAAGAAAGCTGTCAGAGCTAGGACTGATTTCAAGCACTGATTCCATCCAATGATTTTAAAATATGGAAGAAGTAAGGATGTAGAGAGTATTTCATGCCAACAAGTTCTTATAAAAATTTTAGTCTGAAATGTTGGTGTAGCATATGGATTTAGTTACTGAGAAATTGCCCTATTTAGTTACTGAGAAATTGCCCTATTTATAATCATTTTCTCCCCAGACACCTTTTAGAGACGGATCAGCTGTGGCTATTTTTTGTGTCCCTGGGCAGGAGGTAAAAATGCTTTCAAAAATGTTGATTGTCTTCTGACGATGAACTCTGACAATCTACTACTAACAGGCAAACTCCCTGAAATGACTGTTAAATAGAAATCCTCCCCCTTATATCTTTCCAAGCAACTCTTTGACTGGCAGACCAAGAGAAATGCTTTTAAATAGCAGTTCCAGTCAGTGTGGGACCCTGCTGGTACCTCTCAAAGAAGGTATGAACCAACACAACTTCAGTTTGCCCTGCAGTAGAATTTTACAGGCAACTGCTGGAGCATTTGGGAAACTAGAGGACTTTAACTCAGAGCAAAGATACTTGTGCAAACATTGACACATTCTTACAGAACATTTTTATTTGAACAGATTAATATTTTCTGACCTCTGGAAAATTTATGATTCTCCTAAGGCAAGTAAAAATGCTTTGTCTACACTGGGGTTTTAATAGACAAAAATTAACATGTCCTAATGGTACAGTTTTTCTCTGTGGATGTCTGTGACACAGCTGCTGATATAAAAGCTATAAAAGGTAAAGATATATCAGTAACTTCTTTCTTTTCCATCATTCATTCTGAATTTGTTTTTCATAGAATCGTACAATTTCTTGAGTTGAATGGGACCCATAGGGATCACTGAGTCCAATTCCTGGCCTTGCACAGGGCATCCCCAAGAGTGACACAATGTGCCTGACGGAATTGTCCAAACCCTTCCTGAACTCTGTCAGGTTTGGTGCTGTGAACGCTTCCCTGGGGAGCCAGTTCCAGTGCTCAACCACCCTCTGGGTGGAGAACCTTCTCCAAATATCCAACTTAAACCTCTCTTGACACAACTTCAGGCCATTCCCTAGAGAAATCCTGTTACAAAGTTCATTACTGAAGTGGCTGCTTGTTTTGAATAGTGAAGACAAGCTAGCAATTTAGTCTCTGATAAATCATACACACTGTGGGTTTTGAGGCTCTTTTTGACCCTTTGCCTGTTTCTTTTAAAATAAATATAACTTGCAACTTTTAATCCCAAACTAGGATAAATGTCTTTGAAATGGCTACTTCTTTATCATCTGTGTTCATAAAATATTTCATGAATTCACAAAGAATTTTAAGAGCTCTAAAACTAATTTTTTCAGTAACATTTTTGGCAAGACATGTGGGTCAGTTTTAGCCAAGTATGATGACTAATTTCCTTCTCTAGGCTTAAAGCTGTTTCCTAAGCATTTGAAAGGACACAGAGTTCCTGGGGCATTTGATACTTAAGATGTGTCTCCATTTTCTTTTCTGCCAATTACACTGACAACTTTAAAAATTACTTTTATCTATAGTGTAGCATTTTTATAGTCCTTGATATCAGTTTTCCTTATCACATGCAATTTCTCTTAGAAAAAAAACTTAAGAAGTTTAGGTCCACTCAAATTGTCACTAAGCTTGTTCAAGTTTTGTACAGCGTTGTCTGACTTTTACAATCTGGGGCAGGAAGCTTTAAATCTCCATATTATTATAATTTATTTTGGGGTGAACTGAGCAAAACAGCACATGATATTTTGACAGCAACTAATGGAAGCACTTCCTCTTGCCTCCACTAGCAACAGGCTTTTGGCACAAAGGTTTTAGGGTTTAGTGTGTCAGCACTGCCACACAGCAGCAACACAGATTTTCCCAGTTTGGGGTTTTATCACTGCCTGTCCATGAGCCTTTGCCCCCTCACCCCCAGCTGCTGGGCACCTGCATCCTTACAAAGGCTCACATGGAAACTAAATGATCTTGTTCTGCAGCAGTGGGAACAGTGTCCTATTTTCAGAGGAAAGCAGGGAACAGTTGTCCCCACTGCACCCCCTTAGGGAAGCCCTTTGTCACCCAGTGCTTCCTGCTGAGGGTGGAAGCTGTTGCTGGAGTGAATTTAAAGTCAAAGATCACATTTTCCTTTGAAAATACAGCTGATATGCCTAGCCAGCAGGGAAGTGTCAGTTCTCTTTCCCTCTCTGTTTTGTGTTTCATGAGACCAAAGATTTACCACTCCAATGAAGTAAAATTTGGGGATTTATCTTCATTCTGACAAAGGAAGAATGTATTTTGCCTTTGAGCCATGTAGGTGAACACCTGTTCCCTTTGAGTTTTGGCTTTGAATCAATGGGGAACTTCATAATACTCAATCAAAAAACATCCAGTTCTACCTGGCTTGGACATAAAACCCAGAAGCCTGTCTCCGGTTAAGCTAAAAAAGATTTAATCAAAATGTTTGAATGCTTTTGTTTTCCTTTTGGTGAGTTTGGGTTGATCGGTAACAGAACCCAGTCCCATTAAGTTTGCATGAGTTCTGGCTGCCTTAGGGGGATTTTTCTAAAGTGAAGTAATAATATTTTTCTGATCTCCAATATGTCTTGAAAAAAGAAATTCTATCTTTTTTTTTTAATTTATGGTGACTTAATTAATCCTTGTAAACCACCAAAGTAAACAAAGTCCTTTAAAATGCTTTGTAGTATGGTACAACCTTTGTAAGCTGGTATTTAGGAACAAAATAAGCATGTCTGGAAATTACAGACACAAGTCCCTGCACAACAACAAGATAAGAGGAAATATGTGATATTGTGTTTAGCTGCAACTTCTTACACAAATATGCACCATGGATTTTTTAAGGGGTTCTGCAGCACTTTAATTCTGCTCAATTGACACCTGCTGATGAAAGGGAGCCCTGAGTGGTGATCTCAGATTTCTTTAGATCTGAACAAAACTGACAGTCTTTCAGACTAGGGCAGAAAAAGCAGGTTTTCTGACAAGTTGGGCCATGCAGAAGGATGACTTTGACAAAAAGAACTAGGAAAAATAAGGAGAAATTAGGAAGGGCTGAGAGGGGCCTGTTTGCAGTGCTATAAAGTCACTAAAACCTTGAAGGTACCTAAAATATTTGATATTCATGCCACTATATCAAAAGGTTCGGACCTCCATTAAGTATTAAAATTTGTCATTTTAAATTGCTTTTTTTTTGCCAGCACGAGCAATATAGGTATTGAAATTTCCTCAGAAAGTGCTTATCTCATCAAGAGTAAAATTATAGTATATGAAATACTAATTACAGTATTGTGAAGAAAGGTGAACTTTCCGGTGACATTTTATCTATTTGTAGAATACTAATTTTCTCCTTTCTTAAAGCAGAAGATGCCACACATGGTGGTTTCAGTTATTTTCTCATCAGAGTCTCTTTTAAAAATATGTATATAAAAATGATTTTTAAAAATCTTTTTAATAATCTATAATTCCAAAGAAGCAGCTGAGTTTTGATCACACTTGAATCAGAGTTCATCAGCATGCACTGAGAAATTTTTCATTATATCTAGTCAGCAGAATAACATGGAAACTCATCCTGGAGCTTTGGACAATCATGTAACTGAAAAAACCCCCAGTATTTTATTTTGGTTTGATTTATTTTGTTTTGTTTTATTTTATTTTATTTTACTTTTTAAAATTCTATTTTAAATTTAATTTTATTATTGATTTTAATTTAATATTTTATTTTTAAACACATATTGCAAGCTTCTATTGGAATAGAGTAGTGAATTCTTTTTATTCTTTTTTTGGTGCTTTACTTCTATTTTCTGGGAATAATCTGATTTAAATGACATATAAATTTATTTCAACCTTTGATAAAATCAGGTACCATCCTCTTTTGAAATGTGACTATCACTGGCTGACACCTTCATTTAAATATTTGTTTTGTTTTCCATGTGTTTAAACAAAATCCTTTGAAAGGAAAGATACACTACTTTTGGCTTCAGAACTTTTTCTCATTTTTCATTTCTTTAGTGCATTTTTCTTTGCTCTATGTTTGTTCTTTGTTAAAGGCTGTCAGTCTGATCTCATGAAATGTCATACTGGGACCATAAAATATTAAATAAGTTTGTATAAGTTTTGGATATCTAAGGAAAGTCATTTCATTATGTCTCAGTTGTACACCATTCAGTTATGTTGTGCTTTGGTCAGGATGAAAATAACATTTTTAAAAAGTCTCCATAAATATTTTATCTGACAAATTTATCTTCTCTTTCTATCCAAATAATAGTATCTTCAAATAGATGAATTTACTTGCTTTTTTCCCCCATGTATTTGGGGATTATTTTTCTTTTCTCTGCACAATGGCAAGCCTCAAATATCCTGTGTTCTCTGTGTTAAACTCCATCTAGATGCCTAGCAGAGATTTATTAAATCAACCACAGGGTTTTGCTTACATTGTTGACAGCAAAAAGGCACAATCCATTCAACCACAAATACATTTGCATGAGTGTTCATCACAATGGTTCCACTTGCAATTTTAACATTTATTTTTGGTAAATATTTGGCCACTCATTCTACATGGAATGTAAACGGAAATGTACAGACAGGAAAAATGAATATCAATGCACTGGAAAACCACATATTTTTCACACTGATTTTTTTTTCTTCTCTTGCACATATTCTGATATTTTCTGATAGCTTTTGGTCTCTGTTTTTTGATTAAACTCTTGTCCAAAATTTTCCTCTGTGTTCAGTCATTCCTGGAGTTGAGTAGGCAAATCATTTGGGTACAGATTTCCTGCTTGTGGAATTTATTTCATTGCAAATTCCATGAATGGTAGAGTTCACTTGTTTCTGATCAGGAAAGAACTGTTCAACGTGTCTTTCAACTGGGGTAATTACCTACTGCGAAGGGATGTAATAGCACATAGAATTGGAATAAGAACCCATCAATTGATTTGGACTTTTGTCAGTGAGAGAGTATAGTTAAACAATTTATTTTAGTGACTATAATGAGGAGTGCTTGCCTTTACCTGTCTTTTTATTTTAAAGCTGTGGCCAGCTTGTATGAGAACACAATCAAGTCAGGAACACCTATAAAAGCCAATTTTTAAGGCTTGTTCATGCAAACCTGATATATTATTTTCTTACTGATTTCAGTGGGTGGCCTGTGCCTGTCCCAGCTGCAAGCCTCAACCTGTGGATAAATCAGATGCTGTAAATCCTTTGTCTGAGGAAGAATAATAGGAATCATATGCTATGTGAATAATCATATGCTATGTGCAAGTTGCTAATCATCATTCCACTGTAGTTCATTTCCACTTTTAGCACCTATTATGTAAAAAGGGAATACACTTCACTAAAATACAGGTTGAATTGATAGGAGTGGGAGTATAAAGAGTAGTGGTCAGGAACCCATCACCTTCCCAGGATTTGACCATACCACCATCCTTCCAGTCACTACACTGGCATTATGACCATGATTAGCTCCCTCTGATTGATGTCAGGCAGGTGAAGCAAGTTCTTATGCTGCAAGAGGGCCTCTGCTAAACACAGAACCACTTCTAATAGCTCTGTAAATCAAGTGCATGAAGATAATTGGTTTTATCTACAGATCTGAAGGTTGTTTATGGCAGGTGAAGTGTGTGAAAATACACACTGTCTTATTTCTCAGAGCAACATGTAGCCAACAGTTAAATCCCAATAAAGTATTTTTCCGGAATCCATTTGCTGTAAAGAAATGGCTACCTTGAGCAATAAATACAGACCTTGAATTCTTCACTAGCAGAGAGGAGAGTCTTCAGAGAATATATGTGTTAAGGGCATGAGGAATATTCACTGTTGTAATGAATGATCATATATACAGTATATACATAAGTATAAAAGCAATACTATTGACTCCTACATTTATGCCTTTCTGCTGAAATTTGAACCCACAGACAACTCGGTAGGTGATGTTTTCATGCATCAGATAGGCATTTATCCAGTTATTGAGCACATTACTATTGCAGAATTTGTCTTACTGTGACTTTCAATTGTGTCCATCTGCACATATTTAAAATGAAATGTGATCAATTGATTAAATGGAGAAGAAATTAATTTTTTTTAATTGAAGTGTGATGACAATAGGCAATTTGACTTTCAAACATTTCAACCTCAAATACTCCTGGCATCCCTGACATAATGAAATCTATATTTTTTGAGTGTAAACCCTTCAATGGTTGCATCAGTTGTCAAAAAAGGTTTTATTTAATCATGTTTTGTTTGCTCCACTCTATCCTCTTTCTCTGCTTGCCTGGATGCCTTTGGGCCGTGGGATCTCAGTGTAGAATGTCAGGGTTTAGGAATGCTATTCCTCAATTTAGTAGTCCCACTGAAACACCTCAGACAAGCTCTGCTCTCTCACTCCTCCCCTCCTGCTGCGGCAGCTGGAGAGGAGAATTGGAAGCACAAAAAAGTAAAGATCACAGGTTGAGATGAGGAGCATTTATTAGAAACAGCAATGAAATAAGAAAGAGAACAGTAAGAACAATACAGAGAGTGTACAGGAAAAGCAAACGGATCACATGCAATTGCTCAGGACGCGGAACCCGGTGCCGCCAGACCACATTCCCTGTCAAACCCTAAAGAACGTGACTCCCTGACCCTCTGTGTCCCCTTCACACAGGGAGAGGTCACCCCTGTATAAACCCAGGGTCCTGAACACTGCCGCTCCTGCCTGCTGCAGAACTTAACCCTGGTGTGGCCAGAAAGATGACATATTGTTTGGAGGGATTGGTAACTACTCTTCCAAATAGGATTTCCCTTCCAAAAACGTGCTTTAGCAGGACAGTTTCGCAACAAGCAAAAAGCCTTCCTTTTTCCGTTTGGGTCCATTCTTATGCAACATGTGGAGTAGTTGGAAAAATTTTGTTTTCTTTATTTTGTTAATAGTCTTTAGAAAGCAATTGTAAAGAAAACAAAAAGTTGCTGAAATACTATTTTGTGTAAAAGATGACCTGCAGAAATAAAACAGGAATTGATGCTTTCTGACATGAATGTATTACCTGATAATCCTTCCTCATCTGCCCTCATTACCTCCAAGATGTCTCCTTTTTTTCAATGAATATTTATTTTTAATAGATTGACAAAATTTGAAGGATTTTTTAATGTTTCTTTAGAGATGTTGAATCTTTTGCTTGTATTAAAGACTTCTTTTAACAGACAAGTGCATTAAGAAACATAATTTTTTGAATATTATAGTAAGAATTATCTCTGCATAGCACTCTAGAAGTACATGTGAAAAGCTGTAAAAAAATAAAAGGCATGCACAGCTGTAATTGTTTTGATTTTTTGGTAAGGACCATGTATTATGGAAGAGAAAGCTTCTTTTTAAAAGAGAGCACCTATTCTCTGTCCCATATAAAAACACCATAAAAGAGAATTCCCTGCTCCAAAAAGTGTAAAGAATAGAACTGAAAAGCATAAAGAAAAAAATAGAGGGGTCAGACAAACAGTCTTTCAAATGTTCAGATTATAGTTTTCATTTTAAAATGGGAATAAATTGCCAGTTTTTATAGAAATCCTTCTGTATTATGACGGTTGTACAAGACACTGTATAAATACTTTGATCCTCACAGAAAAAAAAACATTCAGGGCAATAGCAGAATTTCATCTGTCTGGGTCTCTGAAATAGTCAGATTTCATGAAGGGTAAAGTCTCTGGAGAGACTTTAGAAAGCAGTTTGGGGTCACATTTCCCAAAATAAGGATTGTGTTGTCTGACTGCATTTTTTGAGGCTTCAGGTGTGTTGTGCAGAACAACCGAGGGCGTGCAGGGACAGGACAAGGGGGAATGGCTCCAAACTGAAAGAGGGTAAGTTTAGATTGCATATCAGGAAGGATATGTTTGTTGTGAAGGTGATGAGGCACTGGCACAGGCTGCCCAAAGGAGCAGTGGATGCCTCATCCCTGGAAATGTTCAAGGCAACGTTGGATGGGGCTATGAACAACTTAGTCTAGTGGAAGATGACCCTGTCCATGGCACTGGGACTGAATCTAAATGACCTGTAAGGTCTCTTTCAAACCAAACCATCCTACGGTTCTATGTACTTTAAGATAGACTGCATTGATGACCTTTACTGACCACGCTGTCCTTAAAACCATCATCCAAAACATACACTGGTTGTAAAAATATGAAAAGTAGGGAAAAGCTGTTTTGATAGATTGTACTTCGTTGTGTAAAATCCACACAGCGACACAGTGCAATTTGAGGATATAAGACTTGGATCACCAGCTAGTGTCATGCTCATGCAGATGAGTGCTGGCCTGAACACTCCAGAAATTATTATTCACTCAGAGTTGCATTAGAAAAAAACATTTACAAGCAGGTAAATGAGATGCTTGACACTTCAGGAAAACAAGAGAGAAATGACAGAACCCGGCAGGATGATGTTCAATGGAGGATTTACACAACAACATAGCACTAATTCATGAGGCAAAATCCTGGATGGTGCAGGATTCAGGAAGCCAAGTCTGTGCTTTCTCTCTTAGGTTTGAACAAGCAATTTAAGTGTAAGCCTAACTCTTAGCTGTGGTCCCATTTACCTCGGTAGGAGTGTTCATACGCTTAAAATTAAGCATATGCTAAATATCTTGTACAATTGGGACATATTTACATCTTTAAGTAGGAGAAGCAGCATGGGTCATGGAGTAAGTAATTTCTGGATCTCAGGCAGAGATACACATAAAATTAAAAATATGAAGAACAAATGAGTAAGTGCTGTTTTAGAGTCATAAGTGTTTGCCTGTAAATTGTTAGCAAACTCGAGCCATTAACATGAATTCACATGTTTTCAAAAAGCCAGTGTGGAGAGTTACTCTTAATGCATGTCATAAACATCTCTAATTATCAACAGATGTAAATTCCCTCAGTATTTAAAAACAGAAACCCACAAATAAAATGTACAAAATAACTATGTGGCTGTGCAGGTATAATTTTCTCATGTCTCACGGTTAAGAGTAATTTTCTTCCTGTGATCCCTGCTCAGCAATCTTGTATGTGGATATCCATGTCCAGGCATGGTGGGAGACAGAAAAAACTCAATGAGGAAGTCTCTTGTAACATAGTATTTCTGCCCACTGTGTTTTCTGCACACACAGATCCCATTATGGCCCCATCCCCTGGAAGTACTGAGGCTACCATAACATCTTCTGCTTTCATACTCTCTGAGGGACAAATGAGAGAAACCAAGGAGTCTGTGAGGCCAAGGCAGCAGGGGAACAGTGAGGTTCATACAATTAGCCCAAGTAATAGAGAACCAACTACTCAAATGATTTAAGGTATCTTCCATATGCCTCCGATCTTCCTCAGCCCACATTTCAAATAACTCTCCTGAAAGATTTCTGACAGCACAAGAAATCGTACTTCAGCCCATCTTTCGGAGATGGACCAGTATTTTCAAGTAGTTTGTGATTTTTATGCTCTTGAGACACCAAAGGGGCTTCATCCAGATATATTTTTTAAAAAGTAGTTTTTGCTTGGTCTTGCTTGGATAGCTGAAGAGGAAGATTCAGTAGCCATTTCCACTAGTCAAACTCTTCCCAGTCCTCTGCCCTCATATAAATCTGAGTTACAAGGGTTTGAACTCAGCCTCTCAAGCTGAAGTATTGAGGGAGCAGTGCATTCTGTGTTTAGATAGAAGCACAAGACAGCAGATCCCGGTAAGGACTAAATCTCTTAGCTTAGTCACGTTCCTGCTGCCATGAATTTGACCCATATTCAATTATTTATGAGCAAATAGGTGTGTGCCTATGGATGATAGGAGAAATGGAGTATAAATGAGTCTTTGTGGACATGTGCAGTTCATTGTCTGCATGTAGATTTTCACTTGTAATTTAATAAGATTTTTGTGAATATTTGGCCTATCAACTTTGGAAAATAAATTTTGATCTAAGTTTGCATTGTTCAAATATAGTGCTGTTAGTTCTTCCTTCCACTACATCACAGAAAAGTCACTGATAAAATTTATATTCATAAGCTTTTAGTCTTAAGGAACTGGCAGGAAAATTAAGTACATGTTGGACATTTACCTATACGTAAGCACCGAAAATCCATCTCTTCCAATTCTTTCCCATTTCTTTAATTCTCATAGCACATTTTTCTTTGTGTGCAAGCACTCAGCTGGACAAGGAAATCACGAACAATAATACCAAATGAAGAGATTTTGTGTGTACTTGTATCTCTGCATCCCACAAATATTCTGTGATGAAACCACTTATGAATGCACATTCACAATTGTCTTTATTTCTTTGTGACATCTATGACATTTTGTAACTTACAAGCTAGTTCTCACCGATGTTCAGTTACAAGTGAAAAAGTACAGAAAGGAAAGAATAAAAAAGGAAGAAGATATCAGATAATTTTTTTTCTAGATGTTGGTATACTAGGAATTTCTTTAATTTAAGGGCTGTCTCATTGACTGAATATGAATCACAGATGTATAAAAACAAGAAAGTTGAAACAAAAAGCATTCTGAATCTATCACTCTTATGTTGTACTCATCACCATGTTATAGGAGTGCCATGTCTGCACACATTCTCAGCAAAGGCACAATTAGGTAGTGCAAGAATTATTCTGTAGGAAAACCATTCTCCTGTAATCACTGTCTGAGTGAATGTAAAAAATATGCCCTTGTGTTTCTCGGTAGTAATAGAAGTGCCAGAATCAATTATCTCTAAGAGCTCTCGGGCAGTAGGAACAGACATGTCTGACAAAGCAAGGGGCACTTGGCATGCCATTAATTGAGTCTAAGATATGAAACACAGACAGCAGCTCTCTCTGATTGCAGGATCCACTTCTCCTCAGGTCCTATAAGGGGCAAACCCACTACTAGAGATTAAGAACCAGGAATTACATGCCCAGATTGGATATTCCACATATGCAAGGCAAGTTAGGAGTCTCTGGAGTAATTTCTATTAACTAACATCAAGCATAGGCATGCACTTGGGATATAAGAAGAAAGTGACAGGTCATGGGGTAGAGCTGCTGCTGCTGCTGTTGTGAAATAACAGATATCAGTCTGATGTGGCCATTTTGAAAACTGCTGCATATATCTGCCCAAAGTGTGCTAAGTGAATCATCTGCTCACTGAAGAATTCATAAACTGCCTCTTAACCTCATCTGGGGAGGGGAGGGTGCCTTTGACTTCTGCTGGCTTCCATGAACAGAGATTTTCATCAGTAGCTCCTCATCAGTAGCTCCTGAAATCAGATATGCTACCCAAGAACTCTAAGGCTTTCTCGCCTAACTCATACACTTCCCTGGACTAGGTTGTGTTTGGTGGTTTTGGTTTGGGTTTTGTTTTTTGGGGTTTTTCTTTAATATAAACTCCTCTATTTAAGAAGCCAAGTAATATAACAAATTTAAACAATAGAAGGAGAAAAATTTCTATTTACAGTTATATTAGTAGACTAATGAGATATTTTATTAAGCCTGGGTCTCTTTTCCCTTCTCCTTGTTTTATTAATTGACATTCAAATAAAATGAATTTGCCTTATGACTCAGAAGAATACTCTGATCTGACAAATTAATAGCTGAATTGTTTTGGTGCGATATTTCAGTGATTATCAGGAGGACTGTTAGTCACTGATGAACTTGCTCAAGAAAGATGATAAACTCTCTTGTCAATCATTTTGCCAACAGTTGAAGCAATATGGAAAACAATCCTGCCTTGGACACCTCAGCACAGCTTTAGGGATGCAATAGATGCTTTTGTTTTGCTGTAGTACCTGATCCACCCCAGATCTGTCGAAGAAATGTGTGTAAGCAACCACGTCAGTGCAGCTGATATTTAAGCATCTCATTATTTTGCAAAACTGGCTTCTGAAGAGGATGAAAAATCTTTAAATTTCTATTTGAATCATATGGAAATCAAAGATGACCACCAAAATACACCTCAGAATACATTTGCATCCAACATAAATATAGATAAATTATTAAAGGTTATCAAGCACTGTATCAGGCTGTTCAGGGCAGCAGCGGAGTCACCATCCCTGCAGGTACTCAGAAGATGTGTAGATGTGGAAAACAGGGATGCATTTTAGTGGTGGGCTTGGCAGGGCTAAGTTAACAGCTGGATTCTATGATGATAACTGGGACCTGTTTCAACCTAAATTATTCTTAGGTTCTCGGATTCTATTCTACATAAAATCAATTTAAAAATAAAAGAAAAGGAAAGAAAAATGTCTTTCATCAGGTACCAAACTCTGTAAGAAACCATCAATGTAGCAAACAGACACAGAACACCACACTGCTTTTTTTTGTTGATCACCTTGTCTCTTCTACACTGTAGACTAGAGAGCTGGGGCAAGGAGGCACAAAAACTCACTGAAGAGGTAGATAAAATGAATGGAAATAACTTTATTTCTAAAACAAGTAACAGCCCCATTTATTCAGATTTTCTTTTTTTTGTTGTTGTTTTTTTTTTAACAACAATCTAGAGACAAAAAGGGTCATCCAGAAGGTTAGCACCTTGAATTCAGTGGTTTTTTAAGATGTAAGGAATAAATGCCAAAAGCTTTAACTTCAGATTCAATTTCAATTCCTTTGGCCAATGCAAGAATGGGAAGTCTGCTTCATTCTGCTCAAACTGGATCTTTTTCAATAGGGAAGGCAAAACCCAAGAGAAGAATCCCAATTAGACAGGGAGTTAAAGAGAGGACAATTTTATCATGCTGATGTACTTTATCAATGCCACTGCATATGAGAGTAAAGAAGCTGCTCAGGACTAGCAGGTGTTAGAAAGAGCTCCACTAAGCTAAATATTGTTAATACTCCCCAGGTTACAGAGGTAGTGGCCAGGTTAAATTCATCTTATGACGTGCTTAAATTTCTACAGTGTCTTAAGTCTAAGTCATAATATCAGGTTATGCTATTGCTAAAAAATGTTTCAGACAGAGGTTGGTTTTCAGAGTTTTTCTATTTTAATACAACTAAAAAAAATATCTGTAACAGTTCAGATTTGGGGAAAAAACAAAATATGGGATTGATTTGACCATGGAATTTATCAACCAAAGATCTTACGCATCTGCAGTAGCCTTCCAAGTGACCCATAATTCAACTAGTTTCAAAATTACATAAAAACAGTTAGAGAAACATAGTGTTTTGATAACTGCTGAATTATTCTCTCATTGCTCTTGTTGTTTATCTAATGGTTAGTTACAGAACTAAATCAAGATTATGGCCTTCAATGGCAGATGTTTTATATGTATAAAGGTTGTATGCACTGCTCTATCATCTGGCATTACATTTGAAACTGTAATTTGGCTAAACATCAAACATTTTTAGGAAGAAGATCTACAGACCCAGTGCTTAAAGAAACCAAAACCTGATTCTGTAACCCCATCTTAGCATGTCAGCTATAGCTAAGATCTTGTATAAATAAGATCATATCTAACATATTCTCCATCTGTGTGAAACATCTATAGCCCCTTTCTGTATCCTAAATGTCTTTTCTGACTTTCCATCAAGTTTATCAGAAGATCTGGCTGTCAATTATTCTTTGCTGCTGGATATTTTTTACTTGAGAAATCTCTTAAGGGAAATGGTGACATTATGTCATGTACAGTGGCCTGGCTGGTCCTGAAGACATTGTGCTCATTGTGCAGACATTGCAGAGTTAGTCTATCAAATGCTCAATTCAAAATGGCTCAAATTGCATGGTAACTTTAGTGAGTTCTAAACCGACTAAATTGCTATCCTCTTGGAAACCAAAATGTAAGAAGATAGGCAGGATCCTTTAATGGTTTGTGGGTTGTTCTTTTTTTTTCTGAGACTGGCACTCAAGGAAGTCCTAGTATATGGGGGCCTTTTTCATATTAGCCAGATGTATTCAGCCCTTTTTTAAACAATTTTATTTCTACTGACGACTTGGATATCTAAACCTGCAAGTTATGAGAAGCTTTATTTTCTGAAAGTATCTCAACATCCCTATTTTCTCTGCAACCACAAGTTGAAGTGTTTCAAGAATCTTCTTGTTCCTGAGCGTCAACTCAGATTTGAGAACGGATTTAAACTCTCTGGACAAAAGATTATTTTCATTATTTGCAGCATAAAAAGGGAACTGAGAAATTTAAGAAATTTTGGTGTAGGTATCGGAAATAATGGTTCTGGTGCTGACACAGAAAGATTTAATGTTTGTCAAGAAAACTGTCCCTTAAAAGGGAAGAAAATCCCAAACCAAACCAAAATAACCCAACCAAACAAAACCAAACCACTAGCAAACATCCCAAATTCAACAATTTTTTTTCCAGACTGTCAATGGAATTTAAAACATCAGATGACTTTGAAAATCTCTATTTATTTATGGCTATTCTACTCATAAATGTCTTTTTCCATATAGTTTTATAGAATCCCATTGATGAGACTCTTTATTGAAAAGCTAAAACCCCTTAGAGTTATTGAACATGAAAAGCTATGTTAAGGATAGTATTATTTAGAAAAAAAAGTCTCTCAGAGCTTAAGATTCAAAAATATATTTATATACACTTATCTAAAACCAGCATTTTTTGTAATATGTAGTCTAATTTCTCAGTACTGGTACTTGAACTACATGTACTTAGGCAAAATATTTCTATTTTTCTGAAGACTGCTGTGATCATGGTGAGATACCAATCAACTAATGAAGTCAATGAAGATATGCAAATGAATTGTGATTTAGCTCCTGGTATCTGTATCTGGTGTGTCTCATCCCATTACCATTTCCTTGACTTATAGCATTAATATGATCTGACAACTCTTAATATCAGCTGAAATGACACAATATAATATGACAACAATGTAAAAGAATACACTGCTTACAGACTGTTTTTCACTCTTCACTTCCAATGGGCTCTATGTAAGCTAAAATCAACCAAAGTGATGAGATGCCAGTTTATCACAACTGTTGTGAATGCCTAAGAACAATACTGTCTACCATTTTACTAATCTGTTCTCATGCAGGAGAGATTAAATACATTTTAAGTAGAATTATGTAACCTAATTTATGTATTAGGTTGTGTATAGCTCCTGTGTAGCCTGAGCACATTAAATTCATTAGAAGCTTAACTTGGAAGGATTTTCTTGGGCTTGAGTGTATAGGCAGAGGTTGCATGGCTGAGACACTTTATTTATTCAAAGATTCTGAATCAACAAATATCACTGCTCTTAAGCTTTTGACTGTCAGGTAAAGAGTTGCTGTATACCAGCAGCTCCATGAAAAATCTCCATTCTATTATTTTGTCACTTAATGGGGTTACACAGGAGGATTGGTCTCTGTCCCACAGCTACAATATACTACCACATGACCTTTTGGACTTTTTTTGTTGCCCCAGTGAAAACTGGTTAGCACATAAATTAAAATTATCATGTGCATTAATGAGGGCTGATTAATGTATATACCTACTTCGTGTCCATTCCACTTGCTCTCTGAGGGGTTTTGACAGAGCAGGTTGTCTTTCTCAAGGGACCAAGGTAGACCTCACTGAGAGCAGAAGCACCTTTAGATCTGAGCTTATTCTATTGAGCTGTCTCGGAGCAAAGGCAGACAGATGCGCACAGCCTTGCAATGAAGCATGGGTTTAAATAACAAACAGTGTTGAAAAACTGCTTGATCTTAATTCACATAAAGTTGTATCAAATTATCTACCACACATTACAATTCTTTGCCATGAGCTTGAAAGGGGAACTGGCTCTCCTCAGGACTAATGTATGCATTGGAACAAACCTCTGTTTTTTCCACATTATAAAATCTTTGTTTCCTCTTGGAAGCACAAGAGTTTGACCTCTTCAGTAAATAGGATTAAAGTTCTTAGAACCTTGCAGGCATTTGCTAGTTATTACTCACAGCATTTTACTAGGAAGATAAGAAATTTCTGCTGCTTTGTTTTATATCCTGGTAAAAAGTAGGAGGACAGAAAAGCTGAGATATTTACCAAGGCTGTTGTCTGTATCTCACCTAACCCCAAGGACTCTGGACAGCAGGTGCTGAAGTTATGTGATTACATTATATTTGAAGTAAATACAGGAAAACATTATCTTTATAAGACCAAAAGCAGTGAAGCACTTTTTCTTCTTAAATATGGATGGTTTTATTAATGTTTTTAATATTTATTCCATTGTGTTGTTTCTAAATGGGAGTATATTTTATAAATGTTAAGAAAATCTGAAGTTTAACCTTGGAGAATAAACATCATAAATGTGAACAGTCTGCAGTACTCTGAGCAGTGCTTAAGCTGCCAGATACAAGAAGCAGTGTTAATATTTCTCTGCCATTGCACATCAGCTCAAATCTCTCTTGTATTTTTCTACTAGGAAATTTTCAGATTTTTTTTCCTGAAAGGTTACTTCAGTTTCTGTAATTATTCATAAAAACCCACACTTCCAGTCTGATGTTGGGCAAACATACCGCTTACTGCTACCTGCTAATAATGATGCTTGATTCTGATCAGATTCCCTTCCTCACTGAGATTCTTCCTTGTTATTTGCTAGAACTTGAATATGGCATCAAACACCTGATGAGAAACATGGGATTCTGAAGGGAATGTGGCAGCTTATGTCCTGGTTTTTGCTGGGATAGAGTTAATTTTCTTCTAAAGTAGCTGATATAGTGCTGTAGGGTTTGGACTTAGTATGAAACCAGTGCTAATAACACACTGATGTTTTAGTCTTTGCTAAGTTGTGCTAACCCTAAATGCAGCTTCACATGCACAGGTGCACAAGAGGCTGTGAGGGAGCATGACCAGGACAGCTGACCCAAAGTGGCCAAAGGGATATTCCACACCACAGAACATCACACTCAGTATATAAACTGGGAGGAGTTGGTCAATTGCTGCTGGGAATGACCTGGGCATTTGTCAGTGGGTGAGCAGTGGTACTATGCATCCCTTGTCTGTCTTGGGTTTTAGTCCTCTCTTTCATTTTTTCCCTGTTTTCTGTTGTTATTATTATTATAATCATCATCATTATTATTTTGCTCTTTCAATAATACATTGCTATCATTAGTATTCTTTTTAAATTTCAATTTTAAATTTCTAATCTGAACTCATGGATTTTACCTGTTTCTCCAATACTTCTCATCTCCCTGGAGGTGGAATAGAGACAGTGGCTGCATGGTACATAGTTGCCATCTGGAGTTAAACCATGACATTAAATGAGAAATAATGTAGAAACTTCTTTTCTCTTGTGATATGGAACAGCTTTTTCTCCCTGTCAGATGGTTCACATCTGTCATAGACTATTTGATACCCCTGTATCCATCATATACTCTGTCTTAGATCAAATGGCATGCAGTTCACATCATTTCAATTCATCACAAAGCCAAATATGTGTCTACACTGGGACCAGGAAATACAAGCTAACAAATTCAACTAAATATAGTGAAGTCTTTGACACTTCTGTTGGTTTGTGCTCCAGGAGCAGACAGGGATTTCACAAGTTTCTTGGTGTGGAAATCTTTCAAAGGAAATTTAATCCAGCTATAGAAAAATTCAAGTACCTCTGGTCATGCGAGGATGCTTTCACCTTTTCATTCACTTATTCCTTCCTTATAGTTTGATTATAGCTCAGGTAGCTCTGGAGAAACACTAAGTTTCCTCTTAAATTCTTCTGGAATTCCATACTGAGGGGATTCCTGGAATGTCTGAATCTGCATTTTGGATGGGCAAGACAGGTTTACACCATGACCACTTTTTTAACCATTATATGGGTATTCTATATTGTTATTATTTTTATTTGAATTCAATAGTCATTGGCAGGAGAACATAAGCAATTAGCTTGATTGCCAGGTGGGATTAGGAAAATACTATTCTAAAGTTCAAGAATGCTAAAGTAAAGGGTCAGAATTTTGGAGTGAGCTGAGGTGAAGCTAGTGTTCCATAATCTTAGCATGAAATGGGGTTCCCATTTTCATCTCTCCAACAACGAGAATGGAGCATTTATGGACCTTTGACCTTGAGAGGATTGTGAGGAGTTCATTGGAAGAATTACATGCCACAAAGCCAGATATGATTTATTAATAAACAAGGAGAAAGGAACGAGATGGCACAATGAGCAAGGAGGGCATTTAGATTCAAATGACTTCATTTTTTTATGTACTGTATAAATTCCTCTGTTTCTAAACCTCAGTGTTCTACTGCATTATTCAAAGAAAACAAAAAAATTACATTTAGAGTGCTGAAGTCTTTGTAGGGCTTTCTGAATGTCCCTTTTAAGGAAAACATGTAGTAGATCTTCCTCAGAACTCTGTGTGACTTAAGGGCTTGTTAGTGTTCTTTAACACTCCTTTGTCTCAGGCATTAAAATCTGCACATATATAGGTAATGTGGGCCTGGAGATGTAGCAGCTAAATTCAGTCTATTTCATCTGATGAGCTTTAAATCAGTTTCAACTATTAAAAAAAAAAAAAAAGCAGCACAAAACTGTCAGAACTCAGCAATTATTTGATGTTTTCAAGTGGTCTGAAAAATGTGAAGTATGTAAATATAGGTGTTATTACCAAAGCCTCATGTTTATATCTCATTGTTTGTACAACCAAATGCTCATAGGCTTTTGAAATTGCCACTCCTGTGCAAGGTCAGTCTATCATCGCATCATCTAATTTTATCCATATGAAAGTTAGTCATTGAAGGTAATTATCTGCAGCCAACACAGAGAATATAGCACCTCTACAGGCAATCCATCCTAAATATCTCAGATATCTAGTCTTGAAAGGAATTAATTGCTCAGTACTCATGCCAGTATCTCTTCACTATAATCACAGGGAATTTAAGCAATTTGGTTATTTAAACTGCCCAAATTTTTTATAACCAAAGTCAAGCAAAATAAATGGTCTTTAAGGCAATTTGTCTTCCAGGGAGAGGTTTGGGAATCCACTTGAACTATGTGAGGTCTAGTGATTAGCAAAATCCTTAGCATTCTCTGTGGAATTTTCCCTGTTGAAAACACTGTCCATTTGGGCCATTGAGCGTATAAGTTTTAGAGGGAGCTTTGTTGAAGATAGCCCTCAGAATCTACAAGGAGGGAGGGATGGATTCATGCTTGAATACATGGATGCTAAAGGCTGTTATAAAATGAAACAGCTAATTGAGTCTGGAGCCTTTGAGGGTTTAATGGTAATAAGCAACACCCAGGAATAGCACAGTAATTTGAACATGACAAATTCTGGAGGTTTCTTTGATGTGTGATAGAAAGTAATTTGAATCAGCATGAGAGTCTGAATCAAACAACGTAAGCCCTACTATAACCCACTAGGGCTGGCATTCTTCTGGCTCGATAAAAGGTTTCTCAAGGCATTAAATAAAGGCCGTAGGGGGTGAGAACATAAACACAAACAGAAGCCACCAAAATGTTAACTCCAGTTTTCCCTTCCATCTCATCTCTCTTCCTTTTCCCCAGAATGAATTTGTCATGAGCTGGTTAACATAATAATGTGTGCTTTAAAATATATATATATACTGGACACCTAGCAAAGTTTCTAGGGTGGAGCTCTTGTTAAGGTGATTTTTCACTGACTTGTAACAAGCTTGGACACAAATATTTCACAAATAGGGCAATCTCCTATTTAAACACCATGGTTTTGGTCACATCAGTTTAATTTGGGTTCAGTATTCTCTGACCAAGCAAAGTTTGCAGCTCATCCCTGGCAGGTTGGAGCTGAGGTGGCGGGAGGTTCATCCGTCGCCTTGCACAAACTTGGCTTGTTCATCAAGATCAATGCGTGCCATTGCCCAGAGGCATCTTTTGGGGTGGTTCTTCTTCCCAGAAGCGCAGCTTTTGTCACATAAAATGTTGAGTCAAATCAGCTGCAGCTGCCACTCCATGCACTAAGATGACAGCTCAAGTAGAAAGCTTTAGCTGCTGAATGCTGCATCAGAACAGCTCAGCTTTAAAGCCTTGAGATTATTTAGAGCCACTGTGTTTAGAACCTTTAGGGGAAGAATACCAGACAAGTTAGATCACTATGAAAAATGATCACTAGGGACTACAATACATAATAAGGTATATAAATAAGTGTCACACAAAAGTGCCGTAGAAAAATGAAAAACAAAATTTGCAACATTCTTCCACATAATGGCTTTATGGGAACATTACAACATTACACAAGGCTCGGAGTACAATACGAACCCCTGCAGACCCTGAAATGTGGTAAGCTGTAGGGTACAGGAACCCACAGAGAAGCAAAAGCAAAGGTTTAATGGTATTTTAAATGTTATGACTACACAGAAGGAGAAATCAGTGATCTAATCCTTTTCAGAATTCTTTGTGCATGGCAGAATAGGCAGGAACTCTGATGCTGTCCTCTAAATCCAGCTGTGACCAAACAAGTGCTGGTAAGGGCAGCAGTTAAGGGACAGAGTTTGCAAAGACACGACTTAGGATATCATCGAGGTCTGTGCAGTAGTTTCAGTGCTCTTCTTATTGCAGTGCACCACTGGCATGTGCATACATTTCCCTTTTGAGACACCCCACGCTTATGCAACAAATACATTATGCTCTCAAAGGAAAAAAGACTAAAAGACTTCAATGTCAGACTCCATGAATTTGCCTTGAAATAAAATTCACTTCCCTGGGAGGTCCCTGGAAACCTAAAGGAAAGGGATTTGGCTTTTAAAGTAGGGTGCTGCTAGGTTAAAAGAAGTCACCACAAGATTTAAAAGTATTATAAAATTGCTCAAGCTTCTGTGGAGTTTCATCAGCTGGAATTCAAACAGTACTAATATAAGAAAAATAATTTAACAATGGATATTAGCTTCTGCTGGACAGGTCTGCCTACCTTGTCCTGTAACCCTTGTGTTTTTCCTCTATGAATCAGATGGGGAAAAAAGGAGAGGGTTCATCACATGAAAGTGTCATGGACATGCATTTAATGTGCTAAAATTTCCTTTCAACATAGCTATCCTTTTACAACTGAAAGATAACCAAAAATGTTCTTGTTTTAGTTTGTATGACCTTCTGATTATTCTTTTTAACATATCTTGGCAAATTTAGTCTTGAACACACATATCTCAAGCTTGAAAAAAGAAAATTGAGATTAATGAAAGCTATTAAACAAACTAGAAAAGGAAAACAAAACAAGGAAATCAAAACACATCTTTTAAAAACATTTATTTTATTGCCTTGAAACAAACCTTTGTCTGTCATAAGTCGTCTTATTAGCCAGCTGTTTTGTTAACTGAAATATTGATCAAACCTGTCACACTTCCTTTGTCTGTCAGGAACAAGAGAAGGTGGTGACCCTTTCAGGAAATTGTAGTGACAGGTCTGTAATTTGATAATCACTTGTTTCAAACTTTGTCTTCTGAAAACTTCAGAGTTAGATAAAGAAATACAATATGATTATTGCTTTTTCAGAATACACTATATAGATTCTTTTTTCTCTCTTTAGCTGAGGTGGCTGTGCTTACTGATGAGAAGCTATTTATCTTTTTTCTCCAATTTTTCATTATATGAGAAGAATGCCTATAGAAAAATCCTGCCATATTGCTTTTTTTCAGACTGGAACTATAACCACCAGCCATTTCCAACTGTTTTTTTACTGTTGATGTCAAAGGGCCACAGAATCATACAACAGTTTGGGTTGAATGAGACATTAAAGGTCATCTAGTTCAAACTTTTCTGCCATTGTCATGACACTTTCTGCTAGACCAGGTTACTCAAAGTGTCATTTAACCTGGCCTTGAACACTTCCAGAGATGGGGCATTCACACCCTATCTGGACAATCTGCGCCCGTGCCTCAGCAACCTCACAGTGAAGAATTTTTACCCCATATCTCTTCTAAACCTGCCCTTTGTCAGTTTGAATCCAGTCCTCCTTGTCCTATGGCTACATGCTCTTGTAAATATTCTTCCAGTCACAACAGGCTGTTTTGTGGAATTGGGCATTTCCCATCTTGAAGTGACTGAGAAACTGAAAAAGCACCTCTCATAGGTTTTTTAGATACCCATGAGGCCCATATTCAGGTTCCTGTTTCTCAAGGACTTTAAGATAACCAAATCACCTGCTTGTTCATCTTCCTTACCAGCACTTGAATATGCCTGGAAATAGAACAGTGCATCCTGCAGAGTAGAAAAGCTTCTTTCTCAAATTTTTGAGTAGTCAAATAACTAAGTTAAGCAATCCTTCTGTAATTATTTTGTACCATTAAATGTTCTATCCATCAGAATTTAATTGTTGTAATTAACAAAAGAAGTATTCTTCTTCTTCTCTCTATGTCACTGAAATGATCTTCTGCATGCCATTACTTGGCATCATTCACTGACTTGAAGATTGTGTGTCTTCATTTGATGAGCAAGGCTGTCACCTTCCCTGGATTTTTCTTTCTTTTTGGTATGATCAAAAGTAGTAAAATATTTTTCCCCACAGCTAAACTACAGCAATCATGCTCAGAGATTATACACACCTGAACAGCTACTTCTGCAACAAACTTCATTTTCCTCTCAGATGAGCGACATTGAAACCAATTGGCTAAAAAGAAATTTGATGTTGAGGCATGTTATTAAATATAGCCCCAAACTGAAGGGGATATTAGTTTGCCATTATACTGTTGAGTGCCTGATCATGAGTAATGTATGAATTCTCTTCAAGGGAAATATCAAAAATGGTGTCACAGAACATTTTACCCAAATCCTGCCACGTCTTACAGGGTAGAGATTCAGTTTTTTACAATCCTATATCAATCTTGAGATGCTGTTGCTTTTCACTTACTTAGGTTGTTTAAACTTGGAGTTTCCACCTGATCACTAATAAGTTGATTCTGTCCTCAGATGGATTATCTGAGACCTATTTGACTGTATTCTAGCCTTCAGAGATCAAGAACAAGGCCAAATAATACCCTCCTAAAATAAGGTGAAATGTGAAATCCATTTTATTTGAATTCATACCACAAAAAATTAGGTTTTTAGGTCAAGATGAGGTTCCTTCTATATGTATTTAGCAGAGGGAAGCTATTTAGAAAAACATCCCAACCTGAGTACCCACAATAATGAGCATGACCAGACCTTTTGAGAATGTCTCTCTTTTCCTACTAACCATAGGCAGAACTTGAATAAGAGTCAAACACAGAGTCACACATGATATCCTGACTTGGAAGGGGCCTATCAGGATCAACATCAAGTCCAACACCCAGCCCTGCACAGGCAGCATCCCCAAGGATCACAATGGCTTGTGCCCAACAACATTGTCCAAACGCTCTGTCAGGATTGGTGCTGTGACCTCTTCCCTGGGGAGCCTGTTCCAGAGCCCAACCACCCTCTGGGTGGAGAACCTTTTTCAAATATCCAGCCTAAACCTCCCCTGAAACAAATTTAGGCCATTCTCTCAGGTCCTGACACTGGTCATCACAGAGAAGAGATCAGCCTTCCCGTCCTCTTCCCCTCATGAGTTTTCAGACTGCAAGGGTATCTCAGTCTTCTGAGTCACACCTGGCTTTAGAAACCTTGATGAGATAAGTTCCAAACTTACTGACAAATATTTCCTTATCCAATTCAAGAGACATCAAAATAACATTTTTCACATCTACAAATATCTGTAATTCCATGGCAACCTCTTCTGCCAGAGCTCTGGATTGATGTCTCATCTGTCTGTCTGATGTACACCCTCTTGCAGTTTTGTTATTGCCTCTGTAGTATCCTCAGAAGCTGTGTAAAACTCCCTTCATTCACACTGAAGCAAAGCAGGTGAATTCAGTGAACAAAGAAATAACTCTTTGTGCAGCAGCAGAATTAGGTCTTTTTTAAAACAAACAACTATGACAGGAGTATCAGGCATGTCATGTATGCATCCTCTTAAAGACAGGGATGAAAAGGCTAAGGAGAAAAGAAAAAAGCAGAAAAAGTGTCACTTAGGAAGGAGTTGGACAAGAATTTTATCTGTATGTTTCAGTAACTGTCGCTTTTTTAATTTCATTTTTCAGTTAGGCAAAACAGTGCTTTGGTTTTACCATTTTTTGAACTACATAATAAAAGTATTTCTTCTAAGAAGTTAAAGGTTTGACAGAAACCTCCAAAAATATAGAGTATCACTGCTTACAGCTAGATGTGGCAAGGCTTGCTGAAGCTGATATTTTTTAAGGTGATGCAATGTGGTGATATCCTGACTCATCTGTTGTAGCTATTAGACTGCTCATATTAGTATTGTGTTCACTCTTTCCTGGCGTCAGTGGAATATTTTCCTCCTCCTTTACTTTAGATAAGCATCACTTGGCTACACTTTTTGTGTAGTTTTATTCCTGGATGTAGCCCTAACCATAGACACCCCTCTCATTACTGCTACTTCAGCTCTGTAATATTTTTGAGTAAAAGTCCATTTTCTCCTGAGTACAGCCTTATGTCTCAACACTGTTGTTCTGAGGAGTTTTATCAACCATAGGTGGTGCTGTGCTGTAATTCTTTGATTATTTTTTTAAGTAGCTAAAAGAGGCATAAAGGCCACCAAGAAAGAATTTGTGGTTATAGTTTTCAGAAAAAAAAAATAGAAATGGATGGGATTAGTTCAAAACAAACTCAGTGGGTGTTCTGGTGTACTTCTGAATTCTCAACTTCTTTTACTCTCTATCTTTCTATTAATATATTTTTAAGCTTCTGTGTATTTCTTTTCCACCACCTCTGGCTGTACTTTTAATTCTGGTACTTACTGGGTAGCCTATTTGGTAGATATCTCACAGCTTGACACCTTAATTTACTTTGTTTATCTGCAGAAAAGCATCATCATAGAAGCTTCTGTTCATATTTAACTTTATCAGTGTTTATCTTTTTGTTGATCTGTACTTATTATCTTTCCATCAGTATATGCTTCTGAAATTCAACTGGAGACAGACTTGAAATCATGAAATGGAGTATTGAGCCAAAATCTGGTCTGAATTTCTCCAGCTAGGAGGCCTAGGTGATTTACCAAGCAAAAAGTGAAGACATTTACCTGAGTCCTTTGAAACCACTACTTTTCTGTATGATGATGACCTAGAAATGTCCTGGGAAAGCCATTTCTGATAGGCTTTCTGGTTTTGTTTAGCTGAAATGGTCTGGAAGCATCATGCCATAAGGTACCACTTTGAAAATCAGTGCAATTACTACAAGTAAGAATTTTAATTTTTTTTTTTTTTGTTCCCCCACCCCTGCATGTTCTCTTTAGATTTGATTTTTGTCCCAAGATTAATTCATTATTGTGCCTTAAAACCAATGCCTCCTTTCCCCCGTGTTGTAGGGAGAGAAAACTTTGCTCAATTCACGTGGTTAAAATCAAATCATTATGAAGGAGGTATGTCAATTCATTAATGACACATCATTATCTCGCAATCAGTAAGCTATACAGTCAGGATCAATTCAGCAATAACACAAATAAACCACAACCTCTGACACTTGCAAAATGCTAACCAACACCTGTACTTTTTGAGACATCCTCCCATAACAATTCCCCAAAAGTTTTAATCACACCCACATGCGTGGGTATGCAGACAGAGTTATAGAATCACAGAATGATAGAATTGCTTAGGCTGAAACAATGAAGATTAACAAATTAAAACATTAACCAAACACTGCCAAGTCTGCCATTTAACCTTGTCCCTAAGCACCGCATCTACCTGTCTTTTAAACCCCTTCGTGGATGGTGACTCCACCAACTTCCTTGGGTTGAGTTCACAAAACTTCTCCCAAGACACTGTAGTCAGAAGAACACAGCCCTCTTCTCAGAGCTGTTTTCCCCATTTTCACAACATTCCTGTGGGAGATATGCTGGCCGTACCACTGTGACTACCCACATCAGTACCTGCAGTCCCATCATTCCCACCTGTGTGCACTGAGACATGCACACACTGGCTGTGGGTCTCTCCTAGCTGTCCCTGCACTGCTAGGTAGGAAAAAAACCTGATGCCCTTATCTTTCAATTTTTTTTGTTGGGTTGTAGGCAGCATTCTTGCAAACATCTGTGCACACTAGTTGACTCCCACCACTGCATGTTTCAGCACAGGGCATGTCCTTGGGAATCCTGCTACATGCTTGGCCAGGCTGTTTTGTGGCAGTGAGCTCCACATGATCACTACTGATCAGTTATTTACTTTTCCATCTTTTGTTCAGTATAATCAAAGAAAATACACAGCTCTTTGTTAAAAATTCCCTGAAACTCCCTCTAGATATCACCCTGTGAGACCTCAGTTTACAGAGAATGTCTTGGTTTCATAAAAAAGGGAAAAAATCTTCCTAAAAAACATTTATTTTAAAACAGAGAATATCTTAATTCCTTTTTTCCTTTGCTTCCTGCTTGGCTATGTATCTTCATTCATTTTCATCTTGTAAACACAAGAAAAGGTCCTAGCATTTTTTTTAACGGAAGAGCTTCATAAACACCAGCTGGACTCCAGAGAAGCTCTATTTTGATTTTAAAAAATATTCATTTTGGTCATCCCTGCAAATGTCATGGACCACTATAATATTCATGTTCTTCCTGCTTAAAAGAAAATGCACTGATCTGAAAAGCAAAAATTCTGTGATTGGCACTCAAGGGATTAGAGCCTATATTGTACTTCTGTTGTCTTTGTTGTAGGCTGCCATCATTATATATGAGTGTTTAGCACCTAATTGATGGGCAAAGTTGTAGTCCAGATAAGATAACTTTTATGTGGCGATAATAGTCACAAACTCCATTCTGTTTATTATGGAAGATTTTAATCAAGCCAGGAAACCTCTTGATGCAGTCAGTCATTAAGTAGTTCAATCCAGAGCTGATATTTCCTGGAAATGCAGTCAACCTGTTCATCTCCAATGAAAGGGTTTTTGTTTTCCTGCCTGCTGTATGACTTATGCTTAAATAGTTAGAAAATATTCTAGTAGTTGCTGAGGCACCTAGAAGGGAAATCTCTAAGGTATTTGAAGTCTTATGTATGAATTGCTTTGAAGAGCAGAGTTCACCGACAGCCAGGGGAGCAACAGATATGTTTATGGCTCATCTTGATACATGGGGGAGGTCAGTAACTAGCTGAGACTGTACATTATTTTCTTCCATTCAGCAATACATACAATGAAAAACAGCAGTGCAGCACAGAGGTGAAAAATGCACATGTCACCATAACTGCAGTCTTCTGTGGAAAAGTGAGGAAAAGATTCTTAGGTGCTGGAAGAGCAAGAAGATAGAATGAATAATATGATGTTTATAGGAAGGTATGTGCTTCAATGGTAACAAAATGTTGGTGATACAGAAAAAATCTTCAAAGGCATCATCTGAAAATATGAACTTGAGCAGGAGCATGTGCAAAGTCTGATGTACAAGAGGTCTATTTGGAATGTCTAGAAAATGTCACTGAAACTTCTGTTAAAGTGAGATCAGTTTATGAATCTTCTTCCTATATGTATACTGGATTGGAAAATATCAGGGAAGAAGAACTAGAACCACAAGTTAAATTGGTCTTAAACTGGACATAACTGGCTGAATTAGCAATTATATAAAAAAAAAAAAATACTGGAAAAAATCTAGACCTGGAAGAGTAAGGGAGAAATTACTTCAGAACCAATTTCAAGATGTAGCTTATGTTCCGAAAAAAGATTCTGTGAGTTAGGGTGTGCAAAGAACTGGAGTGACCAAAGAGATTTCTCTTTGCAATGCATCCCTAAACCTTTCTTCCAAATTTACACTGAATGGAAGCCAAACCTTTGATATGCTCATCTGCTAATCTCTTGCTAGCAACTTTGTCTGAATGAAGACAGCATGGAGGAGAGATTCATATGGATCCCTTGTGTGTGACAGCCTTCAGAGAAAAGCATTTTGTTTCCTTGTATTCTTTGGGGTCTGCTGGGATCATAAACATATGAATTATCACAGACTTACAGCTTAGACACTGTCTTGCTGTCCATCTTTTGCATTTCCAGGCGCTACATATCAAGCAAAGACATGTAAACATAAGCAGTGGGGTGGAGAAAAATATAAAGCAAAGACCTGGGATCTGAAGTCTCTCCTTCTATCCTAGTTTTCTGACAATTTTAGGACCTACTAAGATGTGCAGACTATTAGAAACTCACAACCCAAATTTTTCCAATTTTTTTCACATACAGTTTTATAGTGCACTTTTGTCTGTTGAACTGGGGGTTACTTTCCTCACTTTCAAATGCCTTTTTTAGCACTTAAACTACTCCCCTTTTTCTCTCTGTCCTGATGCTAAGCTGATGTTCTGAAATTTATGTGCAATTGCCAGCCAATTACCTTTACTTGTAATAAACCCTTTTCCCCACCTAATTTCCTTTGTCTCTTGTCATTATTCTTGACTGAGACAGAGGTCATGTCTTTTTCATCATATCTGAAGAGAACTTCACAAAGATATAACACTAGATAAATAGTCATTATTGAGGATGAAAAGGTGAAGTTAAATTGTCCAAAATAATTCTACGTTTTAGAACAAATTAGGATCATCTCAGCTTTCTCAGACATGTAGAAAAACTTATCCTTTATGGACCTTTGGAGAAAAAGAAGAAAAAGAGGCATCAGGTCTGCTTCTTTCAAATACAAATTTCCAGATTCTACTTTTTGCTATGTTCACTACCTCCCTTCCTTGGCCATCCATTGCATATTTACCTGCCTAGGTGGTTGTTTGTCTAATAGAAAATCACAGCAGATCTAGGAACATTTTTTCTGCCACATTTATATGATAAATATTTGGATATGTATTAAAAATGAAATCACTACATCACACAAAACATGCAAAAATAATTTTTGATCTGTTTACACAGTCAGTCAACATATTGCTAATAACATAATCACATTGAACAGCATCTCTAAACCTCCAATAAATTCAGCTTATGGAAGAGAAAATGTACTAAGAGATTGCTTTTCTTACAGATTCATTCAATATAGAACAAAGAATTACACAGTGAATAAAATACTTTCTTTAGGAGCTGAAGAATTCTTCCACAGATCTAGAAAATTTACTAAAGTGATCCAATTTATACAAAGATGGGACTTGGGTTTTGGGTTTTGGGGATTTTTTAACATCTTACATTTTCAGTGTTTCTCTGTTTTTTATTATTGAAGACTAATTTTATTTAACTTTTGTTTTGGATTTTTAAAGTTATGTATACTTATACCACCATCTCTCAAATATTCAGCAAACAACTGCTTTCAAACATGAGCCATCACAGTTGTATTGATTGTCCAGCAAACTCTATACTCTTTCCATTCCATTCTTATAGTTCCATAGGAACTATAAAATTTTTTTTTGTTTTCCTTCTATATACAGGACATGAATAATTTCTGAAAAATGCTTCCAGTTCCACAGCATTTCAACTTTTAAAAACCCTTATTAGGAAAAATATTTTAATCTTGAGGTCTTCCTCCAAGCACCTCTAATACTAACATTGCTGCATCAGTTTACAGACACTATGGCAACAAGACCTAAACTTTTCTGTGATGATCTATTCCAGCAGAATCAGATATAGATTTCAAAAGAATCTTATTCTTACTTTTGCCATTTCACATTATATTCCTTGTAAAGACTTGAGTAGAATACAATTCTTGTGTTTATCAACAGCAGCATCTAGTTTTGAACAGTTATTAAGATATAGAATATCCTCAAACATGCCATCTGCTACTCTGGAATAAAACTATGCCAGTGTCTTGGCTGACATCTTAAAAGATATGCACAATTAAATTCCATAGAAACATCACAGGTTTCTAATTCTTAATTTTAGGGCAAGTTTAAGGAAAAAAAATGCTATTAGTTTTACTTCATAAAGGGCCACTCAGAGAGGGTGAAAATCACTTCCTGTTTTTCCCTTTTTTCTTTTTTTTGTTAATTATAGATCAGAAAGAAATGCAGGGGGATAAAAGGCACAGAGCATAAATGTGGTTATATTAAGTTCACTTAAAATTCTCTGACAGGAATCCTCTGCCATTCCTCAGCTCTTCTTAAAGGACTTCTTAAAGTGCAAACCCAATCACTCATACCCAATGTTTCTAGACCCTGATCTCTCCACAGCCACACAGTTGCTGAGCTGTCACAGGTGCACAACAAACCAAGGAAGCATTTCAGACCCTTGAAGCTCACTGGTCTCTCTATAGACCAGTTTTTGTGACATCTTCAATTTAATAACAATGACCCATCATGTGCCACTATGGCATCTGATAACCCAGGAAAATGCAAATCCGTGTGTCCCACATAGAGGGGAGGAATATGAAAGGTAGGGCTACTGAGAAATGTAACATAATTTAATACCCTTTAAAAGACAAAACGCCTTGTAACATTACTTAGGCAGCAATTTTGATTCAAGTAATGTCAGTAACATTATTTAAAATCCTTTTAGATAAGAACACCCACCCCCGCACTCATCTCTTCATCAACTGACACCTGTCAAGAAGAAACTGTGGGGGGAAGGACTGCTCTTTAAAAGGAATTTGAATAATGTTAATACATTGCTCAAAAATATTTGGCAGACACTTTTCTTCCTAGCAGCTCTCTCTTTGACCTACATGTGCTTATGCAATATCCTTGAAGAAGAACAAGGAAAATATCTAAAACTTCAGTCAGAGTTAAAAATTTCTTTTATTTTAAGAGAACTAGTGGTAGTCTTAAATTACTTGAGTTTTCCCGAAAAAATAAAGCTGTATGAATGATACAGTATGTTATAGACTGTGAAAATACTGCATTTAGAATCACAGAATGATAGAATTGATTAGATTGGATTAAGATCATTGACGACAAGCATTAATCCAGTACTGCCAAGTCCATGACTAAACCATAATGATATCCATGTCATATATTCATGTATTTTAAATCTTTGGTTATATTTGGGGGTTTCTGATCAATGGGAACATACAGACAGATGTTATGTGACCTTCTAGACACTGTCCTGACAAGCTACCTGTGTTGCATAAGTCACAGTACAAGCCCTCTGCTGGTCTCTGTGTGTTTGGCAACAGCCATGCCACATTCAACTCCTGGCTTTGTCCACAGCAGAAGCTGCCAAGAGAGCAGAAATGTGCCAGGTGTATGGGTATGTGATATAGAAAAAAAGGATTTACATTTGTACTTCTTTCCTTTCTCATTGCCCCCTTTTATGAAAATGAATGCATGAGTAGCCATTTCCTATTCCATCAATCTCTGCCAGTACACTGAAGTATCAAAATTGTAATGACTCATGCAGTCTGGGAAAGATAAGGTGAACATATACTACTTTGACTTTATCACTGCTCTGTAATTCAATTGCCTATGTTTTTTTTCATTCTCTTTGGTTTTGACCTTCCTGATCTCATAGAAATATAAGCTCACATTGTCCAAATGTAGGTGTCTGAAGTTCTTTCAGTCAGAACAGATAAGGAAGCTGCTATTCAGTACTTCTGAGTGACCAGAACGGTTTAGTTTTATGTTCCAGTAATTACAATCCCTGGTAGTGAATTAAGACTTCTGGGATTGCATCTGTATAAGCACTTAGAATAAGGTAGTAGTCCCTGTCCCTTTGTAATGAAAATGGACAACATTAAAGGGAAATGTTTGATAAATAGTTACATTTTGGGTCTTGACACAGAGAAATTTCATCATGCAAAGATGCTGCCACTACACAAAACCTATGTAGGCTTCTATTTTACTTTAGGATTCCCACAAATTCAAAGAAGAAAAGAGGGCGTGTCTAGAGGGAAGTTGATCTTAAGGTTCCCTATATTCCTAAGGTTATTCAAGTCAGAAGCCCTGTTTCTCTTCAGCAGCTGGAAGCAGACTCAAAAGAAAAAACTGTCAATACAAGTATCTGCTCTATAGGCATTTAAAAGTTAGGTAATATAAATTTCTCTTGTTGGATATAAGCAACTTCCTGATAGCTCTCCAAGGATACTTACCCCATGGCAAAGGTGCATAATTCAAGAACAGTTATACTGCCAATGAATCCATGACACTGTACTCCAAAGCAGACGTGGATATGTGCATGAACAGGTAGCTCAGAACACTGCAAATCTTTCCATGGTGTTTGATTATAAAAGAGGCATGGATGTTTAAACCAAGATAGATAGCACAGTAAGAAAATAGTGTTTTGTGTCACTCCTCTTAAAGACATAAAATTGATATTGTCATCATTAATAGAAGCAAAACCCAAGGAAAAAGTACTGGAAACCACTGAAGTAGGACAACCTTTTTACAGTGAAATCAATTAAATACATGCTGCTCTCTTAAAATGCACCACTTCATTTTAAGGAGCTTAAGGTATGAATAACAAGGCCATAAAATGTTAATAACTATAATAACTGTAGCTTCTACGATATTTTTTAACTGTGCGGAACTGTAATGTGACAAGGAACAATAAAAAGAACTTGCAGACATTACTTGGGTTAGGAAAGGTTGAGAGATTTTACTGAGAAAGCTCTGCTCTTTCACCTCCTTGACCTTGAATGAATAAAAGTCCAGAAAAGTGAAGTGACCAGGTAGTTTTTTCAAGCCATGGCTTGGGAATTGCCATCATATTTATTTTGTTGCTGCTGTTTATATATACTGTAATGCCTAGAGCCCTCGTCATGAGTTGTTGTGCTAAGCACTAAAAAATACAGATTAAAATGACAATCTCTGTCTCTCAGAGCTTGTATGTAAAATGCAAGGCCAGCGAAAACAGCCTCATGCGAAGAGACAGGACAACAGAAGGAAACATTTTCTTTCTTGGTCAGCCTGAAAAGCAATGGCCAATTTCTTGAGGTTTTTTTTCTTTTTCAGCAGGCTCAGAGGTAAAGGATCTGCAAGAAAGTGCAGCTTTGTAGAAGATTTTGGAAGGCCCCTGTCAGACAAAGAGGATGTCTGTAGGGGTCCCAAAAATGTCTTTGACATGTCTGGGAGCAGACTGAAGGAGATAGGACACCGAGCTGTAGATCTGAGCCAATCCAGAATGAGAAAGGTCCTTTGGAGGATATATGAAAAGAACAGAGCCAAGGGAATTTGGACCCATCTGAATCAATGAAGGGTAAAAAAAATTCAGATATGCTGCAAATGATAGCAAGCCAAGGAGAACAGGATGTGATGCTCAGGCCAATCTCTGAAAGCTTGAAAAATGTTCAACATTCCTTCTCTGCTCTGCTGCTTGTGAGCACACAACAAATAGGAAGTAGAGGCATCTTTGGAATTATTCATTATTGTTTCAGTCAATGTCATTGAAAAAAAGAGACTCATTCTGCCTTTGAGAGTCACCTATCCAACATAAGAGAGAAGCATCTGGAATGTTCACTCTGGACAGGTAGTTTCACCCAAATTTATGTGCAAGCATTCGGGGGTTGCTGAAACTGATAGGCCAGCTAAGGTGAGGAGCTGGACCCCTATGTCCCCAGGTCCAACCAGGAGCAAGTCTGGGCATGTGCTCCCAGTAGGCACATGCCTGGTTACATGAAACAACACATTCTGGCAAATTCAGTGTTTACATGAATTTGCCAGAACACAATACATGTTCAATACATGAATACAAACAGCAGCAATGGCCTCATTCTGTTCTCTGGCAAGTGGAAAGCCCACTACTTGGAAAAAAATCTTTATGTATAGATATATAATGCGGATCCATTCAGTAAGGTGACTCTGTCTGCCCAGTAGCTGACGCTGGAACACCAGTTTCTCACTTTCCCCGTCTAGAGACACACACAAACACACACACACACACACACACACACACACACACACACACACACACACACACACACACACACACACACACACACACACTGTAAACTCCCAAACACTACAGTCTCTGCAGCATTTGGCCTGTACCCCCAGTCCCTCCAGTAGTCATGTCATGGAATTGTAGAATCATGGAATCATGGAATGGCTTGGGTTGGAAGGAACCTTTATCTAGTTCCAACCCCCACATCAAGGTATCCCTTGGTTAAGCGATACGTTCCGCTTGACCACGTTGCTCAAAGGCCCATCCAACCCAGTCTTGAACAACTGCAGGGATGGGGCAGTGTGACAGTGGTTACAAGAGGTAACTACTCTTGAAAGAGGCAAGAGACAAGAATGTTGACTCTATGTTCAGAAGGCTTGATTTATTATTTTATGATATATATATTACATTATAACTAACTAAAAAGAAATAGAAGGAAAGGTTTCTTCAGAAGGCTAAGGTAAGAATAGACAAGAAAGAATGATAACAAAGGCAGCTGGCTTTGACAGAGAGCAAGAGTTAGCTCTGCTGTGAATGGTCACCAGATCTAAACATCTACAGGAGACCAATCACGGATCTACTTGTTGCATTCTACAGCAGCAGATAACCATTGTTTACATTCTGTTTCTGAGGCCTCAGCTTCTCAGAAGGAAAAATCCTAAAGAAAGGATTTTTCATAAAAAGGATGGCTGCGACAGGGTAGCTACAGCTTCTCTGGACGAACTGCACTCAGCTGTCACACGCCCAGTTACATACACCCCACAAGCCTATGACCAGTTCGCCCTACTCACCAGTTACCCTTACTTGATATTTACTGGTGTTGGCACGCTGCCATATGCACTTGCACTTGCTCCAGTTGCTGGTACCAAAACCACAAAACTCCAAAATCAACAGATGTTTCTGATGATGCTATACCTTGCTCTGCCCAGGGTTGCTGCGAAGCAGTACTTACAGAAACCTTTGCAGAGGCAATCCTAGAAAAGCTATCTATTGTTGCATTCATTCCTCTTGGCAATGAGAAAACTAAATTACCTATTATGACAAAATTGTACTTTTTGCCTGAAAAACTATGACACAGGATTAGGAAGCTGATGTTTGCTGCTTATCCTCAGAAGCACCTAAGACTTCTGACTTTCTGCTTCTCCTATCAGCAGAAAGAAAAAAGTCACCGCAAAAGGATCCATGCACAATGCAATCATCTTCCATTCAGAAAACACAAGATGAGGAGTCAAAATACTGTTTGCACCACCACCTTTTAAAAATGCTGAGTTGTTGGCACAGTTCATGAGGCACAACCTTCCAGAGGAAGAGGGCAATGGTGCCCTGCATCTTATAGCGTGGGCAGCGGTGTCCATGACATTGCTACCTCACCACAGGGCTTAGTCAGTATTTCCTGAAATGTGGCAAGCACCAGGAAAGTATTTTTGTGCAGAGCACAGGCAGAAAAAACTGATATCTTTACTGTTTTTGTTCATGTACTCTTTCAAGATTTTTAATCTGTCATGAATGACTGCATGCTAAATATCTAGGCAGATAGATTAGTTGCATGCCAACCCAAAGAGAAGTAATCACCTCTTTCTGTAAGAATTTGTTTGCATGGGAGATTGCAGGAAATTAATTCCAAATTAATTTTTAATGGTTTAACGAAGCAATGTAAATACATATTATTAGGAAATCAATGTGTATATTAATTAGCTTACTTAAGTCACTTTAGAGTCATATAGTTATGTAATTTGGAGAAGTTTTCATGATTTTTTTGGTGTAGACATGAGTCCCAAGCATTTTAGAAGTGACAGATCTCTTTGGACATGTCAAAAGTCATGCTCCAAAATATTAAGAATAGAGGTAATCAGAGATGTTTCCATTGAAAATTCCAGTCTGCACGTAAAGAGAAAAATTCCAAAAAGCTGTTTTGGGACGAAAAATCTAAATACAGAAAAATTCCAGTTCTCAACAAAAATTTTCTAATTTGAGGCTGTAACCCCATAAAATAAAGTGCATTTTTTTTGTTTTTTTGGTTAGTTTCTTTTGTTAAAAATTTATATAGCAAGAGACTGTCAATTAAAAAGAAAGTATGGTCATTTCTAAGCCTTTTTAAGCCATGTAATTCATAAATCAGAATAAAATTCTTTAGAAGACAAAACTCAATCTTTTTAAAGTCATCTCTAGCATTCCTGGAACCACTTAAGTGAATAGTTCTGACCGTTTAGAGGAGATCTCAGCACCAATTCTAATATCTGTACCTAGATACGTTGCAGTATTCAAGCAGCACTGCCTCCAGACTTATGCTTATTCTTTTGTTTCTGATGTTTTAACTGCAGAACCAAGTGGAAAGGACACATCTCCTTCCACTGTGTTGAAATACCCATCAGGCAAAAGAAAGCTTGAAGGATGCACACCCACACCTTCCCACTTTGAATCCAGAACTTTACTCCTAGAAAAGTGAAGTTTCATAAAATCCAGCAAATTATTTACTAAATGTCAGCTGAAAAGAGTAGGAGGGCCAGTTTTCACCTCTGAAAACACCAGGGGAAATAAAATAGAGGGGAAAAAACAAGCATGCAAATCTGGCAATTAAAGATGATGAAAAGGAAATAAGAGAAGACCTGGTCCTCTTTATCAGAAAACAAATCTAGCTGTTATTAGAGTAGTCTCAGGTCAGTTGGGATACTCAAGACCCCTAGTGTATTAAGGAACAGGGCCAGCAAATGAAGGTATTGTAGAGGGAGAAATTCACATTTGAGGTTGACACTTGAGTGCAGGAATATGCCCCTGCCTAGTGACACTGGGCTCATTTCACACAACTTGGAACCTCCAAGAATGCAATTGAACTCATCACACACATCCAGAAAAGGTCAGATGAATCACAGCAAAGAAATATCTCTCTCCAGTGAGAAAAAAATTATCTTTAGTGACCAGCTAAGGTGGCAGACACACCACAGACAGATACAGATGACACCAGTCTCAGCCTTTCATCTTCAAACACTCAAAACAAATTGTCAACTACAACTGAAGTAAAATTTTATATTTTTTTTACAATGCTTTCTATCTTCCTATAGAACTGAACACCCTGCAATTGCGCTGTGTAAAACATCTCATTAACCTCCAAGGGTAGTGATTTCTTATTCAGTAGTAATTAGGTGAGTTTATACTGTGGAAAAGTTAGGGATGGACATTTAGCAATTCTGCAATGGGAACAAAAATTTGAGCAAGGAAATGTCTCCAATTTCTAATCAGGATGGATTTAGGACAGATATAAGTCTCATGCTTCAGGGTCACATATTCAAACTTTGCTTAGTGCAGGCAAGCTGTTACTAAGTACAGACTAAAATGAAATCATTTGCCATTATTATTTAATTCTTCATTGCTCTGTATCAAAACTACCTCCACACTGCTAATGACATCACTTGCTAACCCACACATGCCACTGTTCTGCCCATAAATTAAAATATGATGCAGTAGTTTGTGGTTCCACTTTGCACTATTGGCTACATAGCCCGTCTGAGGTACAGATGTAAGTCTCTAAAAATAGTATGTGTTAAATCTGTAGATTATATCTATAGATTATTCTAACATAGGATCATATTTTGCACCTGGGAAAAGTGGAAAAATCCCATGTCTGACATAACAAGCGTGTCATATGTTATAAGGGCATATAATAACCACGGCACAGGGGAGTGGCTTCAAACTGAAGGAGGGTGGGTTTAGATTAGATACTAGGAAGAAATTCTTCACTGTGAGGGTGCTGAGGCATTGGAACAGCTTGTCCAGAGAAGATGTGGCTGTCACATCCCTGGAAGTGTTCAAGGCCATGTTGAGTAGGGCTCTGAGGAACCAGATCTAGTGGAAGGTGTCCATGTCCATGGCAAGGTGGTTGAAACTAGAGGATTACTAAGATCACTTCCAGTCCAAACCATTCTATAATTCTATAAATGGAATGTCTGTACATATGCAGATCAACTGCACCTATGCTACAGTTGATTATTTGGACATTCTGTGTGTTAAAAAAAGTGAAAAGCTGCTGTTCTATGTTGGTCCATTACAAAACTATAATAAATCAAGTTGCAAAATTAAGATGAGTTTTATGTAAAAAATATTTAATTTTACTTGGATTTATATATTCACAGAGGACAATTTTATAAAAATCCTCTTTAATTACAACAGCAAATTCTTTAATGCAACTACCAGCAATCTATCAGTTAATGGCTTATTGTTGTGTTTGTTTTCCTCAGATGGTGTGGGTCCTTGGTATATATCAGGCAGACTGCATAGTTGCCACCAATTTCAGAAAAGTTGTAATCAGCCTTTTAATCAATTTTCATAGATTTGGGTTTTAATATCAATGAAGCACTACTGTCTCCCTACTTTTTTCTCTATCATGGTTCTAAGAAAAATATTTGCTTGGGGGATATCTTTTCTGAACTTACTGGGATGTATTCCTAGGACACATTGAAAGGATGGAGAGAAGGGGGAGTGACCAAAATGAGTCCATTCAATTGAAAGAAAAGAAAAGCAAGAACTTTGTCTGAAATGCACGAACTCAAAAAATAAATGAAGTGCTCCAGCACTTTCTTTCAAAGAGTCTTCACTCTAAGAAGAAATGTGTGATTTAACCTCCAATAGCCAATCTTTTTTCTTTTTTTGAGTAAACTTTGATGAAACTAAATATCAATTTCATAAAATTTCACTGTTGGTATTGCCTGCAGCATTTTGTTTGGTAATATTGTCACTCTTGATGTCCTTCAGAGGAAAAATTAATTTTTAAATATACTGGCTTACCTACTTGCAGACAGTAGGTAAGGGTGTACCCTTCCATAAAGAATATATTTTAGCCTTTACTTCTCATATGTCATTATTGACAATAAAAGGAAAAATAAATCTTATATCTTTTTGGTATCAAATACATTCCAAAAAACTGTGTTAAGTTACTTCTGGTGCTAAAGAGAGTTTTGCAGCTGGCCAAAAGTGATGCAGCATTTGAGGTATGCCTGATAAATCATTTTGCATCTTTCTCACCCATGTCCTTCAGGATAGGCTTCTGTTTCTTAAACTAAGTAGTCTAGTATTATAAAAGATTCCCTGGGATATCCCATTAGGTTTTGAATTGCTGTTCCAGACATTGTGCAGTCATGTTTACCCGCTGCATGGGAATGTTTTGGATAACGTGGCATGTCTAAAGCGCCACTTCAGTATTTAGGCAATTGAATTCTTTCCCCTCTTTCCAATCCAGTGCTGTAATAGCATCCTTATCAGCAATAAAATTTATGAACTGAATGATGAGAAGCATAAATTCACACTGGGTGGGGAGAAGAAACTCTAAGAGGTGATAATCTCAATATTTATATACAATCCATGAAGGCTGAGCAGCTACAGCCCCTCTGTCTGCCTTCAAGCTTTTTCAGAGCTTGGAGCACACCCCATGATATGAAAAGAAATTATCTCTTTCTAATTATTCTTATAGAGTTTCTCCATGTGACATTAACCTGCGTGTTACTGCCGGTGTCTTTTCCTTTGAGGAAAGACTTGAAATTAAAGAAATAAAATATGATAAGGATCTTGTACCATCATACAAGCAACCTGTAGTCCTACTTGTCATATAAATTTCACTCTTTACTTTTACTCTTGTCTTATGGTTGATTGTTCATATACAATGATTCTGAGATTTTTCATGCACTTATTTATATGCTGTGTCCATGGCTATATAGGCTTTCAGAGCATCTTCAGTGATTCCTTTAAGAGAAAAGGTCAAGTCAAAGAATTCTCTCCTTATAAGTATTATAGTACCCACAATATTGCAAAAGTTTTATCACATGCTTTGGCCTTCAGATAGAGATGAGGAAAATAAAGGTATCCTTCTGCCCCCACAAGCAATGGGCTGTATTTGGATCATATTTGTCCCAAGAAACCTATGCATGACCATAAGAAGTGCATTAATTGACATTTTGTGGCCTGCAATGGATGGAAAATCTACCCTAATAACAACTAATTTAGTGATTTCTTCTGGCTAGGGCATATTCAAAGCAGAGAATGGTTTAAATATGCCCATGCGTATATATATATGGTTTTTGGTTTTTTCATGGGAAAGGGTGAAAATCTTGTAGAATTATCTTAATAGTATTTAAATTTGGACAAACAACCAAACTGTCTCTCATGATTCAATGCTTATAGGCTTTGCTCCTGTGGTGAGAGATTTCTTGGTGTAGGAGAGTCAGTACTGCCAAATACCTAAGTCTAGAAAATTAAAATTTCAAAATTTTCCTTTTGTTCCAGTACATGGGACAATATAAGCCACATTAAGAAAGATTTCTAAACTTTTTGATTTTATGTGCATGTAGTCTTGTAAATTATTTGCACTTAATACTTCCAAAGCACTTTCATTTTTAATGAATGTCATCTAAAATAAATTGGGGTGTATATATACAGCTTCTTCTCTACAAATCACTGGCCTAATCTAAGTATGGAGGTATACAGCTGGAGAAGTCCTTCCTGCTTTACAAACTGAGAAATTAAAATAAATAGGGATGGTCACACCTCTGGGCATGTTCTGCTACAACAATTTTTCAAAATGTGTTAATGCACAGAAAAAAGCCATGAAAATTACCAAGAAAATAAAATCCAGAGCCCAAAACTCTTCCTGTTCAACTGTAATCAGCTAGGTAGGCCTAATGACCAAATAAAGGGAAAGGAAATGCTGCATTCATACTACTTGATCATGGAGAGGAGGGCAGGATTTGGTTAGTTACATATAGGCCTTGGGTGACAGGTCAGCTGTGCAGCACATCGCAGCTGGACTCCAGCCCCTCCTCTGTGGGTGTCAGGGCTCCTTGTGTCTTGTCTTTCTTATGGAGAACATCCATATGATGGATGGGAGGCATCCTTTGCCCAGAACCCTGCTGGGAATTCCCTGCAGCCCAAGAAGAGGTACAGAGGATCCTGGGATCAGTTCAATGTCTGTTATGTCCTTTCACTGAATGTGGTTGAGAAACAGATGAGGAGGCTGCATTGCAGACTGTTGGAAAGTTATTTCTTCCAGAAGAGCAGCAGAGCTGGATGGGGCAAACCAGGAGAGAAATGGCCTTCTGCATGCACTGGGAGCCACTGGGGCAAACACAGAACCAGGGGCAGAAAGATGAAGAGGACAAGAAGCCTCTTAACCCAGAGCTTGTAGAGGGAAGTTGGGAAGAAAGGGGTCTCCCTATGGAACAGATCAACAGAGGGGTGTTTTATTTCAAATTCTTTTCCATTTTACTAAACAAGTTCTGTGGCTTCTCTGTTTTACAAAGTTTGATGATCACCTTGATATTCTTATAAAAGTTAGGTCTAGATTTGCCAAGCCCCTTTGGGGTTCTGGGGGCCCTCTGTTTAAGAAGAAGGCGTTGACAGGCTCAGCTTTAAGTCCTGGCTGACTCTGGGACTCATCAAAGACACTTTCCAGACCCAAAGAGAAAATTACCCCCTGAAGCAGGAGGCCATAAAGTCACTATAAATATCTCCATTTGCCGCACACCTTTTCTTCTCTCTGCCTCCTGTCCTTTGCTTGTCAGCTCTTAGTCTCCTTTACCTGCCTAGCACTGCTTCTTCAGTACCCCAAGAAGTCAGGTTTGCCTAGGAATTAAGATATAAGCAATAAAGTTCCTATCACATTTATTCTATAGCCTACCTTATAGTCTTACACTGCTCTGAGATAAGATGAATGATTACATAAAGCGAGGGGTTGTTTCAAGTGAGTCTCTCGGGAGCCCCGGATATTCCTGAACCAATCTGGGGTGGTTGCTACAGAGAATCATTAACCCGTCATTACAGAATAAATAACATGAGAGTCAGGAGAAGGTCATACCAATCCTGTCTCTTTTCGTAAACTATCTTTAAAGTGTCTGGTCAATGTCACGTCTCACCTGCTCACCTACACAGCCGTTTGCATTTCTGCTCTATCTGCTTATCCCGCAGTGCAGTAAATCTGCAAAGCAATGCCATCCCTGTCATGCAGCTTTAGCATTGCCCTGTACCCTCAGTGCCTGCCCAGACAGCTAATCTGTGTAAGAAAAGTCTTCATTATTTCTAATGAAGGAGTTTAAATTTAAAGAAGAATAATGTTATCATTACTATTTAAATTCTTTATTACCTCATTTTTAATACAAACAAATGGGCAGTGGTTACTGAGCTAAGAATTTCAAGATGATATTTAGCCACAGAAAATACACATTTGCAATAAAAAATAACTTTTCTTCCATTCTTGATCATTGCAATTTCCCTTCAGATTTTCCAAGCAATTTTCCTGTTTGTGTTACAGTATTTTATAGCCAATATCACTGTCAAAGTTGCAAAGTGCTTGCATTTAAAATTATCTCTCCTGGCAGATGCACCTGAAACAGATGCAAACTGTTCCTCAAAAGAACTAAATATCTTGGTCTTTTCCCTTTTATTTACACAGGGGAAATGGCTTTCACCAGCCTTTTCTGGCAAAAAGCTTTTTTATCCTTTTCTTTCAAAGGTCATATTTGTATGAAACTAAAGCAGTCCCTTAGGACAAGGAGGAACACAAGTTCCTGCCTGTCTAAACTTGGTCATTGAACAGACATATCAGTCCATAAAGCCAGTGTAGTTTGGAAATCTGATCTGTTTTAACAACAGAAGGCTGTATTTAGTTACAACTGGACCAAGTTTAGCAGTTGGGCTGGGGAGCAAAATTTCATTGTTATTTATAAAAACACCCAAAACATGATGTGCAGTGTATTGTGCATCTGCCTAATGTCAAATAATCTGCACTCCATAGAAGTTTCCATTCTTGTTGCTCAGCAGATAATGGCAGATAAACAGGTGGTACAGGGAATGGGGTTTTTGAGGTTAGAGAGAGATTTGGGAGTGGGGAGTGATAATTTGTAAGGTACTTAGACTATTCACAAGATTCAAAGTTTGAGGGAATTGATAATGGTTGGACTCAATGTTCTTGGAGGTATTTTCCAACCTATATGGTTCTCTGATTCTATTCTATTAAAAACCTGAAGAGAAAAACCTTTAAAAATTCCAAATACTGATGTCTGCTATAATTCCAGTTTCTTTGTCTCCCAGCTAGAATTCTATTTTGGAAATTAATCATTTCAAAATAGTGATGGCATTTGAAATGGAGGAAAAATGCTAAAATGGATAGTACAACTTTCAGTTAAAACAAAAGATTTTTACTGGCTTGAATGTTATTTCCAAAGGAAATACGCATTACTTGGTAAGAAAGTGTGCATTTTGGTTTGGTCCAAAAAGGATACATAGTGACTTTGCATATATGCATATAAATGTTATGTATATATAATATTTATTCATTTATTTATTTATATCTGGGTATCAAGAGTAACAGTCTCTCATCTCTAGGCTGCAAGTAAATGCAAATGTTATGAGCACACGAGATGGGGGGAGGGAATTTGGAACCCAGTTCAAGTGTGTCAGCTTTGGGAAGGCATGAGCTCCATTCAGAACAATGCCTGCCTCTAACCTCTGGATGCACAGATATCTACAGAGCCAACTTGTTGAATCCATCAAACAATGCTTCCATTTATCCCTTTGATGGTGAATTGTCACTGAAATAGAGACTTTGGCTAAATAGCTATGTACAGCTGGCAGCTAATGCAGCGTTGTCTGTACCAGCCTGAACAAGGTTTAATGGAGCTTTATTGCTTTTCATAGAGTTCTATTGTTTTCAGGTCTATTGTCCTACAGTATCTACTAGGATTATTTTAGATACTTTTGACACTTTTTGTTAAAAGGAAAAGACACCTGCTAGTCCTTGAGACCTGAGGATTTCTTCTTTCCTAGACTGCTGGATATAAGGCTGCTGTTTTTTTCCATTTTGGGGTCCATCCATGATCAGGGAAGAATGTACAATCCCATGCACACACTGTGTGTGAACAGACCAGCACAAACAGGGAACCATACCTTTAACAACACCTGCAGAAACAGAAGCACTGTAATGTCACATGGGCTTCAGTAGTATTGATGGCCCTGTCCTGTGCTTTCCTCTCCAGCTGGTCAGGCTTCAAGGTTATTCCCACCTCATATTCCACTGCTTTTCTGTTTTAGCATGCTGGTTCTTTCACCGCTTTTGTCTCTTCACAAATGAACAATCTGCACACAGTTGTTTCTCTCTATTGGCCCCAGTTCTGACAAATCTGAACTCAAATATTGTATTTCTGCTATAGTTGTTCATGTAATCTCAGCCCTAACCAGTTTTACTCCTGCTGCTGTGTGTACATTGTGTGTAGCCCTGACAAGGCTCTGCTCCTCAAAAGCTCCTAATGCCCCTTGTGTACGTATTTATGGGTTTTGGCTGTGTCTGATCAGACTCTTCCTTAAACACCCACAGAATCCATCTATCCCTGCAAGCTTTGGCCGGAGTCTCACAGAGTAATTTGTTGCATCCCATGGTTTCTTGTGTGATGTCCAGTGGCTTTTTCTAATCACCTGGCTTACATACCTTAACAACTCCTTGTCCCTAAGGTTTTATCATCCGCTTTTATGGCTAGGTCCAAACCTACCAACCTCAATAGATACCTTCCATGAACCTTGGATGAAATCTTTAATGCTACTGCCTTACTTTGAAAGATAATTGGAAACCTTTAATACTGAAAGAGTGAGCAAATTTTTGTCACCATCTGGGCACAAATAATTTTCTCTGATCAGTAGAAGTAACCTTCCACATGAAGCAACTCTAGTAATTGGGAATCAGATACCAAGTCCATCTGCCTAATGTGTTGATTCTTTGGTTTGACCATCTGGCACTCAGGTAGAGGTGGATTAAAAGCATGATCTTTACAATAAAATTGATTCCCCTTTGGCTGAATTCCCCAGGTAACTGTAGTATCATTATTTTCCCATTGCCTGTGTTTTTGACTTTCAGACTAGAAATTTAAATTTGGAGCTGTTTAAGCTATATTTGTGTCTGTTACATTTGCGTTTAATTGCTAACCAGAAAACAGCAAGAAATGTTTCTTTCTAACATTACCCACCTCTTAAAATCAGTGCACGACTACAACGGATGATATCAAGATATCAGGAGCTCCCCATAAATCAGAACTAATGGAATTAACAGTTCATATTCTCTGAGCTTTTTAGTGGACATTACTGTCTGTATCTGTAAGGGTTCTACATTTTTAACTCATTAATTCAGACATAAGGATACTACCTAATTAAGCACACAGAGTAGTCCCAGAGAGTCTTCAGAAAAATGTTTGCATTCAGGAGCCCCAATTTATAAACTGCTATTCATTAAAAAAAAGTTAAATTAGTTCTCTTTTGAATAAGGATAGTATTTACAGCACCAAGATTTGGCTGAGGTCATAATCTATTTCTGGTGTTCACAAGAAAAATTGGAAAAGACAATGCATTGGGTGAACACTGATATATTGATTTAATTTTTTAAGCTCTTGGCATTACTGACATTACACAGTCCTACACTTTCTAAGTGCAGTCCCCTTTCCCCTTTTGCCCTCCAAAATTGGTAATGTGTTTTATAATATATTAACAAGGAAGAGAAGAACCACATAATTAAAAGCAAAGTTATTTTTTCTCTGTTGTGAAAGGTTATGCTCTGATATTTTTGACAATTTCCTCTTTAAACAAAGTTGCAAATGCATTTCTTTGCTTGGATATGTATCAAGTTCCATATATTTGTAATGATTGGAATCTTGCCATAAAAATAAAAGCCTATAAAACAATTAGGAAGTACACAAGCTAATAATAAATATTAGATTTTTTAATGGACTTTAATTAAATTATTCTTATCTGTGTATATACATGTTCAAAGTAACTTTTTAGCAGTCAGCTTTTTCCTAGATATGGCTATCCATGAAAAAAAAGGAAAAAAAAAAGAAAATAAAAAAAGGCATCATCTTCTGCTTATTATCAAGGACTAAATACTGCAGAGGAAGAATTTTCTCTTCCTAAAGAAAAATATTAACATGCGCAAAAATAAAACTACTTAAAAAGCAATAAAATGTCCTTTGCAGGCTTTAGGTGAAACAGAAGCTTAATCAAACAGTGACAAAGATGTGGTAGGTTATGGAGTCCTGATATTTAGTACTAAAACATGGATATATTGGTTACAGAGAAAGGGTTATGATGAATCCAAGATAATACAGATGGGAAGAGATCAAATTTGAGATTGAGAACTGTACAGCTTGTCCAGACTGGGATAAATCAATCTCAGTTAGCTGGTGTTTCTAAGTCTAGACAAAGCCTCTGTGGCAGGCAGTAGGGGGTGAAAGAAATGCTCAGCTAGGTGACCTCAAGTAAGAATGTCAGCTTTTGTACAGAATGCAGCAATAGGGACTGGTTGAAAAACAGGCAAAGCAACTGCTGGAAAATTCATAGCAAGTGGCTTGTGGGAATTACAAATAGTAATTAATTCTCCAGTGTAAATATTGGACATTTGCAATTGTCTAAATTAGCCTGAATTCAACTAGGAGAAGAAGAGTTGTTTATGTCCTACCTTAGATCATATACTACAGGAATTATAGTAGATGGTGGAAAACTAGAGAATTCTACCTGAACTCTACAGAGAATCTGGAATCTGAATTGATAATGAAAAAATGTTGAAGAACTAAATTCAACCCAGTTTTTACCAACTCAGTTGTGGCCTACACACAGATTTTGCTGGGGAGGCACAGCTGATCAGCTGGGTTAGCATGTAGATCACTAGGTGTGGGTGCTCACAAGCCTCACATGATTCAGCAGAGCTGGGACACTGTTCCTTCCTTCCTGGTTTTGTTACTCTTACATGCTGTACTTTGGAGAGCATCATCCCAGTTTTCCATGGCACTTAACACTTCTACAGAGCTTAATGAACCCTGATTAATTTAAGCTTCTTTTTGTAGGAGGCAAGTGTGCGGTTTCACTATGAAACCTGAAAAAAGGTTCACTTGATAGTAAATAACTCTTTCCCTCCAACCTTCAGAAGCCTTTCTGAGCAGAAAGGAAATAATAATGAAAACCATATAGATGTCATAATAAGCAGATTTATACGCTTTTCTCTGGCTTGGTTTCTTTTCTCTCTTTTGTGTTCCTGGATAGTAGGTTTGAGAGTGGCCAGTATGGCCAGTCACAGCACCCCCATGTAACAAAGCCTTCATCTGTGAACACACAACCAGAATTTCTGAGTTTTTTAGAGGGAAGTTATCCAACTCAATGAACTCTTAAACACTCACCAAAAAAAATCCTATAAAATAAGTGAACCTTTCAATATACATGATGTAGTAATGAATTGTCAAGATTTATCAGTGTGTCTTTGCAGAGAATTTTGTAACTCAGAATTTTACTGTATCCAAGGATACCTTTGTCCCAAATTTGGGCCACCAAAAACCTTGTGTTGTACCACACTATTTCATACCACTTCCCCTCTCAAGAGATATGATGACTTAGTTCTCCAGATCCTGTAAATCCACCCTGGCTCATTTAATTCAGTGGAACTTCTGAAAACCGCCTGAAACCAGCACCTAAAACTCAAGTGTACACTTTTAAATGCATACTAAAAAACTCCCTGTATATTAATTCAGTTCCCTGAGGCCTCCCTTCTAGACCAGTGTTCCTAAACAGAATTCATTATTTGCCAAATATTTTGCAGATCTACATAGACAAACTGTTCTGGTTCACAGTTTAAGACGGATTATTATGAACATGTTTTAACTTTTAATTGAGTATGTGTGTACTATGAAACTTGCACATCTTCTCATTCCAATAGAGAAAAAAAAAGAAAGAGTTAAGCACATAAATGGAGAGATTTTTTTTTAAAGCAGACCTCTTCCCCTTCCAATAAAATAAAATTTTAATATTTTTAATAAAGGAAAGATTATAATTTTAATGTAACTGCTAAAGGAAACTACTTTTTAAAAAGCGGCAAAACAACCCAAATCTTCTTAATAATACTAATAATCCTATTCATGTTCTCAGATGAAAAAATAAAGGCTGCTAATTTTTATCACGATGTTCATTTTGTAATCAAAATTCTCACAGAGATGCTGCCATGTTTGTTAAATGTGGGCCTCATTGTATTAAGATAAAGGAAGTTGCTATTCATGCCACAGATTGCTTGTCCTTTTGAGATACATTTAGTCCATTTCCATAGCATGAAAAGAATGGAGAATTGTAATTAAGTGCAGTAGCGTATACAACACTATAATCATAATTGCTAGAATTATGTTCACAATTTTCCTCACATGATTTGCAGATGCATTCTCTTTTATCTACATGCCATGTAGTTCATATTCCCATTTTGTAGAAGTTGCCATCAATTTGTTACCACATGTTTTCCGTGTCACCATGTTTCTTCCCCCTCCTCCTTTGTGGAGGAGAACAAGGGTCTGATTCACTTGAAATGTCCTGTAGACTTTGTTGTTTCTCCACTTCTCCAAGCCCCAAGGGAGACCATCCACTTTGCATCTGGTTTGTCATTTGTTCAGCCATGTACTGAATTATCCACTTCAAAAAAAAACCAATTGTGTGCTCAACCCACCAGTCTGGAAGTTCAAAAAGTGCAAAGTACTTCTCTCTGGGAAAAAAAAACCAACTGTAAAATGCATTTGGGAACAGAGATTTTATTAATTGCTAGTGGCATTCGTAGGCCTCATGTTGAAACCAGCCAGAGTGCTGTAAATGGCATCATTTGTACCAATTTATAATGTAAAATGACAGTCTCCATCCAGCTTTAGTATTAGTTACTGGGTCCTAGAAATCCATAGTTCATAATATATCAGGATTTTTTTCTTCCCTTGCAAAAAACCAGTCTATGGCAAGTTAGGAATTGTGACATCATCTGGAATACAGGCTTGGTTGTCATTACTGGCTGCTCACCTTCTTGAAGGGACAAAGATCACACTTCAGCATCTGTGAAATGATGGAGGGAAGAAGTGCAATAGACCCAGTGAAGCATCAGGTAACATTGGACTTTGTGGTCTTGGAAGTCTTTTCCAACCTCAATGATTCCATGTTTCTATGATTATTGTCTCACTCTGGCAGTAGGCCTGGATTAAAAGTCTGGCTCTGTCATTCTTCCAAAGAACTGGAAGTTTTCCCCCAGATGGTCAGGACCTTTGGTTAGGTCACAGGGAATGAAGAGAGGAGTCTGCACAGATCTTTCCTCACTGGTACTCTGTACTCCCTTCCTCCCACCTACTACATAAGGTGTTCTGCATATTCTCTGCAGCTTTTTTTATGGTCCTTTTTATTTTTATTTTTTTTTAATACATATTTGCAGAATCTCTCTGCCAAGAAATGTAACACTGCCTGGATAGCCTCTTGTATCCAGAATAAAGTCTTCAAATATAACCGTGGTTACAATTTTGAGATTTTTTTAATGCAACACATTTATTAGTTTCAGAGTACTCGAAACATCTTGCACAAAAAATGAGACAAGTGTATCCAGTGACTGACTTCTCCCCCAGTCCCTGCATGGTTGATGATGTAATCCCATTTTAACATCTTCTTCCTATCATTTCAAAGTCCTCTGAACAAAAGAAATCAAAGGTTACATGTGAATCTTTTAATGGACACATACCAGTCTTTTTTTTGCTTCCCCAAGGTACCTTTTGTTCAAATTTAGTTAGAACTTTAAAACATTGCATGTTTTCTTGCTCTGTTTTTCATTTAAACTTTTGACTGGCAGACATTTCCTTAGGTACACCTTTTATTCTCTTGAGAAATAATTTGTCAAATTCAGAGCAAAATAGGGGGTTTGTAGTGCTATTTTGTCCTTCAGGAATGCATTTATGTTCCATGTTTATATTCTTTATTTATAATGGTAAATGCATAAAATATTAACACTGAAATAGGATCCTTGAGGGATAGTGAGTTGAAAGAGCAGCTTGGGATAGAGAGAGGGAAAGCATCCAAGAACAGATATTTGATTTATTTTGTAACTATAGCAGATGAAACACAGCAAATGTTTTGCAAGGAGCCACAGTGGGTTTGTGTTGAACACAGCAGAGTCTGTAACAGAAGATCAGCAGAGCTGATGTTCACCAGCTCTGTGTGCTTCAAACACACATGGAAATGGAACGTGTGGTTGGGTTTCCTGGAAAAGATCCTGCTGGGATCTGAGAGGTCTGAGAGTTGCTCCTCGTGGCCACTATGAGTCCAGCTAGGCTCAGCTCAGCAATGTGCACTTGCAGCCCAGAAAGCTGACCACCAGAAAGAGAGTGACCAGCAGGATCAAGGGAGGTGATTCTGCACCTCCTCTCTGTTCTTGTGAGACACCTGCTGCAGTACTCTATCCAGCTCTGGATCCAGCCCTCAGTACAAGAAGGATGTGGGCCTGTGGAATCCTAGAGGAGGACCACAATGATGGTCCATGATCTGAAGCACCTCTCCCGTGGAGGTAGGCTGAGAGAGTTGAGTTTGTTCAGTCCGGAAAAGAGAAAGTTCCAGGAAGACTTTAGAATCCCTTCCAGTACCTAAAAGTACTTAAAAGGTTATAAGAGAGCTGGGAAGAGACTTTTGTCAAGGGGAACAAGGGGGAATGGCTTTAACCTGAAATAGAGTAGGTTTAGATTTGGGATTAAGAAGAAATTCTACATTGAGAGGGTGGAACAGGTTGCTCAGGGAAGCTGCAGCTGCCCCATCCCTGGAAATGTTCAAGGCCAGGCTGGATGGAGCCCTGAAAAAGTTGGTCTAGTTGAAGATGTCCCTGCCCAAGGCAGGGGTATAGTAACAAGAGGTCCTTCGTGCCCCTTCTGGCTCAAACCATTCTATGATTCTTTATTTCTACGAACTGCACCTTCAAATCTCAGTGTCTGTTAGGATTGCATGGTTCAAAGGACAGCCTGTGTTGAGATATGAACTTTGAATCAATCAAAAGTAATTTGCCATCACACAAGGAGTGGAATTGGATGCTCGAGGCAGGATAGTGATATTTCCTGTTTCCCTATCAGCAGTCTCAGCTTCTCAGTTTTGAGTCTTAACCCTCAAATCTGCCCTCTAACACAAGAAAACATTTTCATGCACATTCTAAAAATAACAATACTTAAGGCAAGAAATGAAATTTCTACCCTGCCTGGAGTCTCAAGGATATCAGAACAAAAGCCAGGTTGCAATTCTTGACTCCAAGTCTTACATAGAGGTCACCCCGTGCCCCTCACCTTAACAGGGTAAAAACCACCCAGAGTTTCTGCACGGCCAGGGACACGCTCATGCTCCTTTCTCTGCATTTTCTACAGTAATAAAACATCCATGATAAAACATCCTTTATAGCACCTTGGAATTCGCCCTGTTTAAAACACATTTTCTTCTGTGTCTGTGTTTGCTCTAGAGATGAAATAGCAATTTATGTGTGACAATTTTCAGCATCACAATGCTGCTCCTTTAAAGATTGAAGGTAAACTTTTCTGAAATTACCCAGGTATTTTGTGCTGCCACTGCAAGCTTATGTCTAATTTGCTCTGTTATCCACACAAAAAAGTCTGTCTGGCAGACAGCTTTGTTTCTGTACAGGGTTTTGGGTGTTGATGGGTTTGGGTTTTTTTAATTACAGAATGGGAGTGTAGCCAATCATGAGACTACACTAAATAAAAAGGTGCTTCTGCTGCATTCAGCACTCAGTCAAAATAAAGAGGAAAGAGGCTTCATTTTCTCTGTGAAAATTCACTAATCTATTTTTATCCCATGGTATAGAACTGTAAACAAAATAATTTCATAGTATCCATTTCATGTATCAGTGCTGAGAAATTTCAAAGCTAAAACCTTAAAGCTTTGGTTCTACTTCATTGATTCAACCTGTATTTTGACATGACATCAAGGAAAAAAAAATCTACTTTTAACTGGCAGCATGTGGAGAGTTTGTCTTAATGGAGAGAGGTCTGACCTGGGCTTCAGAGGATCTGTATTAGTTTTCCCTTTAACCCACAGGCTTGATGTGATTTCATCTAACAAATGCACTAAAAGATAGCACAAAAGTAGAAATATAGAGAGCTCATAGACTCAACAGAGTTTGTAAGTGATACATAGATGGCTCCCAATAGGCCGGCAAAACACATTTTTTAAATAAAAAATACCCTTTCCAAGGGTGTTTAAGACTTACAGCCAGACTCCGTCTCCAATAGAGAGCTTCTCATTTCATTTTCACTCTCAGACTTCATCTGGGCTTAGAAAGAACATTGCATTGTATTACTTGAAACTGGGATTCTCATAGCTGCCAGGAATTTCACTATCTGCTGGATTTTTGCAGTCCTTGGAGGTTTGGATATGCTCCACAGGAGAGACTCAGTTCTTGGAAGCTTATCTGAAAATCACTGATTATTTGGAAACACAGTAAGCAAGACAGACCTTCATGAGACGTCTAATAATTCCTACATGCTTTGGGTACCCTTTTCATTCTTTGTGACACCAGTCTGCAAGGGCATGCCAAGAAACAATCAAAACACATTCCTGAAAGTTACATGTAACTTAAAACAAGTAATTTAAAAGTCATGTGATTCTTTGAAGAGCCAAGAAGCTTCTTTGGGTGTCTCATCATTCCCTGAACTCATCTAATGCAGTTCATCCCCCACAGAATGGAGGGCATATGTGATCAGGATAATTCAGTGATGTGTTGGGGAAAGCTAAGCAAGGTCAGAGTTAGATGGGGAGAAAAAAGCGCTGGAAAGAGTAATTATATAGCAATCATGCTGAGACTGAAGGTGGCAACCCTCAAAGTCATCACCTTTTTGATGTTGTCATACTGCTTTCCATTCTAAAGCCCGCCTGAGGGATTTTTCGTTGTGCCCATAACACAGCACAAGAGAACCCTCAATTTCCACACCCCTTGAGGTGTAAACCTGGTAGTCCTTTAAGGACATGTCTGTCTTTTCTTAGCCTGGTATGCTCCAGGTTCTGCAACAATTGTAAAATGTGTTTCCTCTCTCTCTACTAGAAGTCAAGTTGGTAGGAAGAGATATTCATTTGAGTCAAAAATGGTTGGAAATAGGACAACCTAGGGAATTAAATTATTAAGAGCAGTGGCCCTGGAAATAGAAGACTGAGAATATAGATTGAGGGAGGTTAAAGGGAAACAAGTGGGCTGGGTATTGTGTGTGCATCACAAGATGTAGGATTCAGGAGAAAGGTACAACATCATTGTAGGTCTGAGGCTGGTAAGGAAACTGGGGCCAGATAACAAGCAGGAATGAATAAAATGGACTGGATGAACAAAATTGTTTGGGAGGGATTACGTCTGAGTGTGTGAAAGCAAACCTGGAGTTATTGAAGGGAAACAAGAGGATTCAAAAGGACACACTGAAACTGAATAACAAAGGAGGAAACTGAAAGGCTGAGGAGGAAGGAGAGAGCCACTCTGGGCTAGAAGTTTGAGAGTAGCACTAGGAAAGACTGGAACAAGACCCTTTCATTAGGAGAGTCATAACAGATTAGGAAAAATAAATGGCAGTTAAGAAAGGCTGATATTTTTGTTCAACTAGAGAACCCATTCATACTACTGGTGTTGTGTGAGTGGGGAAAGAGCCTCTGCTTGGTTCTAGCAGCCCACACAGATAGTCTGCACTCCTATCAGCAACTGGTTTGCTGGTATCTTACTCCTTCTAACAGCCTGAAGAGATTTTACCAGTGGAAACTCTGCAATTCACATTTGCAGCATAAAGGTTTATGGGACTTGCAAAAGATGTGTCAACCATGCCTTAAGAGACACATCTCTGCTCTTGCTGCTGTCCCTTATTTTAGTGACAGAACTCTGTGAAATCATAGAATGTTAGAATATCCCAGGTTGGAAGTGGCCCACAAGGACCACTGAAATTCAACTCCTGGCCCTGCACAGGACAGCCCCAAGAGTCACACCATGTGCCTGGGAGAGTTGTCCAAATGCTTCTTGAAGAGCTGCCTGTTCTTCTGTTTCTGCCTCCTTCATTTACCTTGTGTAGTACTGAGGGAGTGCATCAGTGGCCCTTAAGCAAAAGAGCAGTTCATGGTCAGGAGGTGATACTTAGAAATTTAAAAAGAAGAACCAACGAATCACTAAATGTACTCCTGTGATAGGGAACAAGTTAAAAATCCTAATGTTACCCTTGCCAGTGGAAACAGCAGAAATTCCTCCTGCAGTGCTGTGAGGGACAAGTTTTGTTAGGAACATGCAGAACCTGAGGAGGATGTCCTCCAGCTTCCCCAGGCTCCAGATTGAGAGTGCTAGTTAATAAAAGAGAAGGACAGAGATTCAGCCTTACATGGTGTTTGTGGCATGTACCAGAATTTAAGGATTAGCAAAAGTTTATAATAATAATTCTTATGCTTTCTCTGAGCTGCTAGCTCTGAGCTGTAGGGTTCCTCTGTACCTACATGGATGCTGTGTTCGCATTACACCCAGTAGAAACACCATCCTGATAAACATGTGGTCTAAGTGAGAAAAAACTACACACGAAGAAGGAAAGTTTAATGAAGAAAGCAAGGGAGAAGGAAGTTTAACAAGGAGAAAAGGGATCCAGCAAGAGAGTAAAACAACAGCAACTGCGTAACAAAAAGGTAGTAAACCCAGAAGAAAATTCTTATAAAATGTTTATACTTATTAAATCTTTTAGGTTACCACTCAGAAGTTCTTATTTTTTAATTTCATTGGATATAACTAAAGTTTTCCAATCCTGCCTATGAGTGATGTAGGTTTTGATACTATGTCAAGGGATGAGATTTTGCTTTGTTTTTCACTATTGTAATTTTTTAAATCTAATAAACTACATGTGGAAACTCTCCCTAAAAGTATAATCTTAATAAGATTACAACAATCAAGAATTCCATATCTAAATGCATGAGAAACCTTAAATAATTTTATTCTTTTCTCATACTTTACCCCACACTATAATACAGCTGGACTTCATTAATATATTTGGAGGATTTCAAATGACAGAAACTCCCATATGGAAATGAACAGAAAAGTGTTCCCGGAAAAAAACCAAACAAAACAAAACCAAAACCCAAACAAAACAAAACAATTCAAAAACCACCAAAACAAAACCAAAAAAATACCTCCATACTGTATAAAAACAAGAAAACAACATTCTGTATCATTGCATTTCTGGGCCGAGAGAGATCAGGCCATTCAGAAAAATGCTATATGATCAAATAAGATATATAAATACAAAACCACACACACACACATATCTATAGATACATACACACAAATTTTTTATGTTTGCTTAAGGACAGATAAGTAAATAAAACTCTCTGGAGAGCTTGATTTTCTGTTTTTCTATTAATGCTATTCTTTTAGTGGAGCTTGAGATGCAGACGGGGGACAGCATCTCAGTGAGATGTGTGTATGTGTATTGCAGGTAGTTACCAAGTTCATCATTATCAGATGAAGTTTAACATCTAGTAATTTGTTTCCTTTGTTATTTAGGACACATAAACTAGTTCACCAAGGGGAAATTATTTCTGTGGCAGTCCTCTATGTCAGTTTTGGTATGAGGAGACCAATGCAATGGCTCAGCCTTGTGCTGAAGACGTACCTCCACAACCTCTCAAGTGTTATAAAATGCACAAGCCAAACTGAAATTTGTCTCCCTTTGTCATTTCAATGAAATGACATAGCGATCCATCAAAAAAAAAAAAAAAAAAAAAAAAAAAAAAAAAAAAAAAAAGAAAAAACAACACTATATTTCCTATTTTTAGGTCCACTTCATTTTCATAATCAAAGGCAACCAGCTTTGCAGGTGTAAAAAAAACAGTGAAGGACTTTGTTCTCTTTGTACAATCCAATTTTCTAAGGATACGGCTGGAGAATGCTCATCTACAAAGCAAGAATTACCAAAAAATACATTATGTAAATTGTCATCAGTGTCCTCTTTACTACAGATTAATCCAAATACATATATTTAAAAAAAAGAAAGAATGCCTTCATACACAATAGCAAAACCTCTCCTGAGAAAATGTTCTGCCTTGTAACATTTCTTCCCATGAGGTCAAAATGAGAAAATGGGACATCCATGACAGATGTTTCTTGTAATGCTGAATTTTATGCTATGAAGGCACTCAGCCTCTACTGAATAGATCTGCAGCCTGAATACTTAAAAAACTAGATTGGTCTTCTTTCAAAATGTGTTTCTGATGAATATTGACAGATCAGTGTGGATCTGATGATCAATTAGTTAATGTTTGTACAGTACTTTGGAGATGTAAAACTCTGTAAGTGCTGAGCATTGCTATTATTGAAAGTACACTTCAAGATCCTTAGGTAACTGTTGGGAGCACAGTAGACACGATCTTAATCTATTAATAGCCCTTTATAAGAGCAGTAGTTCCAAGACTGCCAAAACATCCCTATCGTAGCATAATTCCTTTTCTTTTTTTTTTTTTTTTTTCCAGATAGCATGGGTGTCATGAGTGTTAATAGCAAGGAATCAAAATTGTTCCTGTCACCTTCTTCCCATTTTTATACATACAGTATATGAAAGGGTCTGTTTCCTTAAAACGACAGGAGAGAATCACATCCCCATATGACTCCAGTCCTCTGCATAAGGCTTAATTTGGGATTTAAGTGCCACATAATTAGTAGTCGAGGTAGAACCACACTGTTTTGTGAGTCCCATGGCCCAATTAGTAAATCTGATTGCAAAAGGTTACTAGAAGGGTCTTTTAATCTTACCAGCATTTTACTGTTATTGCATATGGCAGACAGAGCATCCTGTATCAGGGATGGGAGAAAGGAGAAATTTAGTGTGATAGAAAATTTTCTGCTGGTGAAAATTAGTACAGCTCTTTATTTACATCATCTCAGAACTTGGCTCCAGGCCTTATAGACATTTCACATAGTGTCTGCAAATGGGTCTCCAGTAGCCACTAAGGGTAAGAGGAAAGCTACTCAGTGAGGATGCATGTGTCTACTGATGTAAAGCAAAACCCAATAATCCAAAATCAGAGGTAGCAAGCTTTCTGTGCAAAAGTCAGTGCAAATTCAATTAAGGCCAGTGAAGAAAGAGCAAGAAAACAATTAGTAAAATAAAAATGTATTTTTGAGTTGTTCTCTTATGCCTGCACACACAGACATGCACAATGACACTCTCACAACCCCAAGTGTGTACCAGCGTTGGTAACTTCTGAGAGAGGCTTTGTCAAAAGCATGTGTTCAGAAACAGGGTGGAGCTGCAGGTAATCATCACATGACTGATTTAATGTTAGCTTCTTCCAACCTGCCCCGATAAAAACATCACACCTGAAATGGGGCCAGCAGGAGCTGGAGGGACTTTTTGGCAATCTGCACTGATGCTGGAGGGGACATAACTGTCAGAGGTCCCCAGGGTGTCACCCAGCATTGAGAGAACAGGAGCAGTGTGGGTCAGGAGAGGGACACCTCACCAGTGCTGTGTTCCAGTTGTGCAAGAGGTGAGAGGGGAGAAGACAGGCTGGCAGAGGTGACCCAGAAGCTTTATCCAGTGCATCACTGCATACTGAGCAACCACTGAATCTCTGTTCTGTTCATGCTCCTTCCTCAAAATGAAGTAGCAACTCTGCAAAATGCTGCATGAATGTGAAGTAGTGGCAATACCAATTCTGTTTACAGGAGTATTTGCTCCTCTCAATGTTACAGAAGTCTGTTATTAGTCTACAGATCTCATTTATTTTTACTCAGTGCTGTCCACACAATTACCAGTTCTCATTATGAAAATAATTGCTGCCTGTATCACTGTGGTTTTGTTTGATAATATATTTCATGTTCAGAAGGGCCTATTAAAATTATCTAGCCTGACCTCCCACACAAGGAAAGCATTATATTCTCGCTGAGACATTCTTACAACAACTCTCACAGTGGAGCTGTTAAAAATACCAGCATATGTTCATTGGCCATTGTACCAGACACATAACAAGGCATCACCCCTTCCCTGAACAATTAATAATTTCACTGGATCCTGTAGTAGGATGAGAAGAAAGAAATGTGGCTGCCCTTAAGATTATTAGTAGAATATGTGGAAAACCTAGAGAAAAATATAGCTCCCACTGTATTTATTGTTTTCCCTCCACAGCCATCCTTTTTGTGATGACTAAAAGAAAATCTTCCTTTGTAGTGGTAATTTTCCACCACCTCTTTTTTTAACTGGTGTGATTTTTAAAATAATATTCAATTTATTTCCTGAGATAGGAGACCTCTTCAAACCTCTTTGGTCCTTAAGAACATCTGCATTGGTGTAACAGGATTTCTGCCTATGCCACGGTCTGATCTTTCTTGATATTACACAGCACCTATCACTGTCATAGCCAGCAAAGCAGCCTGATGAAGATGGAAAGCCTACCATGTTAATTTTCAGAAGCATGCTCTCAACCTGCTACACGGGGCATTAGCCTCACAGCTCCCATTAACCCCCACTGTGTTGAGTCAAGAACCAAGTGCATAAAGGATGTCAGGCATTATGCACTGGCAGTAATCAGATTTGCTGGTCACTTAGCCCTATCTGCACTTAAAAATGTGTGTTTGGAATAAAAATATTGGATAGCAGCAAAGCTGAAATGCTTGACAGCAGGGGTTGTTTTTTCAGACCATCTAAAATACACTTGAGATGTGAACATACAAGGAAAATTGTCCAAGATTGCTAATGCAGTGCTGGAATTTAAGTAGACTTTTACCTGAGCCATCATTGGTACTGTCACAGCAATTAAACTTTCCAGCATGGTTTTCCTGCATGTATGGAGTTATTTATGTGATTGTTTGCACTGTCCCCAGGCCACAGTCTCTCTCGAGCCTCCATTGTGCTGAGTGTTGGATGAAGTCCAAATAACCAGACAGTCCTTGCCCTGTCGAGCTTTCAGTCTGCAAAATGACATCCTACCTCCTCAGCTTGGTGTCACAGTTCAAGAAAAAGCATCCTGGCTGAAGGGGAAAGAGCTGAAACTGCAGGAGTGGCTCTGTCTTCCCCCTTTCATGGAGGAACATAACACATAACAACAGCTGGTTCTTTCCTCTTCACCCTATGCTCCTGCTGTCAAATCCCTCTTGCTGCTGTGGCATCTGACAACCAAACCTTTCCTTCACCATCACCTTGGACTTCTTTTTTTACAGAAGCACATTATTAGCAACATAAATTATGGTCTGAGTGTGGTGTCACTGAGCACACAGGATTAAAATCTCATGCTTTGAAATAAAAATGTCAGTCAGACAGGTGCACATAGCCTGGTCTGGGGAACATTTTTAACAAATGTGAGATTTCTTTTAACACAGAAGTTTGGAAGGGAAAAGTATTTGCAAATTCATTTCAAGTTTGATTAAGTAAGAAATTGTTATCAACATTTTTTCTAGATGTTCCTACATTTATTTAAAAGTAATCTATGCTAGAAAAAGGAAGATACATGGAAATACCAATTAATAAATGTAACTGCAATAAAATAGAGCATTGGAACTGAATTAAAAATGAAATATATTAAGCTTACTCAAAACAAGGCAAAATATTAGGGAGAGAAATACACATGGAAAATAACATTTTTTCAGCTCTCCTCTCAGCTTCTTGATTTGTTTTAATAACCAAGACTCAGAAATATAGCAGTTATGCAGCCCTGTTTATTACTTGAATTTTAGGGCAAGTTTTATTTAAATGTCGTGGGGAAAGAGTTCCAGGGAAAGGTCACTTGTATTTGAAATTGTCCAGACAGAAATTCCCAATACCAAAACTAAATTACAGTGGGGGTTAGGTCTGAGGTCAGATTTGGGTTCCTCTTCAGCAACAATTTAAACACCATGGACTTGTGCATTACATTTAGATTTGCAAATGCAACAGAGAGAAGGAGTTATTTAGGTTATTTCAGGCTTATGGAGAGTTTGAAATGAATATTTCTTATCTGGTTTTGAAAGCACTGCACATGTTATAATTGGAGGTGTGATAAAAAGTCTCCATCCCTTCCAACTGGCATGGCAGCTCTGTTAGCCCTTTATTAGCTGTGAAGTTTACATGAAAAATTTGCATTGTCCAAGGACACATGGAAACTTCAAATTTCAAGTGACAGTACGAGGGAAGCCGGAATATTTGGAAATCCATTTTTATGAGTGACACCACTGGTGGTTGTAGGTCATTCTAAGTTCCTGACCTTTCTTCTCCATGCCCTTAGATGCAAAAATCACAAACTAAACTAATCCCTTCTTAAATAGTGTTTAAAAGTTCAATTCTTCTGTTTCCTTTCATTTCTTGTGTTTTCTTGATAATTCAAAAAAGACGTGCAAGAGTTATTTGTGTTGAGGCGCAGCAGGGGTAGAAATTTCCCTTTTATTATATTTTTACTTCAATTTGCACATGCACATACTGGAGTGGGTCACAGAGAGGCAGTAAGAGTTTTCTGGGCTCATCTGAGGGCTCTGGCACCTCTGCAGGGTTTCACCTCCGGGTTGTCTCAGCAGGCCTTATTAGATTATTTCTGCTAAACACTTTGAAGCATTCAGCTCTCACTTAGAGCCTGGCACTACTTGTCCCTTAGCTTGTGCCTGAGAATCCAGCCCTGAAGTGTACCCTTTTCCCCCAGATCTATTGTTTGTTGCTGGCACAAGCAAATTCCAAAGGCAGGACACCGGAATGAAAAAAAAATTGCAGGCACTTCTTCACTGAGGTCTGAATGCCAAGCAGGCAGCTCTCTGCAGCTTACTCTCTCTCTTATGCTATTTCTTCAACAAATTTAGGGGACACAATTTTTTTGCTGAAGAACAGGTCTATTTTGTGTATCAGAAATTTGTGTCACACCAATATTAAAGTGGAGTAGCAGATCACTTGGTTACAGCTAGAGTCCTTGAGTTTACCATCATGAAAAAAGAATTCTTGGTAGGACAGAGGGCCCCTAAAGCTGTGCAAAAGCAGTCATAAATATTAGTCTTAGATGAGAATAGCAGAGGAATTCCAGACAAACATTCTGGCTAAGATCGGACCACACATGTATTTTCTGATAGAGCAAGAGACTTTCTCTGAGAAGCTGTGATTGCAAGATTACAGCTGGATATTGCTGACAGCATCTTAGGCTTTTTTTTCTTCCTTCTACAATCATTGCTAAATATGAACAAAAATCTTCTCCATTGTCCATAATTTGAGGCATATGAAATGGGAATATAACACATTAAGCAAAAAACCACAATGCTTGTAGGAGGCTCTGTTCCAGTAACACGCTGTTTATTTGCTCCATTTACAGCAACTCTCCTGCTCTGGCTCTGAAGTATTCATCTATTTTTCCCAAGTTTCTCAACACTTGCACTGAAAAGTTCTCACTGACCACTCAACAGCCCAGGGCCCTGAGTCACTGGTAGTCCATGCAATGGACTTTTACAGGCATGTCAGCAAGAGCTGAGGACTGAGACCTTCATGACTGTTCTTCCTGGGGTCCAGGCTAGCCACAGACTGTTCAAATGGGTCTGTGACTCACTAATTAGTGCCACTGTAGTCACACTTGTTTTTAATATTTCAGACAATTTATCTATCAATGTATATTCTGCAGTTACACTCCTAACTGCAACCCAGATTTCTGCTGGCTCTCATTTCAGCATCACAGAGTGCTGTGGTAATATTTTGACTCCTCAGGAGCAGGCAAAGGTTTCCTTCACTGCCATAGAGCTGGGACCAGCTGTCACTTCTCAGTCACTAGAGTTCTTTCACTGGAAGCAATGCAAAAATAAAGAACTGGTCATTGCCTCATCTTGCAGGTCTGCAGGACCACTTGCATGCACCATCTTGCCTGTCTGAGACTCCTGGGAAAGCACAATCCACATGTCATGCAAGTTAAGGTGAAATATGGACTTGGTTTGCTGGGTCTGCATTAGCTGTGTGAGGCTTTGTCCTCCAGAAAGCCCTGTGAGTGTCACTTCATAGAATCACAGAATAGAATCATAGAAACATTAAGGCTGGAAAAGATCTGAAGCTAGCCAGTGGCATTTTGGTATTTTTTGTGTTCTTTCTTTGTATACAGGCTCATATGAATGTCTCATCACTTTTAACGCAGGTTTCTGGACAGTGCTAAACAAAGGGAAATTTCACTAATATGCGATTATCTTCTTTGAAAAAAATATTCAAGAGCTGAAATGCTCTCTATTGTAATATCTTTAGAAAATTTACCTTTGTGGATTTCTAATAAAATGGATAGGCAATAATTTTGAGAAAGCTGAGTTTGCCTTTAGGGAAGAATTAGACAATCTAAAAATTCCGCTCTGAAATGTCTCTTTTGTTGAGCAATTGAAGCTGCCATAATTAAGCAGTGTTTTGTTCTGCCACAGGTTTGTTTACATTTGAGAAAATGCAAGAGAACAATTAAAATTTAATAATATGGTAAACAAGATCTGAATAATTTATTCACAGCAAATAAAACGAATGTTGATAACCACTTTTTTTGAGAATAGAAGAAAAAACTGACTTCTAAGACTGTATAGAAATTTTGTTCTTTTGTCTGGAACAAAATTTGATTGGATCCATCATTAAAGAAGAAAACACAAGTAATTTTACTTAGGGACAAAATACATGTAAAGTATGAGATCATTTGAAATAAGATAAACTTGAATAATATAGAAATTATGAAATGGAAAATGCTGATTTTGAAGTTTTGTGCGTCAACTTTTCCCCTAAAAGAAATTTTATATATGTATACTCTGATGTGTAGTTATGCATTTTTTTATACTTTCAAAGCATTTGTTTATACTTTTAATGGAAATCATCAAGAATCTATATGTTTTGCTATTAACAATCGTGGGATCTGTAAGATTAACTTCAATAATGCATGACCAAGGTTATTATTATTTGTAACACCAGTACCTATAAACTCTAGATAAATGAACAGATCAGAATCATATTGTAGCTATGTAGAAAGGCTTACAAGTTAACAGAATGTTGTGTTATACAGATTTCAGGAAACCTTTTTCCCAACAATATGTATTTAGGTTTTTTCTCTGGAATAAACTAAGTCAGAAGGTACATATTCCGTTCATAAAATATTTTCTATCTTATTGTTAGTTACTTATACAGTAAGTAAAGAAAACATTCTTTCTTTTCCTTTATATTTATTTGTTTTAAATATAGATGAATATTCTAAATATAGAAAAGAGTTCTGTGTGATTTGCAGCTCAAATTAATATTCTCAGAAACCATACTCATGGTTCATGGGTGTTTGCTTAACTCTGTAAGTCCTGAGTTCAGGTGATTCCTGGGCTAAAAGCAGGAAGGAAAAGCTTTTTTGGTAATTTTTTAAAATAAAAGAATACTACTAGAGCACCTTGCTAAAAAGTAGTAGGAACAATCCTTCAGAACATTGTGTACTCCTGCCTCCAACATCCAATAGCCCAATGCTCTAATTTAATAGCTGTGGGTTTGAGAGGATGTCTAGTCCAACAGAGTGGAATTATTGCTGCAATGCTAAGGAATGCAACAGAAACAACTAAACCCATAGAACAACAACAACTAAACCCATAAAATGCAGATTAAAAACCATACGTGGACCATCTGAGGTTTAATATCTCCCGCAACCTATGGAGAATGTGATGCAATGTAGGACCAAGTCCTGTGTCATGCTGGACTGAACTGAAAAGCAGCTTTCAAACAGCATAGCAGAAAAACAAGAAACTTTTAAAAATAGCTCAGTGCCCACAGTGTCTTGTAACCGAAGGGCTCAACCTGTCTCCCATACAACCTGAATGTTGTATTTTTCATTTTTGTGGCATCAAATATAATAAGAAAGTAGAAAAACTGAGGCCCATGGCACTATGCCAAGTTAACAATAAAAAGATGGGTCTCAAATTTCAGGATTATTTTCCTTTCGTGTAACAGGCTGTAATGCTGTGTGACATCCACAGCAATTTACAGAGTCATTCATGTAAATATTCATCTAAATAGTCAGTCTTGTTCTTTCCATATGCTGTGCTTTTCCCTTTCTGTCCTATCCCAGTCCTCCAACTCGGCAGTAGTCTGGAGAGAAAAAAAATTAAATTAACTTCCTCGTTTCTTCTGGTTGCTCAACTGCACAAATGTTAATGTTGAATATTTTGGTGCAAGTTTTCTCTTTTTAGAGTGATAAATGAAAGCCTAGGGCTTGGGTCTGCAAAAACCTCCTCAGTGTGCTACTGGGGCAGTGTGTGGGAATGGCATGAAGGATGAAGATATCAGGGCAGATCTCAGAAAACTTGAATGAAACATCAAGCTGGTGAAAAATTTGAAGTCTGCAAGTCTCCCTTTGGTCAGTGTTGAACCAGATCTCCACCACTGCTGCAGTAAATGAAAAGAACCTTTGACATGCATCAGATATTTATGGCAAATTATACTTAACTGCTTCAGTGTGTCCAGAAAAGTGCTAAAACAGAGTGGGTTTTTGCTTTGGTTGGGGCAAATGGGTTGAAGATTCCTTCTCCACCAGTAGAGCTTATGTTGTTTGAAGACCAGATATGAAATGGGCCAAGCAAGGGGGTCTCCACTCCACCATTCCCTGGGCATGGTGTGAACTCACTGCAGCTGAAGAGGAAGACTGCGTCTGTGAGCCTGTATACACTCATAGCATAGATGTGATGTTGACATGCCAGGCTGGAAGAGATACTTGCTGTGGTTACCAGAAACAATAACTTTGACATTTAAAAATATAAATTTTGTCTTCAGGCCTAATAAAATGTACAGCAAAAAAGCTTTTCTGAAGTCTCCCAAATCTTGAAGTAGCCAACACAGCAGTAGGAATGAACTCACTGGAGAAATCAGTTTATGTTTCACTGCAGAATCTATGGCTTAACCTACAGTACCAACTCTGATGATATCAGACATGTAGTGTTAACTGCCTGAGACTGCTAAAGCTCATTAACTAACCTACGGGTTTTTTTATTGTTGCTGCAAAGTCCATAAATTAAAAGCTCCAGCCATTCATTAAGTGCACAGAATAAATCATTTGTACCTGCAGACTGTGTCTTTTGCAAAGCAAGTCATGTGTACCAGTAACAAACAGGAGAAACCCAAGGAAAACTCACTAAGAACCTAGTCGTCTTGGTAGGTTTTATTCTTCCTCATCCTTCACCACTAGCTCTTGTACTTTATTCTACAAAAGTTTCTCATTTTTAGCTCTTTGTTATCAGTGAGCAAAAATGCCTCCTACAGATGAACAGATATATTTTTTTCTCCATCTGTTGAGGCATTTTCTTTGCTGTGCTCTGGAAATTTGCCAAAAAGAAAGAAGATAACACTTCTGAGCACAGGATGGATGGCAGACATAAATCCGATGAAAAGATGGACTACAGCAGCTGACTGATGATTTCACAAAGGCTGTTTTGTTGATTCTCACTGAACCTGAGGTTTTCTTCTTCAGTTTGTGTCAGTGAGGACAAGGATGTTCGAATCACTCACTGGAAGAAGTGCAGGGTATTTTTTAATTACATGACTTTTGTCCTTCTTGGATTTTTGGAACTCCAATTAAATGGAGCTAGACCTTACCATTACAGGTGGGATTTCACTGGGGAGGTAAGAAAGTGGTACACAAGGTATCTGCCTACACTTCATAGCAATAGCCAATTGCATTTTCACTTTTCACTGTGTGTGAATTACACAGTTAAAGAACAAGATATTGAGAGAAATGATCTTTGAAAGCCACTCAGTGTTTATGGGTTTTGGTGATCTTTGAAAAAAAACCAAACAGCTTGCTTCAATCAGGGCATCTTGCAGGGCTGAAGTTTTTGTTCATCAATTACCTTGCTTTAAGATACAGGAATAGTGGAAGACATATTAATGATTTCAACCTACCGAGTGTTCTTTCATGGAAAGTTTGGATTATCCCTTCCAAATCAAGGAGGATATACCTCACCAAGCCCAAACTGGTGATTGACTCTTTCACATAAAATATCCATTCAAGCAGCAAAACTTTTTGGCCCAAGAGAGGGTTTGATATACACCTCAGTGTTAGTTATGATGCCTTTGCAAACAGGTACTAGTCTAACATGATAGAATTGATTGTGTGGTGGCTGCTATAGCTGAATGATACTCTTTGATTTACTGACCTGAGGATAAATCCACCTCCCAATGCCCAGTGGGAGTCAACGGAAAGTCTCCCACTCTACCAGAGGGTTATGGATTAGTTCCCTTCTGCACAATTAAAAGAAACTCCTTCTCAGAGAAAAAGAAGAGAGAAGAAAACAAGCTCTAAAGCCAGTTAAGGATGCTCTTCATTTTTTTCTGAGGGCTGCTTTAGGCATTGTATTGAACAAGTATATACAAACAGCCTCTCAGACTCTTGTGAATTACAACTGCTATATGTTTCCTTTGAAATGAACACTTGGCTCTTTGCCCTAAATAACACAGTAGTTGTTTGTGGGGTATTTTTTGGTTTTGTTTTTTGGGTTTTTGGGGTTTTTTGTTTTTTGGGGGTTTTTTTGGGGTTTTTTGGGGTTTTTTGGGTTTATTTGTTTGGTTGGTTGGTTGGGGTTTTTTTTGGGGTTTTTTGTGTTTTTTGGTTTTTTGGGTTTTTTTTTGTTGTTGTTGTTTTTTATGATTTTCCATTAAATTACAAGCAGAGCATTAAGTTTAAACACTAGCTTTCTTCCCTAAGGAATAGAATGATCTATTGATGTCTAGGTTGGTGTGTTTCAGTCAGACTTTTTTCCTCCCATTCTCTTCATTTTTGTTATGTTTAAACAAGCTTTAATTTTTTTTTAAGTGCTTAGCTTGGGCAAATAAATATCTCCCACACTTACTTAGAAATTTATGAGAAGAGGGCCTCCTTTTACTATCCACTTCCAAGTGTTCAGTGAGGCTACTTATCATTTTGCAGTTATCTTTGCCCTGTATGGTCCTGTTAATATACAATATTGAAAGGAAGACCTCCAGGACTTCCTACTTTACATGTGGTATTTCAACAGAGATCATATCATTAAACAGCAGAATGACAACAGGAATACACATTAGTCTAACTAGATGAGCAACAATGATGATTTATTAGCACAAGTTGTAAACCCAAGTCCTCTTCTAGTAGGTACATCGAGTTGCATTAATGGCTCTTTTACAAATTTTTTATGACAACATTGCAAACTGGAGAAGTCAGGTCCTTCTTCCTAGCCTCTCCCACTTCATTTCAGTAGCTGAAATTTCAGTGGCTGCAGTGGTTTGACAAATATCAAACTGGCCCCTAAGAAGGGGCAAAGACAAGTTGTCACAGAATCATAGAACCGTAGAATCATAGAAACACAGAATGACTGGGGTTGAAGGGACCTTAACAATCATCTAATTCCAGCCCCTTTGCCATAGGCAGGGACACCTTCCACTAGACCAGGTTGTTCAGGGTTCCATTCAGCCTGACCTTGAACACTTCCAAGGACAAGGCATCCACAGCTTCTCTGGGCAGCCTGTTCCAGTGCTTACTACCATCACAGCATTGAATATCTTACCATCTAATCTAAATCTAGCCTCTTTCAGTTTAAAGACATTTGCCCTTGTCCTGTCACAACATGTTCTAAAGTATCCCAATAATAGGCGCCACATTCTTCTCCCAGATGTGCCAGGAAGTTTCTATTCTGTGCAGCCCTTTGTCTCCCAGCACCACTGTTGACCAGATCAGGTCTTGTCTGTTGAAGTCTGGTTTATCTGATCCTACAAGGCTGTGTTCACAGATCCATATCCTTCCTTATTTTACATGCTGGCTATTCTTATCTGTTATTGTTTCATGACCTTCAATGTGATTTGTATTCTCACTATGAGACTTGCAACATTTTCAAATATTTCTTCCATATAAACAGCTCAGGATTATATTCCAAAAGAAAGTGGGGATGAGAGTAGAGCAGACGTGAGAATTATCGAAATGGAACCCAAACCTCAGAAATCCAATGCTTGCTGGAAATACTTGCATCAAGGAAAAAGGGCAGGCATGATTTTGGGGTTTGTTTTGTTGTTTTTTTTTTTTCAGTAGAGCCTGTGATAGAACATATACACTGTGGGAATTTGCTCAAAAATTTTACAGTGTAGTATATTCTGTCGTTATAGGACACAAAAGAACACAAGCACACCACCTCTCTCAAGGTGAAGGAAAAAAGGGAAATTTATTTTCTGACTCCAACATTTATAGTTTTCCAAAAGTGACAGCGGATTGGAGGGTGACAGTGACACCTCTCCAATGACACTGGTCAAACCAACAGTCCATCAACTCTCTCCTCCTCCATAAAGGAATGCAAAACAATGAGTTATTTACAGAAAGTGTATGAGAAAAATCACTAAAAGAATGTCAACATCAGAAGACTTAGAAAATATTAAAAAACCAGGGTGACAATATTCTCAATAAGGCAAAAAAGCAGTAGATCAGTGAAAAAAATACAGTTTTTTTATACTTTTTGCACAGTAAGTACATGAAATTTTGACGGTGCACGTGCCCTGAGATTTGTCAAGTCTCTGCATTGCTTGCAACTCATGAACAGCTGCCTGCTCTTCTGCTTTACCCAACTCCAGACAGACGATTTAGACAAATAGTGTCCTTGAAAGTGTGAAAAAAAAACTTTATCAAAGCAAATCCATTCATAGTTTCCTTCCTTCCTTCCTTCCTTCCTTCCTTTTTTTCAGAAGTAAAGTCACTAATAGAACATTGCTGGGAAAAAAGCAACAACAATAAAAATCAAACCAAAAGCAAATAAAAACTTCCCACCCCAAAACCACAAATCAAGCTGAAATCATGGAAGAATCAGGTCTAAAAAGCAATTTTCTGCAGTCTTTTAACAACATAAAGGCTAGGTGTTCTCATTTGCGGTACAGACCACTCTTCCAAGAAATTGCATTGGAATCCACCAAACTAGCCACAAGGAACAGGCTGTGTTTAAGATTAGTTTGAGACTTAAATATGCAAAAAAGCATATGCTAATAATGTTAAGCTCTTTAAGAACAGATTTTTCTCTCATCAGATGTGTTCTTGCAATATGTGATATAATGGATGGGATTCATCCACTGGTAAAAAAAATGGGCACCTGGCAAAAACAGCCATAAAAACTCTTCAATAATTGCTCTTTCAATTTGATCAACTCCTAATAGGCTTAAGTTTTTAATTGAAATTCCTATGAGAAGTCCTTCCTTCATTACAAGAACTTCTTGTATTGTTTCTAAATTACATCACTAAGCCAGTTTCTGATACCCTGACGCAGTAGTGAGTTTGTCAGTGTTTTGATTCCAATTTTAAACAATAATTTTGTTTCAGTCAATGTATCATCCACTCCTGATTTAGCTAGATACAACAGTACAGTGACCTCAGTGAGTGAGAAGAAGTAAATCTAATGAGAAAATTGTTTCTGGATTGCCTGGCAGAGGGCATGGTGCCTGATTTCCTTACCCTCTCAATTTACATAAGTTTCAGTCTGGCCAGGAAGAGCTGATCTTGGGCAAAGCTGGGAATAGTAGTACCATATAATATACTTCCCTACATAAGACTGAGGCAGTCTTCATTACTGAGGCAGTGTGCATCTTTCTAAGCAAATCAAGAGTTACAAAGGTGTATTAAGATCTATTTTAGTGAGAAGGTTTAAGAGACTTCCATATGGCTAAGTCCTCAATGACACAGCAGTTGTAGCAGCATTCTGGATGGGGATACTGCGGCTGAAGGTAGGTTAGATGTCTGAGGTAGGGGAACACATTTTACGTCACCATTCAGCCTAATTACTGAATTATTAGAGATGTTTTGTGTCAAGGATTTAAAGATGGGTCACTTTTCAAGTCAGTCTCTGCCCCAGGACTCCTGTGGTCACTCCATTTTTCAAGGTTTAGCATTTTCTTCCCTTAAGTTGCTTCTCCAAATGTAAGACTTATCCTACCTTCTCTACTAGCTGTAATCAGCACCAGGTCAAAGCAATTAATTCTCTTCAAAGAGTTGTAGCTGCACAGACCCATATGGCTGCTTCCCATGTGATTCTGTAAGCTAATTAAACTTGACTTTATTTTGCCCTCTTCCATTTTCCTCTACCTGAGGAATCAGTTCTCCAGTGCCTCAAACTCTGCACCCACGTTCAACCCTTTTGAAGTCAGCTTCTTGCCACTAGGAAGTTTTCCTATGTATTAAACTTAATTCATCCATATATTTAATTCAATTTCATCATTTTAATTGTGTAATTTTACATCTCCTTAAGCAGGAGGTTTTGGCACAGGTACAAGTTTATAGCTGAGTAGATTTAAAGGGACGACTGTGAACATCTTACTAGAGAAGAAGTTTACATTTATTACTGCCATGTTGAGGAGCTGGGTTTAGGGCAGAGAAACCGAGGCAGTTTTCCAGGATCTTAGATGCTGGGGTCAGCAGGCCAAGTCATATGGCAAAGAGAATTATCCCATCTAGAAACAGCTTCTGCCTGGGGCAACCACATTTCTATTGCAGTTATTTGTATGGCTTTAAGCTGAAAGGGGGTAGATTTAGCTTGAATGTTAGGGAGGAAACCTTTACTGTGAGGGTGGTGAAGGAACAGGTTTGCCAAGAAGAGATGTGGATGCCCCATCCCTGGTAGTGTTCACTGCCAGGCTGGATGGGGCTCTGAGCAACCTGGTCTAATGGTAAGGTGTCACTGCCCATGTCAGTGGGTTGGAACAAGATGGTTCTTAAGGTCCCTTTCAACCCAAACCATTCTCTCACTTTATGAAATTTATTTGATTTGTGTTTGGTATACACTGGTTTAGAAAGAAAACTAGAAAAGTATTTTATTTAATTCTTATGACATCTTACTGCAGAATTGATCTTTATACTGTATTTTTCCAGTCCTTTGTACATTTTAGTTTTAAATACCATGATATAAGGTTGCAATTCAAGAGATTTCTCAGAATATGAAGTTTTCTTTTAGGTTAATTTAACAAAAAAAGTAACAATCCCCCTCGTCCCCACATACTTTCACTCACTCTTTCTGTCCTCCGGTGCTAAATCTCACAATGGGGTTACTACAGGTCTTCTATAATTTGTTAGTCAATCCTTTGATGCATTTTCTAGAGCAGGCATGGGTCTAAAAAATGTAGATTTGATTCATTGGTGGGTAGAGAAACTTATGACAAATTTTTGAGGCAGAAAAACATTTTGTTTGATCTGTCACATGGCCTTTTATTTCAAGCTCTCTTTACCCTTTCTTAAAATCTCTTTAAAAATGGAACTGAATTTTGGCAAGAAACAATTCTTTGAACTGGAAAGTCAAAACATATTGTTTTAATGTTGAAAAAGTAAAGCAAATAATATTTCTGAGCTTTTTACCCTAGCTGAGGTTAGGATGTAACAGAAATGGGTGAGTAAATTTGGTCATGTTCTGGCCATCCTGAGTCAGCACGCTTCAGAAAAAAATATTGCCTGCTACTTCTGCATGTAGCTTTTAGGTTATAATCCATTAAAAATATTATAATCATAGATGAATTTGTAATTAATTTTGAATATAAGACATTCCCTATATCACTATCCATCATGTTCTCAGAAATATTTGCCACAGGAGACAGATCCAACAGGATGACTGGTTTTGGTTTTACCTCTTTGCGCTATCTATTTATTCAAGTCTCTTTCTTCCCCTCCACCACCACCACATCCCCCCAAAAAATATCCATAAATAAAATCATTGGATTATTTTCATTTAAAGGGACCCAACAGATCATCTAATCCCAACTCCCCTGCCATAAGCAGGGACACCTTCCCACTAGACCAGGTTGCTCAGAACCCCATCCAGTCTGGCTTTGAACATTTCCATTGTTCAAGCAGCCATAGCTCCTCTAAGCAGCATTTCCATCTATTGCTTTCTGTTGTAAAGACAGTGGGAAGTGAAATAATATCAGGTTTGTATCTGGTATGAAATAGTTAACATTCTGAATCCAAGACCATCACTTGAATCCCAATATACTTCCCATTTAATCCATCTGCTGAGGAGGGATGCAATATCGTCAGTCATCAAGCAGGAGGATTTTAGCTATGCCCATAAAATACTCACATGAGTTCCCTTAGCTAAATGTTAATTAAAACACAGGCTTTGCAAGAAGTGGCCTGGGAACCCCAGTGGTTTTTTCTCTAGCTTTGCTATGTCAGGACTCTCCATACATGAAGTACTAAAAAAGGTTTGCTGTGCCTTAGGGACACAGGATAAGTGGTCAGTAGACCTGATTCCAATCTCATCTGTGACACAGAGAGCTTGTCCAAAATATTTCCTTCCCTACACGGGTTCCCCATGTACAAAACTTCTCTGATAGCATCTGTGTGCTCACCAGAAAAATCTCGCTATGAGGCCTAATTAAGAGTAGTGTAAAGTCTTGAAATCCTTGGGCAAACAATAGATAAAAATATAACAGTTGTGTTTATACACAGCAAAAATATCATTTTAGACAGCTCCACAGGGAATTTCCTGAGTAAAAATGGTTAAGTACTTTCCTTAAGCTGAAAAAGTATGAACTGTTTTGTATACTCTCTATAAAGCAACAAACAAGCAAATAATCTTGAGTGAATGAATTATAGAATTATTAAGTTTGGAAAAGAACTCCAGGATCAAATCCAGCCTTTGGCCACATGCCATCATGCCTATTTAAAGCACATCAAAAAGTGCCATGTCTACTTATTTTTTTAACACTTTCGGAGATGGTGACTCCACCACTTCCCTGGGGAGTCTGTTCTGAATCTTAACCACTCTTTCAGTGAAAAAAAAATAATTGATGCCAGAAAGCATCTACCTGGAAACATTCAGGTAGTATGGTCACCTTTGTTTTTTTTCATGAATTTTCATGAATTTTTGTTTCTTTTCTTTATTATTGGAAGGATTCAGAAAGAAGAACATTTCTTTAGAAGTATCTATAATAGGTTTAATTCTCTTTCATTTAGTGAGTTAACAAGGTGATTTTAAACAGAAGGGTATGCATGTGTGAACTGGCAGTTTTCTTCCTTTATAGTCTCCCATATAGATAGAATCATGGAGCGCATCATGCATATAGTAGGGTAACAACACTTTGCAAACAGCCTTTAAGTCTTACAGTCTGGGTATTTCCTAACCCCACCATTATTTTTAAAAATTCCTTCTGAAACCTTCAAGTGACTCAAAGACCCATTTAGAAAAGTGTATCCAACCTTATTAAAAAATGTACACAGTTAATTATGCTGGGCATAATTTACATAACAGAACAGTGTCACCACAGCAGATCAAGGCAAATTAGTGTAAAGAAACAGTACCAAACCTTCTGGCTTAATGAGTTTTACTTATGACATGAACAAGTGCTGTCTTCCCTCTGCCTTGCCCTGGTATATATAATTGACCGTAACATTGCATGGTTAATTATTTGAGCATTTAATCTCAACATGAAAAATACAGAATGCATTACCTCTTTCTTTTGTCAAAAGTTTTTATAATTAATATTGAGGGATTAAAACAACTGATTATAGCTTACATTGCCATAGAGCTGTTGATACAAACTGTGAGATCATTAGTTTGAGTCACACAAGTACCTTCTTATCCAACTCTGTTTTATAATTCTTAGTATGTTCTGGCAGCTCACATGTCTTTTTACATGGAGCAAAATTTCCTCTTTCCTGTTTTTACCTTAATTTGACACTTGCATCACTTGATTTCAGAACCCCACAATGTGCAAGGAGAATGCATGTCCTGGGAGATAAATTTTCTATCTTAGGTTTAGGGGACTGTGAGTTGAAAACTTAAAGGGTTTTCTTTATTACATATTTTGTCTGCCTGATTCCCTCTCACTGGAATATGGATGGCTACATTCTCACCATGCAATTATCTTTATTGCCTATAAACAGGCTGCATTTGATTTGAACATTTCAGCCTTTTTTAATGTCTGGCAAAGAAACAAAGCCTATAGTAAATTAAGTCTGATTTCCATGAAGCTCTATGTACGTTCAAAGCTTGGTATGTGTTTTGTGTGAAGCCTATAATCCTTGTATAAAATGTTTAATTAACCTCTTTCAGAACATTTCTAACATGTTTCCACTGAATTCATGAGACTGCGTGGGCACCCACTGCTGGCTAATTTACAATATGTTTGCTTCCACTTCCCAAAATGCTGTGTGTAACCTAGTGGGTGATCCTAGATACAGATGATGTCATTGCGAAGCTTGCTATTGGTTTTTACACCAGAAAGATTAGTGAATTTTTTCCCTTTTTTCGATTTTTGTTCTATTTCTTTTCTTCACATTTATTCAACACAGGGAGCTGAAAGGTTTGCTTTGCTGTTGGGGTTTTTTTGTGCAATACAATGGTTAACAATGTAAAGTATTTGTGCTGTTACCAGACTGAAGGTTTCTTCTGATTTATAGAAACATAGAGACATTTAGAATGGAAAAGACCTCTAAAATCATTGAGTACAGCCATAAGCCTAACCTTCTAATGGTTATCCTTGCTGTGCCTCAATGGCCAGCTCACAACCAGCTGCAGTTGGAGGAGCTTTTTTACAAGTTACGTCCTCTGAGATGGGCTTGAAACATATTCTTCAATGTGTTCCCCCAGATGGCCTCATGTGGTGCTGGGGGAAGTTTAGACTAGATATTAGGAAAAATTTCTTCACTGCAAGGGTTTTCAGCCATTGGAATAGGCTGCCCAGGGAAATGGTGTAATTGCCATAACTGGAAGGTATGTGGGTGTGGCACCTGAGGACACAGTTTCTTGATCTCCAATGTGGTGCTGGTTTAATGGATTGACTCAATAATCTTAGAAATCTTTTTCCAACCTTAATGATTTATGATTCTTTGATTCTATTATTCTTTGAATCTGTGGTCATCTTTCTTGACTTTCCCAGAGGTAAGAGATATCATGTGTAATTAGACCCAGGAGAAAAATGCCCTTTTCTTTCCCACCTTGGTGGATTTTTGTGCTAAGAGGAAGAACTTCCTAGAGGGGTATTTATAGAGGAAAATGCCTGGTTTTTTATTAAGTATGGGTGATCAGGAAAACAAAATTAAACATATGAAGAGGTGAACAGATGCTATGAAGGAACTCTGTATTCAGGTTCAGCTGTGTTGATTGGATACAGGGAAAGCAGGGGAAAAAGTGATTGATATGTTATGACTACGGAGAGGTTTAGCAGCAGCCAATTTCCGATTGAAACACAAAACTAGGCCCATGTTTGGGCCTTTTTATGAAATTTATTGCTGCAGGTCTTCCCCTGTACCAGGAAGTCATAAACTCATAAAACTCTAGATATTAGTGGTTACCTCTACTTCTTGAAGGGCAGGGGAGATGAGTAGATGGAAAAGAAAAAAACAGTTCCCAGACTTATAGAAAACAGTTAGGAGAGGGATAGAAATTACAAGAGATAGAAATTAAATTGATACCAAAAAATTCAGGATCATATATAATTTTTTCAGCATAATATCTGGCCTGTATTACTCTACTCTGGAAAGGGCTTCCTTACCTTTTGGATAAGTTTTAAAACCAATGGCATGAGATTGACACAGAACTGCAAGGAAAGGTCTTTTTATTGTGGATAACTTCCAAAGTCCCTGACAGTGACACTGTCTTTTAGACTGGCTGCAGGATAACTCTTAGGTCAGCATTTTCAGGGGAAGATGGAAACAAGCAGTTTTGCACCTGCTTTGACCTCTCAATGAGAGACACAAGATGTGTTGCTAAGGATTAAGGTTACCTGTAACAGGGTGCAAAGGCACCATTGCCAGCTATTCCCAGTATGGGTTTTTCATAGGAGAGAGTTTAAAATGGCTGCATGTGAAGGTAAATCTTGACAGCACATGACTTGGGAGGTTGTGAACAGTGAAGAGCCTTTTATGAATTACATTTGCCTTAATGTCTCATTTTAGGGAGATGATTATAGGTGTTGGTCTGGATATGTTGTCACACAGATAATGGAGTCCATTGACTCTCACATGTATCGAACCCTATGGAGTAGGGATAACCTATTTTATTGATAATAGACTATTAAAAAACCATAAAAATGGGCAAAAACATTCTTATGATTTTGAACAGCTACAGAGGAAGAAACTGACCACTGCTCAGTGGTCACCAAGGTAACATGCTGATGTTTCTTACAAGTTATTTCAACAGGTGAAAAGGAGAGGAGAGAAAAAAATAAAAGGGCTGTTATTCCTGTCATTTGAGATATTTCATCAAGAACAATGCTGGATGCCATATGGACACCTTCTTTTCATCCCAGAAGGCTCCATGGTTACTTTATATAACTTAGTTTCCACCTTTGCTCAGATGATGGGATAAAGTCTTTACCAGCTTTTATCCCATTATCAGGAAGTTATTTCTCTTTAAATTTCCTTAGCCTGCTATTACCTCTCAAGATAATATTTTATATATTTTTAACATGTTAATATAATGTATAATATCCATAAATACTGATATAATACAGAATATTATATCTGCATTCTGTATTATATCCGTATCCATAAATACTGATATAATACAGAATATCCATAAATGTATAGGAATTTCTTTTTTCTTCAATTCTTGTAACTATGTGGACCTTCCCTGACTTCTACTGCCATGAGCAGCAGTGAGGAGCAGTGCTACAGCACTGGCACTGGGTTTACACCTGACATGTTGTGTTACACAGCATTTGCAAATCTATCTTGCCTCCCTACCCCATGCTTGCAATCTGCCAAAGGAAATATCCCAATAATACTTGAAAAATGCTTAGTCTGGAACCATGGGCAGATTTTTTGGTTGCTGGTTCTGAGTACAAGGCAAAACAGGAGAGGATTATGCAGCTGAATGAGCAGTAGTGATAAGAGAAATTCAGGGACAAAAGATGCCTTATTCCTGGAAAGCCGGGCAACATCTGAGGCTGAAAACAGATCACTGCTATGAGAGTCTCACCAAGCAGAGAGAAACAACTGACAATAACTACCTGGAAGCTGCCTGTTGTCCCTAACTGCTAATACACTCCTCCATGTCAATTTTACACAGAATAGTCTAGCTGCAGTGGTCCACATGAATATGGTAGTAGCATGAAAAAGATGCTGCTATGGATGCCTGACTGGGAGCAAGAGAAACAGAGCCCATTTGTGCATCTCCTGACACCTGGCCCAAAGAACTGTGCCACCAAAGGACTCTCTGCAACTTGATCACACCTTCCTTTTTGGAGAAAAATGAACACACGGTCACAGGAGATAGATGACGTGAGCCTTCTGCTGAGGATACCCTCATCCCACCTACTGCTTGCTCATAAAGCCTCAGCCAAGCACTCTGACCACAGGAATGAGCTCTTCAACCATCCAGGAGCATCCGCAGTATGGTGTTAGCCTGTGCATTTCAGCACTTCAGAGCCCAGAGCACATACTTAATATTTGGCTTGAGAGACAGAGTGCTGTTACCTTTCCTGTATTGGGGTTGACAGCTGCAGCTGTAAAACTGCCCAGACAACTGATTCAGTGAAGTGATTTAATCATCTGGAGACACAGTCAGCAGCAGGCAGGGACAATTCATGCAGAGGCCTTGAGCAACCCTTTAGAAAGACATATGAACCCCGGAGCCTCAACAGAACTGTCTGAATCTGGTCCACACTGGAAAACCCTGAAGAACTTTCTAGCTCTTTCCTCTTTTCTCGTGAGCTTTGAAAAAAATATTCTGTTTGGATCGGTCAGCACATAGTCTTCCAAAGAAATAAAGGCATTTTTACTTCTTTCTTTCTCTGTTTTACTTGGAAATATCTCATAGAATCATAGCATGGCTTGGGTTAGAAGGGACCTTAAAAATCCTCAAGTTTCAACCCCCCTACCATGGGCAGAGACATCTTCCACTAGACCATGTTGCTCAAAGACCCATCCATCTTGGCTTTGAACACTTCCAGGGATGTGGCATCTACATTCTCTGGGCAACCTGTTCTAGTGCCTCACCATGCTCTGAGTAAAGAACTTTTTCCTAATGTCTAATCTAAATCCCCTTCTTTTAGTTTAGAACTGATTTTCTTTGTCCTATTGCATCTTTCTGCATTCATCATTCTGTTATATTGCAAAGAATCGTGGAGTTTTTGATGTTCCTGGCTTGCAGACTGTGGCTAAAGCATGGGAAACCTCATCAAATTAATATCACACAAAATGAAAAAAGAAAGCTGGCAGAAAATCTAAAGTGAAGTACCAAACCATAGACATTCAAGCAGAAATTAAGGACTTCGTCATAAAGAAAGTGCAATTAAAGTTCAGTAAACTGAATATTGCAATGAGTATCACATCAAACACAAGCAACTATTATTTTGATGTGAAAATATATCTGATCTGGAGAGCACATTGGTGTTATTCTTGGTTTCAGATTGTGATGCATCTGATCTGAAGTGTGTTGCTGATGTTACAACTGTCCAACCTGCCTGGATGATATGGTTGCTGGCAGGAGACAGAACTTACATTTCTAGTCTAAAAGGCACATGTGTTCACTTTGTTATGTCCAGACTTTTGGTATTTAGCAAACAAACTCTGACTCTGAGGCAGCTGATGTTACATTGCTATGACTCTTAAGTTTCATTGCAGCTATCCAGATGGCAACCCCTGTGATCTGATAATGCTTGTAGTTTTAGCACCTATTTTACTTTTGTTTCTCCTTAAAATGCAAGCAGTTGAGCCATTCCTTGCACCCTGGTTTTGTGTCACTGGTGAGCACCAAGTATTTTCATTGTGGAAGTGAAAAGTGAAAGACATGCTGGGAGGGTGCCAGAAACCACCACACCAAAGCTTCATTGTAGAAACTGAGGGGTCATAACCAATGTCCCAGCAGGGAGCTCAGGAAGGACACTGAGGGATCCTACTCAGACCACAAGCCAGCATCAAAAGGCTTTGGAGAGTGCCAGCTGCCCAAAACAATGATCTTATGAGCCATAAGCAAAACCCCAAATGCACTATTGAAAACCAAGTCAGCTTTGGCCTGCCTTGCCCCAGGAATGGATTCCTGGTAGCTTGTCTTCACACAGCTTTTGAAGTGGAAATGTTTTTCTTCTTATAAAATGAACCATATCTGTGCCCAAGCTTTCATTTACTGGTTTGCTCACACACAAGTTTGTGAGAGATGAAACAGAGTTGAAGCACAGAGCCTGCTTTATTTTGTCCAGCTTCCTTCTGTGCATCATAATTATTTATGTATTTATTAATTAATTTATTTAGATATTTGGAAATACCCTGATGAATAAAAAGGTACATATTTTAGTTTTCTGATTATTTCCATTTCCCTTAAGACTCCATTTGAAGCCTGCAATTATTTTTCCCAGTACAGCATTCCCATGTCTTGCCCATATGCCTGCCCATGGCACTCTGGGCACCACTGCTCATGCAGTCTGTGATTGACCATGCAAGATATTCTAGTGCACAACAGTGGCTCTGCAAAATTGTCTCAGTCTTTCCATGTTTTATGTTTGTTGTCAGTTGGCTTCTGCCCGCAGGTCCTCTGGCTTCATGACTGACAAAAGAGAATAAGTTCAGATTTTGGTTGCTATGTCTTCCTGTCCTCAAGTTCAAGTAGAAGGAGATTTGGAAGGGTTTGTTAAATACAATTTATCTTTTTTACTCAAATAAGCATAACAGATAATCCATCTGACATAGATAATCCACCAGACATAGATTGTTGACTGACTCCTACAAGCTTATGTTTCTCTATAGCCATTTTCCTTGAAAAAAAACCCCACAGCCACACTGAATGGAGATGTTTAATTATTTTAAAGAGATTATTTCATATTCTTTCCTGTGCCACATGGAAGCTTTCACCCATTTCACCTGGTGTGTGATTTAAATGCACGGTCTAAGCAAATTTTAACTTTTTGACTTGGATATAAAAACTATAAGACTCATGAAAGAGCAAGGCTTGGTAGGGCATGTTTTCAGAGATCTACAATACATGCTGTAAGCATAAAATAAGGAATGGTACAGGGAAGGTAAAACACGTTGCAAAGTATCTTAGCACATAAAAAAGGAAGAAGGAAGAAAACTCAGAAATTAAAAGTAGGCAAAGAAAATGTGGTACAAGGATATGCAGCCTGTGAAATACATTGCCAGAAAAACAGCTTTGAAACAGGGGATAAAGCTGGACTCCCTGGGGTGGGGGGGCATGCCTTCCCCACCATCTAAATGTATACTGGAACAAGAGTGATCTGTGTGCACACCTCCCTTCTTTTTGGATACAAAACTTCTGCTTTAGGGTGTAATTTAAGCATTAGCTGTTAGAATAAAGGGAGTTTTATAGTCAGAGAGTTCTGATATTTTTCTCAAAGCAGCATGTATCTGAGATTTCCAGAGACTGCATTCTGGATATAATGAGTCACTGGTCTGACCCAGAGCAGAAATTTCTTTGTGGCAAAAGGGATGTATTTATGTATGATTTTATAATTATTCCTCTTGTTCACGCTGTAGATGCTGCCTTTGTTTTGACTGTGCTTGATAAGGTCTGCATACAGCCAGGCTCGTCCTGACTATTGGCTTCTCTCTCCAGATAAGAAGAGATTTCAGGACAGTTAAAAAAGGGAGAGTAATATTTTCAGAGAATCATAGAATGGTTTGGGTTGAAAGGGATCTTAGAGGTCATCTAGGTTTAGCCCCACTGCCATGGGCAGAAAGGTTACCCACTAGACCAGGCTGCTCAAATGCCCATCCAACCTGGTCTTGAGCATTCCCAAGGATGTGGCATCCACAGCTTGTCTGGGCAACCTGGTCCTTACCCTCTGAATAAATACTACATCCTAACATCTAGCCTAACTCTCCCCTCCTGTAGTTCAAAACCTTTCCTCTTTGTACTTAGCACTATCTTCTCATGCAAAAATCATTTAAAATTTTTTGTAATCCCCCTTTGATTGCTGAAAGGTCACAATGAGTTCTCTGATATATGTGGAAGTACAGCCAGTTATATATGCATTTCAGACTAATCTCCAATCACAATCTAAGTTGTCTTTCACAATCTAAGTTGTTTGTCACAGTGAGTACATGGCACCTGACAAGACCTCTGCTGCTTGCTATTAACTTTTCAGGACCAGGGGATTGGATCACTGGGAGGCTTGTCAAGTCTCAGCAGACAGTTGATGCTTTGGCTTAGAAGTTTATTTGGTGTTGCCCACTCATTGTAAACAAAAGGAAGAGTCTTCTGTCAACATTTCTTTTCGTTATTTTATTCAGTAATTGGATGTAAAGTAATGCACTTATCCCCAAATGTTGACACTCTTGTGTTTAAGGTGACAATTTGTTGTAAAATTATTTTTAATCCTTTTGTGAATATTGTGGTATGTAAAGGCACTATGTTGTGCCAACACTGTACTAGGGCTTAGGCCATTGAGAAACAAATGGCCATGTGTTTGACTAACAGGCTTTAAACCTTTGTCCCTTACCTTATTTGATCCTCTGGAAAGTCCTATTATGTAAGAGCATTCAGTGTGTATTTATGTTGAAAGTGTGTGCAGCACAAATGGTGTACCCCAGGATTCAGAAGTAAACTGGTCAAATTTCAACTGTTTCTTACAGGTGAGAGAGTGGAATAAGGAAAATAAAGGAAGGTTAATAAAAAAGAGACATAACCATAATAAAGACACAGATATGCAATTGAAGAGATTTTGATAAGCCTTTTAAAAGAAGTTTTAAAAAGGACTACTGCAGTTTTAATGAATTTCTTGTTTGAGGGAATTGGTACTTTAGTGATAATCGGGCTGGTAGAAACAGATTTGGATATATTGCTGGATATTTGAATATGGCACTTCATAGATTCATAGAATCACAGAATGAGTTTGAATTGGAAGGAATCTTAAAGATCATGTATTTCCAGCCTTTCTGCCATGCTCAGGGATACATTCCACTAGACTACATTAATCTAAGCTGTTGCCTAAAGCCATTGTATTTGCCCAAAATTCTCTGTATTTGCCTGAAAGCCATCATTCACCCAAAACAATTTTTTATACCTAAGATGATAGGTGTTTACAGAATCTGAAAAACTGAGTAGAAGAAGACAATGTCCCTTTCTTGAAGGGTTTATGGTCCATGGATCTGCAGAGCACAGAGTGCTTATCCCAGCAGCACATATCAGAGCACAGAGCACATATCCCAGCAGTTTTTAACATGTCCAGCAGTATTACTTAGCACGCCATGGTGCTATCTTCAAATAGATTTTTTCATAAGATAAGGCCTGAGTACAGTAACAAGACAGATATTGATGTGGCTTTATTTAAAATAAAATGTTTTAAAAAGGGAAGAAAACCCCCAAATAACTAAAAAACAATCAAACAACTACAGCAACAAAACCCACATCAAAAGCACAAAAGTTAAGTTACAGAATTACCAGCTACAGCTGCCAAAACCCACTAGCAAAATAAGGTTAATCCTTGAGTTCAGAGTGACAGGTTGAATTTCAGGACAAACAAGCCCTCCTGTGTTCTTTGGCCCAAAAAAATCCCCTGCCATGATGTTCAGAATAAACATTCCCAACAAAGCTAAGTGCACGTTCCCTGCCCGTGCTAAGTCGGTGGAACTGGCAGGCAGGCATGTACTGATTCAACTGAGCATGGAAAATGGACACTGTCATGGTGATGGCTCAGTGTCTGAACAAAGAACTTATTCCGCTTAAAAGTCAGCCTTTTCATATTGATTTCAGCACATTTAAGGAATAAATCAGATGAGTTTAGTGGAGGAGAATGAAGGACTTTTGAATGTATTCTGTTGCCAAGTCTCAGCCAAGACAATTTATTGCCTTATGTCATTGTTTACATCCAGAGGGCACAGGGAGTGGAAACACAGACAGTAACAACAGCTTTTATACTTGTTTTGCACCTTTTTTATCTCCACAAAGCCAGAGCAGCAAGTTGCAACTCTCACACACTGAATTTGTCCACTGATTTCAAAGTAACTCATATTTGAAAAAAATAAAGAATTTACAAAAGGTAGTGGACTACATCTCTGCAAATGCCTACACTTCTGCTTTATGGCAAGAGAGACTACTGGCCTATTAGTGTGTGCCAATTAATGTACAGGCAGAAAGGGAAGATTGTGCCTCATAAACACATGTGCTGAAATGTGTGGAGTTCATGATTTAACTTTGTTTCACAGTGTTCTAAAGCATGATAATGTGTAAACAGTTGTTTACATATCTGAAACTTTCTCCTAAGTCTCTTGACATTTCTGTAGAACTCGTCTCTTCCTGTGTGCAGTAATCTTCAGCTATTTGACAGAGCGATAGGTGTGCTGGGGAGCTTTGATCATACTAAAGTTTGGCAGTGGCAGGGGATCAGAAGAGATGCTAGCCCCTGTTGCCTGATGTGCCCAGAGACCATTGGGCTCAGAAGATGCAGGATATGGGGCGGCTCAGGGAGTCAGCTCACTGATTTTTGAGCTGTCTTTGGCATGTGTAAAGCATCCTGAGGACTGTTTTAAACAACTCCAGTTGGGAATAAGCCAAATGCAGTAGTATTCTGGCCAAGTCCCGGCACTCTCCTTTCCAGGGCCAGTCAGGATTGATGGTATATTAGCAGGGTTCATTGACTGCGTGCCAGCAAGGGATGTTATAATGCCAAGAGAAATCTCAGCTGGCGAGATCTGAAGAGCTTCCAGGCTCTAAGCATTGCTATATGAAGTTTATCTGAAAAACAAGTCCTGAAAATGTGAGGTTCTGGATATCATTTTAAAAATGAGAAAAAGATGGCAGAAGTAAAAGAGAGAAAAGGGAAAGCACTAAGAAACTTCAGTAATAATAAGAATTGACACTTGGAAAAAATAGAATAATTTGGACTAGAAAAGACCTCTAAGAGCACTGAATCTGACTGTTAAACCAACACTTCCAAGCTCACTACTAAACCATGTCCCCAGGTGCCACATCTGCAAATTTTTTAAATACCTCCAGTGAGAGTCACTCAACCACTTCCCTGGGCAGTCTCTTCCAATGTCAGACAATCTTTTTGCTGTAGAAAACTTTCTTAATATCCAATCTAAACTGTCCCTGACACTACTTGAGGCCATTTCCTCTTGTTCTGTCACTTGCTATTTGTGAGAAAAGACTGACCGCCCACCTGGCTACAACTACAATAGAGCAATAAGGTCTGCCCTGAGTCTCCTTTTCTCCAGGCTAAACATCCCCAGCTCCTTCAGCTACTCATCAGACTTGTGCTCCAGACCCTTCACTACCACAAGAATTTGTGAAGAGTTATGAAGACACTTTGAAATAGCACTGGTTTGGAAAGAAGATCAGTAAGGCCATCCAAGAGCCAGGGCACGGACTATGGCACAGAAGAAAATACTGAAGAGCTAAAGCTGCTCAGTTTCTGCAGGTCCCCAAAATCTATTTGCTGCTCTCTGGTGTTATGCCTAAAACTACATCCTCTCCCTGCTCTAAATCCACTAGATCATTTCAAGACAGAAAACTAATGCCTTGGAGAGTTCAGATTTTAAAAATAATTTGGCAGAATATGGAAATGGATTTCCAATTACAGTGGTCAGGTTCCATCCAAAGACTGCCTTGTATTTTGCAGTACGTTCAGTCCTAGAGATCTCAGTTCCTTGCTAGTCTCTGTTCCTTTCCATAGTCTTTTTATTGGAGAGCTATTATGACACCCTACCTCCGAACTAATAAATATCTGACTAGTAGCCACTCCAGTGATGTTGATGAAAAGTTTATTTGTGTCTTCCCTACATAATTATAGAGATAAAAAGGGAGAAGGGGAAAGCATATTTTTGTATATGTTGCAATCATATCCCATAAACACTTTCATCTTGTTAAATGAATAAACTGGTTCAATCCCTTCTCATAAAATATGATGTCTATCTGCGTCACTCTTCTTTGCACCTGTGTCTGCATATAGGGAAGTAAAAGATTTCAGCAACTAAACCTACCATAGCCTATCTTTGCAGTTGCTTCTGTACCCATATACTACTAGTATCTGAATATTTGTAGCCTTAGAGTAGCTGACTGTTATGCAGTATTCCTCATTTTAACTTGGCAGATTTCATTGTTTGAAATTTTTTTCTGTAGTTTAGTACATCTCTCATCCCCACCACCATGGTTATTATGGTTGTTGTTGTTATTATAATTTCAAAAGGCTGCTCCTCTTAACAGCTCTTGATTAACCATGACAGCAAGATGGCCCTTACAGGAGCTGGTGTTCCAGCTCTTCCTGGCACTCCAGCTCTTCCTGGCAATGCCAGTACTGAACAGAGGGTAGTTGTCTTAAAAATCTGCAGCATGAAAAAGTAAGGGCTTAGAATCACATTGGCATGTTACATTATCTAAAGGGCTTCTTCAAGCAACAGATTTTTAAGGACTGTGCTAATTAACATTGCCAATTGGCTTTAGAAGTAAATTATTTGATTCAATTCTGGATGAGAGATACCCTTTAAGAGTACCTTCTGGTGAAAACCATCATTATAATTGGCATTGTTTCATATGTTTTTTGGTCATTAACACACCTCTTTTCCTAACACCAGGCAACATCTCAAATAGATGTCCATTCTTTTACCACATTCTCTTTTAATTATCACTTTCTTTCTGCCAGTGCTCAGTAGGAGTTAAACTGGGACCTGGTTGAGCTCTGGAGGTTTTAATAACTTTGTGTTAATTCACTGAATAGCTTCTGGGAGCCTGGTGCAAATTGAAACCTGTGCCTCTGGGGAAAGACGTCTCTGAGAGGCCATCATGCTTCTTGGGTAACGCAGGAAGCCAAACCTCAGATTTGTGTCAGAGGATTCTCACATTTTTGAGGTTTCATTTTCAAGTTCCATGCTCCATTTTTCATTTTATTTGTGCATTGTTTGTCACTAAGTGCTACAAGCTTCTAAGCTAGAAGCTAGTTCTTGAGTTGTTCTGCATGTCTGACAGATGCTGTATGTTTTATTAGATCTGTCCCTAATAATTCTGCACATACATGAGCCCTAAAGGAATCATCAAAACCTAAAAATTGTCCTCCTACGTGCCCCTCTTGTCCATTTTCCCCTGTAAATATATCACTAACAGTGTCTCCTTAGTATGTCCCAATCATGCTTTAAAACTCAAAATATAAAGAATCAACTTCATTGCCTATTCTTATAATGACTCAATCTCCTAAACTTCTACTTTGAGTCAATGCAGTTCCATGCACTGCTACTTTGCTATTCTTCAGTATTTTAAATTTTTGTGCAGGAATACATACAGTCTTCTTTTCATATTTTATTCAAAGATGGTGATCCTAATAGAACTGGACAGGAAATCTTAGGAATTTAGTGGATACTGTTATCCCTGAAAGCTCACTCACTTTCTCCATTGGCTTGACCCATATCTGACAGGCAATTGTGGGACTTTGTGGCACAGCACTAAAAGGACCCTCTCAACATATCAATGCTGTGTGACAAAGTGATGCTCAGGAATACTTTAATAAATACCAGTCCTGTGGTTTGCCTAATTTTCATCACTTCATCAGAATTGTTCTTACATATAGTTGTCTGTGTCAGACAGCTTTCTCTGGTTCCTCAAAAAGGTGAACCACTAGCAGCAAAATAGCTACTGTTCTGTCTTCCTAAAAATGCTGTTTGAAGACCTTTGGAGGTCATTGGTTGAATTTTCCACCCAGACTGGGACCACCACCAACACCATGACTTTAGATAAATATAGAAAAACTACAAGGACTGGGATTCCATATCCACCCTGGATAACTCTGGTTTTTCACAAAGTTGAAGACTGCTATGGAATGTCTCTTTTGTCAGACTAAACAAGCTCAGTTCTCTCAAACTCACCTCATACGTCACTTCCCTTGGCTAGTTATAATCTTGGCAGCTGTCTGCCACATTCCCTCCAGTTTTTTCTCTTAAATTAGCGAGGTCTAAAACTAGACCATTATTTCAAGTGTGGCCTCACTGGAAGTAAGTAAAGGAAGATACTTGTTTCTTTTATCTTGCTGTCCTTATGGAACAGTTTTGTTTTTTTCTCATGCAAATACACTGATTCCTGCTTAGTCCACAACAACCTTGTAGGCCTTTTTCAGCATCCCCCATTCACATCAGTTGAATTGTGCCTATTGTGGTCATGCAACAGCTCGATTATTTGACTTATTATTTGATTTTTCTGGTCTTGTGAAGTAAAATGTGATAACTTCTGGTTTTGTTAAGGATGTTGCTTAAAGGAAGGCCTTAGCCTTCCTTTTTTTTCCCCCTGATAATCTCCGTTCTGTTCTAGACACTCCATTGTTTGCTCTTGCATAGCATTACAAAACCATCAATCTTCAGATTCAAGGATCTTCATGACTTACCACCTACTAAGACACAGTGTCTTAGTTACCAGCTACAGAAGTCCACCCTTAGCACTTATGGGCAATACCTTGAAAAGACGCCTTGGTGCTTTTCACCTGGTTCTTTGTGGGAACAGAAAGATTTTATTGCAAACTTCTCTGAAACTGTATAATGAGTATTTGTATGTGTATATATAACCACCGATAAAGATATAAATCTATTCAATATAGAAGCAGTCTCAGATCGATTGCACAGCTCATAAAATGTCTGTGATGCCTCTTGAGGATATCGTATTGAAAACCTTGTGTAGCTCTGGATCTCACCCCTCTGTAGCTCCCTCTCTGTCCATATCCCATTTTGGTTTCTTGTTTCATCCTGAGACAAGAAGTACTGTAGTCAGAAACTGATTTTTTATTCTGTGTATATTTAGACACTGACTAAAACAATTTAACCTGCTGCTTGAGCAGGTGTCCAGTCACTATCATCATAATAATGATAATGATAATAATAAACTCAAACAAGGCTAATTTTAGCAGACACCTGATCTTGGCTTTCTGAAAATTAGTCATTCAATATTCTTAATATCTAGCATACAGTCTGTCTGGTTCTGCTTTGTCATACGTATCACAGGGATAAAGTACTTATGTGCTTCCCTGTAGAGTAAATATATTAAATGGTGCTTTTATGTACCATAGTGACAATTTCCTATAACTAAGAATGCAAATGAGACACCCCTTTTCACATCAAGAGATGTAAACTGGTCCTTTCTTCTGTACCATTAAGAGACAAAACAGAACTGTTTCCAACTTTTACTGAAGCTGGGCTCAAGATGTAAAAACTTGCACCCTGCCCACAGAAATTGAAAGAAAAACCAACAAAAAGCCTTCTAGATAGGAGAATGCAGATTTTTATTTAGATTCTGCAAACAAGCCAAATGGAGCATGCTGCTTTAAGGTTTCCCACTCTGTTTAACTTAATGGGACCTACAAGACAACTGAAAAGGAATGATTTGCAAGGGCATGTAGTGACAGGACAAAGAGGAATGGCTTTAAAGTGACAGAGGGAAAGTTTAGATTGGGCATTAGAAATAAATCCTTTACTTTGAGGGTGGTGAGACACTGGCACAGGTTTTCAAGAGAAGCTGTGGCTGCCCCATCCCTGGAAATGTTTAAGGCTAGGTTGGATGGGTCTCTCAACATCCTGGTGTAGTGAGAGGTGCCACTGCCCATGGCAGGGGCGTTGGAACTAAGCGATCTTTAAGGTCCCTTCCAACACAAACCATTCTATGATTCTATGACTTCCTTTTCCTCCGGGGAAGCCAGATGGCCCATCACAAGAAAGCATGAAGCCTAAAGGGAATAAAAACATACTAGAAATGTGTTACATGGGATAAAAAGAAAGCTAAAAGGGTGAATGTGGGTAACAGATATTCAGTGGAAATTGTAGTAGAATACAGGTTTAACTCTTAAGTTCTTCTTACCCAAACTTTTATTTATTTTTTTTAGACTTAACTTGAGCCATCAAACACCCCTGTAAAGTAAATGAGAACTAGAAAACATAGAATCACTGAATTATAGAATATCCTGAGTTGGAAAGTTGGAAGGGACGCAAGTCCAGCCCGAGGGATCAAGTCCAGTGCCTGGCCCTTCTCAGGACCATTCCCAAGAGTCTCACCATGTGCCTGAGAGCATTGCCCAAACACTTCTTGAACTCAGACAGATTTGGTGCTGTGACCACTTCCCTGAGGAGCCTGTTCCAGTGTCCAACTACCCTCTGGGTGAAGAACCTTCTCCTAACATCCAACCTTTGCTGACACAGTTTCAGGCCATTCCTTTGGGTCCTGACATTGACCACCACAGAGAAGAGATCAGTGCCTGCCCTTCTGCTTCCAGGGCAGTTGCAGACCACATTGAGGTCTCCCCTCAGTCTCCTCTCCTCCAGGCTGAACAGACCAAGTGCCCTCAGCCACTCCTCATACTGCTTCCCCTCCAGAGCCTTCACTATCCTGGTGGCCCTCCTTTTGATGGTCCCTAATGGCCTAATGTCTTTCTTGTACTGTGGTCCCCAAAACTGCCCCCAGCCCTCAAGGCGAGTCTGCCCCAGGGCTGAGCAGAGCAGAACAATCCGCTCCCTTGCCTGGCTGTGATGCTGTGCCTGATGCACCCCTGGACATGGTTGGCCCTCCTGGCTGCCAGGGCACTGCTGACACATGTTCAACTTGTCATGCAAATAATATTTTAAACACTGCCTTAAGGAAAATTTGGTATTTCAGTATTTTTTCACATCTTGAAACGTGAGCTGAAATAAAAAACAAAAAATTATTATCAAGGAATTGAACATTTAAAAAAATCACAACTTGTAAAGGTGTGATTTCCTGTCACATTTCCTTGACTGCTGTCAGAAGTAAGTGGCTGGACTCCACAAATTTAGAGTTTTTTTCCACCCTTAATGATTCTACGATTCTATAAAAATCATTCAATTTTTCAGTGCAAGAGTCCAATGCATTCTTTTTTGAGTCACAATCTTTAAATAAGAACAGTTGTCGTGTTTCCTACTGATTTTTCTAATTACAAAAAGCTGTGGTTTTAAAGAATAAAATAAAAAATCCAGCTCTAAATTGTCCCTTAGCTCTGATCAATAAGCTGAATCTACTTGGTAGATGAGTTAACTGAGACTGCAATGATATCCTAATTTCGCTTTCATTGACGTAAAGTGAAAGTGACTCTATTAGAATCAATTGAGTTACATCAGCAAAAAGCGCCTTTAAAAGATGTTGGATTTCAGCTCAGAAAGATCTTACTTACCACTAAATTAGAAGTGATATATTGATGATAAATCAGGATTGCAGTCGAGGAACTCAGTCTCACGGGCTATTACTTTAACAGCTGATCCACCACAGAACTCTTTAGACCTATTTCTTAGCCTATAATTATGAACTGTATATATCTAAGCACCTGCCTCCTGTGTAAAGAAGATAATTTCTTCTCAATCACACTGCTTAAAGTCCCCTTCTACTGTCTTGTTGCATAAACCTCTTTCACAGGGTTTTGTTCTTAAGGCACAATCAAAGGACAGATATGTTCTTTAGTCTTATGCAGCAAGTAACATTTGGGAAAGCAAAAGTACAGTGACAATGTCAGATGCCCAGGAAGTAAGAGGTGATGTTACAACGTTTTGGAAAGCTAAAAATGAGCAGTGTAAAGCATAAAAAAGCAGTTTTAACTGTCAGTTTAACATCAGTGACCATGCTGTATGATTCACTATCATGATAGACCAGTTCAGCAATGATATTTAAAGATTTGAAAGGAGAAAGTTTTTATTTGGAAAAAACAGTTGTTTCCTAGCCACCCACTGTCACCCACAGTAGGAGTTAAGGGCACAGGGCTTGGTGGCTCCTGGGGTGGAAGAAGACAGAGGCATCCACTCAGAGCAGAGCAGTGTCTCACCATCCAGAGCCCATCCCAACAACCTCAGCCGGTCCCAGATGCAGCCCAGTGATGTCCTAGCAAGACTCCTAAGCCCTGAAAATAAGTTCTTGATACCCAAAGTGCCTATCAGGAACAGATCTTGGACTGTACTTGACCATCTTGGGTCTATTCTGTGCAGGGCCAGGGGTCAGACTTAGTGATCCTGGTGGGGCCCTTCTAACTCAGGATACTCTGTGACCCTATCAGCAATGTCTAGTTGTTGCCTGGGATGAGAAACACGCTGAGAACAGAAGAGATCATTGCATGTCAGGATTCAAGCCCCGATGTGTACAATTGTACACGTGCAACCATGATGTTTGCTGCCAGTCAGGTATGGGATTAGGATGGAGATTTCCTTGGGGACCTTCACCACCTGCAAGGACAGGGTCAGCTCTTTCACAGGCTCATCTCTGGGCCACTCAAATTCACCCTCTCCAGCATCAGTTCTGTCAAGCTGGTGCTGACCATGGGCAGATGGTTTTAACGTTGCATCAGAGCAGCAAATACAGTCCTGGCTTTGGCTGTGACTGTGAAATTATCCTGTGTGTTGCTCTATCCCAAAAGTAAGGGCATGCCTAAAAAGGGGAAGATCTTTCTGTCTTCTCCAAAGTTTGCATTGCCATGAATGACCAGTGTGAAATATGTAGCTTGAGGGCTCTGGTGCATCTGATAAGTAATGACTTTGCTCTTTCAAAAAATGCTATTGACAATTGCAACTGCAAAGCATTGTGTACATGCTTAATAGGCTGCTTTATTTAAAGATTATTTATCAAATTAATCTTATAATGACTTTTTTTTCTTAAACAACTATGCTACAATAACCCAGAACTTGTCCAGAAATAAACCTTCAAAACTCACTTTTATGATTCACCAAAAGGCTTGAAGTGCACTAGGAATAATTTAGCAGCACCTGTGTTAAATAGCTTTCAGACAGATAAGGAATTACATGAGATACTCAGAACTGTAGAGCAGAATTCTTCGTTGTTAAAAATTAAATAGTGTGCTCTTCTCTGCAGTGTGCTCTTGTGCATACTTGTGGTTAAGCAGGTTGTTTGGCATCTGTTGATGCGTTCCTTCTTCCCCACTGTAGAAAACTACATTAGGACTCCATGAGAAGCAGTAGGAACTCATCCCTAAATGCAATGTTTTCCCCTCTGAAGGCAGGGTCCGAAGTCTAACTGAAGCAGCTCCACCACACTTCAAGGAAACCCTTAAATTGCCTCCCAGTAATCACAGGCAGATATTCTGCCATGCAGGCCTCTTCATCCTTCCTGAAAAAGTAATAGTCATCCACAAAAAAATCAGATGGAGTTTTGGGGAGCTTTAAAATGCTACATTCCACACTGAATCTGTATTATTTCTTTTCATATGTCTTCAAGGTTTATATGCATTTAAAAGAACCTTTGTCCTTTGCAAGGAACCTATTTTTGCCAGTAATTCACTCTGCTACTCTGACCTTATTTGCTGATGGCATAATTTGTCGTGCAACCCTACATAAATACACTACATCAATAACATTTTCTCTAGGCTATTTTCCCCTGAACCACACAAGAGCAAATTGGTTATTTTTCTTCTAAGCAAAGAAGCAGACAACATATAACTTTTCTTGTAAGGCTGTAATGTAAAGCAGGCATGCAGACAAGGTTTGTTTTGGTTTTATTGCTATATTTAAGATGAAGACAAGGTGGTAAACTAGAGCTAAAGTTCAGGGTTTTTTAAAATTTACATTTGAACGTGACCTTTTCCTTTCTTGTTCAGTTTGCACAGAGGAATAATTTCCAAAGTAGCGTGGGAAGGAACAATTAAAGTTAAATGTTAATTTTCAAAAATGAGGCCCAGCTTGCCTTCTAGTTTCTGAATTGCCCCTGGAATACAATTTAGGCTCAGCCTCCTGGGGAAAGGCATTGGAACAAACCACTGGTGTGGCAAACAAGAAGGAGAATAATAACTTGTGAAATCAGACTGGTCTTTCTGAATAATTGAGGCTTAAGGCAGCAGTGTTCTCCACCAAAGCTCTTTTTGTTATAATTTCCTTTATTGCAGACTGTGGACTCCTACAAAGGGACCAGGATCTGCACCCCAGGTGGAAAGCAGAAGATGTTGGAGTCTGTTTCTGGTAAGGGGAACCAGATGAGAAGGTTCCACGTAAAGAGAACAGCTTCAGTGTCTTCTTTCATCGGTGTTGAGGTCTCCACCACAAACTACCAATTGGCTAAACGAAACGGCACTTGGCCCTTTAATTTTCTTCTTTCAAAAGTTCTCGGCTTAAGCCAAGATTTCGTCTAAATCCTTTAGATTTCCTCTCAGTGTGGGCAGAGGACATCAGGACCAGAGGTGATCACATTTTGCACCCTTCATGCTGAGAGCAATTATCATGGAGACCTACCATACTCTTAGTTTAACATGTGCTTCCATGTGTGCAGCATCTGTAAGATCAAGTCATGCGTGTGATCTACTGCCTGTGGCTGAGACCTCAGCCTCCAGGTAGTCATAATATCTTAAGTGTACATAAGCTGGAGTCTTTAATAAAAGTTCAAACAATTTTTTTGTTCACACTGAGAGGCAATATTCCAAATCACATCTGGAAGTGCCAGCTATTTCTCCATATCAATAAACACCATTCATAGATATTGGTGGGCCGTAGGGAAGACTCAAATTTTATTACAAGTTCAAACCATGAGAGTACAATGCATCAATTCCTACCCAAAGTGCAATAGTCAAAGTTGAAGAAAAGTGTGTGGTGTCTTGTGAAACAAACATCCCGTTCCAGCTTTATAGTTTCTAATAACAGAAACTTCACCACAAAATTTTGAAAGTGATTCCACAGATTAATAATTTCCTTTTAATTCTCTTTTTTTTTTTTTTTTCTTGCTGAATTCAAATAATGGAATCATAGAATGGTTTGGGTTGTAAGGGTCCTTAAAAATCACCTCATTCCACTCCACTGACATCAGCAGAGATTTCACCTACTGGAAAAATTTGTCCAAAGCCTCATCCAGCCTGGCCTTGAACACTTCCAGGGGTCGAGCATCCACTTCTTCTCTGGGTAAATTGTGCCTTGCATCATCACCTTCACAGTAAAGAACTTCTTTCTAATATCGAAGTTAAACTTTCCCTCTGCCAGCCTTACTGTTGAGGAACATACTCAGTGCAGGTATCTGGGTGAGCAGCTGCAGCTGGAGCTACATGTCCGAGCTCCAGGGGTGGGAGGCTGAGCCCAGAGGCTGTGAACAGCTGCCCCTTCACATAACAAAGACATCTGTGATCCATCCTGGTGACCACAAGTCCAGAATTCCCGTTCTTGGCATAGGAAGGGGGAAAAAACACAGGGGCTCCTTTGTTCTTGTGTCTCTCCTTGGAGCCACCAGCTCTGCACTGTGAATAAATGGCTTTATGGAAGAAGGCATCAGTGACTCTGCCATGGGAAATCCAGGGTTGAGCCAGTCAGGAAAGCAGTGTGGGTGTGAGTGTGAGTGTGGGGTGTGGGGGGAGTCAAGCAGGGACCCGTCGGGTCACCGGACCCACCACTGTGGAGGGGCTTTGGACCCAGCAGTGACAGTCTCTGGAGCTGGCAGTGCCACTGCAACAGTCTGTCAATGGTCAGACCAGTTTCCTTTAAAATTACCACTTGTTCCATCCCTACATGCCAATCATCTTGGCTTTCCTATATTGGTGTTGTTTTGCCATAATATTCTACACTGAAAAGACTTCTGTTGAATTTCTGTGATCTGCACAGACACTTAGGGACCATCAAGTGACCCCGTAGTTTTCTCCTTGGAAAGATGGAGTATCTTCTGTCTGCTAGGATGCCACATTACCTTCCAGGTTTTAGTTACTCCCCTGCTCTATTCTGAATTCTTTGCAGTTTTTTAGCATCTCTCAATGCACTAATGGCAGAAATGGACGAATTAGTCCATGAATTTTTTCATTATTGTCAAATGTAGATGTATTATAATCTCAGAACTCCCACTCACCATCCCGTATTTCTATCCATTATTTCTTTTTACTGCAGTGTCACCTGGGATCTCATTATTAGTTGATTATCCACCATGGCCCTAAGTACTTTTCAGCATCACTATTTCCCGGGTTAGCAAACCCATATCATTACTGTAGTTTGCATTCTTTTCCTATATACATTGTCCTTGGCCATATTGAAGTAGATACTGTTTCACTGAAACCAAACTCTAAATTTTTTCATTAACCACTCCCACCCCTGTTCTGTCACCAAGAGATTTTTTTTTCAGCACTAATGTAATTATCCCAGTCATTCTTAAAATGTCCAAATAACATAGAACACGGGAGTCCTCTGATGAACTGAGGGGAAACACAGATACTCAGATAAAGTTCCATATTAATAATGGTGTTTTCATAATTATACATAAAGCAGTTTGTAAAATAATGTGTGTATTTTTATTGTTATTGCAGGTTTTGTAATTTGAATTCATGAAACAGGACCTGTCATGATATCAGTTCAAATGTTTTGTAGAAATGTAATACATTACATCAACAATATTTCTCTATCATTTAAAGTCATCACAATCTACATTTAAGTAAAATGACAAAACCCTTTTACTACAACACACACTAACTAGTTGCTAGTTTGGAGTTGAAGGTTTTCAATAAATTATTTATTAGTTCAGTTCTGCATCTGCTATTCAGTTTTTTTGTGTAGGTTACTGTAGTAGAGTATTTTTCTGTGGTTTGGATTTGCATCTTTCCCTTTATAAGGAAAAAGCTGTAATTAAAAAATTTCTCCCATTCCCATTTCACTTCTGTTTTTTACCTAATTTCCAAACTAATTTGTCAATTAGATAAAATCACTACTGCTTTAAAATAATGCTTACAGTAGCTATAAATATACTTAACCCAGGTTCTCTATCAACCCTATGAGAAAAATTGTTTTCTTTTGCTGGTTCATTGTTTTATATTGGAAAAAATACCTAGTTGCATAAATTAACTCTGACAAATCACTCTTAAAATGAAAATGAAATATTTGTAGACTTGAAAAGAGAAGAAACACAAATTCTAAATTATGTAAGATTTTTATATGAGACGTTCATATCTAGCAATAAATTAGTTCCTTTGAAAACATATCTTCTGCAAGAAAATAGTGAATATTTTCAGAATCCTAAATATCCAAACATTTAATTCATATTCGTACACCATTAACTGAATCTAGCTATTGGCAATGGTAAAGGAGTATAAAATAAAGAATATTTATTAGATATTTGATCACAGTTTTAATAAATCTGAAATTTCTATATAATTTTACCAAGAAAAAAAGTATTTTTTTAGAGCATTCAGTCATGCTAGAATCTTGACCCTTTATGTCATTATATCCAAACACGGAAATGGCCTTTTCTTTCCAACAAGATCTGTTTGGGAACCAGGAATTTCATTTGTTTCCTTAGGAAGCAGGGACCCTTGATTAAACACCCCTGTTCTGCACACAAGAAATGAGTTTTAAATATTGGCACTTTTTACCTGAACCAATGTTTCTCTTCAAAAGTATTACAGTGAAGGTGGAATTAATTAAACATAACTGCATGTAGCCCCTCTAAGTATGCCTCCATCTGAGATTATTGCCTTGGCTCCCATTTCTAGTCTCTGGAGGTCCTTTCAGGGCACGATTCGTCTGGCTGAGTTCAGATGTCTGTTTTAGGAGAGATAAACTGCACTTGAGCAGGGGCTGCTTTTCTCACTGCTGGGAAAGGCTCTCTGGGGTTACTGGCTCAAAAGGAGCTTTACCCACTGCCATATCTCACATTAGGGAAGGTGTTGCAGCAGACGCCTATGGCTACATGTAGTGCTATTTTTATGGATTTCCTGAGCCTGGGAAGGTCTCTCTGGCCTGTGAGAGAAGAAAGGGCAAGCTTACTTACAGAAATCCACTAAGAGTTTAATTAACAGGGGAAACCAGTGTTTCTTCTTAATTTTCCCTAAGTGTGTCTCTATCATAAATATATTTGTTGAGTGGGGGAGACTACGAGGATACTCATTGTCCTTAAAACCCCTTTGTCTTGCTCAGCTGTTGAAAGGAGATATAATGCAAATAGAAATCATCCTAAAGACAGGAAAACCAGTTGATTTTGACCAAACCAATTTGAAGATTTTGCTCCCGGTAACAAATACATCCAAAAGAATATTTAAAGACAGTAATTGTCCTGGAAAACTGTGGAAGGTTTCTCACAGCAGAAAAGCATTACAGGTGGATCAAGTGCTTGGAAGTTAAAAGTAGACAAATTCAAAGTAGAGAGAAATTAAGTGTATTTAACATGGAATTGATTTTATAATTCTAATAATTTTATGCCCAAATTGGATTTAAAGGTTGTACTCCAGTATAATGAGAAGTGATTCAATGAAGATGTTACTAGATTGATTTCTCTGACACGTTTATGCAGATTATAGCGGGTGACCATACAATGATGTCTTTCTTATGCAAAGTCCTATTCTTACAGAAGTCATTGATAGAAGTCCATGGTGTTATTAGGAGCAGAATTACAGTGTTAGTCTCTATTATGCTATACCTAAATACTGTGTAATATCTGGTTTCTCAGCCTTTGTGAGTTTTATAGAATGCATAGAGTTTATAGATGGATTATTTTATATTTCTGAGTTTATGTGGTATACTGATACCTGGAGAGGGTACTAGAATGTGAATACATAGAAATTACTAATATCACAGAAACAGCTGAAGGGAAAAATAGGAGTTACAGAGCAATATACGCTGCTTATTGCAATCAGTGTACTTACAGCATAACATAAAATGGAATTTACTGCATTCATTCTAAGTAAACTAAAATTCATTGTTTAATATTTAACCTGTCCACTGAATGCACCAGTCACTGAAGTGTGCACTTCTGGGATAACCTGAGACCTATGTTCATAATTAAAAACCAGTATAAATTTCTGTGATTTTTGAATATCTACCATTTTGGATGAAGAGGGAATTAGAACATACAGCAGAGCATGTCTTTGTTTCTGCCTGTCATGTTGATTGGTATTTGTCTTCAATCCCACATGGAGATGGTTTCTCTTTTTGAAAAGAACAGACACATTTTCTGTTGCATTAAAAATCATCAGGTGTCCAGAGCTGCACTAAATAGTCAGTTTTAAAAATACTCCTGTGAGGAACAGGTTTAAAAAAAAAACAGAGAGAAAATCAAAGGCATTTTTTATGCCCTTTACCTAAGTGGTTTTTTTTTTTTGGGGGGGGGAACTTTTACTTATTTTATTTTTTTATTTAATATATATATATATATGTATATATGTATATATTTGAATTCTACCAGAAGGGAAATCTCTGAATTAAGACAGAATAACAATAACCCCCATCATCCATTTTAGTGAAGGCAGTCGGTTTATTTTCATGTAGGCATGGAAAGTCGCTACTCTGTTTGCACAGTATTCATAATACCATTTGAACACACTTTTTCTAAGTCCTTTATTATACCATATATTTACATTCTTCCTTATGAAAAAAGGGAGAGTGGGGGGGAATCTCCACAGTTATCTTCGTTCTATGTCGTTCAACATATATTTTGTTCATAATGCCATTTGAGCAGACTTCCTCCAAGTTGTGCATCACTTATGTGTGTTTCAAGTTTTCCTACCGATGGCAAGAAAAACAGAGTAATTTTTTACCTTGGTTTTCAAAGTAGTGGCGGGTTGTCCTTGAAATGCAGGCTCAACTCCTCTCTCTCTTTGTTTACGGATTATTGTTCCACATGGGAGCAATTTTAACAAGTCCTGATTGGACTGTAATCCAGAAAGAATTAAACCATGACTTCCACACTGACTTTTGTTACATTAAGAAAAAAATTAGTGAACTCAAAATAGCCTATCTGTGTTTCAATTGACTGTATTTTTAATAGATTAATTCCTTTTTTTTCTGCCATGGGAAAAGTCATAGCAAAAAGCTATTGAGTTTGCATGCTGGAGGACTGACACAGGGTTCTCTGATGATAACTGATGGAGAGTATCAGCAGTGAGACAAAGAGGGATTATAAAATAAATAAAAAGGATAAATCAATGCAAAACCAGTTGCAGAAAACCCAAGATTTTAAATGTGGGTTAATCCCACTCCTTTCAAACCATCAGAGGGTCAAAGAAGGGACAGTTGGAAGGGACTGTGAAGGCCACCTCCAAGCTCAGAGAGCACCAGGGCCAGGGAGCAGGGCAGCCAAGGCTTTGTATAGCCATGTACTTCAGAGCAGATTCAGACATGGGCAAATATTCTGAGGTCCACAATGGTAATACTGCCTTCTCTACTCTGGTTAATTAAACATATATTTAAAAAAAAAAATAAAAGCCCTTCTTACTGACATTTACCAGGTTGTGCTAGATATCATTGCATGTTTTCAAGTAAGGGAAAAATAAAAAGAAAAAAACTCTCCCCAGTGGTCATTCCCAACCATAACCATTCTCTCAAAAAAAAAAAAAAAAAAAAAAAAAAAAGAGAGAACTACTGAATTTCTACGATTTTCAGGTGATAGATACTCAACTCATCTGTTTTGTTAAACTCTGCTGGTGACTGAGAAGAATTTAGCTCCTATTCAGCACTCCATTAGTAATGATTATATTTTTTTACTGCTTAATGTTTTACAAACTTTATTGCTGTGCAGGTATTTTAAGCCAGTGTCATCTATCCAGCTAGGAAATGATGAGGTGTACTGCATAGAATTTATTTCAATTTAGTGTTAATCACTATGTAATAAGAAACTGAAAAATGACGTTTTAAAATATTTATAATGTTCTCAGCAATAACCAACAGTTTTTTCTTTCAGATTCCACTTATTAGAATGCTTTCCCTAAAATCTAAGATATAAAGTTCAGCTCTTCTGAGATAGGTGCTTGATTCAATTCAACTAATAATGGAAGATCTTAGAAGTGGTTGAAATTGTAATGGTGTGCTAAAAAGCATAATGTGAACATAAAGAATTTCAGAGCTCATTTTGAGGGGAATTTCTTATAAAATCTTACATGCATGCAGAACTGCCTGTATCCCTTTGCTTTTCCCTCCAATCATAAAACTGAGGCTGCAGAACTTGGAATCCACTTTTACAGGTCTTAAAATATTTTAACAAGGAATATCAGAGCTAATTGAATTTGAAATAATGGTGGGGTTTGCATGAATGCAAAAATGTTCTACTATTACTGATGAAAATCTCATTTTATTACTGATTGGTGGTCTGTGAGAATAATTTATTGATTTTCTTCTGAAACTCCTGATATGCCTGTAGCAGAGTGGGGCCTGTGGATATTTCACCAGCAGGTCCAATTTTCTTGGTAGATGACTCAGAGAGAAATGCTAGCTGTGTGGTACAAGTCAGCTGTGGAAAAATACAGTCAAAGAACCTTTTAAGAACCCCAGCTGAAGCAAAAGTGGCTATCATGGGACCGGTGAAAGGCACTGCTGCTATGTTTATTGATACAATTAACATCTGACTTCTGAGACAATCCAATGAGCCACAAATACAACTTGTGCAGAAAAACCTGCTCCTTCAGTAAATTGCAAATCCTGTGAGGCCATCATTCCATCAGCCACAGCTCCTCTGTTAAACAACCTACCCAGCAAGCAGCTGCAAGAAAGCTGAAAGGTGTGCTATGATGCTACCTATTAATTTAAAAGGTTGCTTAATAATCTGTAAATAAACAAAGTTATCAAGCTAATTAGCATTCAGGGAAAAGTTACACTCATTGAATTGCTGAATTTTTGAGACTGGTTAAAATTGCCTCAGACAAAGAAAAATAAATAAATTCAAACAATAGTGAATATTGTATTATGAGGTAGTCCAGCAGTCTAGAAAGTCAAACCCCCAATTTACCTACATTTTATGCAACAATCTTAAAAAAAAATAAAAAATTCAATTTTTCTAAACTTGTTAGGAAATCAGAGTAACAGAGATAACTTTGGTGGATATTTTTTAAATGTCTCTTGTCTTTGTCATCGATGGTTATCACCAGTGTAAACTAGGACAGTTGTTTCTGAAAATTCCTTCAAATTCAGGCATATATAGTTAGCTGTTCATATACTGTGCCAAACCAGCCTCCACTTGTTCTTCTAGATTATACAGGTGTAGATGCATAGAACTGCAACTGACATGACTATGTCAAAAGAGTCTTGGGCTTCTACCCTCCTTTGTTAGTTAAGTATAACAGTGCTGTTGTTTTCTTTTCCAATCTTACCCACATCTCCATTTCAAAGGTTTTTGAAGCTCCAAGGTATTACAGTAATTGTGTAAGCACATAGAGTAGATAAAAAATTAATATAAACAGTAAAGTTGCTTATCAAATACAGCATAATCTCTAAATAGTCTACATAAACTTTTTCTTGAGAAATGCAAAATATTTTATTACATTTATATATTACCTGTCACTTTGTGTAGCCACACAAAAATGGAGTTCAAATTTCCCACTTAACTAACAAACAACTCTAACAATTTTCTGCACTAATATTTAGAGATAAACAATTGAAAAGTAATAATTTCTTGTTTTATGCAGTTATCAGATGCTAAGAAAGGCTGCACAACTGAAAGTGTGCGGTAGGTATGGTGAGAAAGCAGCACAGAAGGAAAAGTGAACTTAGAGTTCCTTGAGAGAGGAACTCACTTAAGAGTTAAGAGCTGTGGAATTCTTTTCTTGCATTGAGTAGCAGTGTAATGATATTAAAAAACTGTAAGTGCAGTGCAATCTCTCTTGTTTTTCTCATATGGGATATTTACTCTCTTAATGTGGTCTGTGGGCAGACAGTCCTACCTCCATGCTCTTCATTCTGTGCTCTTGGGTGTCTCCTGGGATCTCTGCACTCCTACTAAAGCCCCTGTGAAAGGCAATTAAAAAGCAAACCTATTGTTACTAGACTCAGCTTTACTATAAAGTGACCCATACCCCTGCTGGAAAAATGAATAAGTTGCTGAAAACCAAAAGATGTTTATGAAAGATCATATCTCTGGAGGAAAAGGAGTCGTCAATAACATTCCCATTTATTTTCTTACTTAAACACTTTCTTACTCTCTAGACACCAGTTAGTTGCATTGCAATATGGATCATATTCCTGCTGTGTTCTTATTTACTTCTATTAATGATGGCTTAGGATGCTTTTCTTGGTCAGGCATTCAAAACACACTGACAAAGGAGGTTTGAGAAATTTCCTCCTGACCCTGTTGCAACAAATGACTCCTTTACTAACCCACACTCATGTATGTGCTTTATGTCCCTGTGAGCCATCTGTAAGGGGCACAACTAACAGGATTCCAACTTTGCTTCAGAGGCACAATCCCTGGCTGTAACTTGATAATTGTTGCAGTGGCTCATCTCCCTTCCTTGCCCTTCCCTTCCCTTCCCTTCCCTTCCCTTCCCTTCCCTTCCCTTCCCTTCCCTTCCCTTCCCTTCCCTTCCCTTCCCTTCCCTTCCCACTATTGTAGGCAAATTACATTGCAATAAAAGATGCTCATATACTGAGATCCCCAGAGTAAATATTTGAGGAAGGAGGACTGCATTTGCAGAGATACACCATAGATTTCCGTCCAAAAAGAAAACAAAAGGTAAAATATTTCATTTTAAAACTTCACAAATTATTAAATTAATTCTTAACTTGTGTCTTCCCAAAAGTTACTACATTCCTTCTAATGTTGCCTTGATCACTTAAATCAAGGTATACTCAGTAAACAGGATAGATCTGCTGTTTCTTTCTACCTGTCTGGTGTGTGAAGTCTGAAGAGATTTGTCCTGTTGCCTGAAGACAACTAAATTATATTTTTTTACAACTCCTAAAGGAAAGAAAATCTAGTGGAACAACTTCTCAGATTATAACTTCATTTCTGTGAGACATCCTGGGGGAGATATTCCTTGAGCTGTCTGAATTACACTGTCCAAGGTGCTCAGCATGCTCCACACTGCCGGTGTGCCCTCAGATCTCACACCTTGTCAAGCACCAGTGATGCCCAGAGAGATGAGAATTAACCCATCATATCTTAGAAATGCCATTGACAGGACTCTGACTGCACCAGCCTGCAAGCAGATATGAAGGGAAGGGTGAAAGCATGCAGCAAACTATTTGCAAAGATTCCAAGAACTATTTTTTCATACAATATTTACTCCCCCAAATCATATGTAAAGACCTAGACTCTTCTTTACCTTGACATTTGCCCTTTAAATAAATCTGTATCACTTAAGAAACATCAGTACTACAAAACAAATCACTTTCCATTTAACATTTGTGCCAATCTTGTTTTAGCATGATTCCAAACCATGAAACAGATACCAGCCTTACAGCCGTGTAAGAATGTACAAAAATATTTTGAAAAATTAAAAAACTGAAACAGTCTGCTTTTAATGAGACTGGACATCAAAAAGAAACACACAGCTATGTGTAGGGATGCATGCAGTGGAATCTGTTTTCTGAGACTGCCATAAGGATCAAGTGCTCAACTTCTGTTGAGCTAAGTCTCTATTTTAGGCTGCTACTTTTGGGATTGCAGCCCTCCAGAAATCCTGTATCACAGCATTTAAAAGCAGAGACTTATACACAGACTATTTTCAAGTAGCAATAGTGGATCAATCTAGGTCTTCATTTCAGTGTTTCAAAAACATACACACTGGCAGTGCCTAAATGGCACAGCAGAATGCAGAGCTGGTAGTAGAGCAGATGCTACTATTTCTTACCCTTCAGCTATGCTTCTTTAAATTTTATTAGAACAAAATAAGCTCAGCTAAAAATACGTGTTAATATGTCTGCATTAGTTAACAGCCTGCTAGGAATTCTAATTATTACTGAGTTTATTATGGAGTACTACAGTATGCCCTTTCTTTACATTTCTAGAGACCACTTAGGATGCAGATTGTTAGCTGTATAAATATTTGTTGATATTTAAGATGCATAATTCATTTGTTTCCCCCAAAAAACTCTATAGCCTTTTTTGAAATATTGTTCAAATGATATTGTTTTATTGAAAACTATGCTGCTTAGCCAGTTAGGGTTCTTGCAAGAGATGAAGAGTTGTGAATTAGAGTTGATGAAGGAAGGTGAATAGGGTAGAAAAATAGGATAGATGAAGAGTTGTGAATTTGGAGATAAAGTTCTGATAATCCCTTATAAAATTATTCTTGGATATTCACTTAAGCATTGTGACTTTATATTTTTAACCCAGCTTGTAAAAGACAAGACACAGGATTTTTAAATGCTTAAGGTAAAAGTATCAGTTGCAATGATTATTCATCCAGAGTTTTACTCATAAGACACAGAGGAATTCCTTATATTTTCCCTTTTTCCTGTGAAGGTGCTGTAGGAATTTAGGGAGTTATTATTGGTCAGGATTAGATCAGAAACAAATTAATCATCAAAATTTCCATCTAATTCACAAAGCAGGCATTCTCTTTGGTTTATGTAGTTCAACACATTTCACAGAAAAAATATGGCCATTAGCTACTGTTGCCTTATAAATAACATTTCAATTAAAATCATAAATAAATTATCATAACTGCAAATCACTCTAAGTATCTCTTATTTAATGCTTGAAGAGTTTGTCTTTTTCTTTCAGCCTGGATTTATCATTCTGTACTCAGTTTATAAAGATTAATTCAAAATACGGTGAATATGTTGATTTTAATTTTATTCAAGCCCCATCACCCCTTTGACTAGTGCTACTTCCTTATTCTCCTAACCATTTCATTTGTTGCTGAGCAGCAATCTTCGCTTAGATCAGAGTCACTGTGCCCACGCCAGTATCAGCTGGTTTTCTCATGGGCTCTCTGTGGGTTAGCTTTCTCTCCTGTAGCTGGAAATGTATAAGTTAAAGCCTGTGAAGAGAAAAAAAAACCCTCCACAGAACCCCCTCAAAGCTCCCCAGAATTTGCTCATGTACAGCAGCCTGTATTGTATTTCAATATCCTGTTTTGACATAAATGTTGCCTGCCAGAAACCTGAGTCTTTAATGTAGAAATAATAGTCTAGCTCTGACTTCTTTTCTTATTTGCTATATTATCATGTGTTCACTCTCTGATCACTGACCTCAGTAGCCCTTTCAAGCTAAAAAATTATATTTTCACATCTTTTCCATTTTCTCTGGAAAAATATCAAATAATGACCTTTTAAAAATATATTTTAGCATACGTGTCCTCTGCAAGCAGAAACCTTGCAAAAGAACCCTAACCAAAATGAAAAAACCTTCCCCCAAACTGGGTAGAATTCTTGTTTATTAGCTCTTGGAGACTACTCGGCTTTCTTCTCTTTTGAATGAAGTTTCATTAACATTTTCTTGCTCCATATTAGTAAAATATGGACCTGATGACTTGCTCCTTTTATCATAAATTGGAAAATTCACCAAAGACAAAAATGGGATGTGACATAAATAGGGATGAATTTCCAAAGGGATGGGGAGAAGAAAATATATCACCAAATATTCCTTTAATGAAACTTGTCACTTCTTAATGAAAGGAGTTGAAAGAATTTCTCATTAAAAACTGTTTCCTCTGTGAATGCACATGTGAACTATTATTTAGGGGCAAAAAGCTTCTCCTCTGAATACCACTTTTTATATTCCATGTTTAATTGCAATGTGTTCAGACTCCTTACTATGATTCACCTTTCTTAGTTGTTAGTTCTCTTTATTATGCTGTTCAGTTTTAACTCTCCCCTCATTGAAATACTGATTCACTTGATCAGTGGTTAGCTAATATTTTTGTCACATTGCTGAGCTCTTCCTTTTTCCTTCTTAATTTTTCTTGTTTGTTTTTTCTTTTCCTTCTAGTCATCTGCAAAGTTAAATTTTTTCTCTACTTGGTAATGTAACACACCAAGATATTCACAGTAGACCTAAGAAATTCATAAAGATACTGGTCTGGAGTATCTTACCGCATTTTTACCCAGATGATAAAGTAATATTGCAAAGCAAGAGAAGTACAAGGGAGAGCTTTCTTTTTTTCCTAGCTTTAAATATTTTAATTTATGTGAGGTTAGTTTCAATGAAATAAGGGAATATGTTCTTTCCTAAATAATTTCAGGTGCATTCTTTGTATAGCACTGTGTGCTGGTTTATCACTATGTGGACATGATCACCTAATTATAAAGGCAAATGGAAATTTACAACTTGGGAATCAAGTCTTCCTAGACAGTTCTCAATGAATAGAAATTCTACATACATATTTATGGTAAAATTTTTCACTGAGTGCTTAATTCCCTTTTTTCTGTGAGAACCTGGATATAAAATCAAGAGATGTTACATTGCACTTTCTTGCCCCTTGGCATTTTCCAGGGAAAGCAATGTAAAATTTGAGTTGACCTTGCTTTAATACAGTATAAAAGTATGTGCTTGTCAAAGAAATATGACATTGTACTAACAGTCTCTTCCTCTTAAATTGCAGCCCATTTAGTATTTTGCCCTCACAGAGAACAATTGTGTACTGTAGTGTGTAACATATAGAAAAACAAGAATTTAAGAAACCTAAATATTTTCCATGTGATCATATTCATGTAAATGTATAAAATTCCCTGTAAGAGCTTCTGATCTGCCTTCAAAAAAGGTCAGCTGAAAGATTTTAAGCTTTATTTTTCTAATGCACTCGCAATTTCAAAGCACAACAAGATAACTGGGGTTTGTGCATTCTGTTCTCAAAAGACTGTGGTTCCCCTGATATAGTAGTGGGCTGATATGGTAATGCCACTTCCAAAACTCAGGCTAGACCCTCTTCATGTCACATCATGGCACACGGGCACAGCCTCTTGTGTGGCTCTAGTTTCTGGGTATCTGCATTGCGTTTCTCAGTTTGGTGTGTGTCACACACTGTGAAGATCCCAGAAGTAGTGCAACAGGAATACAGGACTTCTGGGTACTAACAGAGCAAAGGCAGCTATGTGACCAAGCCTGTGGTCAAGTAAATGTGATCATTTTACTTGACAGTCTCACAAAAGTTCTTTCATGCATATCTGTGAACTGCAGAGCCCAAATAATTAAGATAAATGTAATTTGAGAGAACTGATGGAGTTATTGAGCTGTCAATATCAGCCACATAAGCACCTTTCTTTAGGTGGAGGTGTGAAGAGGTGTGAGGTGTGTGTGGAGGTTCTTTTATGAGCTAAGAAGCTCATAAAAAGAAAATGTATTTTAGCTGTTATCAGAACTCGAAGTCTCTTGAAAATCCATATTAGTGCCTAAGTTATTTAAGACTTATACCTCGTCCTTTCTTCATGAAATAGATTCCTCATAGGATTAATAGAAATATAAGGATTGATGTCTAGAAGAAATTAACACACTGAAGAGGATAGTAACACTTCCCATCCAGCCTGGAAACAAGGACACAACTAAAGCCTATGCAGTCAAAGAGATGTATACTCGTACATCTTCATACTAGTGCAGAATGGATGCTCAGCTAGCAGACTGTGATGTGGTCTTGCATACTGTTCCTCAGCCAGGAATTATTTCACACAGAATGGTGATTTTTTTCTGTAGGTAGCAGATGGACCTTGCAATTGAGATTGCTTTCCTGCTCCTCCACCACAACCCCCTTTATTGCCTGTTAATCCTCATGAAATTTTCGACTCTTAGAAATCCAGCCTTAATATATTTTGTGTATGGCATGTTTACACATATCACCTTTTTCTTAGGTGCAGCTGGTATTAGAAAACAAAATATTTTTTTGTAAACAAGGAAAGGAAAGAACAGCAGCATAGATTATACCATCCCACAGATCAGTGAAGTCCCTGCTTAAGTATTGAGTAGACCACTAATCTCACACTGAATATTGCAGAAACTGAGATTTAGAAAAGATAGGCAGCATGGAGAAACTAAAAAAAAAAAAAAAAATAAAAGAGTATAATTCCCACTGTAGAAAAAATACCATTGATCAGTAAAATCAAACAAAATTAATAGTCATTTGAAAGTTTAATGGGAGACGAGATTAATCAGACTGGACATCCAAGTAAAAACTTATTAGTGTGATAAGCAGAATTCTGTTATCAAGAGCTTAAAGACAAGAATTGAGCTGTATTTATTGCCCAAAAGAATATCCAGAAATAACAGCAAGAGCAGAAGAAGATTTTGTGAGAGAACAAAATTACAGCATTTTTTAGGCTTTAAACACTAAAATATTATTTCATAGATTAGTTTAAACCAGAACAGATCACTGAAGCCAGTTTTGTCCAATCTGCTCCTCAAAGCAGGGCCAACCTAAGCCAGATTTCTTGGAATCTTTTCCAAGCTGGATTTTTAATTAAGAGATAGAGATTGCACAATCTCTCTCTAGAGGGGGCAACCTCTTTGTGCCACCTTATCCAATGTTTTGCTACCTTTCCTCATGTATAATCAGAATTTCCCATCCTGCAACTCCACCTTCACCATTTTTTTTTCTGTATTTCTGTGTCTGTTTTAATCCAATTATACTCTCTGACTAGACGTTTATAAACAACAGCAAGTTCTCCCTTTAGCTTTCTGTTCTCCAGATTGAGGAAATCCATTTCTTACAGTCTCTCACAACCAGATCCCAGCCTGTGTTATCGCATGGGATTATTCCTTCCTCCATTCCAGGACTGCATATTTTCTCTGTGTGAAGTTCCTTCAAATCCATTTCTTCAGCCTTTCGAGTATCCTCTTAATGACTGACCTTATCAGCTGATTGAGCGCTCCCCATACTGATCTAGCTTCACCCAAAATCTTGCTGAGGTGCTCTCTGTCCCACTGCCTAGACCATTAGCATTGACTTTGAGCAGAATTATCTCTAGGAGTGATTCCTGAGAAATACCACTGGCAATCAGCAGTCTTTTGGACTTCTTTTGGACTTCATTCTGTTGATCACAACTCCGTGACCCAACAATACCCATTCATGTGAGGTTTATGTATCCTTCTGTTGCATCTGGTGCTGGCCAGTTCTACAGATGTCTCCAAACATGAGAGCATTAACGAGTGACCCAATATGACCTTCTAAGAAATATTTCTCTGTGGGTCTTTAGCTTTAGTGAGCTATTCAAGAGACTATAAATAAATTGCTCCCAATCATGGAATGTGCAGAACTATTAAAACGAGTCAAATAAAATGCTGGAGTAAGAAACATTCCAGTATCCTTTGTTTATTTCAAGCTACAGTTGGTGTTTAGATTTGGTTTCTTCTTGCAGACTTCTGTGAAACCTATTTTCACCAGGAAGATTCAGTTTCTGAGAGTCTTTTTTCTTTTCTTTTTATTCAGAACACTGCAACCTGTCCCTGATAATAATTACATTAGTGTGATTTGCTGTTCTGTCCTTGCTTGCTATTGTACTACTGTGTAGTTAGTTCCTGAAAAATCAAAGACCAGGGTATGGGTATTGCAAATCAGATTTGGAAAGTGTTTACTTCAGGGAAATTTGTACAGTTAGTATAGCATATTACATTCTAAGCAATGATTCACTCATTGTTATCAACAAGACAAAAGATTAAACTAAAAGCAATATTTTGATATACTGCCATAAAAATACAAACCCTCTAAAGAAAAATTAATGGACTTTATTGTTTTATGTAAGAAATTAAAAGACTGGCCATTTCATGACTCTGTCTAGTAGTATAACAGCAGCAAATGGAACATCAGCTCAACTATTGTAGTGTCATGATGAAGCAGGTACTTCTTTCCATAGTATCTGCTGCACAATCACATCAGGTGGGACTTTTGGTATTTGGGGGTTGCTTGTGGGGTTTTTTTGCCTTTTATTTTTTCCCAAGTAAGCAGATTGCTAGTATTGAAGTGAATTCAAATTTTCTCAGCATCATTGGCATGAATTATTTTCCTGCCATAAAAGTTTTGCTTCAGTTTCTTTTGGTAATATTTGTTGTTGTTTTTTTTATTAGCATGCCTAGGATAGTGGGAGTAGAGATTATAAAAAGTCTTAGCTGGAGTGTCAAATAAGGAAGCTTCTACATTGAGAACAGCTTTTCCAAGCTGCAGGCCAGATGGTAGTTTTGAGACTCAGAAGCTGAAAGAAGTAGATGGAGTTATGTCAAGAGAAATAGTTAAAAAAATAGGAGAAAAAGGAAGTAAAAGAGATTGTCAATTCAAATCAGCACAAGCAACTATTTGTGCTACCCTTTTATGCATGAATTAATAGATGTATTACTCACATAATAACCTAGCAAACAATTCTAAAGGAAGGAGGAACAAGGCAAAAATACAGAATATTAATATAACCCTATACAAATATAATTCATTCTATTCACCTGTGGGATATTGTCAACCCATGATGTCATAATACAACTTTTGAACTAGAGATTGACACTGCTACTTGTCCAAACCTATGGACACTACATGGACACCCAAATGCCAAGACAGTATCATGCATTGAGAAGCCAGCATCTTCTCTTTGTACACCTGGAGACTTCATACCCTGATGTGACTGTACCAGTCTGTAGCCTGCACTATACCACCTCCCCTCTGGAACCAAGGCAAGGGCTGGTGTAGTTCTAGCTTCATATTTCAGAGCCATCTTAAAACATACTGAAGGATAATAAAGCGGGAAAATAAAAAATACCTTCCAGATAATGGAAGTTTTCTTTTTTTCAGACCTGACATTTTCAACCCCACCCATAAAAGATGACAAGGACTGCTCAGAATAAAGTTCCTTGCTCATATGTGCAACTTTAATTGTGAGGTGATACCTTTCTACCTTCAGCAGCAGCTAAAAGGAGTCAAAACATGACTGCTGTTACTGTGCTGTGCTATCGCAAAGAAAAAAGATACATTGATCACCTCATTTTTGACTGAAAGTGGCAAAAATACTGATGTATACATATAGATACACACACACACACACACACACACACACACAAGAATTTTACAGTCCAAGTCAGATCAATCCAAATCAGGTGTATAGCAAACACTTTGAGTAGCAAGCATTGCAAGCAAGGGGTAACAGCACCATTCAAAGAGGAATATGTTGTTTCTGCCATGGATTGATCTCAAAATTAGTGAGAATTATTTTTCATTCTTATAGCATATTCTTGCTGGAGGAGACATTCCAGAGTAATAAATTCTACAACAATTTATGTATTGAGAGAGAAGTGGAGTCTACAGGGCTTATTGAAGTTAACTGTAGCTCTTAGCTAATTGTTTAACACCGAGTTTCTGCCTACGTGTGTGAGATAAAACAGGCTTACATAGCTAAGTTTTATATAAAAGATTTGCTTTGGATTACAAGAGGGGATAATTTACAGATTAGAGATGCTGGGTTCTTTTCTTATATAGATGTGTAAAACCTTTCCTATTTAGACAATGTGTTTCCTATATATAAAACTAGAAGGGGAAATTCCTTTATTGATAGAAGATCAAGGATAACTAGCTGGAAGGGAGTAACAGAATGGATTTTATGAGTAAGATTTTTAAATCTTTTTGAGGGAGCCTAACTGCTTCCATTCTCAAAAGACAAGAACTGTTGCATTTTAAAACATTTGGAAAACAGCTAGGCTTGGAAGGCAGAAAGAGGGGAAGAATTTCACAGAATTTAAAACTATACCTCTCTTTTCTGCAACTTACTGTGAGCTGAGAAATTCCCGGTATGCACTGACAAGGTGTGTTTAAAGAAGGAACTACCATTCTTGAGTATTGGGTTTATGATGTGCTGGAGAGATTGTGAAAGTCTTTAGAGAACATACTGGTGTATTTGCTACCTAATAACTTCAACAAGCAATTAATGCCCTTTGAGGAGATATAGTAAAATTCTCAATCAATTTATCTTAAAATGGAGTTTAAGAGGTGGTTTCATCATGGTCTACAGGCACTTAAGTGAGGAAAGCCATCTGATGGTAATGACTTTTTAATTCACTGGAAAGTCATAATGAGTTGCAGTGAGTAGAAGCTGATGGTAGATAAACCCAGGCTAGAACCGAGGTACATATACTAAGTAAAGCTAATTAGGCACTGAAAAAGCCTTCTTGGATGCATGATGGATTCCTCACCACCTGAAGTCTAAAAGCTGAGGTTAAATATCCTTTACTGGAGTTTGTGATAGTTCAAGCAGAAGCCATAATCTTGATACAGGAATTAGTATGTGAAGTTCTTTGTTATGTGCTTTTCCAGATATCAGACAGGTATTTTACTGAACTATTCTGACCTTAAATCCGCACAGACTAGGCAAATGTTGAATAATTTTTTTATGTTATTCGGAAACTCCCCAGATGTTTGCATATAATGGGATTGAAACAACAGTTTGGTGTAAGTACACCGCTGTAAGACAAAAGGTACCAGATAAAAGAGGGGACACATTTCCACCCTCCTGAACTTGCTTTCCAAAACAGGTTTCTTGATAGTTATCCAGAACACTAGAATGAAGTCTGTTCTTGCAATGACTCTCCAAGCTAGAACAGACATATATGAATCTTCACAATGCAGAGGATGAAAGATAGCAATAATCAACACTTATTTTCCACCCTCAATTTTTTTATTGCTGAATTTGGTCCTGGACACTGGTGCAATGTCTTAGATTACCATGTTTCCTTTTTCCAAATGAGGCAAAAAATGTTGTGATTGAAAACTCTTGATTTGAAGCAGAAAGTAGTGATTGAGGTTTTTGTTACAAAGCCAGGATCAGTAACCAGTTTTTTTCTTTTTGTTTTCCTAATCTAGCCAAACGTAAAAAATTAAAATTAAAATACTCAGGAAGTTAGTGTTGGAAATACTGGAAGAATATTCAGTCTCAAACTAAAGACTGAATCAAAGGCATTAGAAATCAGAAGATTTCCTTGCTTTTTATTTGCAGTGTTTGGGTGAAAGAGTAAAAGAGATGTTAGGTCTTTTCTTCCTATGGAAATATCCATCAGAATCGGATCTAACCTTTCTGTTTAAGGATACAGTGTAACATTTTTTTTGTTTTAGCTCAATAGATACATTAAAATTCTTCCCATTTAATTTTCTCACACCTGATTTCTCTCAGAAAGTAGAGAGAGTTTAGATACTTGTCAGCACATAATAAAAAAGCAATCTTTAGGTTCATTCTGTTGATAAAGGAACTGATACACCTAACTCAGTTTTTACACATGCTATATAAAATTTTAAAGGACTTTGCCTTTCTTAGCAATTGAATGCTAATTAAGGGTATTGATTCCACTTAATGAGTTGCAAACACTTTTTAAAAGGTCAGACCTGAAGTGGGTTATGTGGAAATGTATAGAACTTTCAATATTTTTATTTCATTGCTATTTAAGTATGCACCTGAAGAAAATTTGATGAAATGTTAGAGAGCAATGAATAACACTAATGTTTTCCAGCTACATAAATGAGTTGGATTAGAGCTGACAGTGTTCTCTGTTATTTGGCCACCATCTCACATTGTATATCCTCAGCTTTTCAATTTATGTTAAAAGGGGTTGAGCTGGAGAACCTGGGCTCATTTAGCATTTCTCCTTCTCCAGTAGCAGCTGCAAGCAGACTGCAGGAACAAAGGATGAACTGAACATGCAAATTTGACGCTTACACCTAATATTTTTCCATCCTTTAACCATCTTCATGTGAGGGAATTTCCTGAATCTCTGTAGTTTAGCTGCTGTCTAGTAAATCACAAAAGCTTTTCCAAATGCTCCTTTAAAGACCATTTTTCTTATTTCTTGAAGGTATGTACAGAAACAACAATTATTTTTTTTGGTCTTGTGTAGGTTTGGAGCAAAACAGCATTTCCTGTCAATAAATATAATTGCGAACAGTCTAAATGCAAAACAGTATGCATAAGGAGTAAAAAGAACTCACTTGTATTTAAAAAGTTTCAAACACCATGGTTATGAAAAACATGGAGAGGAAAATCTACTCACTGGGAGTTAAAAAGATGTGAAAGTTCTGACTGAAAATATTTATTAGGAATTTTTACATATATTTCCTACTGAAAAGTGGAGAGATATATGTAAGTGGAGAGATATATATCTGGCCAATTATGAGACCTTTCAAAAAAAACCCCATAAAAGATCATGTCCCCTAAGTGTCTATTCATCAGAATCATTATTAAATATGACAAGAAAAATGTATTTAATTTAATTAGCTATATATTTTTATCAAGAACTCAGTTGCAGTGAACTCTAGCTCCTCGCTTTTCTCAAATATTGTGAGAAAGTTCAGCTTGAGTGACACAGTTCTGTAGGTTCAGCATGACAGCTGATACTGGGAAATGCCCCATGCTCATTCTGGAAGAGTTTGGACAGAGCAGAGGAAAGATTTTCATATCTGATTTTAAACATCTACTATCTGAGCTAGTCAAGCAGACTCCAGTTATAATCAAAGATGAGGAACAAGGGGTTTTAGGGTGAAAAAACATGTCATCTTGAAGAAGAAGTCTGAAAGAGACAGATGTCCCATAATGTAGCAGCGCTGTTCACTCTTCCTGACTGGAAAGGGAGCCTAGGGTGACTGGCTCAGATGCAGATGTCCAACTTAGGTGTGATGAATCTCTCTCTAGGGTTTCTCCTGTCCCTCCTTGTTAACTGTAGAAATAATCCTTCTTCAGACTGAAAACTTTGGAAATAAATCTTGTAGGAAGCCAAATATCTTTATGGCTTTAAAGCATTATAAAACTTTTGCCATTTCAAGCATTTGTGAGCAGTGACTAAAGAACATTTGAGCTGGAAGCTGGCACTTTTGCACAGTTGTCCTACTCAAGTATCCCGAGCTCTTTCTCTTGCCTTCAATATAATCTCATTTTGTAGTAACAGTCTTTTCCTCTTTTCTCCTTTTCAATGTTTGGGTTGTTAAAAAACAAAAATATGCCCAGAGACAGATGTAAAATTGCTGAGCTTTTCTCAAATCACTTCAGTCCAGTTTCCGCTGTGTTCATCCTTTTAATGATATTTTCAAATACTTAAAATATCCATGTTGCCATTTCTTTCAAGTTAAAACTTGGTGTCTTGGATTAATTTTGATACAAATATAAACTCCAGGTCTATCTACAAAAATATAATACAGAAAATAACAACAAAAATCTTATTATGAACTGTAGTACTTTGGATTTCATTTTGTAAATATGTAGCACCTAAGAAGCTTGCTTTTGTCTTCTTTGCACTATGACTGACAGATTTCTAACTATTCTATTGTAAACCAGAAACTAGCTGCCACTAAAAAAATTTTATGAATGAATTGGTGTTAACTGACACTAGTAGTGCCAGTTAGCAATACATAAATGAATCATTACAGTGACCAGATACATCACCACATAGAGTTTGTCAGTCTCTCTCTTTCCACAAAATCTATACAGCATTCACAAGAATATCTGAGCCACTGACAAGGAGCTCAAGATTTTCTGTTTAAATCACAGATGAATTCTGGAAAGGAATACATGACTCATCACATTGTTAGATAACAGAATTTGAACTATCTTAACAGTGCTGGCTTCATGAGCATTTTACCATGTTCTATGAAACTCCAAGGAGAAAATTGATTTTTGCATAAAAAACCAAAAACAACAGTGAGGGGGTTGCAGGGGTACAAGTGTGTTGTTCTTCATCTTTCCAAAGATCACACTTCTTTGGATATTCATGTGGATGTAAGAATGCAAGTAAGTGCTTATTCTGTAGAGTTGTCCAGTCACCCTTTTCTTTTCTGTAGCTTTCATCAGAACTTATCTTCCATGTAGTGTTAATTCAAGGAGCATCATCTTTAACCTGGGCTTTGATCACGTATAGAGATCTCTAAAATCGGACTAGCTAGACAAGTAGGTGGAGCATGGTTTGACATTTCAGTGTAGGGGTGCTGAAAAAGGTGATGCAGTGATGGTTCAAGTGCTGAGTGCTGCTTTACACAGCTACCCTGCTGTTAAAGTGGTATTTTGCAAAATAATTGTAAGAACTTGATAGGAATGTGTGCTACTCTGAAAAATCAGTGAAGATGCCAGCAAGAGATCAATTTTATGTTGTCTGTATGTTTGAAGCAGGTGTTTATTTGCAAGAGAATTGACTGACAATTACTCATAAAAAGATCCTCTTTGGGGGACAGTTAGAAAAGCTACCAAAAGTTAGTCTTCTAATCTGGATCACTCTCTGGAAGATCCTTTCCCTGAACTGACTACAGTGGAAGCCTGGGGAAATTATTCTTAAATTGTCCATGAATTGGCTTAGCCTTTGTGAATATCCCTCTGTGGGATATACCAAAGTAATATGTGTAAATGCTTACTATAGTCTTTAAACTGACTGCTCCTTCACATCACACTTAAAGTAACACATAGGCAAAATGGATGTAAATATAAATTAGTTTTGAAGTACACAGAGTTCTAACATTCCCTTTGTCAGCCACAAAATCTGAAGAGGAATCAAAGTGTGGGTGACCTGCCTCCCTGAGGTAACTTGAATGGCAACAGATAGTTGTAAGGAAGAAGGGAATTCAAGGCCAGATTTTCATTTCATCACATTAAATCTTTCATGCAGTGCTGCTAGTCTATCTTCCTTTTATCCATCTCCTGTATGTGTGATTTAATAGCAAGATTGATTGGACAAATTAGGGGCCTGAGAAGGTGCAGTAGAATCCTATGTGTGTATATATATACAAATACTCATTTTTTACACTTATATACAAACTCCCTCAACAAGAGAGTGTTCTGCTGTTCCAGAGGTATTGCAGCATGCATCCGAGCCATTTACATGATTGTGTGTAATCTGATGCAAGACCTCTGAGGTGTCCTTTAGGAATTTTCATACTCTTTGGAATCTAAGGTGAGATGCTTCACCCTATTATGTAAGTGGCAGAGGCCACTTGTTATGTATCTGGTAGAGGCCAGTATTCTGTGGCAGCTAGGCTGAGACAACTGAGCTGCCTTTTAGACTCTCTGAAGTCATATGTTGTTGACTTTCTAATTTAAGAAAAATCTCCATAGAATTTACATTTCCTGACTCTAAATTGACTTCCACTCAAAATCACATTTCCAAGCAGCCACATATCCTAGCAAACCATAGAACCATAAAGAATCATGGAATGGTTTGGTTGAAAGAGACCTTGAAGGTCATCTAGTTCCAGCCTCTCCACTGTGTTTCTTTTTGCAATGATATCACAATGCAGATGTATCTTTCTTCACAGTCCTGCTCTACCCTCTATTCCTGTCCACGTGTCAAAACATCTTCAGTTCTGCAGTGTAAATCCTGAGAATTCAGCGCAAAATAGTCAATAAACAAGTTCCATAAAACAAATATTTAGGTTTCTTATGGCTATATTGCTGCAACTATTGAAATTCATGGTAGAGCATGATTTTATTGCTTAGTTATGACTCAAAAGTCACTTTTGCCCCATCAGATTCCAGTTAGCTACATTAGTTTTTACTTTAGGCTGTTGGTACAAATTGCCGCTTTCTCTGAAGGTCAGAGGTACTGTTTTAGGAGGGTGAATTTGTATTCTTTTGTGACTGATTGTCATAGATAATGGAAAATGGCAACTGGTTTTGTTCTCAGTGAGATATGTCTGTAAGTAATTATTAAGAAAGACTAGAATTTTCTATGGCTGATTGTCTCTTCTTTTAAAACTATAAATAAAAACCGAGAGCAATTAGGGCTAAAGGACAATCTGGATGTAATTTGTGTTCAATGCCTAACACAGCAGGACTCTAATTCAAATGGTGTTATATGCCATGATATGATATTTCCACAGTTCTGCGACTCCCAGATTTGAGCCTGAAAAAGCTCAAATGCTATAAAAAGTTATTTCTAACAAAGTGGATTTCTGGAAATGTTGGAATTACATGAATCTATTCTTTTGCGATATCTGGCAGAGGTCCCCACATGCAAGGCTTTCCCAAAGCTCTGGCAAACACATTTTTGACATATCTTCATCCCAAGAAAAATCCTATCTACAATAATGCTGGCCCAACTATAAAATATATCATAAATACAAGGTCTAAGGGACAAAAGTAATGTATTTAGTTGATTCTTTTGAAAAAAAAGCTTTTAGAATGGCTAGAAAAGTAAAATGTAAAGTGGTAGAACACCCTCCAGCAACAGTGGAAACGCTAACAAAGACTATTTATCATAAATCCAAGACATTCAAAATGGCATGGCAAAGCACAGTAACCCCTAGTTGTGCAGGGACTGGGCTACCCAATTCATATTGGAGACAAATGGTATTTTATAAAGCTCATGGCATGTTAAACGTTCTGTTCTGAACTGCAACATGCCTGAAGTTTTTTAATTAGAAATGCAGCTGTGTCAATTAGATGCAGCATATAGTACTTACACTTTCTAGTAGTACAACTGGGGAAAAATACCTGCAAAAAATAAGACTGTCTGTGTGAAAATCAAACCAGCTTATGACTTGTGTGCATGTGTGGCCTGCAATTTATCTTCAGCTTAAAAGGTAGAAGAAAAAAAAAAGCAAAACAACCCAAAACCTTTCAGATATTCTTTCATGCTTAGCTACTCTGCAATCACTTTCTTTATTCACTTAGCATTCAGATTGCTTAATCCTCTTCATAGCTTGTTTAGGTATTTTTTATATAATCATGTAAAGCCAACAATAACATTTCAAGTTTGGTTGATCTGTTGTTTTGGTCCAGTAATGAAACTGTGCATTTAGATCTTTCTTCAAACCTTCACTTTCTCACCAGAAAGATAAAATATTTTTGATAAGTCATTTGGGATTACCAAAACCTGTGTTTGGTGTGACTTTTTCTGAAAGCACAGAAGCAGTTCAGTTAGCTCAGCTGCCTCAGAAAGCTTCAGGTGTTCCAACATACAGGATGAGGTCTATCCCTAATGTCCCATTTTTTCCCCATTATCCAGTTATTGCCATGACTTCTGCTCCTCAGCTCTATCATCTGTGTACTCCATAATGCTGTGTTACAGTCTGGGATGGCTGTCCATTGATGTCAACACCATGGAGCAGCTGCTGCCATCATCATAAAATACCCCAAAAAAACCAAACAAAAAAACAATCTAAAAATTACTCTACTTAGGACTTTTCTTGATGAGTAGCACAGATCTCATGTTAGACATGTCATTTTGCCTATCCAGAGAAGGGCAAGAGAGCTGCTGAAAGGTCTGGAGCACAAGAATTATGAAGAGAGGCTGAGGGAACTGGGGGCATTTAGTCTGGAGAAAAGGAGGTTCAGGGGCCTTCTCACTCTCTACAAGTAGCTGAAAGTTGGTTGCAGCAAGGTGTGAGTTGATCACCTAAGTAACAAGCAATAAGACAGGAGGAAGTGGTCACAGGTTGTGCCAGGTGAGGTTTAAATTGGATATTAAGAAAATTTCTTCCTTAGAAGGGTTTATATATTCTTGGCCAGATTTCTGCTTCAGATCTGCTAACCGAGTACTCTGACAGCTGCAGTCTCTCTCCAATTTTATTCCAGAAAGGAATAGAGGAAAAATATCCACATATCTCTCTTCCTAACTACTGACTGGATGGAGATGCTGCTCAGATCTGCCAATGGTGATGATCTGAGGCAGGGCTGGTATGCTGTCTCTAATTTATTTTGGCCATCTGCTTTTCCTCCTTCTAATTGGTGCATGTTAAGAGAGAAAATATTCTTAAAGAGCATTTAAGATGAGGATGCTCCTGGACTCACTAAAAACAGATTGAAATATAATATTTGTTTCTTATTGGGCAGATTGGTCTGTATCTCAGCAACCATTTCATATTTGGCAAGACTATTCCTTTTACATAAAGTGATTACATGTACTAAGGTTGTTATTGGTATGAAGGATGCATTAGTAAAAGTGAGAAAAGATCTTTTTTAGCAGGTTCTGCAAACTTGTAAAATATTTATGTTGTAGCCTGCATATACTGCAGTTTCTTTGTAAACATTGAGCTTTATGTGTCTTACTAATGCTCAGGAGATGAAAAGTGTATTCAAATAGGGGCCCTGAACAGGGATTTGTGCACTCTGATCCTTCACTATGAAACAACAGCTTTAAGGTTTGTCCATTGACTTCTCTCATCATCTCAGGGGAGGCCTTGGGAAAGGTGCATGAAGTTTAATCTGCAGTATTTCTGACCCTACACAATGGGTTTGTTCATGGGGAGTTAATTTTATTAAAACCTGAACTCTCATCTTAGAAAATTTCATAACCCTGAAGAAGCCTGCCTTCTGAGCCTCTGCCACTTTGCAGATTGCAGGAGTGGGAGACAGCTAAACATTGTCAAAATAAAAATAGACAACGTGATTCTTGTTTCCCCTGCACTTTTTGGGTGGGATTCATGTTTTCTATGTTAACCAGCTGGCAGTGCAGGCTGATCTGACCATCTAAACAAACTGTGTGAAGAGAGGAACATCCACACAGGTGACTTGGTTTGCTCTGAGAGGTACTTCTCTTTCTCTACCAGCTTCAGACTAGAGTCTAATAACTACCTTAGACTAAGCTTCAAGAAGGGAAAGCAGAGCAACACAAATTATACTTTCAGTTTTTTCTCTAGCAAGACTGACATTGGATTTTCAAGTAGCACCAGAAAAATCTCTTCATTCAAGTAGATCAACACAATTTAGTTTTTATTCATTTTTATCATGAATATGCTTTTTTACAATACAAATTAATAAGCCTTTTTTGATTAATTTAATGATTAAGACCTGCCAGTATTTTGCTATATTGTTTTCAAATGTCATTTTTCCCAATAGTAATCTTAGTTAAAATGCCTTGTAATAATAGCTACACTCTCCTAGTAGATATGATATGAAATTTCAATAGCCTATAGTATTTTGCACTGACACTGTATTTGCATTTCTTATTTACAATATTCCTCAAAGAATTATGGTTTGTCTTTATCATTTTACAGGACACTGGGAATAATATATGGATTCTGTTGGAGATAGAGTATTGTACAAGTATTGGATGAAATATTTACCTAGCAAACAGACTTTCTGGTAAGTGATTGTACTTTTTCTTCTCTTTTACCACCTTTCAGGTGCAACAATGTGAAAGAAGGTTTATAATCATGTTCAATTGGATTTTCACTAATAAAAAAAGAAAAAACAAACAGAGGAAAACAAATCAAATTGTATATTTTAAATATTTGCAGTTCCCTTTCCCAAAGAGCTTCAGCACCACTATATCCTATTTCCTCCCTCCCTTAGAAAAACATTTTCAGTTTCTATTTTGTGCTATTGTGTATCATGAGGCATTGTAGGTTTTTTATCTCCAGGTACTCCCTCATCAAAAATGTCCAAAGTTCATTTCACAGGCTACTGCAAGAGTCATAAAACTTCTTGCTATTTTTTAATCCTTTCTTTCACTTTTTTTATTTTTTGGATTGGTCTTGTTTTATTTACTGTAGATATTGTGCTTTTGGTTTAGTTTTGATGCTAAAGAGTGTTTCTGGGGCTAGAAACATCAGCAGCTTTTATTTGTAGCTGATGAATGTACATCAGGTGCTAAAGAAAATCACACATTTAAAAGATTAGTTTTATGGTCACTGGCCAAAATCGCCCTAGCTATAGTCCTATTGGTACCTCTGGTTTACTGTATGATGTTGAGTGAGTAATTTCTGAAGAGCAGAAACTGTGCATCTGTGAGGAAATACAGTGATGCATGTACAGTAGTGTATGAACTGAACTATTCTTCTTTACATAATTGGAGAGATCACCAGGTAACTGTTAAGAGTGACTAAACAGTCACTTATCTATCACTAGACCTGATAAAACCTATTGCTTCTTAAAATATTAACAAAAATGAATATAATTTTTTGTTTCAAATGGAGTTGCTTTAACTCTTGCATTTTCAATATTGTATGCAATGCTGATTGCTACTTCCATCCATTGGGTGTAAGATCTGCACTTGAAATGCTGTTAGTGCTGGGATTTTGTATCAAAAATGTGGAAAAGAGACCAAAGGTGAAACCACCATGTTTGGATTGCTAGGTTGCTGCATAAAGATACATGTTCTAGAGACTGATGAAACACAAAGGACATTTTATTTGTTGTTAGCCACAGTGACTGAAATATTAACACTTTCAAATGCCTTGGGTTGGTTTTCTCTGTTAAGTCTTTATTGGGAAGAAAGAAAATATCTGGGAAAAGATAGTGTTGTATTTTCACACATTACCTAGACACGTACCTGGAGAAGAGGATCAAAATATGTCCTTGGCAGAAGGGGGATTATTTCTACAGATAGTGTTCAAAACTCGTCCGGACAATTTCCAAAGCAACCTCATCTAGTTAGACTTGCTTTTGAAGTAAGGGTGAACTAGACATCCAGAGGTCCCTTCCAACCTAACTTATTCTAACATTCTGAGGTTCTGTGTAGTTGGGTGAGATGTGTGATGATCAGAAAACTATTTTATGATATACACACACCAAGGTACTTTACTCAATCTTCAAGACAAATTTCATGATTTAATATTCAATGGATGAGAGCAATGGGACTCTAAAGATGCTGAGGGAAGTTGGGGAGCCAGAAAAGGGGAAGTGGGATTTCTTTAGTAAGGTTAGGATCCAGCTGCGGGAGATAATTAGGTACTTAATACCATAGATGTGCACATAATTTGCCCTGTGGTTTTAAGATTTTATTTTAAATGCTTTTGTTTTAAAGTATGACTTGCTCTCAGAAGTCTGTATGATCACTGAGTGCTTTGATTGCTGGAGGGCACAGATTTCTACATGCTGAGCAAAACTTAAGCTCACTTGGGGGAATCAGGACTGATTTTACAGAGTGAACTCTGTCCAGTCTTCCTAGCAGAGGGCCATGAAACACCATAGGGGAATATGAGTGAAGAATACTATGTTTCTGTAAAAAGGAAAAATGTCATTTTGCAGTGTGGATAAAATATAGCCTGCAAAATGCAAAATTAACCACCTGCTATGCTCTGTTTGGTATTGCTACAACCTCAGGAATATCCATGATGGGACACTTAAAAAAAAGCTGTGGACTAGCTGGACATAGACCTCTGAGGATAAGCAAGGATGAGTATGCAAGGTTCATGAGCAAGAATGAAAAGAAAGGTGGAATTGCTTGAGCTGATTTACAGTGATGAGCTTAAAATAAATTATAGGCTTTTCAAAAAAGAAATAAATGCTTTATTCTCTCCATTAAATTCATCCTGGAGAGAGAAAAATGTTGGGAAATTAAATTGAGCTCAGTTCAGGGTGGGTAATAGCAGAGAGCTTAGACAGATTGGGAAAATACAGTGCTGAAATACACTGCTTGGATGTATTTTGGAGGGTTTTCAGAACAGGTTGGAGAATCTTCAGTCAGATATAACTGATCCTCGTTGGGATGTAGAATTCAGTCCATCTCCTGTGGTCTTTACAGCCCTGCTTGTTTCTAGTACATTGCCCCTTAATCTGGAGCAAAAATTGCCAGATGATTTTGCTCAAGGAAACAGTTGTGTAGAAAGGGTAGAGGGGGAAGGGAGGCTGTGGATAAAGTCACCTCTCTCCTGTATATTATAGTGGCCAACAAATGCAACCTTCACCTAGTGAAATCTGTACTGTCTCTCTCAGGAGTAAACAGCATCAACTTGGGCTTGTTGGAAGGTGAATCCCTGCAGGAGACTCATTTACAATCATCTCAAACTGCATTCTCAATGTGTTGAAAAGCATAAAGGCAATATTTATTTGCCCTGTTTGCTTTAAAAGGGTATGGCTTACATACCCTATCTGAAACCAACAGCCCTTATATTCCATGATCATATCACAATGACAAATCTACTGATTAAAGTCATAGATTGATGCTTTTAGCAGAAACTAAAGCCATATTGGGAATCTGAAGGCTTCTAAACACACTAGAAAACAGCTGTGATGGACATACACAGCAACTGTACAACATGCATGGGCAGAATATCATTTTGGAAGCACAAGAAATCAGCACTGTGTCTGGAAATGAAATTATTATGAACTCGATAATTATAAGAAGTAACAGCTCTGTTTCCAAACACTAGGAATCATAATACTTTTAGCAAATAATCATGCTGTTTATATGCCTTACAATTAGGTGCATGAACTGGGAGATGAGACACTTCTCTGTATATCTCAGCTGTGTAAAAATATAAGTAGTTATAACAGTTCTTTTCTGTGTGACTAGTAGAATCTGAACTCTTTTGAAAATGGCTTTTTAGAGCTGAGATCTAGATTTTCATATCTTGTGCTCTTGTACTTTACCAGCTTGAATAATATCAATTAGAGCTGCTGCTATACAGTCACCTTTTAATTTTCTGCTTCTCATGCCTTAACATATTCATAAATTTGGGTGTAGAATGTTCTGCTGGATTGTTTGAATAAGAAAAAATCAATTTAAGATAAAAACAAGAGTTCTTTTATCTGCAAAAATTTCTGGCCTTAACACCCTTTATACTCATCCAGCACAGGTGCTTTACTATGTAATTGTTGGAAACAGCTTGAAATAAAACATAGAAATAGGACTGGCAATCTCAAAAATATTGCCATTGCATTAGGTAAAGGCAGTTGTAAGATTGTACACGTATCATCTTCCAGTTTTTCACTCTTTGATGACCAAAACAGTAGCAATAGTACAGGAAAAGACTATAAAATTTCTAATATCCACTCAAAAACCTTTTACTGAGTGGCAAATTATTGTAGAGTCAAGTTAGAAGTAGATATTCATGCTGCAGAAATCATAGGCAGCCACACGCAAAGATATTCCAGGAGTCCTGAATCCATTGATCAAAAATGTTTTCATCCTTTACATTTCCTTATGGGTTAAATAACAATAAACGCTGAAGGGAGAGACTCCAGCTGCAACTGGAGAATTTAGAATAAATAGTTAAATACAATCCACAGCAGAGTCTGGGAGCTTTCCCCAATACTTGAATGCAGAAAGCTGTTTCCTATTTTATAGGAGACCCTAGGTCAAGGAGAAGTAATTAATCCTGCTTTTGATGGAGAAAAACTTGTAGTTCATCCCTGGAAATATTTTAAAATACAGTTTTACTTTAGAAAAGTTGCATTCATCATCATTGCTGGCTTTCTGACGTTTATGGACATTTTCTGTCTGGCAATGAACAGTCTCTTTCTCTAGTCCTGAATCACCTAAGAAAGTCAAATTTTATGTGAAAATTTGTTTGGAATTTGACTTTTTACAGCCCTCTCAGCACCACTGCATTTGTTTAGATCTTGTGAAACCCCAACACGAGTTGGGGTCCCCAGCACAGGAAGGATGCTGATTTGTTGGAGCAAGTCCATCACCAAGATGATTAGAAGAAAGGCTAAGAGAATCAGGAGTTCAGAGTGGAAAAGAAAAGGCTTGGCGTTGACCTGATTCTGGCCTTTTGGTACCCAAAGGGAGCCTATGAGAAAGATGGAGAGGGATTTTTTGCAAGAGCATGTTGGACAAAGGGGAGTGGATTCAAACTGAAAGAGGGTAGGTTAGATTAGAAATTGCAAAGCAACTCTTCCCTTCAAGGGTGGTGATGTGCTGCCACAAGTCGCCCAGAGAAGTTGTGAGTGCCCCACCCTGGAAGTGCTCAAGGCCAGGCTGGACGGAGCTCTGAGCAGCCTGGTCAAGTATAAGGTGTCCCTTCCTATTGCAAGGGAGCTGGAACAAGATGATTTTTAAAGATCACTTCCAACACAGGCCATTTAATGGTTCTATGATTCTAAATGGCGTTCAGGTAGATAAAGTGTGCTGACAGAATCAATGCTGGGGTTCAAAACTGAGCAGTAAGATGGTTCAGTAAAAGAGTTTTACCTTTTTTTCCAAAGACATGTTTATTGTACCTTCTGCCTTATACCATCTTCATGGTTAATTGCAAAAATCCAGATCATGAATGGCTTTTAATTCAACATGTAGAAAATTGGGCTTTTATATATTTTAATGAAATTTTTTGGCCAAGTAATAGTGAAGCTAACTGTACTTGAATGTGTGTTATTTATTTAAAAACTCTGACTTTTGTTGGTCTTAGTCATGCTACTCTTGTTAGCGTAAGATGATAGGTGTATGCTGCAATTACAGAATGCTTGGTCTTTTAAAGGTGTGTTTTAATTTGTGTTTGTGTCTTCTTGAAAAGAAATAGTTCTGCTGAAAGTAATACAGCCATTAACCAAATACCTGCCTAGAGAGTCTCGGAAATCATACGTAAGGTGATAGTCAGTAAATTTCTTGGCTCTCTTAAAAAAAAAAGGGCCTGTTTTTGCCAGAGTTGCAAGAAATTGGAGCATTCCTTAAAGGATAAGTGAAATAACACAGGTTTTGGGTGCCTGCTAAGTGTTTTGCCTGTTTCAACCCTGTAGGAAGAAAAGGTGACCAAAGGAAAAGCGATTGCATTGCACAGTAGTTCACATCCGTGCAAATGTTCAGAAGAAACTCTGTCTGCTCAGAATTCATGCAAGATCGTGTTGGTTTAATACTACCATTTTATTAAGTGTAGTCTACAGCTCAGTAATCTGAGAAGCAGAAGATTTCAGACAATTCACACACCTTCTCCATCCCCTTCACCTCCTCCTGGAGGTGCTCTTTCCAGAATGGGAGCAAGGAAATGAAACATAATAGAAACTTACTTCAGAGTAGATTTGATCTTCAAGGGAAAAGACATAAAGTGGTGGACTTAAAACAGAAAGTCAAAAGAATTTGCAGAAACTTACAAAAGAGAGGAAACTGGGTTAGTGGTGTGTTGTTTTCATGTGTCATTCCTGAAGTCTGTAGGTATTAGCTAAGATTTTAGGTTAGTTTGTAAGTAAGGATGGCTCACTCTCACAAGACATCTGTTTCTGAAATTAAAAAGCCAACAACTGCATGATTGCACAGATAGCAATCTTCATTTAATAGAGATCCATGATTCAAAGAGGTATGTGACTTAAAATCTTCTAGGGAACACAAAGCAATTAATAGTTGGAACTTTTTATAGCACCTTTTATCCAAGGATCTCAAAACACTTTACTGGCTTTAATTATGCCTCACACTATGCAGTATCTGCCTGGAATAGAGAAATGTTATTTTTTAATTCTGCATATAGAGGAACATGTGACACAGAGGTTAAATGACTTGACAATGATCATGTAGAAGCAAATACTAATGATAGGAATAAATCCCAAAACTCCTGCCTTTCAATCCCATGTTCTATCCATTTGCTAAGTTTCTATCCTCTGCATTAAACTCAAGGCTTTTTTCTTATCTGTTCTGTAACATGTGTGATTTTGACTACAGGAACAAAGCCCAGGCAATTAAAAAGGCATTCATCCTTTCCAGAATGAAAAAAAAAAATTGAAAAATCAGTATAAGACCACTTTCTGCTCTCAGGTAGAAGAGAAACACTTACTATTTACTGCATTGACAGCTGTGGAAGATATGGAAGAGCAGACTCCAGAGTAAACACGTTGTCTTTGGAGATAATGAATAAGGGTTTGTGTTTCTGCCTAAGAGGAAGAATAGGTTGGGCTGGGGTTTTTTTGCAGATAATATAAAATGTGAAGAATGCTGCCCACAGTATGCTCAGGAATTCAGTGTCAGGAAAAAAAATCAATCTTAAGGCTGTGAAGAAGATAATCTCCTGGGGAAAGATAATAAGGAATCATCTCATGCAGGTATAGCCCCTGTACCTGGGAAGTGTTGCATAAGAGACACAAGCATCTATACACACGCAAACTCTTAAATCCTAGTCCTTGGCAGGAAGCAGGGGGAAAGAAGGTCAGTATGCTTAAATTAGCAGATAATAAAGATAATTCTGCTTCTGTGTTTCTAATAACAACTTGAATTAGGCTATTGGATAGATAATATGATTTGTTTCTTGTAGTTTAAAGTATATTTTGAAAATGGTAGGAGAAGGGAAACAAGCAAAATAACCAGGCTAACACTAGGAGGCTGCAACATAATCTAAAGAGCCTGATTTTTCTCCTTGTAGAATTGGTTACTTGTCAGATGTTGATAATGATAACTGGTAAGAGAGAAAGAACTCAGTTCAGCCCTTATATAGAGAAAATCAGACAGTTCATGAAAACTTGATTCCTTTGCCTTACTAGAACATCTCTAGTCTTATCTTTACATCAAAGCTTGGAAGTGTGAATCCATTGTTTTTTTTCCTTTAACTGACTCTCACTAATTTCACCATCATAAGCCACACTAAACACTAGAGCTGGCCAACCAGTGCAAATACTTTACCATTTTTTGGCACCAAGAGATCCTAGAAATTGATGTATCATGGGAAGAAATGTTCAATCAAGTTAAGAATAAATAAAGAAATGCTTCCATTGATTAAAGTGTCCACCATCCAAGTGATCCCAAGAACAATTATACAGTCAGGTTACAACGTTTTCCAGGCAAAACAAGCCTATGCATCCTCATTTCAGAGGTGATGCTGTGAATTAATTCACAAGGGTTTGTTTCCACAGGTTATTTGCCAAATATTCCTTGGAAATATGCTAAAATACCAAAGGTACAGGTTAGGAAATTAGAAACTGCTTGCATTGCACTTAGACACAGGAAAAGATGGCACTCACCATTCACACTTCACAAAATCTGCCCCACATAGAGTCGACTTTTAAATAAATAACCAGTCTTTGCAGTTCTCATCACAGATTCTAAAGAGGCAGATGCAGCCATTGCAAATGATTTTTCTCTGTGTTACATTTGTCAAAAGCTGTCAGAATGTAGTAAAAAGGTGTTTGTACAGAGTAATATGCTGCTTGAACTCCTGTATGTCTCCTAGGCTGGAGATTTTAGGTTGCTGATTTGTAAGAAAGAAAGAGTTCCAAAAGAGCCTGTTTTTTTTTTCTGTCTTTACTAATTTATATATGGTTCACTTCTACATATTTACATGTCTGCAAATTACAGTCAACACTCAAGCCTGAAGGAGGACTTGAATCAGATAGGAAAAGTCCAGTCTGCTTCACATTGAGCTACAGTTGCGTAGTAAGATAGTAGGAATTGTGTACAATATAATCATTATTTTACCCATAATTTGGGATGCCTTTAATCATGTCTAAAATAGCTTTGTTTAAAAATAAAGTTTGTGTCAAGGTAGGAGAGGATTTGGACATATGCTCCAAATAACTCAACAAAATTTACAAATAAATTTCATATGCACATACAAATATGTGATTCTACTATCTTTTACACTGTGCCTCCATTCCATTAATAAAGCTCACCTGACCATAAGAAAAAAATCAGAACCAGATCAAGGCTATTGGGTTCTATATAATGCACTAATTTAAGGTGAACATTTAAAAAAATCAGTATATTACATATTTCCATGCATATCAGGAAATATTGTATTCATCTGGAAAACAGACAAGGAAGTTATATCCGACGGGTGAACAGGTACATGTTGGCCCTGTTGCTGACTAAATGAATTTTAGAGCAGACATAATGTTACAATTTTAATTAATTCTAGTTTTGTGTGAATATTATTAGCTAAAAATTATTTAAGAGAATTGTGAGGCAGGGGCAGGCAATCATAGAAAAAAGAAAGCAGGAAGAAAGAGAGTTGTTGAAGAAAGAGAGTTGTTATTATCACTTTTGGCAAGCTCGTTTAGTTACATTCATAAACATACTAAATAAGGAATGAACTGATGACAGAAAATGATACCTTCAAGACCATATATGAACCAGTCTTCATTAGTGTGAAAAGTGTTAAATATGTACCAATGCTTCAAACTAGTATTTCTTATGTTTTATGAGATGAAGTATAAAAATTAAGAGGAGCTGAACCTGCTAACACAATTTTTTCCGTTTTTAAAATTTGGAGCACAGGGAGAAAAATGCATTTGTCTTTTGATAACCTCCAAAGGCACTACTTGAATGTCCTAATTTTTCTGAGAAAACCTTGACCATGTTCCAGGGGCAGAAAGGCCTCAAGTGTATCTGAACTGCAAATTACTAGAGATTAGCAGTTAACTGGGGGGTGAGTTCAAAATATTGGATGGATCTGCTCTATTTTTATACCTCTGCTCTAACTGTGGTATGATGAACACTCATTCTCCACTGAAGAAACAAAGACTGTCTTCCATTTGAAAGACCATTCTCCTCATTGCCTTTGCCACTAGAAGAAATTGGCAAAGATTCTCGAAAACTTCCATTCTATAAATAAATTTCAGAGAGAGATTTATTTTATGCCATAAGCATCGGTCAGAATTCTCTAAGTAGATTTGTTTTGAATTTTAGGCTTTGAAATGCAAACTGTATGCTAGACATAAAAAATATAGCATATCTTCCCAAAATGACAAACATTATTTTATTCTGTTGGTTTTTACTTGAGTAGAGTTAATTTTCTTCAGAGTGGCTGGTATGGGGTTAAGTTCTGAATTTGTGCAGGAAACAGTTTCGATAACACAAGGGATGATTTTGTTATTTCTGAGCAGTGCTCACACAGAGCCAAGGCCTTTTCTGCTCCTCACCCACCTACCAATGAGGGCCCTGGAGGTGCACAAGGAGTTGGGAAGGGACATAGACAGGACATCTGACCCTGACTGACCAAAGGGATATTCCAGACCATAGGGTGTCATGCTCAGCAATAAATGGGAGGGAGACTGGCCAAGAGGCTGCTGCTTGGAAAATGACCAGCTGGTGGTAAGCAATGGTTTTCATTTACATCACTTGTCTTTCTCTGTTGTTTTCATTTTCATTAGGATAATGGTAGAGGTAGTAGCAGTAGTACTAATACAAGAAATACTAGTAGCAGCAGGAGTAGTAGTAATAAAGTAATATTTAATTTTAATTCAGTTATTAATCTGTTCTTATCTCAATGAGTGAGTTTTCTTTTCTTTACCGTTTGAATTCTCTGTCCCCCATTCTGCTGGCATGGGGAGTGAGTGTGTGGCTGTGTGGTACTTAGTTGCTGGCTGGGCTTAAGCCATGAGAGATCTTTTTGACACCCAATGTGAGTCTCAAAGGGTTTCATTTAGTAGCAAATTGACCAGGGTGTATTAGAAGGGATTTATACTTGTTAACGATTTTGGGTCGCAATATTGATCCTTCTGTTCTTGATATTATTTTATCTGATCTGTACCCTTCCCTTTTTCTTGCTGTACATGCTAAAAGTTGGTGTTGGCTTTTGCAGTTTGCTTTGCTCTGTAGTGGTTAGTGATGTTTTGCTGGGGAGATTTGTTATTAAAACACTGACCTTGAGCTTAATCTGGTATTTGGGCTCTGTACTGTAGGTGCCATTTCATGAGGACAATTAACAATAATGCCTTTTACTCGTTTGGTTTGTAAGGGTTTTTTTAATTGGTTTTTGGGTTTTTTTTTGGGGGGCAGGGGAGAATTGGTTTCTTTTTGGTGGGGGGTTGTATTTTTTAGAGTTTTCTTGATTCTGTTTTGTTTTGTTATTGTGGTTTGGGTTTTGGTTTTTTTATTTTGTGTAGGCAAGACAGAATGACACCTTTTCTTCTTCTATGAAAGCCACAACAACTTCTCAGTATCTTGAACAACTGAGAATAGTTAGAATACTACTATTGGTATTTCTTAAGAATATTGCTTTGGTTTTGCCTAATGCTAATAAGAGTCCTTATAAGAGTATGGTGATGGGTGGCACAACATGTGGGAGAATATGGGGAGATGTCTCAAAGGTGACTCCAAAAGTTACAAGATCCAGAAAAAGTGGTAGAATATTTGCAAAATAAAATGCTGTGACTATTCCAAAGAGGCACAACCTTGCTGATTATGACACATCACCCTCAGTGAGAAAGATGGAAAACAGACCAAAAAACAGTAGGGCTAACCCAGACACTACATCAGTCGCCTCCATAACTAAAAGGGAGAAATGGAATCACAGAATGGGCCAGGTTAGAAAGGGCCAGAGTGGGGTCATCTGGTCCAATCTCCCTGCTCAAGAAAAACCCCTAGAGCACATTACACAATATTGCTTCCAGATGGCTCTGGAAGATCTCCTGTAAGGGAGAACAGGTCTCATTTAGTAAGATATGGAGAAGGTTTTCTTAAGAAGAAAAAGGAGAAAGAACCAAAGACACAGCCAGTTCTGCAGAAAAGCAGTCACAAGAACAAGAGGAAAAGACTGAAATCATAATTGCAACAGAAACCTCCTCATCCCTTTCTCTAACTGAGCCTTAGTTACCGATGATGGTCTACTGGGGCCACTAGTCAGGAATTAGAGCATAAGGAAATCTGGCAGCTGGGATCACTTGATAAGGATAAAGCCATTGACAAAGGCAAAATAACAGCTCTGTCTTGACCACTTAACAGAAGATAAACACAAGATTTCTTAAGTTGTGTAGGTTCATGGAGAATGCACATTCCAAATTACAGTCTGATCATAAGCTTTCTCTATGGAGTGACCCAGAATTATGACTTTGAATGGGCCCCTGAGCAGAAGCAAGCCTTAAAAAAAATCAAATGGGAGATAGCTGTGCAATAGTACTTGGGACAGTCCAGATAAGACAAAGTGTATGTGTTCTTTGCACCTCAGCCAGGGATAACACACTCACCGGGAGCCCCTGGTAGAAAATGCCTGGAGAGACTGAAGGTCAGTACAGTTTTGGTCCAGGGGTATAAGGGATCTGAAGGCTCTTTTTTATTTTTCTTTTCATCACTATTATTATTGTTAATATTAGTATTAATATTATATTAAACTGTTCTTATATCAACTTATGAGTTTTCTCACTTTGGCCTTTGAATTCACTTCCGCCCATCCTGATGCAGTGAGGAGTGAGCAAACAGCTGCCTGGTGCTTAGCTGCAGACCAGAGTTATACCACAAAATTTATATGATAAACCTCCAGAAAGTGTGCAAAGTAATCTTTACAAAACACATCCAAGTTTTATATTTTTTCTTCTATCACTGTGATAATGTGGGCCTTTTCAATTTCCCATGTAGCTAAAGTACACTACTTTGTGTAGTGATTGCATTTGAATAAATTGTTTTAAGGTTGATAGTATTTTTTTCTGCCATTACTCTAGGTCCTCTGACAGAGGATGGTGAATAACATTGTTAAAGAGAATTTGACGACGGACAACCTCTTCAGAATTTCTGTTATTTTTTTCTTATCTTTAATGGGCATGTTGCTGATCAAAATTTAATCCCCTATAGGGATGGGACCTGGATACATAAACTTCATTCCACATTCCTACCTTCTTTCGAGAAAGAAGCGAGTGTACACCTAGGGAATGATTTTAAGTGTGGTCTACAGGCTGGAGGGCATAGGTACCAGGACCAAAAATGATACTGTAGATGAAGCCAACATAACTAAACACAAAGCCCACCTTCAAGATGGCCACTGCTCAGCTAAAATTATTTTTCTAAAAATGTGAAACTCATAAAATTCAAAGCAGTCTTCCTTCTTGGACTGTTCTAATTTCACTGGAATCATCAAAGCAAATTTTGGCAAGTTCTAATCTCTTACAAACTCTTGCTGAATGTTCAGTTAAATCTGTCATTAGGGAATCATTAACACATAATGATTATTATATTGTTGTGAAGAGGCATCACTTCTGGTATAAATTTAAGTTTTCACACACTCACCCTCTAAAGCCAAAACAAGCGGTTTATTCAGAGGATTTATATGTACATTTCTATGTCTCTAAAATAATGGGATTTAGTTTTGCTTTACTTTTTGATGCCAAAATCCAGAACTTTGATTAAGCCAATCCTCAAACATAATTATGCTCCCAGTTCCAACTGAAATCTTAGTTCCAGAGAGAGCTTTGTAGTCCCTTCCTTGCAAGAAAAAACATCTTGGCTAGTAGATCATGTACAAGTGACAGAAGTGGTGGGCTGAAAGCAATTCCATTGTAGGAAATTAGAGTTAATAAAGCTTATATCTCCTCTGTCCTTTGTAGAAGTTGGGCTGGACAGTCAAGGAGCTACTCATTCAAATCTGCCTGATGTACCTCTGCTTTCTATTTCTGCAATGAATATCAGTTAAATAGAAATATGATGAGATTATAATTTCCTGAGGACTGGAGCTGGATGACCCCAAAGCTTGAAGAACCTCAGAGTTTGCTACCAAACCTATGACATCCACATACAATAAAAGTCCCAGGTTCCCATCAGTCTTCATCATAATTTATTAATTTCTTATTTTCTTATTTTCTTGAGCATGATAGAAAGATGTCCTGGGCTTTGAGACTGCTCTTTCCCAAAGGAAAGCATACCACATCAGTTGAGAAAAAAACAGGAATGGCAAGAACAGCCTTCAACTACCTAAAAGGGATGTATAAGGAAGGCTGGAGAGGAACTTCTGGCAATGACAAGCAGTGGTAGGAAAATGGAGAATGGCTTTAAGCTGAAGGATGGTAGATTTAGATTACATATCAGGGGTAAATTATTTATTGTGCTGGTGCTGAAGCAATGGCACAGGTTGCACAGAGAAGTTGCAGGTGCCCCCTCCCTGGAAATGTTCAAGGCCAGGCTGGATGGGGCTCTGAGCATCCTCATCTAGTGGAAGAAATCCTTGTCCATGGCAGTGGGATTGGAACTGGATGATTTGTAAAGATCCCTTCCAAGCAAAACCATCCTGTGTTTCTATGATTTTACTAAAAGTGTCAAATACAATTGGGTATATAATTAAAAGAGATATTCAGCACAGACACCCACTAGCAATAAATTCTACCTAAAATATCACTTGTAATGCAGTCTGTTTGTGTGAACACCTTATCCAGAAGGTAAAGCAGTCCTTTCTATAGGTGTGACTGTATGATACAGCACTGTCCTCTTTGCCACGCATTCACTGAACATGTCAGCTCATCTAGCTCATACAAACTCTCTTTATTCATTCCTTTGAAGCTTCAGTAGCACATGCAGCTGGAACATGTTTGAAAAATGATGAAAGTATAAGGCCTTCTTGATAGAAGTAAAAGCACGGTTAAAGAGGCTCTGCAGTAACTGTGAGTCATTATCCTGTTGCAGACCTCTGTTTAAGAAGCCTATCTCATTACCAAAATATACATAGCTATAACTATCTGAGAAAACAAAAAAAGAGTTGTTTTATCTTTTGACTCTAATTTGTGTGTGTGTGTGTGTGTGTGTGTGTGTGTGTGTGTGTGTCTATACACTTTTGAACACCTGTTTGTCCCTCTCTGTGTCCACATTTCTTCCTCAAAATGTAGTTGGAAATGTAGGTCTCTAAACCAAACAAACCATTCCTAGACATGAAAAAAATTCTACCAAAAACTTTTCCTTAAATCAGCATTTTATGACCATTTGTTGTATGTTTTGGTTATTCCAGATCATGGATGTAGAAAGGAAAAAAATTTAAAATCTCACCAATTCAAGAAAATATTTCTTAAATAATAGTAACAACGAAAGAAATGAGGAAAAGCTATTCAGTGTGGGTATTTCCTTGAGCACCACCCTTTGACATGAAGTGACACATCTGTGGATGTTGCCTTAGGAAGCGCTAAGAGTCAAACCTTAGCTACAGTGTCTGCAAAAGCTGCACACCAAAATCTTATCTATTTAAACAAAGGCTGTTAACAAGAAATCTTTGTTTTACTACCTGTTGTTGTTGTTGTTGTTCAAACTGACTCAGATTCTACCAAAAGTAGGGCAGAAAGGCTTTTTTGCTCATTCTGTAGAAGAAAACATGTCTAGCATACTGAATTTATCCATCTGCATTTCTCTGAAAGAGGATGGCAGAGGGAAGAGAACTCATATTTTTACATACAAATCTCATACGAATTTCAGACCTCCACAAAGAACAGCTCAAAATGACAACACTCCACAAAAGTCTTATAGCTAAGAAGGTAGAGCTACTTGCAGGGCAAAGCGAAAGGAAGAAATTCCCAGTTACCGTAGTGAACAATACTTTGACAGGAAACTCCTTTTCTCAACAACCCAAATGTGAATTATTCAAACAACAAAATAATGAATCACAGAAGTGATGCTGCTGTTTTGGATGTTAGTGTTGTGGTGCGTGTGCTAAGCGCTACAGCATGTTAGTATGAGGAACCTCTGGAGATGATAGATAATCCAACCCTTCTTCTTAGAGCAGGTTGTTCAGGGGCTGTCCAGTCCAGGTTGGAATATACCCAAATTTGGACACCGCACAACTTCTCTATGCAACCTGTGTTCAACCATTTTCACAATAAAAATACTATTTTCTAGTTTTTAAATGGAATTGTGTGCATGTGGAATTGTGCAGAGAACACACCAACCAGCGTTGTCATCCACTGAGCCAATCATCATGTAATGAACAATATCAATCTTGTTAAGTAGGATTTCATTTGCATAAATTGGTCTTGACAAGCCAATCCCCTTATCCTGGAAATTGAAGCCAATCACCTCAAGTATGCTTCCCTACCAACCTGCAGAAGTGATCTCTCATGTAATGGCAGAGCCTCAATTCTGGCAGCTAGGAATGTGAATTTTATGACCTAGAACACGAATATGTGATTTGGTGAGGAAAATCCTGAAAGCCACGACACAAATTTAAATGCTAGTGTCTTGCTTTGGAAGCAATGTATTCAACATACAAGAGAATGCAGGATCTATAAAAAGAATTCAAAAACTGGCAATTACCATGACCACAGACCAGTGGAGATAATGAAACTAATTGTGTTTCAGTTTGGATTTGAGATTACTTTGGTTGGAGTACATCAGATAAACTATTCAGAATGCAAATCAAAAGACTCTTCTTTAAATGAAAAATAAATGAAAAATGTACCAATATTTAATCAATTTGGACTGAGCTTAAAAGCCTTATGTGATTCATGGGAGGATTTGATTTATCAAGATTATTGTGAAGACTGGATGGAAACAATTACTTAAATCAATGAAGATGAGTTTAGTACTAAGTACTAAGGTGGTTAAGGAACAGGTTGATGGGAGAGTTATAAAAGATGTGTTGGAAAAGGAGCTATAACTGAGAGGAGAGATATTCATGGAGTAAGTAGTTAGGGGTGTGTTTTCATGTAATGAATACATTGATTGCAAGATCAGTCAGCAGGCAGAATATTGTACAGAGTAAATGGGATCATTCTGAGGGTGGGGGAAAAAAAAGAGGGAGGACATTTAATAGTGAAAATTGAGATTCAGGCCTCGAGGAACTTGGAACATAAAATCCACTTTAAATTGAATGCTTTTATCTGGAGGTGAGAAAGAGACTTCTGTTTCTTCCAGTCAATCACAGGACACACTTCAGTACAATGTGTAATATGACCATTAAAAATAGCAAACATGATTCTGTACCCACATGATCTTTCATGCACTAACACCACCATGATTTGAAAATATTATCAAATTTGCAACAGGTATTCCACTCCTAGAATGGAATACTCCTTGTGCACAGTTCTCAGTTAGGACATTCATATTTAATAATTGTCAATGGAATTCGAACTGAAGAAGAAATGGCTATGAAAACAATATGTAGAACTGAGAAAACATTAGTTAGATTCATTGGAACAGGTGTTTCTAAATGTTCTACTAAGGCACGTAAAGAGCAGGAGGGTGATTTGAGACAGCCAATGCAATTTTACCAAGGACAAGTCTAGCCTGACTAGCCTAGTGGTATTCCATGTTGGAGTGACAGCATCGGTGGACAAGGGAAGACCTGTAGCTATCATCTACCTGGATTTCTGTAAGGTCTTTGACAAGCTCCCCACAACATCCTTCTCTCTAAATTGGAGAGAGGGGATTTGATGGGTGGACTGTTCAGTGGATGATGAATTGGTTGGATGGTCACATCTTCAGAGTTTTGCTCAATGGCTCAACATCTAGATAGAGATTAGAGACAAATTATGTCCCCTGGGGATCTGTACTGGGCCTAGTAATGTTTGATGTCTCCATCAGCAGTATAGACAGTGAGATCGAGTGGCACCCTCAGCAATTTGCAAGCGACATACACCTGAGTTGTGTGGCTGACATACCTGAGGGGTAGGATATCATCCACAAGGACTTGGACAAGCTTGAGAAGGGGACTCACAGGAACCTTTTGAGGTTTAACAAGGCCAAGTGCAAGGTTCTGCATCTGGGTCAGTGCAATCCACAATATCAACACAGGGTGGGGGATGAAAAGCTGGATATGAGCCAACAATGTGCTCTTACAGCTCAAAAAGCCACCTGAACGCTGGGCTGAATCTAAAGAAGTATAGCTAGGTGAAAGGACTCCACTTTCATGAGGCCCCACCTGGAATACTGTGTCCAGCTCTGAGGTCCTCAGCACAGGAAAGACATAGACTTGTTGGAGCAGATCCAGAGGAGGGCCACAAAATGATGAGGGGGCTGGTGCACTTCTCCTGTGAAGACAAGCTGAGAGAGCTGGGCTTGCTCAGCCCAGAGAAAAGACTGCTCTGGGAGGGCACTTCAAGAGTGTTTATTAGAAAAATGGGGCCAGGCTTTTTAACAAAGTCAGGTGTGATGGTACAAGGGGTAATTGTTAAACTACAAAAGGGTTAGTTTACCCTAAATACAAGAATGAAATGTTTACAATGAAGGGGGTGAGGCACTGGAACAGGTTGCCCAAAGAAGTAGTAGATGCCCCATTCTTGGAAGCATTCCAGATCAGCATGAACTGGGCTCTGAGTCATCTCAGAAGCTGAAAGGTGTCCCACAGTATTCCAGGAGGGGTTCAAACAGATGACCTTTTAAAGTCCCTTCCAACAATATCATTCTAAGATTCTATGATATCATGAACTTGTTTTATCAAAGAAGTTTGAGTAATTTACAAAAGAAATTATAGAGCAGTCTGACAGAGCAGGAAAATCCCCCCAAAATAACAACAACAACAACAACAAAAACCCAAACAAAACCAAACAAACAAACAAACAGATAATCCAATCCCATTCTTGCTTTTGAGAAAAACTGAAAGCTTACTTTCAACACTTCCCTGAAGATTTTAGTATCCTTCTTGCAAGATGTCCTGTCAGTTGATCTAAGGAATATAGCGTGACTGGACCATTCACTAAATGCAACAATAATTCTTGTGAGATAAAGATATTTACAAAAATTTTAGCAGTACAGCTACTCATCAATGTTGTTTTACTGTCTCCACAGTTTTGAGCTCTGGCTATGATTTTGGGATTCATCGGAAAGATGGCTGACTCGCTGCGGCTTTTCCTACCTGATACATGGCTATAAGAGCTCATGATACAGGAAAGAGAGGAGTTGGAGAAAAGAACTTGGGGAGATTATGATTTTTTTTCATTAAAAAGACAGGTCTATACCTCTGATCAAAGTTAAGAAAAATCCTGTCATCTTTGCAGTGAACAAGAACTTTCCATTAGAGTTTATTAGTTTGTATCAGTGGACAGTTACACAGGCAGCAAAGCTCTGCTAGATCTCTCATTAATCTCTTTGATAATGTGGTATCGTTCCCTAATGTACAGTTATTCACCTTTTGTTCAGTCTACTTTTAAATGTCAAGAAATTGGGTTTACGTTATTCCCCTTTGGAGACTACTCTATGGATTAATAGAGCTCAGTCTCTTTCTTCGTCTTCTTTTCCCACTTCTCCTCTCAATAATCAGCCATTATTTTCCATTTCTCAGTTTTATCCAATTACTCATAGCGATATCCAGCATTACACTAAATTAATTCTTGTCTTTTTTTTTTTAAACTAAAACCTTTCAAATAGCTTCAGGCAGCTATCATTTTCCTCTCCACATCTCTAGGCATGTTGCTATTCTTAAAAACCAGTGAATAGAACACAAATGGAAAAGAGACATTTAGTGAGTATAGATCTCTTGCATTAGATTATGTTTTTAGGTTACTATGTGTAAACTAGCATTGTAAATAAGATATGGCTTATGCAAAAAGTGAGAATAGAGAAAATGAATTTCTTACAAAGGTGATTTATACAGTAACAATATGAAAAATTGCATTTTGCCCATGTTCTGCATAAAATTTGCACACATCCCATAGAAACCAGCTAATGCTCCTCAGCAATTCCATCCTGACTTAATCAGCACACACAGCCTCAAATGAAGACTTCCTGAACTTTTACCCCTTCTCTTACTACCTAGTAATTATAAAATTTAAATTGCTTTGCATCCAAACCTACTGTTGTCACAAATTTCTTATTCCCCTGGAAAGAAATTAAGATAATTCAGTCTTAGTACATAAAACTCAACATTAACTAAGTAGAAAAAACAAGCTACTGCAATTTTCCCTAAAATGCAAGCAGTTTTTAAATACTCTGCACAGACATATTGCAATAAATCATAAGTTGTTTTTCTTTCAAATACCAAATGGGATGTATCATTGTAATCAATGGGAGGGTATTCATTCTGCTTGTTTGTGAGGGTGAGTATATATTATAAATATAATATAATATAATTAATATAATATAATATTTAATATAATAAAAAGTAATATAATATCATATCTAATAAGAATACAATATCTGCTGCTGCCTTTTGCAATTACCCTCTTCTTTTTTTCTACAGAAACCCCTAACACTCAGGGCCTCAGGTGTTATAAACCTTTAATTGGAAGGCCAGATTATATTCTTTTTTCAAGAAAGCATAGGATTCCTGAATTATTTTTCTTAACTGTCTTCTCTGGAAAGATGACTAGAGGTGACCAAAGAGCAAAACCAGTGTCTATCTATATACCTGTTTATACAAAAATATAGATGTGCATGTGCTTGTGCACGCATATATATACATATAGATAATGTAATATAGTATGCAATTTTAAAGTCTGATTCTGTTGATTGTATAGGCTAAATCAGCCTCCTCATTAAATCAATTTCAAAGGGAAATGAATATATTTAAAGAGTGAGACATGTCTAGCATTTCTCTTGATGAGCTAAATCCATTTTAAGTATACTAAAGTCATCAGAGTTACTGTAGGGATGCAGTCGTCTCAGTGTTTGCATAGGATTACAAATGTACCAAGGCATTTAAGTATTGTTTCAACTAATTACACTCACTACTTTTCATTTGCTGGTGCTGGAATACTGAGCTGTGTTCCAGCTCTCAGAGATAATGCTGCCAGTGGTTTGTACTCTGTTTCTGTGCATATTCTATACAGTAAGAGTGAAGGATGTAAGCAAAAAATATTTTTAGGAACTGAAACAAGCTTTGAGCACTAGGTTTTGAGGAATGAATATACTAGGAGCAAGATTATTTTATCCCACCAAATTGTTATTCAAGTTGGTAGGGAGGCAAGAGCCTTTTGACCTTTACATGCCTGTCTTTTCTACTGCTTTACAGAATCATAAAAGGTTTTGTGTTGGAAGTGACCTTAAAGATCATCTAGTTCCAACACCCCCTGCCATGTGTAGGGACACCCTCTGCTAGACCAGGTTTCTCTAAGCCCCATCCAACCTGGTCTTGAACACTGCTGGGGATGGAGCATCCACAACTTGTCTGGGCAGCCTGTGCCTCACCATCCCCTCACAATGAAGAATTTCTTCCTAATATTCAACATAAACTTTTTTAGTTTTAACTAATTGCCCCTTTTCCTTCTACTATGTCCTACTCAAAAGTCCCTCTCCAGCGCTCTTCCAGACTCTTTAGGCAGTGAAAAGTCCTACATGATGTTCCTAGAGTCTTAGGCTCAGCAACTCTGACTCAACCTTTCCTCACACGAGAGGTGTTTCATCCCTATAATAATCTCTTTATTTCTCCTTAACTTCATATTAGCCTGCTTATATTTTGGTGGGGGATGAGTGATTGTCATAGTTAGTCAGCTGTTACATACTAGGTAGCTTATTAAAATGGGTGTGAGATCTACCAACATTGGCACATGGATAAAAGTTCCCAGAAAAATCTAGTTTGGTCTCAGATATTTGGTCTTGGTATCTTTTCCTGTAAAATCTCATTTATTCAGAGAAACCTGCACAATAGCCTGAACAAGAATAACACAGTGGTCAATAACTGAGACACCCCTTGCAGAAATATAGGAGCAATGTGGCCTAACACTTGAAGGGAGGATTCAGTGTTCAGCATAAGTAATACTTTGTCCAGTATTGCAGAAAATCAGAAATGGTGTCTGCCTGCCTCACATATTGAGCTTACAGTTTCAAGGTCAGAGATATGACCGAGAGAGCAAGCAAACCATGATGTAAATATTTTTTGTCTAGATTAGTGGATGTGGCTCCTATGTTTAAGTAGAAGTTTAAATGGTTTGTATTAGGAGAAAAAAAAACCAAACAAACAAACCCAGAGTAGAGACAATTTGGTGAATTGCTGTTTTGGTTTTTATGCAGCTTAAAATATTTTAGTCTGGTTACTTAGAATAATAAGTTTTATTGTATGTCCATGCTCATAATGCCCACCACCCTTAACCTTACCAGGCTAATTCCAAACCCAGTGATCAATATAGACTGGAGCTACAGGGAGAGAAATAGACACCAAGTCTCAAGTTTCAGTGGCTGGGTATAGAAAGGAAATTTTAAGAAGGTCCTTATTGAAGAAAAGCTCTGGGATGGCTTCAGTGAATGTCTTTCTAGGTCCAGTGTGGATGGCCATCTACAAATAGCATCTGCTTCCTGCCCTAGCAGTGCAAGGGGAAGTTTTGATCAGGGTAAGAAGACACGAAGGACTCTTTGGTGAACTGAAACTCTATATCCTGCAGTACTTGAGAGTTGTTGGGCATGCATTTGTACGTGTACATTACATCTTGTACGTGCTACATTAGTCTTGTTATTCACTGAAACACTTGGATAATTAATCCCACGGGAGACAGTACATGAGAAGAGCCCAAAATCCGTGGTGGCCAGGATCTGATTCCCAAAAGAAAAAAAAAAAAAAAAAAAGGAGAATTATCTTAACAATATTGAAGGCATTAAATTTGGGAATGTAGTTAACTGTTTCTTGAGATAGTATAACAAAAAGAAATGTAAGCTATTGAGGCTTATAGGAAATGATGCAAATGAACTATTTTGTTCTAATCTCTTTTGTTTTCCACATAGGCAAATCAAAAGCTTTCTCCAATATTGTTTCCTACTGCATTTCATTTGGAAGCCAAGGAAATATAGAATAGACTATAAGGTGAGGAAAAAATGACTGGATCACCAGACTCAAAGAATGGAGATCACTGTGCAGCTGGCTGACAGCAACAAGCAGGGCATCCCACAGTTCATACTACATCCCATACTGTTCTACACCTTCGTCAAAGACCTTGACAACTATCTAGTATACCTTTAGCATATTTTCAGGTGACTATAACTTGGAGAGAGGCAGAAAGCAAATGTCAGAGCTTCTAGCGAGACTGGCCTAAACGAACTTGAGGAATAATACAACAAAGACATTATCAGATTCAGCAAGAAAAAGTGGAAAGTTCTACACATATGGCAGAGTAATCCTAAACATCCAGACAAGATGGCAAGAGTCTCACAGAGTAATGGCCCCACTGAAAAGTCAATGGTCTCCAAAGTGGAATATGAGCTACTGAATGTGTTTTCACCAGAAAAGGGAAATACTGCTCATTGAAAAGTACAGCCACCAGATCAAAGTAAACTATCATTCTCTTCCCAGCACTGTTGAGATTTCACAGAGATTGGTACTTGATCCAATTTAAAAAGTAATGTGGAGAGGGGTTGTGAGGTTCAGCAGCAGCCAAAAGCATATGGCTGGTCCACAGGCAACAATACCTGGTCCTGTTTAGTCTAGAAAATAGAGTCAAGCAGGTGAATGTAACACTGGCCAAGAACTGCATGTAGGGGAGTTTCAGAGAAGATTGACCCAGACTCTTCTGGTAAGTGAAAGGTGGCAAAACAAAGGATAAGACAATAACAGCCACACTCTGTGACTTAACAGGTTCAAATCAGATATTAGTTAAAAAATAAAAAATCACTCTGGAGGTAGTACAGAATTGAAACAAGTTACCCACAGAGGCTGTGAAATGTCCATCCTTGGAGGGCTTTAAGACTCTACTAGGCAAAGTCACAAAGTGTGCCACACCTAGTCATAGGAGCACTGTCACTGTTTCAAGCAGAAATGTGTGCTCAGAAGTCTCCTCCAGATAACCTTTCTATGAATCTATTGGTTTGTGAATCAGAGGTCATGCTTCTCCAGTGAATAGAGTGATTCTCAGAGGAAAACTTGGTCAAGCCAATAATTCCTGTTAAGATGAAATTTTCCTGCTGTGAAATTAGATCCTTTACATTTTTAATGCATATAAATTATGTCATATCTTTGGTCAGGAAATGAAAGCAAATCACAAAGCTTGGTTTAAATATTTGGAAATCCTACCTGTGAATATATTGGAACATAAACTACCTCAGCTAAGGTACAAATTGGAAATGAGGAAATGGTAGAGTCTTAATTAAGGAAAGAGTAGAACAGTACTTGGAGAATAGGATCATAAGTTCTTAAAAAAAATAGTGCAGCTCTGACCTGTTCAGATTCTCTGGAAAAGTTAATGAAACAGTACATAAAGGTGATTCAGTGGACATAACTTACTTTAATACTTTTTCATAAGGAACTCTCAGAGAGAATAAATCTCCACAGGGTAAGGAGCATAGTCTTGAAGTAGATTAGAAATCACTTAAATGAAATAAAACAAAATGAATGATTGTGAAAGACCCTTCTGTCTCAGTCATGCTGGATCAGTTTCATAGGCCCAGGTGATGAAAGGAATGGAACAAGAATGAGAACAAGTATTTACATATGGCACTAGGCTGTCTTGAGATGGAAAGAATCATATGATACCCTCAAAAATATAAATGCATTAACATCTATACTGCAGTAGCCTCTAGTGCTGTTACCTTGCTGAGTTAGCATTTACACAATGCAGCAAACACAATGTTTTCTCCAAGTAGTTGTCTCCCACAAAAGAAGTGGCTTCATGGCAGTAGGTGAAATTCAGCACTAGCAAACATGGTCAGCATTCATTGAAATTAAAATGAAAAGCTAAGGCAGTTCTAATAAAATTAACTTTGAACTTGTCTTCAGTTCTGCATTCTCCTCTGTTTTATTTTTCTCAGTTCTTGTCCCTTCTGCTTTCTTCTTCTTTAGGAGGTCAACATCTGCAAATTTCCCCCAGAGTTTCTCTCTTCCTTGGCTTGATTTTTCAAGGTCCAGGTAGTTCCATCGACTTCAGTGTGTAAGTTTTTCTTTCTGTTTTGCTGTCATTCATCATTCCTGAAGATCAAGCACTTATTCCCTCTATGACCTTTTGCTTCTTTATTTCTGTCATCCCATACACAATGACCTAAGTCACACTCAGCTTTGTTTTGATTTCTTCTTCTCAGTCTTAAATACAGCTTAATAACATGCCTGGTTCTACTGCTATTGGCTTCCTGAGCAAGTAGAGAAGACACTTGCTGAGGAATTTTGACGTTTATTTCCTTCTTTCCTTTTTATCATAGTTGCAAGACACGTTCTCTGCAGTTCTGATTCTTGCATCTCTCCTCTTTTCCTTTATGATGTAAAGTTTCAAAGGTTCAGGTGAACTTTAGATAGCTCTCAATGCAAATGAAGCAGCAACCCAATCTTTCTGCAGAGGCTAACTACTTTGAGAAGTCAATGGAAACTAACACATACCTCGGAAAACTTCCATTTTCACTAGACATCTCCCTCATTTCATTTTCTGGAGAGTTTTCCATTTGTGTACTGAAGGTACACTGCTGTGAAAATCTTGCTGCAAATTTGTACCTGCACAAGCACGATAAAGACAAGGGAAAACCTGTGTTTACTTGGAGCTTTTGATTTTGCCAGTGATGGTACACAGCTCTTTTAACAGGGGAACAAACTGTCCTTCAGAAAGACTACAGGTGTAAACTTGCACTCCCAAGACCTCAGTTTGCATCCACAGGAAAATGCCCATGTTACACTATTAGACGCTTTCTTCAATAACTAATTAACATGAAAAAATAATACTAAATTATCCCAGCTTTTGAAGAACCTGATTTCAAGAGGACAGAATGAAGTGAAGCACTTAGCCTTAAATGTAGTATTGAAATTATCAATTTAAACCATCTCCAAAGTAAGAGAAGTAATTTGGGACATCTCCTAAGTAAGGCTAAGTAGACACAAGCAAAGAGAGGCTCAGATTTTCCAGTTAAAAAACCAAAAACTCTTCACGGAACTTGCATCAGGATGAATTTATTTCTGTGTTCCTTCTACTTTGTTTTTTCTGATGAGAGTTCTAAACATCAATAAAACTATAATTTAAGTTATAGGGACAGGTTAAGTGAACTCAGCTGAAATTGGAAAGCAAATTTTACTTCTCACAGTGAGTCTGATTACCCATATAGACATTTATCCCTTTATGCTGATAGAAAAAATGAATCCCTTTAGCTGACAGACATTTATAATGATAGCCAAGATAGGCAGTCCTAGGTAAAACTGTAAATTGGTTGTAGAATGTTGGTTTGTTTTTTTTTTTCATACAAGCTTCTTTTCTCCTTGTTTTTTCCCCAAAAAATCGAAGTACAAAGAAAGAATAGATTACACAGATCTCAGTTGAGGAACATTCAAGGTAAAGAGCTTTGTCACATGAATAGTCTTACAAATATTTCAACATTCACAGGCTGAAGAGGAAAATTCTTATTTTACTCATAGTATTGTTGCATCAAATCAGGAAGTTAAGAAGGTCTTCTATTTGTTCACAATCAAGGAAACTTGCTGAAAAAATGAACACCTCTTTGTAGCAAGGTACTACCTGACACCTCTTTTCAGTGTAGGATGATAGAGCTGTTTCACAAGAGGCTCCCTGACTGACGTTTGAGTGGGTGTAATATTAAAAAAGCTTTGCTTTTATCTTATGGGTTGCAGTGTTGTGACAGACTTTGGATGTCTTCACCTCAGAAAGTATCTGAGGAGGGAGGTGGTGTGCTATGCCTCTGGCCTCAAACTAAAGTCGAGATCCAATTCAGCTCTTCAGCACATCGTTTCCACCATTTTCAGGTTAGAACTTCCATGGGATTTAGCTGCATAATATTAATTCAGATTCATAAGTCTCAATAGAAACAAATTTTTTAATGGTTCCTAGGTCTATCAATTGTTGTAATACTTATAAACTCGATGACTGCCTCTGGCAAAATGCTTTGAAGTGCCAATCTTTTCATCTGAAGTGAAATTCTGGAATTCAATGATATTTAGGAGCTATCTTGAGTTACTCTGTAAGCAGTTCTTCACCTATTTGTCTAAATACACTTAGTTCAGGCAGCACAACAGTGTTCTTCAGCCACTGCAAACTGAAAGTATCAAGTTTTCTGGTGATTCAGACACAAAACCAAGAAACTTTTAGTAGGAGCAGTCATTACTGTCACTGTCATTAGTGCAAGTAGTAGTAGTAGTAGGGTGAGATCAAGAGGAGATGCTTCTCATACTTTTCGTTATGGCTTAGGCAGTTCCTTTGCAAAATAAGCCTCAGGACCTTCCAGTCCAAAAGTGAGCATTAATTTTAGGTAGGTTAGAGGTAAACCTGAGTTTGGACTAGTGTGGGAAGAGGGACACCTTCTATCTGTGCTGTTTAATCTGCACCACAGTGCAATCAGATACGCAATAGGTGAAATAAAAGAAGACAAGATGAAGCGCAGGTTTACATCCCAAAGATAGGCAGTACTTACTTGAGAAATGTCTGTCCTGAGGTTCTGAATCTACTCGCAGAATAGCTTGTATGTTTTACCTTCAGGAGTTACTGGATAAAATGCAGAATTTGTATATTTAGCATGTTGCTAAAAAAGTCCTTACCACAATCCAGAAACTAAAAATGCCCTTGCCTCAAGCTGTATCTCTCTCATATCTGTATGGCTCACAATCAGCTACAAAATCTTTTTTTAGACATAATGGAACATAGTAACTGGAGCCTGAAATCTCTAAGCCCCTCATCTGCCTGAAGGCCTGAAGTCAACTTTTCAAGATAGAGCGTGACCTTCACTCTCAATAGACCTTCATCTTTACGCAGCATCTTTCATAGCAGTGGCAATTGTTCACCATGGTATTTACTGCAGAGGAGATATAGAAGAGAATATACCCCTTACACAAAAAGGGCCTTCACTCACATTGCCATCCTTCCCATTTTATGGAATAGAGCACAGAGTGAACAACAGTGCTCAAATCAATAAGGACATAACACCCACTGTTGTCACAATTCAAACAGCCACAGGACAATCTGTTTTAAATTAGCACAAGACAGATTTATAGTAAGCCTAAAATGTGGTGACTGACTTATGGAAACAGGCTCAAGCCAACTTTAAGACTATCCAGGCTTCAGGGTAGCAGTGACACCATGAAGCCTACTGTGAGTAACCATCAGAGTTATCTTCAACAGATTTCCCAGTCTGTGTTGTTATGGGGTCCCAACTGCTATGTCTGGAAGGTAATTTAGCAAGTTAGTTCTAGCCTTTCTCAGCTAGTTAAAATCTATCCTTTCTGGATTGCACTGCACATTAAAAAACTAGGGATTTTCCCAGAAACCTTTAATCAACTAAATCAAGAGAAAAATGCAACTAAGAAACTTTTCCACCAGGTGGCAGGTAGTGTCAGACACCGGGATGATCTCAGCATCGGGCATTGATATTTTTAACACACATTTTCAATTTAAAGAAGATTTTTGTTGCGGTTTTAAAATGTGATATATACATTCAAATTAAAAAATCACTTCTAGAAGGAGATATTGACCCAAGTTGGATCCACTGGTGACTTCGGCAAGTGACTTGTGAATATGGTAAGAAATTTATAATTATGAAGGCATAAAGTCTGCTAATTTAGTATCTGATCAAAATGTTCCCTTCATCACCCCTGTTTAATTTAACCCTTGTGTCTGATTCTTGTGTGGCTTTAAGACCATGGGGACAGCAGTGATGCTGCTTATGGATGGGAAATTGATGTTCTTTGACAGTAGCTTGGCATTACTCTGTAAAATGCGCATACGAGAAATTAAGAGAGATTATAAACTACTGAATTGCAATTGGCATATGAGTAAGGGTTTTGGCAACAGCAGGGGGGTGATGGGATAAAGATAACTTCTGGCAGCACTCCAGAGAAAGCTCTATGCCTGGAAACAGGCTGAAAAGCTGTCAGAGGAAAAAAATAACCTCAGAGTCAAGGGCAAATCTTGGAATTTCCATCCCTGAAAGCAAAGTGAAGAATGACAATCACAGAGCTAAAGACACGGGTAAGCCGTAACTCTTACTGCATATTGCGCCTTCCAGCTTTGAAGGATTCAGTAGGAAAAAGTTATGGTGCAGCCAAGAGATGACAGAGCTGAGACAGGCAGATAAATGGGAAACTAAAGGATAAAAAAGTCATGGGAGACATAGAAAAGGCTGTCATCTAAGGAAAAATGCTGGCCTATATGGGCCAACTGCGGCCAGTATCCTGTAACATATTTTCATGAAGTTTTCAGGATATATTATCGGGAGCCTTTTCAAGAGTTCATTTAAATACCAAACTTACATCTTAATAGTTCACATTTTTATGAAGGCTTAATTATGACAAGAATCTCCAAATCACCAAAATTCAGTTTGACACTTTTTTATTTTTTGAATATATTACCTAAGCTAGGCAGAAGGTTGACAATGGGCCAAGATATATGGGCCTTGCTCTAACCAGGTCCATTTAGCAGATTTATAGACAGAGTCATTCTGCTCAAAATAAGAAAGGATACGTAAGTATTACAAAGGGGTTTTATCCTCAAAAATCTTTGTTGCAATGATTTAATCTTTACAAACTCGCCTAAAAAGAGAAACTGAGTCAGAGACTGCTCAGAGGTTTGAAAAGTATTGGTGATGTTTAGAAGATTGAAGTCTGTAATTCTCAGTGTCTTGATCTGAGATCAGTAGATAACACCTGGCTCATGCCATAGGAAATCCTATAAGGATGTGGAAATCTATGTAGGTTGCTGGTTCTGAGCTAATAGAGAACATGCTTTCAAAAGTCATCTAAATGTCTTACATGGGAGCTGATCATGATAGCCACACACATATAAATAAACCTGTAGCAGAAAAATATTCCTAGGAGCTGAATTTCTTCTGTCCTGTGATACAACAGTAAAACTGGGGTCTAAGTAGACTCTTGTTCCTGACCTCTTTCTTGCCATGTTTCAGAATTTATTATGCATGTGACACCATAGGCAAGTTGCATGAAGCTATTCTCCTCTCAAATGTGGGCTGTTATGCTCCAGCTGGGATCTGAACCAAGGATCACTCTTGGACAGACACTGATGACATCTGATGTCCAACTCTGGCAACATAATGATCATTAGGGTTTAGTAAATACTACAATATACATTATATATATTTACATATATATATACACACACAACACACACATATATAAATATATATACACTATAATAATAGAACAGCTTTCCTCTCCTCTTGAAAGCTCCTAGTTTCACCAGGTGTTACCGCTGCGTATTTATGCACATCTCTCCTAAACAAGTGTTCCTGCTTCCCTTAAAAGAAACACCTGAGAACAGCCGCCCATTTTTCCCATCTTGTTCTCCAATGATTCTTCACCCATCTCCATCACTAGAACAACAGTAAGAGCTCCCTGAACACCATTCAATATCCTTTGGCTTAACAAAGTGATAGATACATTTCTTTCTATTTGTCCAGATATGGTGCTCTGATCCTTGTTTTCTTCCTCTGTAACAGGAAACATGTTCATGATACTAGAGTGTACTCAAAATACCTTTTTCTTTTTTTGCTATGAAATTACCCACCTTCACAATCAAATACAAAGAAAAAAAAAGACCAAAAAAAAGCATATTCCTTTAAGAGATGGTTAAAAAGCAGAACACAACCTGCAAAAATTCCCCCACCACAAAAACCCCTCCAAATGGAGCTGCCAGAAGCTCCTGCACAGGACTTCACGCTTTTTATCTGTCTCACACTTCCAGCTCCTCCATTCCCTCTTTCACCAAGCCTTGTCATCCTCGGTAGACCTGGTTTCTCCTCTGTCACCTGGAGCAACCACTCTGCATTCTGCTGTCTCCTAGATTCAGCAGCAGACTTCAAAGCTCTGTTTATGCCTCAGTTCTTTCTTTCCTGCTCTTCCTTGCTTATTTATGATTGAAGCGTGTGATTGTATTATTTACAGTAAGTCTGTAAAACGCTTGTGGAAATATTTTCCTGGACAGAATATCTGAACTAAATAATTGCATTCTATGTACTTCTCAGATTCCTTGTGGGAGACTGAAATAAGCATAAATATGCAATTTACCTCATCTTCTTATTTCCTTACCTTTGTAATGTTAGACAGGAAAAAAAGAAGCCAAGTTTTATCTGACTGCAAAACCAAAGGTCACACACCTCTGAATATTAAACATGTTTTTGCAACCTGGTACCCAAAGTTCATCATTAAATGGTACTATGATGATTTTTTGCCTCAGAGGATGGAGTCTAAACCACTGAGATGAGTGGCAACATTTCCAAGTTAAACCTTATTGGAGAAATACTCTATTGTGATAGTCAACTATAAGACAGGCTACAAATTTACTCTTGAATATAGCTGTAAACACCCTTATACATGTCATTTTAGAATGAAAATATACAGACAACAATATTTACAAAAGGTCATTAGCTCCAGAGGAAAGTACCTACAGGGAAACAAAATGGAAGGGGAAATGTCAGAAGGAAAATGGCAAGGAAGTGATGAGCATGGGTCAACCAAATGAGGAGGAAGGACCAAAATGTTACTTCAAGTCATTATGAATAGCACAGCCTGTGAAAGTGTCTCTGTGGCATAAAGATTCCCTCTGAGATGCAGGACAACAGATCATAATACCCTGAATCTTGCTGGCAATACCCATCAGGGACAGAATCCAGCATAAGTTGTCCATCTAATTTACTGTATCTGAGATTAAATTCTACAAGGAAATGAGGGGGAATGCTAGGCGCGGGTGGTTGCAAATGTACCACTGAGCATGTGAGAGGCAGGTTCAATCTCTGCAAACATTATTTTGTTAGGCTGTTAAAGTGATGTTGGCACGTCAGCACATTAAAGCAGGGGCAAAGAAGCACATTTTTTATCTTCATCTTTTTAAAAATTCAGTGGTCCTGGCACTGTCATTTCTTCCTGCAAATAAAAGCCCTCCCCAACTCATTTACTGTTCCTTGTGCAGCGTGTGAGGCAGAGGGAGTTGTTGGCCCTTGCAAATGATACAACCAGCCTTGCCAAAAATCCCTGTTGAGCTGCTGGTCAAAGTCGAATTCTTCTGTTTTCAAAAAAACTGTCAAGTGCAGCTGAGCCATTTCCTCTGTAAAAATGAGTTATTTGCAAAAGACCTCCCTTTGTCATAATTCTCATATATAAAGTTAGATTTGTTTATAAATGAGTTTGCGTGATGTATATTCTACCACAACTGTCTGTATTATTTCTAGGTGCAGTTATTAATGCAGAGAAAAAAAGCAAGGGTTTATTTTTATATCACAGAGAGTTTCTTCAGGAAAAACACATAAACCTGTTCTTGCAAATTTAGCCATTTCTTATAAAGAAGCCATATTTCTAATACATCTGTTATCACTACCGAAATAAAAAAGATTTAAGTGTTACCTATAATTTCCAGAGGTTGGTTTTACATTGGAAATATGAATATTCAGTGTCATCTACTTGGTTAATAAAAATGGCATAATTATAAATAAATACACTCTCCATTGTGCTCTCCATTTATTAAAAAAAAAATAACCCAAACTAATATTCTTAAAAGTGATTGCTGATTTGAACTGCTGATTCGAATGTAACTTGGTATTGAAGTTCAAGAAAAATCTTTCAAAATCCTGAATGACCTTTTTTAATGTAAAAGATAATCAGATAATGCTAGACTTTATAACGCATGGGTCCTTACTGTGGTCACTGAAATGAATTGCTATTACAAATAAATTAAAAAAAAAAAGATACATCAACTCTCCAGATATACCTCTGTGCGAAACCAGTGTCTTTGTAGCTGGCCACCACATATGGAAAAATAAATGCAACTCTCTGCCAACCTTAAAAATACTGAAACAGTAAAAAATACAATGGTATCATTGGCTACTGGATACAGTAAAAACATCCATCTGTAATTTATTTCTCTTTGTCCCCCCCATATGAACAATTTGAGATGGCTGAAGGTGACTTTAACCTCATACCTGTTAAAAGGCACAGTCCTGTTGACATCCCAAAACCCTTTTGAGACTGAGGAAAACAACAAAATACAGTGCTGAGGGTTGGTAATTCATATTTTGTTCCATGTTATTAGTCAAAGGCTAGAAAGCAGGAAATTTTAATGCTTTCATGATTCCTTTAAACTGAACACTATGCTAGCCGCATTTCTTATTATAAAAATATAAGCTAGGCAGTGAAATTTTTGAGCACAATTTTCTTAATCTTTTTTTCCCAGTCATAGTGAGGAATTTATTTTACACGGATTCTTTTATATTATATAAATGCCCATTTACCATTACTGTGAACCAATCTTCTCTGTCCCAAAAAGGGTCATTCTGAAGGAATTTTTCTAAGTGATTTGCCTATCTCTCATTGCAGAACTGAGCCCTAAAATAACAAATAAAAATGAGCAAATGGAATAACTGGAAGAGACATTAAAAATAGGTTGTGATGCCTGCTGTTCTTACAGCTATGTGAAAATAATCTTACACACCTGCTAGTCATTTTCTACAAGTATCATCATGGAAAGATCCCAAATTTCTACACACACCTGAATGACTACAGATTCATACATAAAATTGTTGAATATTTTGATTTTATCATCAGTGTTGGTGAAGAAACACAGGCTCCAGAAGTGAAGAAAACCAACAAATAATGAGTTGGAGTAACAGTCCTAAGTCACCAGCCCAAAATCTTTCATCAAAGCACAAGATCAAATAACCTAATAGCACATGGTACACTATGATACCTTTCCACAGCTGTCAACATGTCCCATTTTTGAAGACTGGCCTTTTAGCTCCAGTTGCTGTTGAGTGCATTTGCCATGAGGGCATCTGTCACTCTGAAGTCCCACTGATGCCTCAGTCGTGACAAGGTACTAGATTGGTGTTAATCATGAGGCAAAGGCAGCAACAGAGGGAAAAGGGGAGGCCACATCAATCATATGCATAGATAACCTGCTGAATACAAATGGATGCAAAACTGCTCTTAAATGCTCCCCCATGCACTGCATGCAGTAAAAAAATGTTCCCCACCCATCTACCTGTAATGATCAGACCAAAACACCTCTCTTCTATGGTGCATTCAGCGCCTTCTGTAAGTCTTTCCACACAGTTGGATTAAGATGGACTCATGTTATGCTTCAGTGATGCATCATTCTGCAAAAATATTTCAATAAAATAAAAGCAAACACTAATAGAAATTCAGCTAGTCACTGACAAGCACCTGCAACATATCAAAAGGAGATAAAACATGAAATCAGCATGCACCTCAAATGTTTAGGAAGATATGCAAATGTCAGAGAAGCTACAATCAGAGCCATTGCAAAATCACAAGCAGCAGGATGAAAGAGCAGGGTTTGTAATCTAGTCATCATGCAATGATTTTCTCCCTGCTGCAAAGCTTGCTAATTACAAATCTATCAATTATGATGCTTGAAAAGCCCTACCTCCTACTCAATGAACATTTTCAGAGGCCAAATGCCACTCTTATCTCTTGGAAGGATAAAGAAAATCTTTGTTGTAGTTTGCAAGTTTAATACCACTCACCTTTTTTGGTATCCTGATAGGATAAAGGGAAAATGATAGGACAAAGGGTAATGTCTTCAAACTGAAAGAGGGCAGGTTTAGATTAGATATTACAAAGAAAATCTTTACTGTGAGCATAGTGAGGCCCTGGCACAGGCTGTCCAGAGAAGCTGTGGATGCCTCACCCTTGGAAGTGTTCAAGGCCAGACTGGATGGGGCTTTGAGCAACCTCGTCTGGTGGAAAGTGGCCCTGGCCATAGCAGAGGAGCTGGCACTAGATGATCTTTAGAGATCATCTTTACTAAACCATTATATATAGAATGTTCTGTGATAGGGAAAGGGTGTTCCCTCAATGCAGGGCTTTGACCTACGTCTACATTTTGCACTCCCATGAGCTCTCTATATAGATTTAATCTAGTTTCATAATCTCTCTGGGAGAGTTCCTGAGCCTGGAGAGATTAATGGCAACCTCACTGCTTTAGTTCCCAGGCTGAGGTATGGAGATGGCACACGAGGGTATTGTAAAATGGAATTTGGGCTACAAGTGTACCTTAATTAACAGATGCAGAACTCCACTGCAGAAATTGCTGCATTTAGTCTTAAGTGAAAATGTTCTTGTATATGTTGAACAGCTCATAAAGTGTTTTGGGGCTTGGGAAGTAAAAATTTGCATAAATCAATGTATTTTTATTGTGTGATACAGCCAAAATTACATACTTGCACTCAAAGTCTAGAATAAGGGAAACATTTTGTAGGGTCATTTCTTAATTCTTTTATTAAGACAGTGCTTGCTTGCTTGTAGCATTGTATATACGGGAAGATTTGACAAAGAAGATCACAATTTTATTCCCCTTTGTTGGGAACCCCATCATCACTTGGGCATCCTTAGATCCAGCAAGCAGATATGCAGTTCCCACGAGCTGATCATAAAGGTTTGACAGATTTTAGTAAACATCCATTAAGTATGTGCATGGGAACCTTTCTGATAGATGGACGAAGAAAATGGGTAATGCTTATTCAAAAGGGATGGGAAATAACAATTCTGAAAAGCACTGAAACAGTAAGGTGAAACTCCTTGATTATTTTTCCTGCAAGCATACAGTTTACAGCAGGATTTTACCTATGATTCTCTGTCTAATTACTGCCTGTGGTAAAATAATTTGGTTTATTTGTAACACTGAGGTTAGGAAGAATTCTCTATGTGCACAGTCCTTCTGAGTGAATTTTGTATTAAGAGGAAAAGGAAATACTTTAAAATATCTATTTAAGTAACTCAGTGTCAGCCACTTCGTATTCAAGTGTTTACTGCCTGGCAATTTTTCCCTTGCTTTATCTTACCTATGCTCTAGAATGGACCTACAAAAGGGCTTATTGAGTATGCCATGGATTTTTTTGCTTCCTTTTAAAATTACTTCAACTTGGCCAACCAGCATCAGATTTTTGCTGAGGTATAGCAAGCGTAAATTCTCTCACTTCCTCTGAGAAGCCCTCCCCAGTGCTTTTGCGTGTGTTTTTACGTGCGTAAGTAACACAGAGGAAAAAAGCCAAAACTGTAGTTTCTCCTTCACATACACAACACCCTTCTCCTCAGCTGTCCTCTGCTTTTGACATATTGCTGGGACAATTCCAAGGAGGCTTGTTTTCTTGTTTTAGATTTAAGTAGGATTTTCAGCCAAAGACTTCACAGCACTTACATGTAAGGCATGTAAGAGGATGGTGCCTCATTTCTTAAATAACAAATAAACCAACATGAAATGTACTAAAGTACACTTCCACAATAAAATGTACTAAGTCAGAGATAGAAGATGGGGATAGCAGAGCATTTCCTCTCCTAACTGTAATTAGGAATGGAAGAAATGTCATTTCTGACAGAGGAAGATCGATTTAAATCCTTTGATTTTTATCATTGCAGGCTTGAGAGGAAGCAGGCTAATTATCTTCCCAAATTAATAAAAACCTAGTATCTGAAGTATACTCTTTCCTCGCCATGTGCTACAAGTATATTCTCATTTAATAACTTCTGAAGTCCTTGGCAGCTCTTTCCTAGACTTTAGTCAGATCAGGCACTTGCTATCAATGAGAGGATTTACAATTAATGTCTAGTGTGGATAAAGTAGGACACCCATAATTACTCCTTCTTGTTACAAGTCATTTGCTGTTTTAACCTTTTGATTCAAGGGTGCTGAAGAATGCAGGCTGGTCCTCAAAAATCAATCCTGACTTAGAATTTCATAATCCATTTCTGCTGTGGGAGGGATTTGCCTGAAATCATATGAAGCTGTTTCAAAGAAAAACGAATATGACCTTTTCTTGCACTCCTAAGTTTGCTTTTGTCTAAAGCAAGGGAAATACATTTTTGGCAGGGGTTGGGTTGTGGCTTGGGGTTTTTTTCCTGTAAACTATTGTTCACAAAAAGGAAAAGAGGCTGAACACTCAAAACACCATGCCCTGCTATATACCTGACCAAAGCATAATAGAAACCATTCCATTTGGATCACATATCCCATGATGAAGAAAGGTATCTTTTGTGGCAGCCTGCAACTACAGGATAGGATGTCACACACAACTTCAGATCAAAATTACTACCCCACAGAGCCTTAATGCCTAAACCAGAAAGTGAATCAACCCCAAACAAGTTTCTTAACAAGAAACACCATTGTTTTCCCACTTTAAATCCTGTTAATGAATCCTCAATATTTTGACTGGATACAGAATTTTCAACCTACTCATCCCGTGAAAGCCAAAAGAAAAAAATAGATTCTTTTGCAAGACCAAAGTAAAATCTCATTTAGTTTCTCCTAATTATAATACTTTGGACAACAGCCATACTCAAGAATTTCTCTTTCCTCTGGGATGAATTGGTCTCTAAGTCAGAAAATGTATTAAATTGCTTTGTTCTTTTTATATGTAAATCTATACTTGAAAAATCATCAACTAATTTTAGTCTGTTTGGGTTGACATGACCTCTGTGCCGAAAGTTATATTTGCATTCTAGTTTGGCTTCCTCTTGTCTATCAGAAAACTGATTGATATATATGTGTGCATACACACGCACACACACACATATATATAATAGATATGTGAGTGTTTCTATTTTAAACATATATGTGTGTGTTTAACTCAATGCTGACTAGTTTCCCCTAGGGTATAGAGATTCCCACCACACACAATTCATGGACAAAATAATTTTAAATGGGGATTTCATTAATAGCTCACTAATCTCACTATGTCAGCATTAAAACACTCCATTGTTTATAGCTGAGTCCATGTAATCAACTATTCTATTCATCTTAACTTCCTGTTAAAGGCAACTGATAAACTTCTCCAAATATGGAAATTCTGGGTTGTATCAATTAGACGAGGACCTGGATTTGGCTCAAATACACTTATATAAACATTGGAAAAATTGTTTCAAGTGAAGTCTTTTGTTCCTTGGTAGCATACAATATACACAAAACCCATCTACTTACCACCTCCAGATTTTGTGGTCTATCTTTAAAATTTTAGAAATATTTTAGTCATCATCATCTCTCTGTATCTCATTGTTTTCATAACTATCAAATCAGGCTTTTATCATTTAATTATTTATTTATGTCAAAATCATCAGAGATTTTTATCTTTATCTGCTCCAAAGAGATTACAAAAACCCAAACATAAATAGAAGTAAAACAAGACAGTTACAGGATTTTGGAACTGAACTTTAAACATTATCAGTAGTGCTTATGTCCTTTTGAAAAAAGAAATCTCTCTGAGAATTCCTATCAAATGTTCACGTTGTTTCTTAGTTCCTTATCAATTCTATAGTCATTCTTTATTCTATAACCCAAAATCCCAACCCTGGAAAAGCATGCCTAGTTTGTTGAGTGTTTTTAGAACATCTCCATCCTCACTTGCATTTTCCCTCCCAAGAGTCAGCCTTTTTGAGTGATTTGATGAAGAACTGACTGCTGAAGGGGTGGCTGGTGTCACTGCAGAAAAAAATTAAGTATCTTGAGAGTCACAGCAAAAATAGAGGGAAGAGTTTGACTAGCCTGGGTAATTATGTTAGGTTTTTCATTTAGCATGTTTTGGTTTGTTTTTTAGTCTCAAACAGATCATTTTCAGCATTCTTCGGCAAAACATGCTGTTTTAAAGACACAATGCTGAGAATAATGGTTTCAATGAAATGTAAACTCAACTGACGACCACATTTCAGATATAATTACAAACTGATATCTCAGCTGCACTTCTTCTGAAAGCTGACAAATCTTTTTAATTTCATGAAATCCAGGTCAGCCTATGAAAATACAGCCAGAATGCAGAATTCTACATGGATTTGACATGAAGCCAGACAAAAACAAAGGCTTTGACAAGCTTTCTTATTTTTTATTTTAAAACTAAAACAAATCAGAGGGGAAGGATCACCCACCCATGCAAATTAAAATCCTGAAAAATATTCAGTGTACTCCTCAAACCAAAAATTTCTGAGCTGTCTAAAAATCAACCCCCTGGAGATGATTGATTCCATGTAATGAAACCAAATAGGGGGATGAAATTATCAACCCCTGAAAAAATCTCTACTATGCACTTAAGGCAGCATTGTGTAACTTTAATGTGTTTTGTCAGGTGGTGTACAATGCCTTCATTAACACATGCAGAGAATTACACAATTCGTACTAAATAAATTCATTAGTACGGGTAGTCAGCACCTACAGGATACAGATTTATCAGTTTCAGTTGTCCAATTACATGTAAAAATTTACTCTAGACTCACAGACTCTCATTCTGTCACTGGAAACTCGAGATGTTGCCACACGGCTCACAGAATGGTTGAGGTCAATAGGGACCACTAGAGGTTGTTTTGTCCAGTCCTTGAAATGAAACATACTTGGGGTGTTGTAATTCTCTTTCAGGAATATAAACAAATATTTTTGTTGAATTCCATATAGGGAGTGGATAACCTTTAAATAAACCTATTTGATTACTAGCTTTTGTAGCTTCCTCCCTTTACCTTGTAACTCACAGCGACTGTCATGAAGAATTACAATATTTACAACATGCAGCATGGAATTTTGTCCTGTCAATCTGAAGTAGGTTTGCCTGGTCCTATTTTAATAAAATAAAGAATAGCACATTGAAATCAGGTGTAAACCCAAGGCATTTGCTGTAGTTACTTGACTCCCTTTGCAGATAATTGACTCCCTCATTTTCCCTTTTGAGGGAAGCCAAAGGACATCACAGGAGAGGAGACAAGGAGAGAAAAGCAAATAATATGTTTCCCTTCAGCATGTTAATGCTCTTTGTACATTTTTTAAAAGATGGTTCATGTATATTTACTGTAATATATATACCTATTGAGTGGCTGGCCCACGAACAGCAACAGTGAATCTCATTTGTGTATTCTAGACACATGAGACAGGGAGAGAGATTCATTGATTGAGTCTCTGTATTTTAAGTGTTACTATATTTACTAGATAACAAATTAGAGATTTGTTAGACAGCAGGCTAAGTAGCTGTCTGTGAACCATGTATTTATTATGCATGGCTCTTCCAGAGTCATTAGAAGTTGAAAAGAAAGACTCACTAGGATGTGAAGGGGAATTCAGCTTGGAGCTGCTTGGGGACCACAGTGATGTGTCTAAGTAACAGTCAGAGTTAATTATAGCCCCCAGGTTACAATTCTGGGTCTTAAATATAAACTTTTCAAATACGTTAGCAAACACTAGTATTACTATACTAATGGATAGACCACAGCATAGAGAGTCTTCACAAAGTTCTCATTGGTATCTTCTACACCACTACTACTGGAAAGATCAGAGAACACAGTAAATCTGATTTCCATTCCTTTTAATCACCTGCGAGATAGTACATTATATCCTGTGTGTGAAACTTCCTGAATGGAATGCAATGATGTCTAGACGCAAAACTATAGACTATTTCATTTCCTTCCCTCTCCATTTTGATATAACAGAGACTTTCATTTCCCGTCTTGAGCAATTTTCAGGTCCTGCTCACATTGGTGATGCTTAGCTCCAAAGATGGCAGCCAGTGACAGATGAAAAATGATGTTGCTGTAAAAGTTAGGAAGAAGTAAAAAAAGATATTGTGAATCCTAAAGTTCAAGCAATTCAAGCAAAACAACAGGTCACAATGAGCAGGAGAACATATTAGTCATGTTTTACTCTAGCTGGTTTTTCTTAACCAGAAGCCATCAAGTATTTGTTCAGTGGGTCACTGGGAGGCTAAATCATCTGATATTATAACTGACTGAAAGTTTTATATGGACAGATCTTAACGCTGACCTTGTCCTTCTAGTAAATGAAGTTATTGTATTTAGAAGGAGCCAGATCAAATAGTAGGACTTTAATGTTGGTATATTATAAGGAATAATAAACATAAGAAAAGTTAGAAAACTGCCATGGCTCCTTTCACTCTTCTCAGAACTACACTAATTCTAGTTTAAAAAATCTTTATTGCATACCAAATTAGGAATGCTTCTATCAGGTTAGAAAAATGATCCCTGCTTCTCAGCACTCTGGCTCTGAGAATGACCTGGGGCAGATGCCCGGGGAAGGGTAAAGGAAAGCAAGCTGATACTCTTTCTAGGACATTCTGCCAGGCTTCAGCTCTTCATGGGAGATCTTATTTCCCTCTGGATGATTTTGTCAGATCTGGAAGCTAAAATTGCTGATTCGAATATAAAATGGGGATTTTGATGTTAAAGGCAAATCTAGCTGGAATCTCGATAGAAGTTTCTGCAATACTGCTGCTCCAGTAAAAGCAACCAATTTCTATTGAAATCAATTTAATTTATGTATGACTCTCTGAAGGCAGAATATGGCCCTGTGAAATTTCTCATCAGTAAATAAAAGTAGGTGCTTTCTCAGAAAAACAACTTCTTTATTTCTCTGGGATCATAGAATCATAGAATTACCAAGTGTGGAAAAGACTTCTAAGATCATGAAGCCCAATTGCTAACTGCCAAGGCCACCAGTAAACCATGACAGTCTACACATCTTTTGATTATCTCCAGGGATGGTGATTCCACTACTTCCCTGGGCAGCCTCTTCTAATATTTCTGATATGTCATTGGCCTTCTAGGCCACCTGGGCACACTGTTGGCTCACGTTCAGCAGTTTTCAAAGAGTGCTCCCACGTCCTTTTTTATCAGGCAGCTCTCCAGCCACTGGGCCCCCCAGCAGCCTGTTGCACTATCTGGGTTTGCTGTGACCTAATTGCAGGACCCAGCACTCATACATATTGAACCCCATACAGTTGACCTTGACCCATCAATCCAGCCTGTCCAGATCCCTGGGCAGAGCCCTCCTGCCCTCCAGCAGATCAACACTCCCACCCAACTTGGTGTCATCTGCAAACTGACTGAGGGTGACTTCATTTCCCTCATCCAGATCACTGACAAAGATATTAAATAACACTGGATATTAAACAAATACTGAGCGCTGGGGAACCCCACTGGGACCAGCTGTTAACTGGATTCACCTCCATTCACCACTATTCTTAGAGCCCAACCATCCAGCCTTTTTTTTACACAGCAAAGAGGGCACCCTTCCAAGCCCTCAGCAGCCAGTTTTTCTGGGAGAATGCTGTGGGAATGGTGTCAAGGGCTTTACTAAAGTCCAGATAGACAACATCCACATTTCCCTCATCTTTCCCCTGGAAAATGTCCATGAAATGTCCACAGAACGTCTGTCAAACTGGTTTATGCTTTTCCGGAACATTGTTATTATTAAAAACCTTTTCAGTGGCATCTGTGGGATTAATAAAATCTGTCATTTGCAAAGATCTTGCTTTCATCATAGGTGATAAAATACATAGAATTTTCTAGTATGCATATATTGCATTTAGCTCAAGGTACAGAGTACATTTTTAAAATAAAGCTTAAATGAAAGAATTGCTTCAGCCGTCAATGAAATGTGCTTTTAGGGGTGAAACACAACAGCTGTTTAACATCACAAAGCAATATCATTGAATAATTTAGTTCACAAATTTGAGAAGAAAGGAATATTTATTCAAGGGAAACTCCAGATGGAAGTTGGGAAGGCAGATTGTCATTCTAAGATGGTGTTACAATTTTAACAAAAAAAAAAACCAACCCAGTAATTCCTGCAATACTTTTACTCTTTCACAATGTTCTGTAAAATGCTAGATAGCAACAAGATTTTGCCCATTACAAAATTTATCACTATAATTCTGCCATTATAAGACTAAGCATTACTGTCTCCTTTTAACAAAACTCAGAGAGTGCCACAATTTATATCAGAGGACATGGGGATATGAGATTAAATACAATGGATCACATCATTAATCTGTTTAAGAGAATTTTTTTTCTGCATCATTAGCTAGTATCAGATGTTTTCATAGCTAATACTAAACATAAAATTATCAGCAATATATAATCTGCAAACATGGAATAAACTATAACTAAATTTAATCCTAATTCTCATCAGTTAGTTATTAACTTAAATTTAGTGTATATCCATTTTCTAGGTTAAATCTCTCTAATGCCACTGCTAATACCAAAATATTACAGGAATATGAATTTTGCTGCCATTGAGCATATTTTACATAATCTTTTTTTTTTTAATATATATATTACTGATGACCTTGTAGATATGTGCAGCATGGGCTGAAGAGAACTTCAGCAGGCAATTTCCTTGCATGCAGAATATGATCCTAGCAGGGTATGCTTCAGTTTGATAAGCCTAAAAGGAGAGTTTATTGTGTCTTAAATTTGAATTGAAACATGCTCTGGAAAATTTGATTGTATATTGAGTGATCAGTTAATGAGACCAGTTTAAGACCAGTAAGAGCTTCAACTGGTCATACCCAATTTTTCTTTTCTGACAAGAAAGTGCATCTTTTAAATTCCCAGACTTGTAATAAGAATCACCAGAAAGTTATTTAAATAGAAGTCTTAAAACCTCGAGGCATAGAAAGTTATTGTACCTTATGGATACTTACAAGAGATGACAGTAGCAGAAGACCTGTAAATCAGACAAAGAAAAAGAAAATTTTAGAAGAAAAGGGCATGTAAATTTCCTGAAGTATAGACCAAAGAAATCCCCAGAAAAATTTAAACAACTTTAAGTATATCTGGATAAGGAAAAGGAAGTGGAGAGGGAAAGGAGTTCAAAGTCCAGGAAAGATGAAACGAAAATGGAAATGTAACCTGTCTATTTGGAAAAGTGTGCTTAAGGATGTATTAGAGAAATTCTTGTGCTATTTTGAAATCCTGACTTTGAAATCTGACTTCTGAAGCTGGCCCTTACAAAAATGCATTTGAGATCTTTTCTGTTATGCAGAGTTACACCTCAATAAAATGAATTTATTTGGGAGCTTCTGAGTTCCTCCTCCCTTCTTTAGCATTGTTTTGGGGTATGGTAGGCTTTTGGGTCCTCCCATTTCAACCTGTGACAAGTGCAGTTTGGAACTTCTGAGGGACTTTGCAAGATCAGAGTCTCACTCTCTGCAAGATCCAAGGTGGTATTAAAACATGCTTTCAGGACAAAGGTCCCTCAGTAACTAATAAAAGAAAATTTTGATTTTGAGGACATCTAGCATGCAATGTTAAGTACTAATATGACCACTTATTTTCTGCTACATTAGCAGAGAGGGTAACTTGTGACACAGATTGTTCTGACATGATCCAACAGCTCCTGGAAGGTACTTCATGCCCCAAAGAGCTTACAGTCCAAGGTAAGCAGCTACCAGTGAATATAACAGCTGGGGAAGCAGAAGGTAGCAGTGAAATCATAATCAGTGAGATAAACTGATGAGTCATAGCTCATCAGCTCATAATCCAAAGTATAAGATGTTATCTAGCACTGTTACTATGAGACAATTCATCATGTATGCTCTGCATTGTGCTTAAAGTCGTGCAAATATGGACAACCGTGGGCTGTGGGAATTTTCACTTATTCCTATTGTTGAGTGAAATGTTAGGAATCAAACAAAAGGCAAAAAAACCCAACCAAAAAGCAAACAAACAAAAAAAAAAAAACCAAAAAACCCCAAAAAAAACAAAAACAAAAAAATCTTAAATGCTCTTTCAAGACACAGCAGTGATAGGAGGAACCTATGGTGGTTGGAGCCCCAGACCAGTTTATCTTTAAAGGGCTGTAACTATCACTTGGCTTTATCATCAGAACAGAGCACACTCTTTCCAAGTAATTACAAGAGGTGATCTGATGTATTCTTCACTCTTTTGAAGCTTCTTGAAGCTTCTAAGAGCTCCCCCCAGACAGATCACACCAGTTGCTTGTGGACTACTGCTAACAAGTTATAAAATATGAAAAATATCCATATCCCAGTAGAGGTGTTATGGCTTCATGGATATCTAGGAAAGATCAAAGCAAATACTTTCTATAGGAAATCTAGTACAGCTGCCAAGGCGATGTATCCTGTACCACAAACTCCTAAACTGCCAAATATATGTATCATAGAGTTATAGTATGGTTTGGATTGGAAGGAACCTTAAAGACCTCCTAATTCCAGGCCCTGCCATGGGCAGGGAAACACTGAGATGCCTGGTAGTTGGAAAAGCTGTGAAAGAGGGTCCAGAGGTACTGCTCAGGAGGGTGTTGAACTGTCAGAGGTGATGATATGCCACTGGAAATGGTCCAATTTCCCAGCATTTTTGTGATATGATAGCTGCAGAAGCCTGAACTGAAGCTGTCTAGAAATATGCTAACTGACAGAAATACACAAAATTTTTAGGCTGTAAACATTGGCTGCTAGGAATCTCTTGCTACAGTAAATGCAATTCAAAAGGTTTTGTTTTTCCAAATTGAGTTTGCTGGCATCTAAGTCAGTTATTGACTATGAAAATGTGCTTCAGAAGTGAAAAGGATGCGTCATACACTATGTAAATATGAAATATTTTCAAAGGATTTAAAAAAGAGTGTGAGCATACTTAAATAAACCTCATAAAGAAGAAGCTAAACAGTCAGTATTGCGGTTTTTTCATTGGGCTCTGATAAGAGATTGGATTATAGATGGAACAAAACCACTTAGAAACTGCTACAAGAGACTGAGTTAATTTTCCAAGAAAAAGAGGTGACTCAATTCAGAATGAAGCATATGGAGGTTATTGGTGATAATAGAATAAATGTGCGTGAGAATCCATAATGCTGAGAGCTGGAAATCATGGAAAGTGTAGAGAAAAACAAGAATAGCACATGGAGTAAATGCTTAAGACCAGCACAAATTAAGAAAATGTCAGATATATTGGAAAATTGAACAAGCTTCAATAGATTTTACCACTTTTCAAAAGTTTCAAGCCATCATTTCACCATCATTGTATTTGGCTGTGGATAGCACAGTGTTAAGGTAGTGCCCTGTAAGGGGGCAGAGACAACTGCGACACAATTTGGAGCAACTACCAGAAACAAAATGGCACATTTAACACTTTTAAGACAGATGCTAATACAGAAGCCAATCAGTTGATAGGAGCATTCTGGAATCTTCAGTAGAAGAGCTACATATATTAGAAGGGTAAACAGGCTAAATGTAAGGGAATGCTTGTACTTCTTAAAGGAATGTATGTCTCAATTGTACATGTAAATAAAAATAGAAAAGATGCAATGTTTAATAGGACTAGTATAGAGCAAAATATTTTTGGGTTGAAAACGCATCTTACCGATGTTCTTGATAAAATTACATTCGTTGAAGATGAGAACTGAGAAGAGTTTTAAAAGGTGTGTTGCTGGGAATTGATAGGCTGTATCTATAATAGCTTATAACATCTTCATGCTGTGTGGAGAGTTTATATAAAAGGGAGAGTTAAAAGGGGAGATTGATAGGCTTTTTTGCAGTAAGAACTGCTGGACAAGGCTGAAAAGCTGCACCTGCTACTTTAGACGGAGAGAGAAAAACATGCCTCACTAAAATAATTAAATTATTATTAAAAATATTACACTTGCATCTGAGATGTTATGTTTAGGAGGACTCTTGGTGGTTGTTCTTAGTAAAAAAGATTCCATGTCTGCGTAATCTTAAGAATCTCTATGGGACACATGCTTTTACCAAAATGGCATTTGTGTTTTCTGAGGTTCTCAAGGTATTTTTCTTTATGACATTTGATCTTCTGAAAGATTGCACTTTATCACCCAGGGCTCCAAGGTGCTTTGGTATGAGTCAGACACAAGAACAGAAAGCATAGGTAACATACCCTCATATATTTATGGTCACCACTTCTACAGACAAAGAGGAAACACACAGTCCTTGAAGTACATTATAACAGACATTCACAAATAATCTGAAAGGTTTTGGTCAGCAGTCTAGAGTGTTTATCTATTCATCACACTGAATACCACCTTAGATTTTGACAAGAGTCCAAAATTAATGATACATCAACCTTGAGGTACTGACATGATACAAAACTAAGTTGTCTATTAATACCTCCAAAGACAATCTTCTCAGGATAAAGAGCCTATTTCCTTTATTACAGAAAGTCTTAAAACCTGTGTGTCAATACCAAAACATGAAAAATGAGTAATAGACCTTATTTTGTGGGAATGAAAATGCTCTCAAGTCTTTCTAAACAAGCTGGAAGGCTGTGTTATAATAAAGACCCTGACAGAGCAGAAGAAAGAGATAATGAGGAGAAAAGACATCCTAAATTTTCTTACAGAAGAAAAAAGTTATTCTCAACTGTCCCAAGAAACTGAACCCAGAAGCTCCCACAGCAAAGCACAAGACTGAAGTGCAATTTTGCTAGATGTGTAACTTCATTAAGTTACACCTCCCAGCGAGACAAGTTATCAGGCACCATTCTGTGCAGCATGACCTTAGGTCACATTCTGTTGGAGCAGTCCTGTCCCTGCAAGGTTTCATCCTCTCAGTTTGTCCATCCTACAGCAGGTTAGAAGCCTCTGGAGATCTGCATTAGTGCTATTCACTGTTCATTGAGATAGAGCTAGGCTCCAGAAACTCTGTTTTGAACTGACTAAGATATTTGGTGAAAAGATGGAGGAGAGAGACAGGGTGAAACTACATTCTGTTGCTTTCCAACTGAAGCACCAAAAGAATGAGGCCAGCTGGGGCTCTCAGAGTGTGACTCAGAGCAGTTCCTGCGTAGACCTCCCAATTCCACTGCCCCATGAAGTCAGCTTTCACTGGCAGGGAAGCATCTGGGTGGGCATGTGGTGGCCAGGAACAAAATTCCATCTCCCTACAGCTTGATTGTCTGTGAGGAAGTGTGGTGCCTCCCACATGGGCTTTGAACTACTGGGCAGTCAGCCCACGACCTAACACCTCCCATTCCTCATGTGATGTGTAAAGGCAACTATTACTACAGTAACTATCCAAACAGACGATGATGGGAACTTTACACGAGCAGAGAAGAAAAATGGATCAGGAAAAATGGAAGAGGGCAGCAAAATCTTCCTGTGGTGTTCACCTCTTGTACTCCTGGCTCATTCTCTCTTTAGCTACATTTCAAGCAACCTTGTCTTGGTGTACAGAATATCATCCCATGAGGCAGTGCTGAGACACAGCTATTAAGAGTGAGCCCTGCAAAGAAGACTTTCCAACTTTACAGTAAGGTAGGACCTGTCAGATACATCCACTCATAGATGCACTGCACAAAGCTAGACCATCTTTTCTTCCCAAGTCATAGGAATTGTCTTTCCCTAACTCTCTGATTCATTTTATTCATTTTTTTCAGCCTTATATTCTGGGTTTTAGCCACCTTTGTCACCCATGATCCATTGCTGTTTTAATTAACTCCATTCACTACCTTAACCAGATGAGACTTGTATTTTGGACCCACAGCAAAGATAAGCTTGTTCACCTACCATTGTCTTAGACGTAAACTAATCATCCAGTTTTTAAGGGTTGTGTGAAATATCATTTCAACCAGTAAGGTATAAAAAAAAGTCTCTAGACCACAGAGCTCAATACAGTAAATCAGGCCCACAAACCACTAGGAACCTGATATGTCCTTTTGATCCAAAAGGAGTAACTTGAGGATTCATGCTTCCATATTGTTCCTGTAGCAACTATTTTCCCAGAATTTTGTTGAAAAGATTACAAAAATAGTGGGGAAAATGTAAAGTACATTTCTCAGTGTTGTCGTATGTAATTCTTCAAGTGCTCATGTTAGAAATTTGTTCATCCATTCATTTCTCTCCCACCCATGTAGGAGAAGGAAGAATCATATACAAAATGCACAAATAAAACAGAAAACAAATAAACAAACAAAACCCAACCGAGACCCAAAACCATCTCTGTCACAAATCTCTGACTCCCAGCATGACTAAATCAGTTCCTATCCTCATTTTCACAGGCAAAAGAAGAGGTCTGTGGTTAGGGAGGGTAATTGGATCAGTTTCCCCAAAACAGAATTCAGAGAAAACAAGCAGATGGCTAACTCTTACACAACCAGAAAGAAGATTGTTACTGCTTGATCCTGCATATATGATCCATCTTCTTGCTTCTCCCACCATTGCTCAGCTCAACTTCTTTTATTTGAGCCCTTCATTTTGTGCAATGCCTGAAATTAGACCTAGCTTTAGTAAGGCCACATCTTACTGAATGAAGCAGCTGGTATGTTGAAATCAGTTGAAATGCTCTTGAATGTATGAGATGTTCAGATATTATCCAAATGCTCTAGAGTTCACATAGAATTATAGTTACAATGAAATGCAAAACGGGTCTGACAATTCACATCTGACATTCAGCCTGGAATATCTTAGTGTCCATCTTTCAAAAGAAAATAGAGCAGCAACCCATCATCTCGATGCTGGATTTTTATAGAAGTTTCAAGTTGGACACTCAAAATAGACTTTTTTTTCCAATGTCTTTGCCAGTGTTTTACATTTTGTATGTAGTTTAGTGCAGCTGCAGTAAAAGAGGTCTAATATGTTGGCTTGTCTGAATAGGGCTTGGTTATATAAAACCGTGGATATTGTGCTAGCAAAGGGTTTCATGATTGCATGAAGAATAGAGTGGCTAAAGAACAGAACATCTAAATAATAGATATTAAAAAATGACTCAAATGCAATGATGAATATACCATAGCTTTTATGCGTGAGGAGGGAGTAATGTTGAGCCTGTTCTCCTTTAGGAGCTGTGATATCATGGCAAAAGTGTTTAGACCGGAATGAGAAATGTTTTGGGAAAAGTTACATAATAGATTTTTGTTGGTAGACTAGACAGAAATGAGAGGAGATACCTTTATATCATGCTAATTCCTCTTCTAAAAGCTGCAGAAATTTTGTCATTGATCTTAGTTGAATGGAATATGATGGTGTGAAAAATAAAGCTGTGGACTGCTTTTAAGAAGGTATTGTTTTACAGGAGCAGTGAATTAACAAGGCATCCACTATAAGGATTTTAAATCAGTTTTTATTGTCTAGGAATAGCCAAGAATCTTAGCGCTTATAAAGGAGCTCTTAATTGCCTGAGCTTTCCTCCTTCCTCCTTCACTGTTTAACTCCATACAAGAGCCAGAAAACTACTCAGGCAATGCTAGATTGCATTTGAAATCCCTGATTCAATGTTTTTAGTGGGTTGAGATAGTAGTACACAGGCCTCTTTCTGGCTTTTATGCATAGGAAATAGCTTCACTCTATTTGGAAAGAGAGGATGCTAATCTGCTTCCTACATTAAAAAGAACCAGAAAAACCTGCCACCCATATATGCACATCTATACATTCAGTATGCCCTAGTTTTCAGCCTGGAGCTTTACTGTGGTGAATTCTACTGGCACAATGTCCCTACGTTTCAAAGTTAAGGCCTAGACAAACCTCAGTGTATCCTCATATTTCACAAAGATACTTCTCTTGTAGACATCTGGTGTGTGACTCAGCTCCAGCTTAAAACAAGTATACTTGTGTTGCTGCTTGGAAATATCTATGTGTACATTAGAGGCTTCATTCAGTTCCCCATATAGAGATCTCAGACTGTGTGATACCCTTTAGGGTCTTCCAGCTGCTCCTCTAGGAGACCAAACTCTTCTACAGTTTCTGTGTCATGTCCTCCAGTAGTTGGTATCCACTTTGGCTGCCCTAGGACATGTCAAATGGCACAAGAAAGCTTGAGCAACTTAATTCAGTTCTACATCTTCACTGAATACAGTAAGCTTAAGTGCCAAGTGCAACAGTATAAGCATCCTATTCTGTACTGAATTTTAGTCCTGAATTCCCTTTTTTGTCTCCAAAGTTGTGTTTGTAGGTCAGGTCTGAATTCAAAGAGAGCACATAAAAGCCCAGACATCACAGCTCTGGCTAACAGACATGATCAGGATACCACCACGGGATAATTGAAAGTTGACAGATGCTTCTTTACCCTTTGCTCTTCAGTCAGCTGTGGGGATCACAGGCTGATGCCTGAATGCAGAGAGCCCATCACTATGAAGGCAGAAGTTGAAGGGACAGGACAGTTATCAAGGAAAATTTATCCAGCCTTTTTAGTAATAAATACAGGATTTTCTATTATGTTTTAAGAGACAGGTATGACTTATACCCCAATGAAACATAAATCCTTGGGTTTCTTCCATAGATTGGAAATCTTCTGACAAGTTGTAGTGCGGCTGGTGAATGTAGTTTTGCTTACAGAACTAAACGGGGCTGTTTAAGGGTTGTTGTACATGTCAGAAGCCATCTTTTTACCTTGCAGAGGATTTTGTGTCATTAGGAACTTGAAATATTCCCTGTCGACTCAGTGAAGCATGTTATCCCCTCAGCTGAGCTAAAGGCCCTGTGGGGCTGCTCTAAGCGGGAACACAACCTTTCTTCTCATTTAGTGGCAAACAAAAATTTTTTTAAAAGCCAAATGCTTTTCAGTGGTTTGTTTTCTAAAAGCAGGATCATTTATCCATCCCAATTGCCATCACAGCTAGTGATGTATAGGAGAGAAATGCTTTAGCATAGTACAGAAACTCGGAGGTGTTGCACAGCTGGGATGAAGCAATGCTATGATTTCTTAGCCATAAAGAGCTTTATAGCATAAAGCCATGACTTAATGTTGAAATTGCATGAGATATTGCCATCAGAATCATTGCCATAAATAGCTTTGACATTTCTATACCCTCACACCCTTACAGCTTCCACCTCAACCCTTCACTGCTGCTTATCCCTCTCCCTCTGCTGCTTCTGCTGACAGAGCTGCACCAGGGGAGCACCATAAACCACATGCCTCACATCACCCAGCCTAAAAGTAAACTTCCTCTACCCAAGATGTTTTACTGAATAAGTTTGCAGACAAGTTATGTCATTTATAAGAATGTTCATACGCAGCTATGGGATCAAACCACCTGTCCCTATAGCCCGGTATCCTGTTTCTGGAAAGAGACAGTAGAAAACAGCTCAGGAACCTCCTGCTATAGGAAAAATACTGCTCATTTGCCCTAGCAGTACTTTAAGCACAGCTGTGGGAATGACAAAACACTGTTTATAGATGGGAACAGGAGAATGGGAAAGAGAGAGGCAAACCCTCTCTGTATTGCACCTTTAACTATTTGTCCAAATAAGACATCACTAACTCACAGAAAAGAGTTTTGTAAGCTGTTTACTACTGCTAGTATTTATTCCAGGTTAATTTTTGATTTTTTAAAATATTTTGTTTCTAATTATCAGGATTATGAAAATTAAAGGCATCCACATATCTTTCTCTTTGGCTGGACTAGAGCCCAGACACTAGATCATAATTTCTGCAGGAATTCTAGTCAGAATTCCTGCAGGTTTTTTAGCCAAATGTGTTTCCCTTCCTGAAAAAAACTTAAAAAACGTTTATATGTGGGAATTATATAATTCTTTGAGTTATTAAAGACAAATTTCTTGAAAAATCTTTGACATTTTTCAACAACCTTGACTTTGAGCACCTCTTGTTTCTATATGTTAGAGCAGAAGTTGCAGAACAGAAATGGGAAGAGTTAGGAATACAGTTCTGAAGGTAACTTCTCCTCAAGGTCGTGGGTCAAAGAAGAAGTCAGAGCAATGTGAATGTTATTAAATCTCCTGTACTGCAAGCGGTCTTCTAAATATGTATATATACACACACAGTCTGGCTGCAACCTGAGTATATTACCATTCATTACCTGCCCATTGGGGACCTTTGGGATAGTCTCAGAGAAAAGAAGAACAAGAATTGTAATAAGACTTCATGACTATGATGCCAGGAGAACAGCACAAGCCTTGCTGAAAGTGCAAATAACAATTAGCTCTTCAATCTCCAGGGAGCCAGGGGGTAAAACTGATGGAACATCTGAGAAATGCTTCCTGAAGAGATAAAATAATTCAAAAACCTTAAGGAAATTTGCAAGACTGAGATATTTATTTTGCTGGTTCTGATTTTAGAAACTAAGAGGAAAGGTTACATTCAGACACCTGTTTGAACATTTTATTAATTTAAGCCTCCAGCATTGTTTTTTAAAGTCAACACTGTTCAAGGTCAAAATTTTGAATCCTTGGTTTTGTCTGTCAATCCTTCCACAAACTTCTTCTGTAAGGCAACAAGAAAAGGGAAGAACAATATAAGAAAAAGCAACTACTTTTTAGGCTTTGAAAAGCAAAGTCTAGCCATTGAAAATAAGTGACTCTACAAAAGAGAAATATTTCTGGTGGGATTTGTCAAAAACATGTAATACTTCGATTTCACACCGGCAATTATCATCTAGATGGATGATACCCAGAAAGGTAGCTTGCAAATGCTACTCTGAGAAACATCTCCGGTGTGTTTCCATTTCTGCCATATCATGAAGCTCTATGTGAAAACTAACACCATTTTCTTTGCCACGATGGGAATGGGTTCCACATGCTTCAAGGAGCAATCAAGATAAAAAGGGGTCCTATTGTGTCTCCAGAGCAAGAGTTCAAAGTATGATATCCAGAATTCATTTCCTATCGATGTGAACAAATTGATGGCACTGAAAATTACTGCCATGGAGAATTGAAAAGAAATGCACTTAAAAAAATCAAGGAAGTAAATCATAGAACTCACTGAAAAATACATTGTTAAGAACAAGCATGAATATAGATAAGAAGACATCACTAACTGACACCTAAAAATCATGTAAAAATGTTATCATTTTGCTTCTGGTGATAGATACTGAACACCAGAGTAACAAGGCTCTCCTGCTCTGTTTACCCTGAATATTGCAACTAATATATTTCCAAAGTGCAGGGAAATATGCATTTGTTCAACAAATAAAAGTACCAGTGAGACACATTAAGAGTTAAGCTTCTGAAATGTAAAGCAGCACAGGGACAGCACCTGCTACTGAACTAGCTAACATTTTCTTTCATAGCTTTTCATCATCATGTGTCAGAAACATTGCTGTATTCACTTGCTTTTTCCTATGCTTGGCATTTGCCTTAAGTGCTCATAGATGTAGATTTGAACAGATTGGTAGCAACAAGAGGATGATATGGTCTGCACTTGGTGTTTTCTTCCAGGCTAAGGATCTTTTTGTAAGCAGCATGAATTTTGAAATTTAACTTTGTGAGGCGAACTTCAGTATCATTGCGCCAGCACAATAGCCAACACTTTATAAAGTGTTTCATTATGAGATTTGAAAGATTAAAGCCATGGCAGGGAGGAGATAGGAGGAAAGGAAGGGGTATAAAAACAAAGAATGATCTTGATATATTAATTCACCGACAAACAAGAAACAATTTAAATAAAAAATAAAGGAGATAAAGGATATTTACTTATCATATAAGTGAAAAATACCTACAAAATCTATTTTATTTACCTGACGCTTTCCTCCATTAAAAGTCACAACAGCATAGCTCAGATAATGCAATTATCTCCTGCTGTAAGTAAAAAGAAATACACCATTTTTCCAGTCTTGCCATGCTGGCCAGTGCTGGCTATTTAAATGCTGAGTGTGGTTTGTCTGTTGCTTGGTAGAAACCAATACCTCTTAAATACTTAGCCGTGTGTGTCAAGATTCGGCCTAGAATTGATTTCCTTACAACTACGTTATAAAATCCAGCAAATAAGATTTTCTGGAAGACATGTTGACAGGTCCTTAACTAGATAGTGCTATTGAATGTCAATATAATTAGCTGGGCAGATCACAGAAATTATGCAGACTGCAATTCATTTCTGACACTGCTCGTTTTATCAGACCTTTCTAATTTTGCACTTGTCCCTTCTGTCTCCTCAGCTGAAGGCTAATATTGTAGATACCTGGACTTACACAGCTGATAAGTCCAATTGCCACGAGGTGACATGAAGTCCATTCAGAAAAATTCCATACACAGTGCCTTAGTAATTGCTACTTTTGATAAGGCCTTGCAATGATAGGAGAAGGGGGGATGACTAAGCTGAAGGAGGGAAAATTTAGATTAAGTAGTAGGAAGAAATTCTTTCCTGTGAGGGTGATGAGGCACTAGCAGAGGTTGCCCAGAGAAGCTGTGGATGCCCCATCCCTGGAAGTGTTCAAAGCCAGGCTGGATGGGGCTCTGAACAAGATGGTTTAGTGGAAGGTGTCCCTGTCCATTGCAGAGGGGTCGCAACTAGATGATGTTTAAGGGCCATTACAGCCCAAATCATTCTAGGATTCTATTAAATTATTCCAATATTCCTTTTTTCTATTAGTGTTTTCAATCTTCTACTAGCTTTGGAGGAACCGGAAATAGAAACTCTGTAGATTATTGGTATCCACTGGTTTTGCTTTGCTGAATTTTCTCCTTATAAGTGACACTACTATAGCATTAAGGAGTACTTTTGCAGGCAGTCAAATTTCCTTCCAAATTCAGAGAAATTCCAGCAGAAGACATTTAATAATTAAGGTGTTAATTGTGGGTGATTCAACTAGTAGAAAATAGATGAACCTGAAAGTAACAAATAAGCTATCTACAGAAACAGAGAAGGTACTCATCAAGGGGAAATGCAGATGTTAATGTAAGAAACCTGATATCTCCTCAGGATTTTTAATGTCCTATTTCAGTAATTCAACACTCTGAATAAGTGCTTCTACATCCTAAATGATTACTTCTGAGGCACAAAGAGAAAAAGTATTTTGTAGCTTCAGAAACTCCAGGACTCAGAAACTTTTTCATTCAGAATGTGTTTGGGGACTGGAAGAGGCTCCCCAGGGAAGTGGTCACAGCACCAAACCTGATGTTCAAGAGTTCAAGACGTGTTTGGACAATACTGTCAATCACATGGTATTGACATGTATATTGTATATACATGTATACATGTATATATGTATGACATATTGCACAGGACAGCCCCCCATTCTTGGGGCTGTCCTGTGCAAGACCAGGAGTTGGACTCAATCCTTGTGGGTCTCTTCCAACTCAGGATATTCTATTATCCTAAATATGACTAGAAAAACAAAAATATTTTAAATCATTTCCCTAGGAATTTTCTTTTTGTTATCCTAAAAGTAGTGGGGTTTTTCTCCTCATCATTCCTATAACTGGGCAAAAATTTTAGGAAGCCAACATTTGTGATGCCATAAAAAAAAATAAGTGCCACAGAAGAGATGTTGGAGAGTTCATTTATCTGACTTACTGAACTAAGAGACTGCAGCAATATTCCTTTTATTTAATCTTGCAACCTTCCCTGACTAATTTCTTCACCAGACAAACCCCTTGACTTTATGCTTTTATCTGTAGTTATCTACATTTGCCTGGGAGGGTATTAAAGGCACAGAATGTAATTTTGGTTTCCCTGTGTGTTCTGTAAATCCTGACTATGCAAGGCTTTGCTTACACAATGTAGCTATACTGTATGTATGTGTGAGCTACATCAAACCACTTTGCACAGCACAACAATTCTGTTTCCAGTCATTTTTGCCATGATGTTCTTTTAACACCTCTGGAAATGTAGTATGGACTATAAAAAAGAACATTAACTTTCTTATAGAAATTTAAGCTTCCCTACAGAAATCTTTCTTGAAATATGCAACCTTTATTAAATTCCTTTGACCAACTTAAAATTACAGAGAAAGGAGCTCAGTCATTAAGTATTTCATGTAAAGGGGATTATTCCATCTCTTTGTCTCAAAGTCTTCTATCTTAATTTTGTCTTAAACCCTTCTAAAGATTACTCTTCATTCCAGTCCTATTAAATTTTAAGGTACTCTTTTCTTTTGTGACAGAATGAGCTGTATAGATAGTCAGCTGCTCGTTGTGCAGATTTCCTCTTGTGGAAATGTTGCTCAGTAGGACACCACTTTCCAGAGCCTGTTTCCTTCATTTCACACTGCTCCCCAAAAAGCCTCACATTAGTGAGGTTCAACAAGCACTTCCCATTCTCCTCTTTTCATGGCTGGTCACATCCGAATTTGCATCATTACATATTGTCTTTCTTATTTATACAGGAGTGAGGCACAGAACTCAGGGTTAATGAATCCTGATTAACTTTGTCTTCACTGATTTGGAAGGAAATGTCTAATAATGGGATTTCTTTATTTTTTTTTTAATGTCAACATGCAGTTAGTATAATTGGGTAAAGGACAGTTTAGACCTGATCTGATATGCATTTGTAGATCCTAAATTTTGAATAAAACCCAAAGAATGGTCATGCTATGTTTATTATGTTTTCCTGAAATATCTTTGCAGTGCCCTCAGCAAGTTCTTCCACACTCCTGATTTTTTTTGGTTAATTTTTAAGAAATCACTGAAACTTCAAAACTTTTGGCTGTATCTGGTCTAAATGGAGTAGGTATGACTCTTCTTGGCCAGTAAACATCACTTTAATCAGCAAGAGTGGTTATGAAAAAAAAAACCAGTTATTTAATAAAAAGGGGTGTTTGCAAGCAGGGTGAAAGCTGTGTGGGAAGATTAAATCCAAGAATATCACCTGTGCAGATTGAAGGCATTCCCATCTTGAAGCTGAATCTCTTGGTGGTCCAATTAGATAATACCTATCTTCCTATTAAGACTTTAACAACCCTCTGAATTCAGTATAGGTCCTTTGAGACTGAAAAAAAGTGAGCTAGTGCTCATGGCAGGAGGTTGGAACTAGGTGAGCCATCTTTAAGGTTTCCCCAGCCCAAATCATTCTATGATTCCATGATTCTGAATTTGCCTCCTTCATGTCCCAAGGTGATTTTCCATTTAGGGAAAAATCCAACAATCCAAAACCAAATAAATGAAAATCCAAACTACTAAATGTCTTCTTAGAATATATATTGTCCTTTAGCTATAGAAATTGTGGCACTTACCTGCAGAAAGCTTACATAGAAGGAAGCCTGTATAGTGTCAAAAACAGGTATATTCAGCTAGTTAGGAGCTTGTGAAGACCTGAAATGCTGCTTTAGCTTAACTAAATCAATTTGAAACTAAGCCAGCTAGTGAAGACCAGATGCCTTTTTTTAACCCTTGCTTGAATTGCTCTGGCAAAGGTAAGCAAAAGCCTCAAGTAAGCAAAGCAGAGAATGATGGCAGTTAATTTAATTGGCATGCTTCTATATTAGAAGCTTGTGCTGCATGTACCATGATGATCCATATAAAAATTCAAAGGTAAAAGTAGAGCCATGACACCAGCAAACCATTTCTGTTTGCTCAGTTTTCTATTTTCCCTTTCCCTTTATGCTTTCTGCCAGGGTCACGATTCATAGGGTTTGCTGCTGGAAGGAATCCTTAGATCACAGACTGTGGTCTCACAGCTCTGCAGCTGCATTAGCATGGCTTAACAAATTACCCCTGACTCTGAGCCACTGACACAGGTGTGAGGCATGCTCATGGCCCACCCTAAAACTGATGTAATGCACTGAAGCTTAAGCTTCACTGGAAGACTTTTAAGCTAAGTTCCATTACCTTGCAATTGGGACAGATTAGGAGCACACATGGGCAGTTACCTTCCAAAAATACATCTCCTACAAGAGACAGTAACCTGTTAGGCTCCCATAACTCCTCAGTGTTCCAAAGCCATAAGTCTTGCCTCCTTTATAGCTTAAGCCATAAAACTTCAACAAGTTTCTCTGGTATTGGACCTGCAGTAATCTCTCTGGGGTAGGAAGCACCATCTCAGCTGCAGCACTGAGCTCGGTGTCACTGCACCCCACACACTAATGAGCTCATTCAGAACATTGTGATGTAAACCAGGCAGTGTCTACAAGTTAAGCAGGAGTTTTAGTCTGGCATTTCAGGAAAAAGCCTGATGTAGTCACATTGCATGTCAGCTTCTTCTTCCTTCAGTGTATTTTCTTGGAGTGTCTGAAAAGATGGGCTTAACTGAGAAATTTGGCGCAGACATGAGGGATCAACTTTATTTTTTTCATAAGATTCATGCAAATAAACAGCTATGTAATGGAGTGCTGCCTCAAAAATCCCCCTGCTGAGAGGAAAACTGTGCTTTTAGGTCAACACTGTATTAGAAACTAGAAAATCCACTTGGGAGAATAAGTTGAAAATTATCTGATAGGGAAAGACTTTGCATCTTATTACTTCTCAGTGAATATATGGAATTTTATCTTGCACTTGAGATAGCACAAAATTGAATGCAACTTCTGAAATAGTCAAACCTTCACAAGATGTTTCTCCAATTTAGATTGCTTAATAATAAGCATAATGGCAGGTGTGGCTTAGTGTTGTTTGCTGGCTCTCCCTGACCTAGCTTAGATGTCACAGTTGGCATCAATAGCAGTGAGAGTGCAAGCCACACCCTGACATATGTAACGTTCTTGGAGGAGCATTATTTTTCCTGCAATGGAATACGTATGTATTTTCATCCCTGGAAGTTTTCCAGGTCAGCTTGGACAGGGCTCTGGGAAACCTGGTTAAGTGAAAGGTGCCCCCGCCCATGGCAGGGGCAATGGAATGAGATGATCTTTTAGGTCTGTTCCAACTATTCCATGATTCCATGACTCCCTGATTCCTAATGCATGTATCAACTTCAAAAGGTGGATACATTGGACTTCGGCATCCTTTCTTCTATTTTGAAAAATTAAAACATTTTCTTCTGTATCATTTAGTGTTTTAACATTATGGACTAGAATTACAAGAGTCACAGCAGGTGACCCCTGGGTATGATGACTCTGCTAAAGAAGATTTGAGCACTTTCTTATTTTTTACTCTCTGCGCTATTTTCAGATGCAGGGTTCAGATGCATGGCTGCTTGGAAGGGAATAACATGGCTTTGAGGAGAACTGATCATACAGATAGGAGCATAAGGTCAGCTTGAAACTGCTGCTAGGAGCCCTCAAAATTCAAGTTACTTTAAGTAGGTAGTTCTTATTGTATTTGTTAACCTCAAGGGGCAATTGTTGTGGAATGCAATTGAAATCAGTAGCCTGTAATGAGAAAAATATGTTTAGCAAACAGATGTATCTGAGAAACGGGAGGGGCCCTATATGACCTTCAAGCATCTTCCTTGTGAGGGAATGGAAGGTAAACCATCCAAGTGCACACCTAGATGTATTAACACTGATTTATTTTAAGTCTGTAAGCAAACGAAAAAATAACTTTTATGTATTACATGTGACTCCAAAATGTACCAAATGTCCAATCTAGTAAAGGAGTTGGAAGGAAGCTGCCTTGTGTACTTGGTGATTTTGATATATTGCTATTTAAAGCCTATTTAAGCACTTTTCCACATGCTGAGGAAGAATCCACCAGGCATTGTTAGAATGAACAAACCCTTGTAGGGTTGATGGTGTGAAGTTTTGCATGTCACATCTCCTTCCAGGCCTATGGTAGTGATTTTTAGATTGATCTAGAGAGGTCCCTTTTGTAACAAATTTTTTCATTCAGTATTCACAGAGGGCTGTCAGCTGCTGTTGGCTTTCGCAGTACAAAGGACAAACCCTTGTATTTATATAGTGATGTCAGCAGATGTGTGGTTTCTAGCTTTCTTGAGATTTGCTGCCAATCTGAGTCCTGTCTATGAGAAAGTCTTCTTACTGCTCCTTTTCCTCTTTCTCTAACAGTCACACTGTGGCATAGTATGTAAAATGTTATCAAATGGGATGACCAAATGGATTTATACTGAATTATCAGTGAACTGGATACAGTTTTGCATACAAACTAAGTCTCTAGATCACTCTTGTCAGCAGCCATTTGCATCTGCCATCCTTCCTTGATATTTATAACAAATTTAGCCAATATATTAATGCAGGTATCAAGAAGACTATTAAGAAACACTGTTCCAACAAAGGAGAAATTTAGACAAGTGGTGGAGACATATTTCTCCAAGGGTTTAGGGACTTTGAATTTCAGAGAGCAAAGACTTTTTGTCCCAAACTCTGGAACAGCAAGAAAACTAGATGCCCCTGAGGTTACCTTGGCCTGGTCAGAAGATAATTCAAACAAAAGACAACATACTTCCAAAAACTATCAGCTTTATTAGACCAAAAACAAATCTTGCAGATGTCTGGTGACTTAGAGGAATGCACCTTACAGGTGCAGTTTCTGAGTCTTTGAAGTTTTCCTTAACTTTCCGCCCAGCAGTGTCTGCACTATCATCCAACCAGGAACTTTCCATTTCATTCCGAGGTGCCGAAATCTAGTTCTCCACTAAAAGCAGATTTATGAAACCTACTTACACTGTCTTTCCATGAGAGGCCAGTTTCCATACATAAGTCATACCTCTATCCACACTTTAGAAAAGGTCCACTGCAGGGGGCTTGGAATACATCCCTGGCAGTGTTCAAGATCAGGTTGGATGGGACTTTGAACAACCTTCTAGGTGAAGGTGTCCTGGCCCAAGGCAGGGGGGGTTGAACTAGATGATTTTTTTAGGTCCCTTCCAACCTGAACCAATTGGAGATTCCATGATTTTATGACATACTGAAAAGAAAATGAAGGCTCTTCTTCACAGCGTTCCAACTAGCAGCTGAGTTGGAATAAGCATTGGAAGTGTGGGGATCTTGAAATCAGGTCTTTGCACCTTGTGGAACTAAACCTGCAGCAAGAACAGATCAGACCCTGACTGCTGTACTGCAAGCAACTAGATGGGTAAGGAAGGAATTTTAAGCAGTCAAAATGGGTAGCCTGTGGGCAGGTGATAGAGAACTAAGGCAAGTCAGGACATTTAAAAATATATTTCCATTCAGTCTGGAGTTTCCCCCTCTACCACACAGATCACTTCCATAATAGTGAGGGCTTAGAATACATTCTCAGTGTGCCTTTTGGAAGCTGAGTTTACAGAGTAAACTTTTTCTGAACATTCCAAGGAAGAGAGAGTGGGAACACAGCAATGGAGAGGAACAGAGCGCTGAAATGAGTCACTGTTGTGTCCTCAGGAAACTCACCTGTAAGAGCTGCTCCACAACCTGGCACTCTAATGAAGCTCTTAGGTAGAAAGTGAAGGGCTTTTAATGTGTTTTATAGCTGCACATGCTCATTTCCAACAAAAATAAACTTTGTAAGACTTTTTTCCAAAGATCACAGCATACACAAATGACTCGTGGCTCAACTGTGTATTTACCTATTCCCTTGCCCTTTTAATTGCAGAACAAGCCAGTGCAGGCACTGAGGGGAAAGAATGATCTTCACATTCTTCATTACTCATTTGTAGCTTCACCTCCTTTGAGTTATGACTCATTTTCTTACTCCTGGGACATCTCTCATATAAACTGATCATATAATAATTCACTAGAGGGGTGAAAAATTAACTTGTCTTCTTAATACACAAGTTAAGAAAATAGGCTAATATTTCATTTCCCTAGAAGAAACCAATGTAATAGGAGCAGGCATGTCATGCTCCAGAGTGTAACCCAAGTACAAATACACCTTAGCCAGACCAGAGAATTGGTGATAGAAAACTAGGCTGTTTCCTGCATGCTACTAACTTACCTCAATATTTTTTTTTACCCTATTTCATTTCTTCCTCCCTTTATTCACCATACTTTTAGAAGTCACTTGGCTGTGGCTGCACTGCAAACTGAAGCCTTTTTCCAAGTATATGTGCATGGAAAATGTAGTTGTTTGGCACTGAAAAAGTCCCACAAGAGACATCGTTTCTGCAGTGGAGACAGGTGCTCCATATTCCTTTTATTTTTCCTCTCTGTAATGTCTTGCATCATTCACCATGGGAGGGAGATATTCAATTGACCTGCTGTTGGTTTAGGATGACAAATTAATTTCATGTCAGTCTCAAAACAGCCTGTTTACAGGAATCAGCTGGGACCACCTCAGCCAGCAAGGAGGAGACATTTAACTCTTGACAGACAGGCAAAAGTTTCTGAATCCCATTGCTGAGCCACCCACTCAGCACCCATGGCTCTGTGCTCCACACTAGCAGGGAATACACCTGGTGACAAAACTCAAGCCTACCAAAACTTTAGATTAGCTGCAGAGCTGCTATTTTCCACAAAGGCGAAATTCAAGAATAAGGCTTTATTGTGAATGCATACAGCCTTGTCTCTTCCTATTTATTATACACTCTCCCTGACACAATTACATACAGCAAGAAGAGTCTTGCAGCTTCACACTGAAGATTGCTGTGACAGAGGAGCACTACTCACCAGCACAAACCCATTAAGTTTTCATTAGACCCCCTTGCCCTCTTTTTCATCTTTCTTGTCTCCTGCCTTCTCCGTTGTCTTTTATATTCTCACTTACTCCTACCTGGTAACGCTTCATTGCTCTCTCTCACTGCAGGTACCTCACTTCACCTTTGTCTTGGCAATCAGTTTGTTGTCCATTTCAAAGCACTTTCATAGACAATGACCACTGGAGCTTTTGGTCTTACACGTCAAACCCTAACTGCTGGTCTGGCTTGAAAAGTGGATGAGTGTAACAATGAGCTGATGCCGAAAGAAGTTTGTGCCTCTGTTTACATGTGTAGAAAACACAGGTGAAAGTAGCACTTTCACCCAAAAAATTGTTGCCCTGAACTTTTTTCCTTTTTTTTTTCTTTTTTCATATAAGTGTAGAAATTCTTATACAAAATAAATTACCATAAAATGGTTTGGGTTGAAAGATACCTTCAAAATCATGTAATTCCAACCCTTCTGGGATGGGCAGGGACGCCTTCCACAAGACCAGGTTGCTCAGAGCTCCATCCAACCTGGCCTTGAATGGTTTCAGGGATGGGGCATCCACAGCTTTTCTGGGCAACCTGTTGCAGTGCCTGACCATCAAACAATTATACAACAATTTTTAAACCAAAAAATGCAGGGTCTTCCTATTGTAATTTAAATATACCAGTAATAGGATTGACCCATAAAGTAGTGTCCCGGGAGATCCCAAAAACCCTTACACTGATTTTGGCCACATCATGCTGTACAGACATGACAGAAGATATGGTGGCTGAGAAAGGTGCAGAGCCATATGTCCAATCTCCCTTGTTCTGGGGTTTATTGTATCACCGTCAGCTACTGGATGCTGTGTGCAGTGCACACACATCTCCTGGGTAGAGCACAACAGCTGTTTGTCAACACACAGCAATGATGAACTGTCACAGAGGCACAAACAGGAGGAAAGCCTCAGCCAGCTCCATTTCCCGGCAAGGGAAATGTAGGTCAGTGGAATATCATTACTAAAATTGCAACAAATCTGGGACACTGGGGCTAATAAAACTCTTTCCATACAAGTGCTACGTCATCATTAGTGACCACAAGTTTTCATGCCAGTGTGTCCTGCCTCTGTACTGTCACATTGCCTTGCAACAGTGGAAGGGCACAGTTCAATGCTGGGCTACATCACTTGGTCCATTTCCAATTTATTTGCCAAATTAGAGCTTTCTTCAACCCTCTGGCTGTCTTCCATGCGTATGCTGCCCGGACCTGAGCCTTCTTAGCTGTTATCTAACAGGATCACAGCCCTGTTAGAAATGACCTATATTTGGCTTGTTCTCCAGCATTTAATTTTGAGCAGTGAAAGCTAATTTTCTTTTGTGCTGGAAGAACATATGGGTTCATTGTGAGGGAAAAGAATTGTTTGAGTGCTCTATTGAAGTTGGATATTTTTAGGTGCATGTAAGATCAAAGCTCTGATATCTCTTGGTGCAGTATTACATGTACCAATATGTAACAGCAAAGGAATATTTTTCCAAGTCTCCATTCAGAGCATTTTCATTACATTATAAAGCTGCCTTTGACATTTTTGTGTCATATACAGCTCTTTAATGCAGCATTAGCTGATGTGAAGTGTGCCAAGCCAATTTAAGCACAGAATGCGTAGATATGGAATGAAACAAGTTTTATCGAGACGGCAAACTTCAGGGTTTCCAGAGGCTGAGCTTAGATAAACCTTATTAAAACATGATAACTGTTGAAATAGGGTTCAGACTTTTCCAAGCAGTTTTTGGTAAAACTTGTTTCTCAGAATTTTGAAATACTGGTTAAGGGGATTTCACACATTAATTTTTTCTGTCTGCTTCAAGTCCTGGCTTCAAGTCAACAGAAATGCATCCAAGCTGTCAAGTTTATATCTAGGCTTTGCCAGAGTGTGAAATTGTTTATATCTAGAGTTCTGGAGCCAGCTGACATCTAGACACTTAGGAAAATTAATTCAAATTAATTGGAGGTGTGAACTTGGAGCATCACAGTTCAAGCATCTTAAAACCCCATGTGTAAACCCTTATTCAGATGTAAAGTGTCCTCAGTTCTGAATATAATCTTCCTCTCAGATGAGCTATATCTAAATTCACAAGTAAGATCTAGTATCATCCTTTAAAGCAGAAACTGTTGACAAGGAAATTTCACAGGTGCACCAAATAAGTGATAAACAAACTACTTCAGATTTAGGACTAGTTTGGTTGCCGTAAAGTTGTAAAAAACCTTTCAGCCTTTATCCAGTCAAGGAGATTTGAGCTATTACAAGAGAGATAAAGGTCATGTTTTATGACTCATTAATGGTCATACTTTTACTATAAAATTACATGAAATAGCTTTCTTTTGTGTCTAATAGATCTGAAATCAATTGATTTTCAGTAGCAAGTTCAGTATTCTTGCATCTAATTTACTAAAATATACAAAAATATAATAAATAATACTTTCATTCAGTGCAACTGCTATTTCTCTCATATCACAGTCTAGTAGGCTGACTAGTTTATCACCAATTTTGTTGCTTCCTCATGTCTTAAACACCTGAGGTGGATCTTTTTTTATTTTGAACATTGAGATTGTACAGTGAGCACACAGACAAGCACTACCTTCTTAGGAAAGAATTAGCTTAGTTTTTGTAAAGAGAAGTTCCATCTTACTGTATGCTGCTGTTTAAACATGAAGTTGTAAGCACCTCAATAAAAAAGGATAGAGTGGTCATATTGTACACAGATTTTGAAAAAAAAAAACTAAAGTAAGGTAAGTTTTTATGTCAAACTTTATTAAAGTAAGTTGTTATGGGAATAGAGAAAATAACTCTGAAAGGTAAGAAAAGGATAAGTAGCAAAGGCTTATTTGTTGCTTTTCATGATGTAGCATAGTCAGCACTGGGATGCCCCAGGACTGGTGTCAGTTTTACTTGATATCATCATCAATGCCCTTGAGGAAGCAGAAAATGGTGAAATATTTATGATTACAAATTATATTAAGCTCTATCAGGTAGTCAAATGCTTTATAACCTAACAAAACTGAGCAAAGGGACAAGCTAGCAGATGAGTTCCTATTAAAAAAATACAAGGCAATGAATGAATCTAGAGAAAAGACTGTGAAGCACAGAAATATGATGTTGCACTCAGAAAAGAGAATTGCAAGGAGATATTCTAGTCACCAGGGTTATTTTCCTGAAACGATAATTTCAACAGGTAATGAGATCCATAAAGGTCAATAACATTGTCATCAACGGAAGATAAGACACAGTGCATTATATCCCTGCTTTGTAAAACTGGTCTGCACCCACGCTGTGGATAATACATTCAGGCCTCTTTTCCCCAGGTCAAGAAGGGCATGGTGGATGTAGACCAAAAACAGAAAAGGGCAACTAAAATGATCAGGGGATCATGTGACTGCTTGAAGTCATGAAGACAGTGGGTAAAGTGAATTTAGAAGGGCTGCCATTTAGCAATACAGGAGCTGGGTGGACACTTAACCAGAGTATGCAGAAGATGGGTTTAGCATGCAAAAAAGCCTTTCTTGAGCCTCTGAGCAGGAAATTACAGGCATTTTCTTAGTGACTGGTGATAAAGGCAGATAACATCTGCAGAATCAGAAAGGGACTGAACAAATTGCCTAAATACTTCCCTATATACTCTATATACTCTATATACTTCCCCAACACAGCCATTGCAGATGCCTGGGAAACACAGGAGAAATTAACTGCCATGGGTGGGCAAGCTTGTGTGCTCTTGTTATTTATCATCATCTGTCACTCCTGAAGCTTCCTCATAAAAAGCATTTTTTAAAATTGTCATCAAAGTTTTAAAAGCAGTAATTATTATTACATACCTAGAGTACATACTTTTACAAGAGAAGACTGCTTGCTCCTTGCCTATACCAGCACATACCCTGTCTAGATACTTTATGAAGTCCACTGCTTTTGCAACTCTCAGACAAGTTTAACAAGGTCTTATTTGAGATCTGCAAGTGTGGAGAATAATGAAATCTCACACTGATGCTGCCTTCTTCTTCCTACCCTGGAAAGCCTCCAATGTTGTCTTTCCTTGTATATCCTCCTCAGGAAGACATTACTCTTCCCTTGCTGTCCTCTACCCTGAGAAAGATACTCAGCAGGAGGCAAAATATAACAAAAAAAAAAGTTTTAAAAACCCTTAGAAGATAACAAGAGCTCTGACAGATTTGGGAATCACAATCTTGCCCCCCCTAAAAATTATCCTTTTCCATTATTTTCCATGTGTATCCTGTTTCCATTCTATATTACAATTTTTATCAAACTGACCAGAACAATTTTATCATCTGTTTTTTCCAATACTTCCTCTGAAAAAAAAAATCATTTTTCCTTTTCCCTTTTTTTCTTTTCCACATTGGCATCGTGTTTCTGTACTGGGCACTCTGTTTTAGGCAAAAAAAGTACTCAACATAATTAATAGTTTAACAATTTCATACTTCAGTTTTTCTGGAGCTCTTGGGTGAATACCATCTGGTCCTGGTGATGCAATAGTGTTAATTTTTTTGATTACCTCTAAAATTTTCTACTGATAGTCTAATTTGAAACAACTATTCAAATTCACCTCTTTTTAAGGAAAGTTTCTGGTGTGGCAATCTCCCCAAACTTATTGATAATGATCATGATGAAGATTTTTTTTTCTATAGCCCAATCTTCTCTGCATGATCTTTTTACTTCTTGATCATCTCAAACCTAGAAATATTCTGACATGCTGGGAAAAAAGTTTTCATTTTCATGGTTTTACCAATGCATTCTTGATTTTTTTTCTCCCTTTGTCCTTCTTTACTATACTTTTATATTTAACTAGCTCTTTTCTGTTTCTCTTTTTTGGAAAGTTTCATTCTGCTTTCTGAGGATTATCTTTTCAGTTCAAACAGGGGTTTTCACCTTAGTTGTTTTACCACCTTATCTTTGGCGTTTTGGCCTTTTTTCTTTTCTTTTTTTTCCTTAATCTTTCTATTCTTTTTGATAGGTTAGCCCTTTCACAACAGCCTGTACTATTCACCCCCAACCATGATGTGAAAGGACAAAAAATCCCACATCCAAAATACTGTCTGTGGCTTGACACAGATACATACAAAAAGCTCCCAATTTCAAACAGAACTCATAGGCTGTACAGAAATTCCCTGCTGAGATTTTAAAATGATTCTTACACTTTCCTTGTTATGGAAATCATCTTTTTCCAAGGACCAGAATTAAACACTAATAGGTTCCCTTTTTAGTTGTTTAGATATTTAATGGAGGTGCTGTTTCTATAAATACTCACTGCAATTGCTTAAATTGATTCCATTGCTTATTTAACAACTCTAATTTTCACTGAGTGCAGGGCTAAAAATGCTAGCACATGTCTTGTTCACCTGGGTCAATTTTAAGAATAATTTGATCTGCTAGATTTGCTTCCTTTTCAGTTTAGCTTTCCTGATGTAGGTTGAAACCTGCCCTTGAACATGTATATGGCTCCCATTAATATCAATGGGAGCCATGTGTGTGTACTGAAGAACTAAATACTAAATTTACCCTCTAAGCACTTCCCCCATAATGACTGAGTGTCCTATTACAAAGTCATTCATTAATTACCATTTTTAGCACAAACTTTTTCCTTTTAATATAGTCTAACTGATGCTGCAACTAATTATTTGAAATGTCATTGCATAGTAATAGAAAATACCATTAGTATTTTCTGGTGTTTTCCACAGTCAAACTGCTGTACAAACATTTACTTACTTTTTCACATAGCGTTTTTTGGACTGCAGTGGTGTAGCTAGGTGAACATTTCCCAGTTTTATATGCTGATACTTGCCTACAGCTATTGCTCCACAAGTATGGCAGGATACATTATTTTACATTGCCTGTAACTTTTTTTTCTGATTGAACTTCGTTTCGCCTCTTTGTGTTTCACAGAGCTCCGCTACAGCCACATCTGTGTTTTCATTCTGAATTGGATTCCTTCACAATCACAGTCACTGCTTGCAATTAAACGTACAGAACCTGCTGCTTTAATTGAGTTCAGTCCAATTTGTCACTTCAAACTTCAGAAAATTATGTGGAAGGAAAGATTTACTTACCAGTTTGATTCAGCTAAAGTTGATGGAAAACCTTTTGATCACTCAGCCATTAAACACATTTCAGGGCTGTGCCAAGCTAATTGCTTGAGCTTGCTGAAGTTTATTTGTATTTAAAACAATCTACGTTTGTATTTTCCAGGGCTGTGCAAACCATTATCTTTTCAGGCACTTGTGTTTCCTTACTTATGAGTTTCAAGGGTCTGATTCTACTCTTAAACACCCAAGATCAAACAAAACTCTCCCTTTTGGGAAAACAAGGGGGAAAACTGTGCAGTAGCAGGTGCCAACCCAAATTTGTATGTCCATCTGTTAACTGGTGCAATCAGAAAGTGACAGAGCCACAGCAATGTTTATTCATTACAGAGAACATGCTCCTGGTTATGACAATAAATCTAAGGGTGCCCCAGCAGCTGAAGTGTAGACATGCCCTTTGGGATCCTGCTGGACCAGGGTGGAAGCATCCGCTAGGAGCGCAGCTGGAAATTACTAATAACAAGGCCTCCAGCTTTAGGGGGTCATGATCAGTAATGTTGCTGCCTTGTTTCTAAGAAATATAGTGGGGTTTTTTAATCCCTCGATTCCCGGATAAAACCAGTAATGGGAACTGCAAATTGGTTTTGCTTTGGTCTCATTACTTGAAGTAAAGGAAAATTCTATGTTAAATTCGAAGTGCAGGACACCGAGTGTCCATCTTTAAGACATCATTACAGGTCATGAAATGCCATCTTAGGGGTGTTTTGTTAAACAGTATAAAAAATATTCACATTGTCAGGCCAGTCCCCTCAAAGATACTCACAAAATAAAACTTCAATACTTAAACTGTGTAGATCTTAAAAGCAGCTTAGGAGCTTTGAGCATTACAGAAATACATATGATAATCTTCCAAGTTGAGATATGGAGATGTGAAATATGTATGCAAGAGATGGAGATGGAGGGGACAGTCATTACTATTCCTCATATTTCCATTACATATATTTCTGAAAATGAGGACTAGAAACCACTGTCACTTACCTAAATTGCAAGATGGAGGTCTGATCTGCTTCCTATCTACAAGTGGGCTCCAAATCTTAAGGTATTATAAAAATTCTCGCTGGATTCCTTTAGAATTAGTTATTCCATTAGAAAAAAATTATTTGCACATTCAGAGTTTGAGGGAATCATCAGTTGAGTGACATAAAAAATACAGATTCTCTTCTCTTCCTAATCAGGCTTGTGTGGGTTTTAGCTGATCACTGAATTTGTCTGCCATACACTTCTTATTTGGAGAACAGAAATATACCAATTTGTTACCTTGGAGATTAGTTCATAGGGTATCAACAGCTCATGGAATGTTTCTCAGGTATCAATATTTCAGATATCTTGGTATTTCATGAAGTGATTCAGATTGGTTAAGTAAGCACTTTCCACCACAAAATTCATTTCCCCTCTAAAACTGACAGCAACAACATAGATTAGAGCTCTAAAGTTCAAAAGGACATGTGGTCTTGGCCTGCTTCACTTGAAAAGAGATTTGCTCTCTAGCAAAAATAGCCCATCTCATTGTCTTCTTGGTCCACAGATGCTATGAAAGCACCCTGATGGACATATCAAATCTCAACAACTCAGCAACTGAACTGGCAATCCTCCCTCTGAGCCTTAAAAATTCAACATAAAGATATCATGTAAGAAGAAAGATAATATTGATAGTGACATTTCTGTGACTCCCTTCTCCTTCCTTGTTAAGGTATGAAGGCGTTTCATTTGAATTGCAAGTAGTCACCCTTTGGCTTGAATATTCTCCAGAGCAATGCTTTCTCTTCAAGGATCATTGCAGTGGAATAGGCTGAGAGGAGAAGCACAGAAACACCCATCTTAGTCAGAGTTCCTTAAATTGTTAGAAAATTTACAACAGTTTCTAGATTGGACCTGAATACCCAAAGCTCTGTGCAGACATCTCCTTTAATTTGCTTTTAAGGATGCAAGAGCACAAATAAAGCAATAATGAATTCTGTATATTGTTTCAGGCTGTCATTTACATGGTGTTCTCAGTAAGGTTCTCTTTACATTATTTTAGATTGCGATATTTATATTTATAGCCCTGATTTCCTGGGCACAATCTCTGAGGATACACTTGACCTAGAGCATACGTCTTGGATGTGAGGTTTTGAACATTTAACTGCTATCACATAGGTTGACTAAATTAGCATAAGCAGAATAAAAAGACCAAATGTGAGTTCCAAAGGCAATTGTGTTTTGAACCCAGGGAAGCATCTGGTAAAGTGTTTTTAACAATCTTTGCATTTTAACTAAATAAGTAAGTGTTTACAAGGCACAAGAGAAGGAAAATAAAAATCTGGCTGCTTCCCAGATTAGCAGCCAGCTCAAATTGGTGAAGACAAAATAAAAATAACTTTCAGCCTCTTATAGTACTTTTGCATTCCTCTGAATATTTGACAGTCTCAAAACTGTCCTTGTCAGAATTTCTCAACGTCCTGCTTGGGTTTTCTCTGTTTGTCTTTATTTTCTGTTTTCCTTTATATAAAATTCACAACATGCTAGCAAAAAAGTTATTTTGCTACACTACCAGCACATTTATATGTCTGGACTAGCATAATTTTCCTTTAGCATTTCATAGGTGCAACTCAGTTCTTAGCCAGTCCAGTAAGCCTATTTTGGTGGGAGAGTTGGTATCTCATTTACTCGGAGCAGATCCAGATATTTCTGTGGTTAAAGCGTTGATCTTTCTGCACAATAATCCTACTCTTACAATTAGATTTATACCTTGCACTGAGGAAGGCCATCAAAAGATGCTTGAGCAAAATGGCAGTTCAATAGGCCTAGGGGGAATTACTTTTAACTGAAAGAGAGTAGTTTTAGACTGGATATTAGGAAGTAATTCTTTCCTGTGAGAGTGGTGAGGGAGGCACTGGCACAGGTTGCTCAGAGGCTGTCTCTTGTGAATAAGTGTTTTAAGGTCATTTAAACAATCATAGTGTGGTCTGGGAGAGGAGGGGAAAGGAAGAGCCACCACACTGCCCCATCCCTGGAAGTGTCCAAGGCCAGGTTGGATAGGGTTTGGAGCAACCTGGTCTAGTGGAACATGTCCCTGCCCATGGCATGGGGATTTGAACCAGATGATCAAACCATTCTAGGATTCCATGACACTGTGATATCAGCTGAGCAATATGGAGTTGAAGTGCTTAGCCAGACAAGTTTACTGGTGCATCAGCCAAGGAACGTACCCTGTAATGTCCCCTGTCTGTGACCAGAAAGACATTCTCATGTAAGATCATGCTAGAGGAGCAGGCACAGACCTAGGGATGTAGCTTACTAGTGTTTTCCAACAGTAAATGTAACTCAAAGCTAAGTAAAATGAGTCTGTAGCTACACAGCCCCTGCCAGCCCTGCCAGATGACTACAAAGGAGCCCAACCCCCACTGTATTTTATTTCTATTCATTCTGTAGGTTTATTTGTGTGTCTGTGTGTGCATATTGGGAGATATTTCACTGTGTATTGAAGTGGAAGGAAGAGTTCTTTGTTTGGTGGTGAGTTTTAACTAATGTAATGAGCCTCTATAGTAGACTGCTATTGCCTGTGATATGGTAGACACTTCCCTATACAAAGAAAAAGAAAATACAGAGAAGAGAGACAGACTAGGGATCTGCTATAGATAATTAGATCACTTTTCCAGAGAATTGAACATACATACGTGCATGTGTGTGTGCGTAATTGTATGTAGGAGCTGTCCTGGCTACTTTAGTGTGTGTCCTAGAACATGTTCTTCTTTGCTTTGATGTTTAAGAAGCAAAAATTAAAAATGATCAGCTGTACCAATAACTGAGCCTCCATTAGTACAGTTTCCTACTTCCTTGTCTCCTAAGAGAATGAAGGTAACTTCCACAGGAGTAGTCCTACCAGTGAGAGAAGCTCCATGAACACATCAGTCAGTGTTCATATCCATGAAAATTTTTGTGGAGTCTGCACCTCAGGTAGACTTCAGTGAATCCCATATACCTCTGGGTGGAGGGCAAGGAATCATATACAAGCTCTGAATATTTTCCTTCTTGCAGCTCCTTCTTTCTGCTGGAAAAGCAGTTTTAGCTACTTATAGGCAAGTTTTTCTTGGAGGTTCTCTGACACAGACAACTGTAACACTAGAAGAAGATTTTAAGATAACAGTCTTTCAAAATAAAACCTGGCACTAATCCTAAAGATAGGTTTACAGAATAAGAAAAATCCTGACTTCCTCCCACAACTGCCTTAAAACTGCTAATCTACCGTGGAACATGTAGTTCATGCTCTCCATAGTCTAAATCTTGTCTGCTGAAAATTCACCAAATACTTAAATTACACTAGAAATGAAAGTATGAAAGTTCCAACAGAATAGGAGATATAGAGAGAAAAAGTGAAGTCAGAGGTAACATCATTTATTTTGTCTTCTTGGGATTTTGTTGGTTGTTGACATTCACATTTGATTCCATTAATTTTTATGTATACATATATTAATTTATATGCTTATGCAAAGGAATTTGATTTGTGTATATATACGATGAAAGTACAAAAGGCCTGATTCCACAGCACAATGAAAGCTGCAAAGTTATTTCATGATCCATCCAAGAATGACAGAATAGGGTTAAAGTTATTGTGCTACACCTGCGATTCTATTGTAGCCATCCTGAAATGCCTGTTAACCTTGTCTGTTAAATCACATTTCAAAATTTCTGTATGGAAGTGTTTCTGAAACAGCATAATTTCGATTTTCCATTTAGCTTCCTCAGAGGGGAGGTTGACTGCATATATCTGCTTCCCAAATTTTTCTTTTTCGAAAGGAGGCCGTGGGCAGTCAGAGCACATAATGGGAGTTGTGTAATGGGAGTTATGAGGGCTAAAAATAACCTCTAAACAAATTATACCTTTTAAAAAACCCACAGAAAAAAAATAACCCAAACAACAAAGAAACAAAAGCCATTAGTCTCATTAATTTCATAGCATTCCTGAAATAACTGACAGTAGCAAAGGGACCAGCACTGATGAAGTATTGCCTGGATAAGGAGCCTAAAAGGCACGTTGCAGAGAGACATGGAAAATTAATTTATCACTTTCTTCTTTGCAATGAGTGTGAAGCTGCACTCTGCACCTGTGGCTAATTACTACAGCCGTAAATTGAGGTTATGAGGAGGAATAAGGAAAAATATGCCCAAGAGAAGAGTCTGGACTGCAGAAAAAAGAGGATGGATATATGAATGGATGAATGGATGGATGGATGGATGGATGGATGGATGGATGGATGGATGGATGGATGGATGGATGGATGGATAGATAGATAGATAGATAGATAGATAGATAGATAGACAGACAGACAGACAGACAGACACATACATACATTGCCTGCCTGACTGACAAACCTAGGAAAAGACACGGATGGAAATTCTGGCCTTTGTGAAGTGTATTTTGTTTAAATGAGAAAGTTTTGACAGCAGGGGGGTTGCAGGGGTGGATTCTATGGGAAGACAAGCTCCTTTTTCAGCTGGCTCCAAAATGGACTTGCCACTCTTCAGAGCTGAGCAAATGAGCAATGTTGGTGATGCCTCTGTGATAACATATGGAAAAAAGGGCTAAAAATGCTATTCAGTGAGAGGGGGGGATGAGAAAAATGTGAGAGAAACAGCCCTGCAGACACAAAGGTCAGTGAGAGAGAGGAGGAGGTACTCCAAGCACCAGAGCTAAGATTCCTCTGCAGCCCATGATGAAGACCATGGTGAGGCAGCTGTGCCCCTGCAGCACATGGAGGTCCATGGTGGAGCAGAGTTCCATCTGCAGCCCATGAAGGCCTGTGGTAGAGCAGGCTTCTGGCAGAAAATGTGGCTTATCGAGAGGAGCACACAGGATCAGGTCTGCTTGAAGGGTCATTGAGAGACTCCAACACACTTGAGCTGTCTGCTCCTCAAGGACTGCAGCCCATGGAATAAAGCACTCTGAACCAGTCCTTGAATGCAATGGGAAGAACCCACCTTGGAGAGGTCCATGCAGATCTGACTTTGCCCTGTGGCGGGGACACCATGCAGGAGCACGGGAACAGCATGCAGAAGGAGGAGCAGCAGAGATGAAATGTTATGGGCAGACTACAACTCCTATCCATCCCCCTGCACTGCTCAGGGAGGAAGCAGTGGAAAGGTCATGAGGGAAGTTGAGCCTGTGAGGAAGGGAGGAGCAGGTACCTGGTGATTTTAAATTTATTTATGACCATCCTTCTTTTGTATTAATTATCTAGAAATTAAATAAGTTTCACCAAGAAAAGTCTGTTTTGCCTGTGAAGGTACATGGTAGGTGATCTCCCTGCCTGTATCTTGACTCATGAGTTTTTACTGTGTTTTCTCCCATCTTGATGTGGAGGAGTGAAATAGCATCTTGGTGGGCTCATGGTGGTAAACCATGGTCAATCCACAACCTCATGGCAATTAAAACCTTGCAATTTGGCTTCAGAGGCCCTGTCTTAGTGGACCGGGAAGAAAGGACCTGAGGGGTAAATTGTCTCTTTCAGCTGACTCACTGGAAAGCGCAGGTAGGTAGGAGGCCCCAACTTCCCTACTCCTCTGAAGGCAGTCTCCATGAAGAGAAGGTCTGTGCCCCCTTAGTCCCTGTTTCCCACACATACAAAGTGATCACAGAAAATGTCTGCCCTGCTACAAATCAAGAGTACGTTCTACAAGCAGCCTGACAGCTCCCAAAGGGTTATTGCTTCTTACCTTATCTGGAGTTTGGGTACATTTAAAGACTTTTTTTTTGTTTCTGCCTTGCAGCAGGTGTCATGGATAGAGCCAAGGATGAGAGTACTCCAGAAGGGTCACACAATTTGGTAAAACTTGAATTTCACTGAAAGGCCATTTTGTCCATAACGAGAAGTAGAAGGTGGGTGCTGAGGGAAAAGCAAAAGGACAAGGCGAGCGTGGAGCTGTCTTTCCTCCGACTACCAATGATCTGCAGCTCAGGAAATGCCAGAGCCAGAGTAGGTTTCTGTACGTCTAGGAATCATCAAGGTTCCCTTTATAGCCAACAAAAATAATTAGGCTTTTCTAAGGCCTAATTATCTCGCCTATACGGCAGCTATTTGAAATCAGTCAAATTAATCATTCCCTAGGAGGACTTATTTCTTTCCTGTGACTGCAAGGAAGAGAAGGTGAAAACGAGCTTGCATGCAGATATTGGCCCTGGAGATGAGTGAAAGTGAGGTGAGATGACTCCTGCAGCTGTAGGTGTGCAGGCAGCAGGGTGGAGATAAACCTTCTTGGAACCTAAAATGTTTAAATCAGAGCAGAGCTTGCAGTATAATGATTTCCAATGGTCTTCCTACACAGATGCAAAAACATAAGGAATATTTTAAAGATATCCTTGCCCTGAGTACCTCAGAGAAAAAGTGGTAAAAAATTGCATGTATTGTCTACAGAAAATATATAAAATATCTGTTTCTATAAAGTAAGTGGGGAATGAATAGAAAATTGGCAGAGTATCCTGTGAGGAGTACACAACTGTGCTATTCCTTGCACTTGCATGGGGGGCATGACAGGGATCTGTGTTTCATAATTCATCTGAGACTTTATCTGCTGTCATGGCAGAGAAGAGATCAGACATCTTCAAACGCTCCTGTTCCATTAGTAGTTCCTCTGATCAGCACTAGTTTCCCTTCACTCCCTCTCTCCTTTTCTCTGTGTACTTCATGAGAATTAAAGAGTAAAATTCCCTCTTCCTTAGCTCTGAGCTGCAGGAGGGCTCACTTTCCCAACCAAAGGATGCACAGTATGGGGGTATGCTCTGCTGATCTTCTCCTTTTGAATGGCTTTTGAAAGCTGATGTGATTTGAGTAGAATTTCGCTCTAGGACTTTTCAGGATCCACTGTCTGGTGAGTTTTATTCTTGGGTGATTAGAAAACAAATATTTGGAGCCAGGTGGCTTGTTGCAGAAAAAAAATGTTGGTATAAATGAAGAAAAAGAGCAATTATTTTAAAGTTTGCTTTCTCTTCTGTGGCTAATTCCCTCAATTATAAGCTGATGACTGTTTGCTTGGTTCAGGAAATGGGTCAATGAAAGGTTTCCTACAGGCATGAAGAAAAACTTGCACTTACTTTAGATAAAGAAAAACAAGCAAAAAAAAAAAAATTGTTCCACCAGAAATTGTCGACAGAGGAAGTCCAGACAGTTCAGCATTCCTGGCCTCCAGAGATCTCACTTACAAAATAAGCTCTTGAAGTTTGAAACAACCCCTTAACTGTGTGTTTGGGAAATGCCTAAAGCTCTGGATTCCCAACCCACATATGAATTTTTAGGTAGTTGCAATGTGGGAATAATGTGATAACAAATTAAGTATCTGCATTCTTGTTGGACAGCGTATGTGGGATTCAATTAGCTGAAGTGAGACTTTTGTTTGCCATCAGCTTTGACTGGCAAAGCAAGACTAACTTGATTAGTCCAGAGGCAAATGCCACACTGGGGTGTGTGAATAGGATGAGTGGCTTTGAGTTGAATGCTTGTTAATATTTTCTTGGTTTCATTCAAACCTAAAAAATCCAAGACAGTAAGAAAGAACAAAAAAAAATTAAAGGAATATTTCTCTGGCATGATTTTAAAAGCTTGGCTAGTTTTCAAGTGAATGCAACAATAATGCAAGCCCATAAGAGCTGAACAGAAAAGGGACTAAATGTGAAGAGGCTGAGAAACAATACACTCCCTCCCTATGATTTCAGCTGCCACCTTTAATGCCCCCTGCACCAGCTCTCACTCTGCAAAGGTCATTCACAATTTTGTCTCAAATATATTCACCTCTGTAAAAGTCGTGTACAGAGTTAAACTCTTGTAGTTCATTAAAGCACACCAAGGTGAAACTAACTGTAATTGTACATAATTAACTTCTTTTTCCCTGTTCCTTAATAGTTGAGATTATGGATGTTGTTTCCACAGTTTGCAGTAATGAGGCCTGAACTCTCACTTTCTTAAAAAATGGGCTATAATAAGGCAGCTGCTAGATGGCTGCAAAAAAATTCTTCAGAATAGCTGTGTCTGTGCTGATAATTCCACCTTCCAGTGGAGGCGGGAGGTTTCTTCTCCACAACTTTGCTTTTCAGGTGGCTAGACCCAAGTAGATTCAAGTTGATCATGACAAAGCATCACAGAAGTGGGTAGTTTTAAGCAGCTGGATTTACTTAAAATCGCTGAAATGTACTGCATACACCTCAATGTGTCAAGTCATAACAAAATCCCATAGCTACTATGACAAAGTGAGTAAAGAAAGCACTGAAGATGTTGTGTGTTGCATCATTATTTTGGGTTCCATCTAGACTACATCTGTTGGAATAGAGCAAAGTACAGACATTTTTTATTACTTCTAAGAGCAGGCATATCAGTGTGCCTGTCTCTTGTGATTCAAGCACCATTGCTATCACAGGGTACCTGCTCCAGAGCAGTAGAAATTGTGGGGTGTTCCTCTGAGCTCACTGACTGGACAATTTAGATAGCTTGGCTTCTTCCTTATCCTTCTCAAGGTCTTTTTAGTCAAAACAAGATCATGAAACATTTAATTTGACATTTATTACTTTTAAATATTCATAAGAAATTTAATATTAAGGACACACCTCCTGCAGAATTCAAGCCTGATCGACCTCTTGTTGTATGCATGTGAAAGCCGAGGTAGGGGCACCAGGCAGGGCTGTGGTATGTTTTGCACAGATTCTTTTTGTGACTAGAAGAAATTAACTTCCTCTCTTCTGGAAAAGCAGATGAGGGGGGCAGCTGGAGTTGTGTCCTTTCCTAATGAGATCACCTTATGGTATCCATCTAGGAGATCTCTCTGACCAAAGGAGTTCATTTAAACGCCACTAAAACCATAACATACTTTGCTGTGTCGCTGGTGGGCTTCCAACGCACAAGGGTCTTTTGGCCAGCATAGAACCTAAACCACAACATAGTTTAGAATCTGGGCATAGGAAGTTAAGTAAAAACCCTAAGGCTCCCATGATTTATGCTGGCAAACAAATGAATTGCTACAATACAAATAAAGCCTAATTTGCCTTCAACCCAACCCCAAGCAAGGTACGCCAAATGCCATGATGAAATGAGGATGGAATCAAGGAATCAAGATGCTGAAATTATCTCTCTGTCTGTATTGAAACATTTTCTATGTGGCTGTATTCTCCTCCTCTGTTTTCTTATTATCACTCTTTTAGTGCTATCGTATTATCTAGCTCATTAAGAAGTACTTCCCCTTCATTGTAAAACCAGCACTCACATGCCCAATAGCTTTTTCATTGCAATAATACTAAAAAAGGACAGTTAGAAAAAATGCATGAAATAATATCACTTTTTTTTTTCCTCTGGTGAGCAGAAGACTGTTTAAATGAGTGAAATTATATTGTCCAGATTAGAAAATGTAGGTTCTAAGCAGTGGAGAGCAGGATGGGTGCATACTAGAGTAGGCATGTAAACTGAAAATTATTAATCCTAAAAACTGACTCTAAAAACAACAGAAAACAAACAAAAAAAAAAATTCCACTTCTAAAGTTGTTTGTTTATGGGATTGTCTGTAAGATTTCAAAACCTTTTCAAACAACTTCTGCAAATAAAGTTCCAGAGAATTCTGGTAAGGATAATTTTACAGGCAGCTATTTTGTTTTAGCACATAACTATATGTAATTTGTCTAAATATTTTGTTAATTGTTTATATTCTTAACATACTGCAGTGTGTGCATTCCTTTTTAGTATTTTCCCATTCATCCTTTAAATAGGACAGAAAAAGTTATGCCGGGGTTCCTCTTGCAGATAAAGTCCTTTTGTACATGATAATTTAATTCCCTTGGCTTAAAACACATAAAGTTACAAACTACGTGCATTCGTCAGGGAACACATAAACGCCCACATGCAGAATATATCAGATGCAATTACTTTAAAATAATCCTGTAATTTTTCCTGAGCAATGACAGATTTTTATTTTAAAAAACCCAACGAAAAACCAACAATACCAAACAAAACTATTCCCAGGAAACATTTTGATAAGAGCTTTAAGTTGATTACTTTTTATATCCGGTGTCCTGTTTGGCTGATAAGCTCCCAATCTCTATCCTTTCACATTGTTTTATCTTTCTGTTCTGAACTCATCTACTCAATGTCATCTTACAGTTGCCAGCATGATGGTGGTGGTGGAGGGGGAGCAGAGAAAAAACGTGAGGGTGGCACAGTCCAGCACCGAGTCAGAGATTAGGGGTCAGTCTGCCCACACAGATAACTGCTACACTCTCAGGAATTAAATTTGTTAATCTTTGGAATGCTGTTCATCTTTCATTAATCATATAAGCTACAACAGAGCCTTTGATCTCAATGCAGTGTAGCCAGAAACCTGCTGCTTCTTTTGGCTCTGATTTATGAATTTGAGTTGTCAAGAGGAGTGCCCTCCCTCCTTCTCTTAAACCTGTCTCCTAACAGTATCCAACTCCATTTGCAAAGAAGTGGGATGATTTCATGGCAAAGTCATTGTGCTGGTGTTTCAGCAGTCTGGATTTAGTGCACAGCCCTTGGCAAATGCTGCCTGCCACTATCAGCAGAAAGGTGACTCTGTTGATTGACAGGAGTCTATTCACTGCTGATCTCTGCTGGACAGTATCTGAAGTGCTTTGTTTCGTAGGGTCACCTCTATCAACTTGGCTCTCACAAAAGCATGCTATTCCCAAAAGAGGATCAAGACCTGTGCTGGTTTACATCAATTCCAAAATGCATGGCTTCCTTAATGCACAATTGGAATTGTTTGCTGGTCTGTATTTTGTCTGTATTGTAAATGTGTGATATGAAATCATGGTGAAATTAAATCACAGGACCTCAAACACCACTGGCACTCCAAAATATAGTCATTATATTATGGATTTATGTGGATTACTGACACAGTCAAAAATGCAGTTAAATTGAATAGTTAGTAAAAAAGGAAAAAAGGAAAAAAACCCAACCAAACTCATTGCATGTGCACCTATGCCAAAAAATCCCCGCAGACATTATCTTGGAACAGCGTCACTGGCTTCTGAGCAACTCAAAACTTCTTCAAAGGGACCACACACCCAGCTCCCCAGAAAGCAGTCACAGCACAAAGCTTGACAGAGTTCAAGAAGCATTTGCACAATGCTCTCAGGTACATGGTGTGATTCTGAGGGCCATACTGTGCTGGGCCAGGAGCTGGAGTTGATGATTGGTGTTGGCCCCTTCCAACAGAGTAGCTTCTATCATTCTGTAATTCTGTGATTCCAGCCCAATCACTGATTCTGCTTTTTTGAAATGTGCAGTTCACCATGCATAGGGCAGGATGAGAGCGTCAAGAAGATTACATGATTGGAGAGGGAGAGAAGGTAGCTTAGAAATTTGAGAAGAGGAAAAGTAGTACAGAGACGTGACGGCACCAAATGAACTGAGCTGGTGCCTTTCAACATGGATGCTGAGATGGAAAATGATCTGAGACTCACTCAACTCATCAGCTTCTGACACCCATAGGATGCTCCACTCCTTCTTGTGCACTGTCTGCCATGAACCTTCAGCCTTGTTTCCTGTTCCACCAGAGGCAAATTCTATATTCCAAACTTTGCCCCTTAACTGTGAGCTTTTCTTATTATAGGTTTTCTCTCCAGTCTTTCCTGTATAGATAAAGTGCTGTTCCTCTAAGACTGAATATTTATATTTAATTCCATATTTTTAACTATCTTCTTTAAAGAGTCACTTCTTTGATCATATTCAGCAGCTACAATAAATAGAGGTCCTTCCTAGAACACTGGTTCATGGAAAATATATATGTGTGCAGTCTCTTACATTTTCAAGTAATATAATCAATATTAATCGTTGTACTGCAAAGTAGGATTTATTCTTCACTGTGAATGGAATGGAATATGAGTTTCAGTAAATCTTCTCTATTTCAGTACAATACAACAAAAACCAAATTAAACTACAGCTTTCAGAATTTCTGCAGATGGTATAAAAGGAATATATAAAAACTTAGAAAAAAAAAGTCAGTTTCAAAAGTGTCAAAACATAATTCAACATATTTAGAGCATCCTTGTAGAATAACAGATAAAGAGAAAACATAATTGATTCATGAGAAACAGCTGGGATCATCAGGGTTATACTTTGGTCTGACACCATTTCTCTGAGTGACTTTTGGTGAAACCAGTCCATTTCCCCATGACCCAGTTTCCCAGTCATAAAACAAGGAGCAGGCGTGTGCCTACAGTACCCAGCAGTTGTGAAGATCATTTCTACAGAGGCATAGGAGTCCTGTAAGGTTGGCAGTGAGTTTTTTGCAGTTTGCCTGAATTGAGGAGAGACAAGATAATGTCAAGAATAGAGGTGTTGAAAATCCTTTTTGAGGGCTGATTACATTCTGCTTTTTATGTTTATAGCACCTTCAAATTTGGAAGAATCTAAGGGATAAATCAACCTAAGGGATAGGTTGATTTAAAAAAATATATCTGAAGTATATTCATTAGTTGGGAAAAAAACTTTCCAAATGTTCAGATGTACTGACTTAGTATTTCTTTTACTGAATCAGTAACCTAAACCCATGTGCTCAGAATATGCTTATTTCTCATCTCTGTTTTCTACTACAGTCTTTCTCAAATAATCATTCACTATGAAATTATTGATCCTTATGAGACTAAGGTAAAATCCAAGATGGGAAACTAGGAGTTGCTGTAGTAAAGAATGTCAAAGGACAAAGAAAGGAAAAAAAATGACAAAAATAAAAAGAGAAGAAAAAGAGAAAGATGAAGTATAAAAAAGTTGTGATTTCGGAGGTGAAAATGCCATTTTGAAAAATGGTGTTATTGATAAGATATAATTGCTATTCATTGGGATAATGATTTACTTTTCATCTTTACATAAGGCTTTCATTGGCAACAGGGGATGACTGACTCTCAGTGGCAGAGTGGTTAGTGTCACTGTTATGTCACCATGGTTCACAGACCCCAGCCCAGTTCACAGACCCTTCCCTAAAAACCAGTTTAAAATTGCTGACAAATTGTAATAAGTTCTATGAAACAATGAAATTTATTAAATTCTACCAGTTTCCTCTTTAGAAGGAGAAGGTCCTGAATAAAATAATGCAAAATTGTGGCTGGGGAAAAAAAATCTCATAGAATGATGGAATCATAGAATGATTTGGGTTGGAAGGGATTTAAAGATCACCTGTTTTCAATCCCTAGCCCTGCCTATTTTGAAACAAATATTACCCTTTTTTTTATTTTCTGAAATTTCCATTTGCTCCTTTTCCATACCACCCAGGCACTTCTCATGTAAATTTCAACTTCAGGAAAAGTAGAGATAGTAGTGTCTTCATGGAAATGACAGACAGCAATGCTTAAATCTCCCTTCAGCAGCCTCCTTGTTAGATGGTGGGAAATTCACTCACTCTCGTTCCTGATACATTATTACATGTTAAATGATCAGAGGTGAAGCCTAGGCAATTACATCCAGAAAAGATTCAGGCACCAAATACCTTACATTGAATTTTAGTGCTGACATCCTTTGGAGCCATTCAGAAATCAAATCAAATGACATGTTGAGACTGCGCAGAGCAGAGTGGCACAGGGAGACCTGACTTGGAAAAGTGCATGGAATCGAAGGTTTCTAGGACTGTTTCAACACTGTGGCCTACCCACAGCAATAAGTTTATTTAATTCATACAGTGAAGCCAGGAATGCATCCATGTGACTCACAGGACCAGAGAAGAAACTGGAATGAGGGCTACTTGCTCCTGGCAGGGTTCTCATGTCCCTGAGTCACGATTTACTTCTGGCCATCTGGAACTTCATTTCATGGAATCACGTAGAGCTATAAAACCACAGAATTCCTGAGCTGGAAGGGACCCATGAGGATCATTGAATTCAACTCCTGGCCCTGAAGAAGACAACCCCAGGAATCACACCATGTTTTCTTCCTGCCTGTTGGTGTACTTTCAGCAGGGAGCTAGAGCACAGCCTAGTCTGTACTCAGGGCAACCTACAGATCTGTGAACGGTGTTTTTAACAAGGGAAGTAATTTAAATCCCAAGTCTCTTGCTTGCTGAACCAGGCTAAAGTTGGACATCACCCTTGCTTATCTACTTGTCCACAGCAAAGAAATAACAAAGGTGTTAAAGTGTTTGATACAGTTTTGGCACCAAATTTCAGTATCACATTGGCCAAGGCCAGCAGTGATATGTCCAAGAGCCAGGAGTTGAAATCTTACAGCAGACTTTCTTTTTGGCTCATGCAAGCCTCTTCTGGCCCAAAGTTGTGGATTTTGTCGTTATGGACTGAATTATGCCTGGCATGATTTGAGATATTTTTTCCTGTAAGACTTTTAAGATAGATAGAAGCTTTGAAAAACCAATAGCCAAAAAAATAGCAAAATAAGTAGTTAATTCTTCTTTTAAAATTTATATTATTGGTGGTACTCTGTCTTATTATGCTGTTTATTTTTTTACTTCAGTCCAAGTAGTCACTGAGTGAAAGTACTGAATGATGCATAAAACCAGAGGAATTCTGCTGGAAAGCAAGGGTTTATCCAGTGGGGGGAATATAGAGACAAAAGTTGGTCCTTCCATGTGTTGGATGCACTCCAAAATTATTGTTGGAAGGAGAATGGGTCATTTCCTTTAAGCCTAATGGCATGGAGCTAGAGAAGTGCCTGACTAAATATGGTGATGAGGCAAGCTCTGTTGTTGGAGACTGAGTAAACACAAAACCAAAGCAAAGCTCTGGGAGGTTAGAAAAATCTTAGAAAAATCCAGCGATTAAGAAAATGATTACCAGGAAAGAAGTACTGTCAATACATTAGTCTTGAAAGCTGGAACAGAATGGGAGATGGGAGATGTGTTCCTCTTCTATCAAATGTATTAAAAGGGAGTGCTGTCGTGAACTGTGGCTGTAAAGAGTTTTGTCCTCTAACACAAATGTGCAGACTTGTGGAAGCTAAACTGAAATGGCAGCAGGCTTGTTATTACTTAAGAGTAAAAAGTTTTTGTAATACTGCCCTTAAAGAAGCATGGAATATAAAGGAACACACAGTGAAGACTTGCTCTGGGCTGGAGTGGAGTGGGCAGCAGTAATCTGTGTTTAAGTGCTGAGTTAGGGACATTCACTGATCAACCCTGTTGCACGACTCTCAGGAGGCTGAAGCTGATCTCAGCTGGTTAACAGCCACACTAAAATTGGAGTGTGGGCCATTGTAAAATGCTCTTCATTGCTTACTTCTAGCAAGACAAATTATGCTTTTTTTCTTGATTTGCAAGTGATTTTTGATGACAAGAAGTATCTGAGGCTGACAGAACTGAGACTTTCTTGCATCGAGATTCATCTGGCAGAAGGTGAGGGCAGGCTGACAAGGAAGTATAAGGGGAATAGGGAATATTTTGAATCACTATTTGCAAAATTAGTATAAAGAATAAGGCTTCTTATAACAGAAAGTGATGGCCTCTAGGGAGAATTTTTTGCAATGTGGTCCTATTTTACCCTGTTTGTCCTCACATGGTATCTCACAAGGAAGATACCATGTGAGATATCAAACTTCTTATGCTGGCTTTATGATAACTGAAAGTATTTCTCCCTCTTGCCTCTTCTGAGAATGTTTTTTATAGAATTCAAATACTCCTAGAAAGAAGTATGCCTTTAATTAAGTCAGGATCTGGCCATGAGTTTGAAAATTGAATTTTAAAATATTGACATGCAACAGATGTAATTGAAGTGTTAACATATTTACATGGGGTTGAGGGTTCTAGTGTTGTTACAGTTTTCTGTAAGCACTACTTATACCAGGAACTGCATTTACAAAACAATTTGTTATTTTGACTTCTCAGACCAAAATAATTATTAAATGTCACTAGACTTTATGAGAGCCAAAGAGGAGTTCTGAAAATCACCTTCTTCAGGTATCCAAGACTGACCTGTGAATGTCAAGCCATCCAAGTTCATCGGTGTTTTGAAAATGCAACCTCCTGTGAAGCAAGTCATAGTCTTAAATTCCCACTTTTTATCACTCACTAAATTGCATCCTTTGTAGGAGAGGCAGGATGTAGCAAGACTAAAGCTAAACTCTTCCACACTCCTCAAACATGGTGAGAGAGAATTGAACTGAAATCAGTTGTTCATTCATTGAACCACAGAAAGACATTCAGCCTTGGGGGACTTTTTTTCCCTGACTGTAGCCACATGAAATTTAAGTATCTTATCTAGTCAGAGGAGATAGAGAGAGAAATATAACTCCATAAGACAGTATCTCATGTTGGACAGAGCTGGTTGTCTGTATGTAGCTATCTCTTCTCTCCATTATCCAGTTTGGATTAGATTATTTCTCTGATAAGTATTTCTAAAGACTTTGGATGTGTTGACTTGAGATGCTGCTGAGGGAGTAACATAAGCTACCAGGCATAAGATTTGCCTCCCCTAATTTCAGATATCTGCAGTGTAGGTAGCATTATGTAAGCTGGTTGACTGGATCCCTCCAGAGTGAGTCAAGAAAATAATAAGTTTGTTTTAATATTAAGTGATTCTGCTTCTGGAGATGTGTTTCCTCTACATGAAGTCAGAGAAGTACAAAAGAAGCTAACTCATACCAGCTAACTCAGATGAAGATATCTACACATTGTGGAAGTTTATGTTTAGGCAAATATTCTTCTTCTGGAGCCATATCTATATTCTCTAGATAACAGACTACGAGACCCTCTCTACTTTCAAATGCAGAATTTAAATAACTTGCAAACTGTGCTTGTTTTGGTAGTTCCATAAAGCTGTTATCCCTCATGCAAAGGCTTTATCATGGAATTTTGAATTCATGCTATTAGTTCAATAGATTGTGACATATCCTCATACTGGAGTACATGTAAGCACACAGTGCCCAATACACAAGCCTAGCTGTGGTTTAATATACAAATGATGTGAATTCTGGAGGTCACCAATTTGCAAAGTGCAATTTAACCAGGGCATTATTTAGCAATGAGAAATATTTTGAAGATGAGTAGCCAGTGTCTCAGAGACATTTCTTCACTGTTATCATGCCAGTCTGAATGAAGAGTTGTGGTACTTTTTGTACATGGCCCGAAGTACAAAACAGGGAAAATGTACATGGCATCTTAATGCAGAATTGATTTTTCCTGCTACTGTCCCAAGCTCCAGAGGTAATGTCTAGAACAATTAAATAATTAAATAAATAAATAAATAAATAAATAAATAAATGTCTAGAACATTTAGATAAAATCATGTCTAGTTGTTCTGCTTGACAAAGTCACCAGATAGTTGCCAGTCACCAAGGCACTTGCTCTCACCACCATAAAAATGGTGAAAAGCCACAAGAATGATGGTTTTAGTGTAGTCTGTAGAAAACCACTTTCACTTTGGCTCCACAAAAGTGATCTAGCCATTGCTGAGGTCAATGGGGCCAAATTTTCACCTTATTTAACTCTTTCACTGTCCCTGCAAGTGTAAGACCCTAAATAAGTATGTTAATTACTGTTTGCTTAGGGCTTTGGAGAGGCTGTGTACCTGCAAAGGGCTCATTAACAGTGGCAAACATCAGAGCTGTGTCTTCACTCCTCAGCCCTGGAAGCACAGCTGCTCTTCTTTCTCATCCATCAGCTGTAGTCTTTTCAGCATCATCTGGGTCATCTGAGTTGTTCAGCAGCTCTACTTCCGTCTAATAAAATTCATGCTCCTGTGGCAAACATTTATCAAAATCTTTCTGTCATCCTTATTTCAAACTGCAAATACATTTTAATCTGGTTTTTCTTCTTAATGCTGTAATGGGAGAGCGGGATAAGATTAAAGTGAAACCCCAAACTATGTAGAAAAGGGGCACAAGCAAATAAAATTCTGTGCAGGGGGTAAAAATTATGGTAGTAAAATGTATTTCTAGAAGAGCTTCAATTTTATGTATTAGATCTGAGCATTAATATACTCCTCTTCAGCCATGTTCCTGAATCCTGGGAGCAAGGTTGCTTGCAGGAGGTGCTCAGGAAGCCCTTAGCTGGAGCAAGACTCATGAGAGCTGTACAGGGTTCCAGCATTTCCCCCAGCACCTCCTTCTCTTCTGATACTACAAAGGGTCTCATTGGGTGTTTGAGTGAAAAGTGCTGGGTTGGAGATGACAGAGTAAAAGAGAAAGAGAGAAAGAGCTTGCCAAGCTCAAGGGAGTATATAAATATATTATAAAGCTCTGGAACACTCAATAATTAATCCTAAGCAAAGTCTCCCTTTATATATATTTTTTTTCCTGTGGAAAGAACAACAAAACAAAGGCTTTGGAATTCCCTCCCCCCACTTAACTCAGTCACTAAAGCAAAAGGGTATTTGTTTTAAACCTTGACATACATAAAATTATCTGCTATTCACTCACATATCATAGAAAGGTTTGGGTTGGAGTGGGCCCTACAGATCATCTATTTCCAAGCCCCCACCATGGCCTGGGACACCTTCCACTGTACCAGGTTGCTCAAACCCCATCCAACCTGGCCTTGAACACTGCCAGGGATGAAGCTGCCACAGCTTCTCTGGACAGCCTGTTCCAGAACCTCACCAGCCTCACAATAAGGAATTCTTCCTAATACCCAGCCTGAACCTTCACTCTTTCTGTTTAAAGCCATTCCCCTTTATCCTATTACTCCATGCCTTTGTCAAAAGTCTCGCTCCTGCTCTCTTGCATATGTCCTGCTTCTCCTTTGAAACTTTTCTCAAACCCATAATAAGAGACCAACTTGCCTCCTACTTTCAGTTTTCCCTCACACAGTGCTGTACAGGTTTTAATCAGGATTTCTGGAGCAATCCCAAACACTGCTTGTCCTTGTTTCCCCATGCATTTCGGCCTCCTGCAGTGGCTCTCACTTTTAGCCACACATGCAGCAGGTGATGTTTGTTTCAACCTGTTTTGCTGCTGAACCACCTGGGTTGTCTTATTTTCTGTTCTCTGTCTTGAGCTTTGTCTACTTCATTTAACTACAGGATGATAAGGCTGCAGGATATGTCTTACTGTAGCTGCTCCCAAGGCAGATCCAGACAAGCCAGTGTGGTTATGTGACACTGGGAAGTTTGTCAGCCGTGGTGGTGCAGTGAGATACTGGAATTCAGCATCCCTAGGCTGGCACTGCCTCCTCTTCTGCAGGTCCATGCTGCCTATCAGGAAATGCAGGCTTGGGAATTTAGTTGGTTTTGTAGAGATTTTTCTTGCGCTGATATACAGCAATCCCTTCCCAGGAACCTCCTTTGAATTTTCCTCCTATGTTGTGTCCCAATAACATGTTGCAAACATGTATCTGCAGAAAAAGTCACTGAAAGCTTAATTAAAAATACAGATAAAGTAGCAGCTCTGCGAAATGTCAGCACTCTCTCCTGAAAAGAAGCTCCTCTTAACATTGGTCATGTTTATCATTTCCTTCACACTAGAAAAATGCCCTGAACTGGGTCCCTCTTACATTCAGCAATGAGAATAAAACATAACCCCTGACCTGAAAAAAAGACGATTTTTGCAGGCTGAATAACTAAAAGGCAAAAGAGTCAGAAACGAGCAGAAAAAAGAATGTTTTCAAATGTCACATTAGATTTACAACGCTGGTACTTCTCATTCTTGCTCAGTCTTTGTTGAATCTGCCTTCCTTTTGTTTGTCCAGGGGTATGTTCTATTGTGTGTACTCAGATGATCCAGGGTTTGGAGGGAAGGCTGAAACCAATGGAGTTATTTTAAGACAAAAATTCATGATGGTTAATGGAAAAGGAGGCCCAGGCTTCAGTTATTACTCAGTTTTGTTCTTGAGATGGCCCTGTTATATGGCTGTGTCAATGTCACATTTGCTAAATAAAAGTTTCTACATTTGAAGTGCTTTAAATACAATAATGCCCAAAGAAATTTAAAAATATCAAAACAAAACAAACAAAAAAAAAAAGAAAACCCAAACCAGATTAAAATAACAGAAATAAAATTGAGTAAGTTAGAATAAATACAATGAAATTAATATAAAATAAAATAAGATAAAATCAATACAGAACAGCCTATTATTGCTGTCCAACACTCAGAGCAGGAGTTACCATTCTTCTCTTCCATTTCAAATTAGCTGGTATCAATAGAAACATAATGATATTCAGTATCCCATTAGAGATAATGAAACAAATACCTTTTTATTTTACTCACACAGCATGAATTTATACATAAAGTTTGCTAATAACCAAAGATTTTTTTTCCTCTTAGTGATGTTAGCACTGAATATAATCATTAACTTTATTTTCAGAAAATGGAAAAATAAGTTGAGGATAAGCTGATGCATTGCTTCATTCAGATCTAAGCATAGCACAATGGTTATTATTATTACCTGAGATATTACCAAAGCTGATTTTTCTGGAAGATCCTGTAGTGTAATGATCCTGAGTTTGCTGGGTTTACACCCTTTCACTCACCTTCCCAACTATAAAACATCTCTAATGACTCTTAGAGTTAATTTTGTGAAGTGTTTAGTGTTACATACTTGCATATTTAGTGATGAGAAGCCCTAATAAAAAAAGGGGTAATAGGAACAGAACACAGAGCTTCAATTCAAATAATTTCAGAGAAAAAATAAAAAGTACTCCCATTGATTGCTTTACAACTGATCCTTCAGGAAATATATGCAGTTGAAAAAATGTAAATATCTGAGTTGAAAATTCAACCTTATTAAATATGATTATGTCAGACTGAGAGTATTGGGGTTTTTTCTCACAGTGATAGCATGGTTAGCCCTATGAAATGTGCAGCATTGATCAAAAAGTCTTTTCTATATCATGTAATGTTGCAAGTAGCATCTTGGCTCCACTGATTATTCAGGACAGAAAAATAAGGAATTGTCAAAAATACGCATAGACAGAGTAATGCGTAATGCTTGCTTTTACCAAGCTTTTTAGGAATTAGGGACTGTCATTTTAGGTGTGTCTTTTTCTGAGTACATTGACTGTACTGAATAAATAATGAAATATTTACAAAGACCAAGCATCTAAAACATGAGGGAAAGCAGAAATAACGAGGAAAGAAAAGGAGAGATTGTTTTGTTACTCAGTTAGATTTGTTATGGAATTGTGAACTTTTAGCGGTTTTCTATATGCAAAGTGAAGTTTAAATCTTTGATTTAGGCCACCAAAGGATTATTTTCCTAGTCCTGTGTATTCAGCTGAGTGAATAAGCAAAATCAATGTGCGAATGTTTGTGAAATTCCATTTGTACCTAATGAGAGAAAAGGTTCATCATGTCTGAGAAAGAGCAGAGGATGTAGACTCCAAAACATGATAGGGAAAAGGCAGAATTATCTTCTGCTCTGCTTCATACCCAGCCTTTATCACTGCACAATCTGAGTGCTTTCCAGTAGAGCGTTTAAGCACTATGACTAACAACTGTCACATCAAGAACTGTTCTCCCTATCACTTTTCCCATCACCACTCCCCTTGAAAAGTGGGAGCACTTGATGTGCAGGAGACAGTTTAATTTTGGTAGGTTTGGGGAGAGGGTGTTGTGTCTTTTTCTTTGTTTCTTTTCTTTCTTTCTTTCTTTCTTTCTTTCTTTCTTTCTTTCTTTCTTTCTTTCTTTCTTTCTTTCTTTCTTTCTTTCTTTCTTTCTTTCTTTTCTTTTCTTTTCTTTTCTTTTCTTTTCTTTTCTTTCTTTTCTTTCTTTTCTTTCTTCCTTTCCTTCCTTCCTTCCTTCCTTCCTTCCTTCCTTCCTTCCTTCCTTCCTTCCTTCCTTCCTTCCTTCCTTCCTTCCTTCCTTCCTTCCTTCCTTCCTTCCTTCCTTCCTTCCTTCTTTCTTTGTCTTATGCACATCCAGCTCTCTGTTTAAATTGGAAACAGTTTATAAGATCTGTAGTAGTCCTGCAGAAGTCTTTTAAACTCTCATACACTCAGTAGGTCCTAAAGTTAAAAGGTTTCTCTGTGAACTTTGAGGGAAAATGACTGATCTTGAGTCCTATCCAGGACTCTATGGAGCAGTGCTAACCACAGATTGAATCTCAGAAGTGTTAAATCCTGAAAATCCTATTGGTGATGTTGTGCATGGAATCTGGGGAGACTCTGAGGATGGGTCCAAGTTTTGATGTTCATACTCAGTCCTAAAGTCCCATACCAGTGAGGAGGACTTTTGCCGCAAGAGGAACAGACTGAGGATTTCACAATTTGGCTTTGCTAATGATAACACTGATAAAACTCAAAGGTTTGTAGATGTTGATTCTGTTATACTGTGTTCTCTGCAGATGACAGTGCTGATGTTGATTTGAATTACATTTGCATTCATGAATTTCTTTCTCATTTTAATGTTCAGATAACTGGGAGCAGGACCAGTACATCTGGGTTTTAGATTTTCTGTGAAAATTGGTTGTTGAGATTTCTGTTAATGATTTTTAAAAGAGAACTAAATATATTCAGTCAGACTGTAAAAGATAAAATTATCAATTCCAGTGATTTTTAGCCTTCTTTTATTTCAGAATTAACATCTTGAATTGGACATATTCCCCTCTAAGAGATGTCACCTGTTTGAATTTCACTTGATTTCTCTCAGTTTCCTTTTGCAGATCTGTTAGAACTTTTCTACTGACCCTATTGGGGTTTGTGCACTGGTTTTGAAAATCAGTTAACTGTCTAAATTAAGAGTTGTTCAGAGATTTCACAGGCAAGAGATTCACTGTAATGATTCTTTGAAATTTCTGCTGTATTTATTTTTTTTTAAATTTGTACCTCCGAAGGGATGCCTTCATATGAAGACCTGAGCTTTCAGATATGTGTAAAAGGAAATTCAAAAATATTACTCCAGTGCAGCCTTTTAGTATCCTGTTGATATTTTCGGGAGAGCGATCAATGATTTTAGAATAGTCAGAGTTTTAGAATATTCCAAATACTGCAGGTATTTGGATCAGTTATAAAGAGGAGGATGCAGCTTCCCCTCTCCTTTTCCAGGACTATCAGGAAGGTTTGGGAATGAGTCAGGCAGAAAGAGTAGGTGATGGTATCAGCACAGAAAAAGAGGCATGTGCTGGATGCAGGCAGGACCCCAGGGTATATCCCATGGTTCTGGTCCTCCAACTCCTTCCAGGGTATGTGACTTAACTCAGTATTACTGATAGCAGGTTTAAAATGTGTTGCAGTGAAGAATGGAAAACTAATTGACATACTGCATGACGAAGACTCAGGACTGGTGAGGGAAGAAGGCTGTATAGTGAGCTGGCAGATAGTAAGCTAGAGAAGCACAGAATTATTTCTTGCTGGGCATTTTGGTTGGAGGGGGAAAGGTGGCTACACCAGCTGGCAGCTTTTTGTGATTTAGTCCCAGCTGGTTCTTCTAGTGAGGCTCCCAAAGAGACTAGAAAGCTGGCCCTGCTCACTCGAAACTGTTGTGAGTTGGCTGATATGCTCAAAGTCAAAAGATGCTGTTCAAAAAGCAAAATTTTGGAGGCTAACACAGAAAATTTTAATAACTTCCAGGCTAAATCTCACAGCTTTGGCAGCTCAGCTCATCAGTTCTGGAGTTCTTGAGATTGGTATTCTTCCTGCCCTGGAAAAGCTTAAATACATACTGCTGTGCGCTGAATAAAGCCCTACAAACATTATACCATGTACAGACTTAAAAATGTCTGCAAGTCTTTGTAGAAATGATGTTTTGAAATATAACGTCTTTAACAGAGGTGCCAGAAGTTTAAATGAGATAATTTATTTATATGTTTATATTGACAGAAAATGGAAGAAAAAATGCATTTTAAATCATATTTTTCCACTATTTCAGTTGTTACACAGTCCCTGTCCATGATAAGGGTATTGATCCTAGATGATCTTTAAGATCCCTTCCAACCCAAACCATCTTATGATTTTGTTATTATTTTTTATGTAGAATTCTTCTATCCATGGTTGTGTCCTATTCTTGTGATTCCAACGTAGTAGAATCAGGGCTCATTCTCCTTTGGAAAAGCGGTAACCCTGTCTCATTGCCTGTGTGGTTATCTCTCAACTAGCACCTTTCCAGCTTGTCTCCTGTCACTTCCACTTCACTTTTAGTCCCTCTTAGCTCTGTCCAAGCTGCTGCAAATAAAACCATCATCATTTCTATCTTGTAGTGGCTATCCCCTTTCTTCTCCCTCCTTTTTTCACCTTTATAATCATCTGCAGGACCCAGTTGCTTTGCACTGATTTGAAGCACATTGTTCATGAGCCCACATAACCCTCCCTGGCAGCATCTCACTTCAGCTCATGTTATTTCATGTGTGCTGTCTCTTCCATCTTGTTCCACTCTCATCTCAGAGCAAGCTTCAAGCACTGCATCTCCCTCTCCTCTTTCATTTGTTTGCTTTCAGGCTTGTTGGTCCTCAGGAGCAATCACCCCCCCTCTTAGCAATCCTCCCACAGACACTGTTGATGTGGTAATAATTCACTAGTGCAAAAGTTGACGATATTTTATTATAATATATGTTATATCTATTATATATTGTATTATTAATAACAAGAAACAAAAATCAAAATGTGCAATTATGTACTTAAATATTATATATATGTTAAAAATTGAAGATTAAAAAGTACTAAGGATGAGAGCATAATTAAATCAAACCTGTGATCTCTCATTTCCCTTACCCTTTCCTCTCCCATTTCTCCAAGAGTCACTCAGCTGTGCTCTTTCAAGGCAAGGCAGAACTCTGGATAAAAGCAATACCAGTATGCGTGGGGGAGATGCTGCAGGAGGACAATCAAAAACACAGTGTCAAGCCTTAAGCTCTAGAATTTGGAAACTGATCTGTAAGGACACTCCTTTTTACATCCTAGGAAAATTCTGAGAGTGCCTTCTCACTTAAAGTGCCCAGATTCCTGTTGAGTAAGAGTCATTGCTTGTCCATCTGTTTGCTTTTTTTTTTAATTAGTAAGACTGACAAGAAGCTGCCTGCCACATTTTTTGTTGAAGTCATTCTATTTATCATGGGTTGGCTGCAAAGCAACTCCCCGCTTCAGTCAGATGGAGAGCCCTGGCAGATGGGACATCTTTCAAGTAATTTTTACGTGTGTCTGTTAGTATATGTGGTCAGAATAACCTTCACTGTGTCACTTTTATTTAAACACTTTTTTTTTCCACCTTTGACTGTAATATATTGAAAATAATACAACTTAAAATATTCCACAAATACAAACTCATTTTCATAGCCTTGATGCCTTTTAAATATGTCATCAAAGTTTATTTTGCTAGCAATAAAACCATAAAATGTGATAATTTATGGAAGCAGCAGTGTCAGTGTATGAAATTAAGGAATATGTGGTGAATGGTATCAACAAGAGAACCAAGTTGTAGCAAACATCCCAATTTTTAGTATTTGGAACCCTGTCAGGCTCTGCCCTAAGGCTCTGACACAGCAGCTGTAGCTACTTAGTAATGCTGAGAATGGCCAGTCTGCCCAGAGGCTTTCATTTTAGATTCCCCTCTATTGGTAAATTTTTTTTCCTTTATGCAAGACATTTGTTGCAACGAAGTTTTCCACTTGACTCTACCTAGTTTTATGTCCTTGGTGAGGAACACGGGGTGGTTTGCAATTGTGATCTTTCCCCATCCTCCTTTAGTGTCAGCCTAGACTTCTTTAAATTGCACACAGTCCTTCCAGGCTGCTGACAGAAGCAGAAGGATCCTTTGCATACCTAAGAAATACATGAATGTGATGTTGTAGGCATGTACATATTTACTCACAGTGCCTCAGCAGGTCTGTACATAGCTGTTCTATTAAAAGGAAAAGGTGTTCTATAACATGGTAATGACTTGTAAAATACATAGTAGGGATCAAAGCAGAACACTTTTTCCATTCAGAGCCAACTGTGAAAGAATGCAAACCCAGATTTTTTGGGTTTATTTGGCTGAGCAGAAAGCTGATAGGTCATCTCTTTTTTTTTTTCCCCAACTGCAGATATAGGTAAAAGTCACAGAGATAAGGATTGTATTACCTTGAGTTGCTGAGAAGAATCTCGTTGCAGCTGACCTGGAAATCCCAGGGTGATTTGTCCACTGGAAAGTCAAAATCTTTTGTGCTCTTTTCACCTTGTAAAATAATACAGTATTTCACTTATGTGCGGTGGCTTATAGATGAAAGGGGAAAAAAAAGCATTAGGCATATCTCTTCATTCTTAAAAGTGTTTCCAATGGATCTATCCAAAGTCTGTTTGCAGTATTCAAAACTCCTATAGCAGGTTCTACATACATAATGTCAGTCCTTTTTTGCTATGCTGTTCTTAAAAGATACTCATCACTGTCAAATTTAGTTTAAACAAATCAAAACAAGGAAACAAAAATCTAATCAAATGAATTACTGAGGATAAGCTAAAGTAGATAAGGACTTTTTGCATAGTATACCTATTATGCCATATCAAAATAATTTATTCATACTTAGAGAGCTGTGTAAGTTTTTGTCTGACCATTTTCCTTCTATCCAACAATAAAAAAGGATCATACCTTGCTACTTGGGAAAATTGGTTTTGTCGCAATAGATGAATGGAATAACAGATTATTTTAAGATTACTAATAGATACAGATAAAATAAAGAAGTAAAAAATTAAATTATATGTGTACGCATATATATTTATACACGGGTGTGTACACATACACATCTACATACATAAGATAAATATTTATTTGCTTTTTGCCTTCCAAACAAATAGTGGAGGGAAAAAAGAGTTGTACTTGAAATATTTCTGATAATATTTAAAACTCCATAACTGCTAACATCCAAAACTTATGAGAGTAGCTATGATGTTTGAGGAAAATTTTAGCTACATTTACATTGAGTCAAGGACTTTGCCGGTCCTCACATCATCCCATCTGTGGGGAGTCTGCAGAGGGGCACAAGCAGCTGGGAGGAGACTTGGCTGGGGCAGCTGACTCCAGCTAGCTAAAAAGATGTGATGATGGTTTTCCCAGGGAAGTGATGGAGTCATCAACCCCAGAGGGACTTAAAAGACCTTTAGATGTGGCACTTGGGGATGTGGTTTAGTGGTGGGCTTGGCAGTGCTGTGTTAACCATTGGACTCAGTGATCTGACAAGTCCTTTTCAACCTAACAATTATATGATTCTAAACCTGGATTTGTTTGGGGTACCTCGGCCTGTAAGTATAACGGTATTATAAAACTGACATGACCTTTTTGCTTTCAAAAGTTCATTCTGTAAATGTAGCTTGAGATGCACTTTCTTCAAGACTACAAAAACAAGCTGCATGTAGAAGATACTTGTCATATTTGTAATCACCCCTTTTTAGAGATTAAATATGAAAATTGTATTATTTGAAAATGTGTTATCTGCTACAGTTAAACAATACATTTTCAAGATGTACTAATCTTTGTCGATGCTAAATGGATGATGATTAAAAAAAGTCATCAACACATCAGGCAGTTTTCTGGATGGATGTGTTTTTCTAGTGTGGGCTGAATCATTAAGTATAAACCATTCTGTATCCAAGGAGAAGAAAAAGGATGGGAATTATAATTTTTACAGATGCAAAACAGTTGTCAATGAGAATCCACATGATCCTCTGCCTTCACTTTCCAAGGCAGTGTGGAGACATGGGGCAGTAATCTACCATGTGGGGAGTGGGAGGGCTGAGCATCTCTTCCCTAAGCCTGTGGGAGAACTCCAGCCAAGGCACCAGGACAGGCAACTGCTGCTGCACAGACAGCAAAAGTGGGGTCAGAACGAGGCACAAGCCCCTTGGCTTTTGCCCAGTGCAGAAGTCTCTCACCCATTGCAGGAGAATCAGGGACAGATCAGGAAAAGCTGTTTTCTTGGATTATTACCTGGATGTGTCTGGAGGTCTAGGGTCAAGGACTTGGAGAAAACCCAGTTTAGTGCTGGAGAATGGATGGGCTGCCAGAGCTTCAGGAGCAAGAAGGATGTGCTCAGTACCTCCCAAATACATCTTTCAGTGGCATAGCTGTCCACAGGGGACCTCACACTCTGGTAGATCTCTCCTTCAATTTTGTGTTATCCAGTAGCACAGCACTTACTCAGTAATTTCTGTGTCAATTTAACAACCTTGGTGTGTTTTGCTTTTCAAATGAACATGCTGTAGCTCAAACTTGAGTTTAACTGATGAAGGGCTACCATGAAATCTAGACATATTCATTGAGGACATAATCATGCTACTGTTTCAGTATGAATTTGGAAGTTTCTGCTTCCAAACGTGGGCTGGTACAATTTGTTTGGTTTTATTTGTTCTAAATAAGTTCTTTACAACTGCCTGAAAGGTGGTTCAAGCAAGATGTCAGTTTCTTCTTCCAATAAACAAGCAATAGGACAAGAGGAAAAGCCCTTCATATGCGCCAGGAAACATTTAGGTTGCATATTAAGAAAAACTTCTTCACCAAAAAGTTTCTCAAGCACTGGAACAAGTCTGTCCAGGGAAGTTGTTAAGTCACCAGCCCTGGTGGTCATTTAAATGATATGTATGTGTGGCACTTGGGGACATGTCTTAAAGGGGGCTTAGCACTTGGCAGGGATGGGTTAATGCGTGGACTTGGTCATCTTAAAGGTCTTTTCCAATTTAACTGTTTCTAGGATTCTGTGAGATTAAAGATCAACTTACAGTCAGAAAGCTTTCTTCTCTCAATGCATATAACCTATGACCATGTCAGCTCTGCATCATCTACCAGTATACTAAACAGATTGGGGAACTCTGATTCCCCCTTAAAGGCATATTTCTCTATCCTAGATTATCCTTTTAAGATAATTCCCAAAATCTTGTTTTAATTAATGTCTTTTTGGAACTGTGATTACTGGGAACAGTCCAGGGGAAAAAAACCTCCTAAGTCCCACCAACTTGATGACTAAGCATACAAAGATTTTATTTACATTCTTTCTTATAGCAACTTATAGTTTGTACTATTTTTTTTTCCAGTTGGTTATCCACAGAGAAGCTTTAGATCTTGCTAGCCATAGCCTTTCCCTGTCTTTTAAGTATGGTCTGTTCAGTAAACCAGTATCTCTGGTTTCCATGTGCCAGGATTTTGTGTTAGTCTGAATTAAAACACACTTTTTATTAAATTAATAGCTCTTAACAAAATACTGAAAGGGTCAGGATACCTGAGATGCTCTCTTTCTCCTAGTCTGCTGAATTTTATCCCCATTGAAACTGAGTAGGAGATGAGATTTAAAGGTTTTTAGTAACTACTTAAATTTATTTAATTATGTTCAAATGAATGCTAAACTTCATTTCCTCTCCCAAAGATGATGTAATCAGGCTGTCAAGTCTACAACTTGCTTTGATAGTAGATAGCCTTGAGTTTTTTTAATGCAAATAGTTTACTATTACTCTGAGCCACAACCAACCTTAGGAAAAAAAAATGTTTGCTGCCTATAATGTCAGAAAAACAAACTGAGCTGGCCTCCTTATTGATAATTTGAAAGGGGTGGGGGGGGAGAAACAACACAGGAAGACTTGCAACTTGCCATAAATTTCTCATTTGTACTGTCTGAATGTTGCATTTCTATTCCCTTATACAAAAGTATAAGTGTGATCTGCTAAAACTTCACTCAAACTTCCTTTGAAACATATTTATATTTTGAGGAAGGCTTTTCTTCACAATAAAAATTTTATCCAGAGGAAACATAGTTACATACATTCAACAAATTTACAAGGTCATATGGTTAACATTGATTTTACTACCAAAGGTCTTGCCGAGGGCCATACATTTTCCCCCCAGTTATGTGATTTCCTCTTTGTTCAGCATGCTCCAGTCCATTCTTCCTTCTGCTCTCTCTGTAGCTCATTTCTCATGCTGTTGGGCTGCTGTGGGAGCTCCCATTTTTGGTGGTATAAAGCCTGCCACCAGCCATGTGCTCAGTACTTTCCTGGTCTACGGAGTGGCTGTTCACACCAGCACCAGAGTCTAGATGGATGTCAGGGTTTTTTCTCCTCAGTGCATCCCAGTTTCTGCATAGCTAGAATTTTCAGAAGAAAATCCCATTTTTGCTCACTCTGCAGCCAGTCCTTGCCTTCAGGCACAGCGGAACGTACTTAGGATGATGCGCCAGTTTCAGAAGACCAGGGTAGACGCTATGGCTGGTCATCATTTTCAGTCTTCTCCTGCCTGTTGTGTGGCAGAAGGTTTCACCAGCACATGCAGGACTTTTTGCTGGGTGTGCTTGAAGAGTGTAGATGCTGTGGTGGATCCAGTAGGGCATGTAGAATGGGGTTAAGTAGGTAGTGTAGAATGGGGTTAAGGACTTTCCAATTTTAGAGATTCACACCTGGAGAATACCACACCAGGTTTAGAGCAAAGAGGATGGTGTGTCCCTCGTGTAAATATGGCAACAAGTCTGTATATTTTGGTTTACATGAGACAGAGAGAGGTCTAAAGCAGCTCTGCTAACTTGGCTTGGGGTCTGTTACCTTTTCTGACTCTAATTGCTGAATCATCACTCCTTGCTTGGGGACTGCTTCCATGCAAACCAAACAGATGGACTGCTTTGGGATCCATCTGGAGACAGCTATCTCTTTTTTTCCTATAGAATATTGTCTGAAGAATCTTGCAATTTATTTTTCAGTTCTCACTTACTACTTTTTCATGCCTGACCATTTTTCTCTTCCTCATGCATTCAGCTTCACATCTGGAAAGAGCAGCCTGACACACACAATATCCAGCACCTCCACAAAAATAAAACGGAAGACCAACTGCTAAAAGGGGGAGGATGCATACAAAATGAGCTCAGCATATTTTATATTGTAATTAAAGCTATTAAAGTACTTCTGAATCCAACACCAACATTCCATATCATTTGTAGCAGCTTCAGAGTCAGGAAAAATTTGAGGCTTTACTTACAGATGGCCAGGAAACAGCATCTTCTCAAGGCCATAAATACCTTATTGCCATCAACATGGTTTCCCTGCTCTCAGTGTTTTCCTGAATTGTATAAACAAGGACCAATGCTGAGAAAAGTTGCATATCTTTAGTAGTCATTGACTCCCATTGAACCAAGAACCCTTGGATCATGGCAGGATTTGGTTATTCTCTGATCATTAAACTGATAGAAACTGTCTCTTCTTAGAATTGGTGATTTTTCTTGTAGGGCTGGCCCTCCAGTCAAAAAAACCAAAACTAACAACAACAAAATGAACAGCAAAAAAAACCCGAAACTCAATGAGGGAAAAATAAAGATAATTAATCTCAATGGAAAGAAATATTGAACTAGATTTCCTTCCTGTGAGTCCTCATTATTCATAGTTTAAATATTTGGATAGGAGTACATAAACAATGAATAATAGGAAGGTAAAAGATGAGAACTGTTGTGTCACTTTTTCACTGAACAGGTCAGAAGATTAGATACTGTGCATCTTACTGTTCAATAGATATTAAATTCAAATTCATGCATGAAATACAGACTTTCCATTAATGAACAATAAGACACAAGCCTCTAAAACATGACTTGAGTTATATATATATATATATATATATATATATGGGGGATCTTATCAAAATGTCATCCCTCTTTTTTTTTTTTTTCTGAGTCCAGTAGCAGGGTGTAGTCTCTGGTGGGTCCTAGCTATGTGGTTTTGCTCTGAAGATTTGATGGGGAAAGAATTAGGGAACAGGACTCTGTTTTCAAAAACCTCTTGTCTGTGACAGACTCAGGTCAGAGGGCTTTGATGGACAATAAAGATAAAAAACCTTACAGAAGCAACTGAAAATTTCTCAAGGCCTTATCCAGGTTCATCTCCCAGGACTAGGAAATCTCAATTTCCAGTCTTCTCAACTCCTAATACATCTTTCATAAGAAAAGTTAGTTAAAACTATAAAAACTATATTCTGTTCTGTTGGATTGTTCCACCCATTTTCTCTTCATCATTTGCCTGTTATAAATTCTGATATTTTAGAAATGTTCACTTAATTTTTTTCTATTCTAATTCTATCTTATTTATACTCTGTGCAGTGGCTAAATACTCCTTTTCCTCTTCTTTTTCACATGTTGTGAACATTTGCTATTGATTAGCACATCTCTTTCCTTCATCAAGCAAAACTGAAAACTTCCCATAAAATTCACCAAGACCAAACTTAGTGCCTTAGTCATCACTTTCCCAAGTTATTCCAAGGCTGTTTCCTCACAGATCAGTCCTCCTACTTCTTTAATTGTTGGAGCCAATGCCTCTGAAGTGCCTCCAGCTCTGTGTGATTATGAAGTGCTTCCACCAAGCATCTTTGCAGAGGTTGTGTCACCAGCACTGGGCACAAAGAAGAGGTTGTAACTACCTTGTGCAGAAACACGCTGGTGATTCTTCTCATGCTCTCTGGAATAAAGTCTTTATAGGGTTTTGGGGGGAATTGGGTTTTGTTTGGTTTTTTTCCCCCTTTATGTATCAGTTGTAAATATATGTTTAATTTAGACACAAGCATATTTTCAGCAGCTGTAACCTACCATCTAAGGTGATGATACTTCATTTCAGTGTTAGTTGTTTCACTTCAACTGTCACTTGAGCTGTGAGATTAGGACTCTAGGTTGCCCTCAGCTTTCTGGTTATCATTTTGAGAACCTGGCTGAAACACTTCACGGGTGAAGATCACCACTTTCTGCCCCATGGTGATGCTTGTATCTGCTTGTCTGGTTTTTCATAAATGTTTGACCCACTATTTGACCTAGGTGACTAGTACAGATCATGTCTGAAATAAATATCTCATAAATTTTAAGGCCAGAAGGGAACACTATGCTCATCTAACCTGGCATCCTACAAGCAAAAAGCCATGGAGTTTGACAGGTAGCTTCCATCTTCCAGTTTAACTGGAATATGTATTTTAGAAAGTCTTGTATCAGAGATTTGCAGTCACAGGAATTCTGCCTTATCTCCAGTTACGTTATCCCAATGACTAATTGCCCTAACTGTCCCCCCCAAAAAATTAAAATTAAAAAATTATGCAGCATATCCAGAGTCAATTAATTCAGCTTTAGAATCCAGTCATTAGATCCTCTTGTTACTTGATCTATTAGATTGCTATAATAAATCTCTTACCCATGTAAGCAACTGCACTTACAAAAAAAATTACAAACTCAGAAGCTTAGATATATTGTCTGCAGATGTTTGTTAAGGAAAAAAAAGAAGATTTAAACTGAGGGCAAAAAAGTAACTATTAACTTGGTGATCTGTTTGTGGAAAATGCATTTTCCCTATAAGACTATTAAAAAGATTGGATAAATTGCTTATCATAAATAATTGGAGAAGGCTGACTAATGGACCAAATTGCCTTTGGCATTTCTGTCTTCCTACTCCTTTTGGAAGATACTACTTCAGAACTTTGGGGGGGCTATTTTTGGTGCTTTGTTGTTTTGGTTTTTTTATTTTCCCTCAGATACAATTTGATTCAATGATGACTGTCCAGTGAAAGTGTTTTTGTTCTGAAAAGAAACTGTGAAAGAGAAAAAGAAAACAAATATTAATTTCTGTTCAGATAAACTAATGGCATCCATGATAAGTAAATTGGAATAGAAAGTAATTCATAAGTACAGCAGGGGTCTGGTTTTCTGTCACTGTAGAATGTAATTAAAACGGAGCTTCCATAGATATCAATCTGGAGTAATCAGAACGTTCCATCTGTTACTGCATCCATCTTGACTGGTTCCAGAGCTGTGGTATCTAGCTTCTTCCAAGACAACTGTTTCTTGACTAAAGCAAGCTGCCCAAGCAGGGGCCATTTCAGTTCAAATGCAGGTTACACAAAAATTATAATTTAACTTGAGATGGATTGTCAGGGTCTTTCCTGCACTAAATAGGTTGAGTTTGTGCTGAGTGTGTTTTCTCACAGTGCACAGTTTCATAGTTTGTTCTAACACTGCAAAGCCCCTCATGTTTTGGCGCAGAGCAGAACTTTCAGCCTCTAAACCCCATGCCAGCATCCTGTGCATGATCTGCCAAAAATGATTGCTTGAAGACCAGCAAAGTGATGCAGATGCTGATCCAACTTCGCGATTCCTTTGTGCAGGAGGGAGGATTGCTTTGGGTTCTCATCTCTAGTAGCTCAAACACATGCCTTACAGCCCTGGGTGGAAATATAAATATGTGCTCCACTAATCAGAATGCCTAATTAGTTATGAGCCTCCATCCATTTGTGCACTGGGCAAAGAGGGCAAGAGTGAGCAGCCAGTCCTTAAGACCCCAGGACAGCACTTAAAATAGCAGGATACAAACCCATCAGGAACTCAGGGAAAGGCTGAGGATTGCTGGAGAGGCTGGTGGCACAGAAGCCATCAGGATCATTTAGAGAACATAAAGACTCAGCTCTGGTGCTATAATAACATTAGGTGTCTGTAGTTTAGAAATACCTGCAGTGAATCATTAACAATCCTTAGATAAAGCAATGTTAATTTGATCCCATCATGTTTGCTGCCTTTCACCAGACCATGCAATTAGCATGGGATGAAGCACCTGGAAAGAATCTTTTATGAAAGCCTTATGAAAATTCTTAATGGGTGGGATTTAAACCTAATGGATTATAAGCCTTTATTAGCAGCTCACCTGTAAATCCTGATAACTTTCCTTTCTGTGAGTTTCCAGTGTAATATTTGCACACCCTGATTATAAATTTTGAGGAAATAGCTTATAACTGTGGTTAAAATGCAGCATTAAAGCAGTTAAACAGTCTCCTTATTAGCATTAGAACTAGAGACAAAACATATTATATTTGGCTAATAAATTTATGTTTTTATGTAATGGAAATGCCATCAAAGCATAGTTAATCTGAATTGAATTGGATTATAATTGGAGCTCTTGTGCACAAGGAATGAAAATGATTCTTTATTGTTGCAAACTGACAATGCAGCATTTGTTACTCCCTCCTCACTGGCCTTCCAAGTGGCAGCTGTAATATAAGTGTGCTCATCTCGTGAGTTGTGCATACAATATGACTGTGTCTCTGAGCATGGAGCTCAGCAGTAAGACAGAGGAAAATGGATTGCTCTGGATGCAATTCATTACACCTTAACCCCACTCATTTAGGGGTAAATGTATTTGAGAAACAGACCTGTGTGTAAGCATACTTGCTTTTTGACCTCCATTCTGGCTGCATGTTTTAGTGTGAGTGATGTGACCCTGAGTTCTCAGGACTCAGAGGAAGTGTTAAAATCCTCTTTAACAATGTTAAAGGAAAACAAAAGTTATGGCAGCCACATGAAGACCTGTGTAACCCTATCACAGCCTTTTTGTACCTAAAGTGTATAAGAAAGATAAGAACAAAGGTTTTAGCAGGGACTGTTGCAGTAGGACATGATCTAAAGGCTTTTCTCTACAAGAGGGTAAATTTAGATTAGATATAAAGACAGATTTTACAAAGAAGTTGGTAGTGCTCTGGCACAGGTTACCCAGAGAGATGGTAGATGTCCCATCCCTGGAAACATTCAAGGTCAGACTGGAGGAGCAGCCTGATCTAGTTGAAGATTTCCCTATTCATTGCAGAGGGCTTGGACAAGATTTCCTTTAAAGGTCCAATGGTTTTAAGGCTGAGTGTCAAATATTGTATCCCAGGGTTTAACCATATACATCCACTTACTGACTGCTCGCCCAAATTGCTGGAGTAATTCCTCCAAGAATTTGTATGTGAAATTTACCTCTCCAGCGAATATGGCAGGATAAAAGGATGCTCATGTCAGGACTTCTGTGTCTTTCCATCACCTGCAGGACATCAGGAAATATTTACACACAATTGTAATGTGCACAGATCTGCTCTTGCTCTGCTACACCAGTAGATTCGCTGGAGAGAGGGGATGCAGTGAGGGCAGGGATGGGCAGTGCTTTGCTAAGAGGGAATTTTCCGCATACGTGTATGGTGAGGACAGGTATGTGTGTGTGCCATCAGCCACGTGGCCCAAGGTCCTGTGTGCACTCTGGTCTCTGCTTTAGGAGGAGAACTGGTGGCAGCAGCAAGAGGAAACCCAAAGCAAATAGCAAAAAGGGTAGATGTCCCCATTCAGAAGCAAGCACACCTACCACAATGTCATTTAAGCACATCATCAACGAAACAGTGTGAGGATTGCTATGCACTTACCCTGTCACTAATATAACTCTTCCTCTAGTGTGGATCTGAGGTCTGGGAAAAGAGAAGAGCTGCAAGAGTGATTCTCTTTTTTCCTTCTTTTCTTTTACTCTTGTTTCCCTATGCTAAACCAAAACAAATGAGCAAAATGCACTTCACCCACTCATAAAACCAAACAGTGCTGTAAACAAAGAGAAAGCAGGATATTAATAAAGTACAACTCAGCTGAGAGCAAAGGGAGCATCCTCTTTAAGTCTGTCTGATTTGTGTCATCTATTCCAAATTTACAGTGTGGTAATTTCTTGTTGCTTATAAACCATTAAAATTTGCAGCACAGTGAGCAGCTAATGTAATTTTGCCTGCGAGTGGTATAATATCTTGGATCCGCAGGGAGACCAGCATACTCGTGTCTTATCATTGCCTTCTGTGGTAGGTAAAAGTGCCCAGTGCTACTGGGCTTAGGCCCAGTGTGAGTTAGTTGAAGTTCATTACTGACAACCTGGGGCTCAGTTCCACTTATCTGCAAGTTCTCATTTAGCTTGAATCATCACAGTATCAGAGCATCTTCCAGAAAAACATGTTAAGCAATCAGATTAGTACCCAGCACATCTGGTTTTATCTCTCTTTTCTCTTTGTCTCCCTAACAGCAGCACAGGGCAAAGGGGCACTTTACAAAGAAAGATGACATTGCTACCAAAAAAAAAAATACATCCCAAGCCAGCCTGGACAAATGTTATTAATGTTTCAAAGTCAAACACTGAAAAATATAGTAAATCCAAAATGAAGGTTTCCTGTGAAGTGTTTACTATCTTTTATTTAGTATTCATTAAATATACAGGTTTTATTGGAAGGGATTTTTTTTTACTCCTTAGTTGTTTTTATCTATATTGTTTTAATTTTTGTATGTGTATATAATTATAAAAAACATATTATGCATGTGTATATAATTTTCACCTTTTTGTGGCTAATAGACTACAAGCAAAGAATTTGATTTACTTATGTTCCTTTTAGAGGTGTTCAGCAATTTTTCCCTTCGTCCTTGAGGAAAGTTAATTAACTGATATTTATATCTTTCAGTGAAGTAAGGGAGAGGCATTAGCTCCCATTTTCCCTTGCAGGGCTGGTGTTTCAAAGCATAATACCATATAATAGGGTTCATCCTTTCTACTTTTGTCAGCCCCTGTTTGCTCTTGCCATCACCAATCCCAGCCCTCTTTCAGTTTTCTGCTTTATTTTGTTCCAGTTTGGCTTATTCCCATTTTGCATTTTGGCCTTACAGCTTTGATGGTGTCATGTGGTCAAGATAACTTAGTTCCTGACTCCAACCTGGAGTAAATGGGGATAATTATTACAACATAAAGTTTGGCTTTACGCTGCAGCCCTGTTTTGGAAACACTTAGTGAATTTATCCCATGCCATGTTGAAAACCTATAAAGGAACAAAAACTGGAAAATGACAGAAAAAGTGAGATTAAAATAAGGGTCAAATCCTCCTTTTCCCACTAAGAACAAAAGAAGTTTCATGAACTTTAACTGAAGCAGAATGGATCTGTGGAAAACTGTACCATGCAAATCCTATGTCCAGCTTGCTCACATATCCACAAGCTGCACAGCTGCCCAGAGCAAGAGGATGTCCCAAAATCTCATGAAAACAGGTGCTCCACATGTCACCCTCCCATTCACAGCCATTGTCCCGTGGCTGCACCTCTGGCTATAGGGCTCAAACTACTCAGCTGGAAAGTTTGTGTTGACAGACATAAATGTTCTCGAAAACCTTTAAAGAGCAATTAGTTCTCTAAAATATATTTCAAATCCTTTCTGTTGAAAAGAGTTGGAGTAAAAGAGTCATAAGAAAGCCTGGGTGGTCATCCTGAAGCATGTGAAAGGAAAGGTGCGCTGGTAAGGAGAAGGGCAGAGCATCATGTTGTATGTCTCTTTTGCTCCTCAGAGATAAATCAATACTAACAGAGAAGAAACCCAGCCAATTTAATCTTAGTTTGGTCCAGCCACTGAAGAGTTAGTCATTGTTTCTGGGAATGACTGAGCCCTAGTTTCGTACTGGCCACAACCATAAACAGTGCCTGTGCCTGGAAGAATCTTTGGCAGGAAGCTTCAACTTAGTGATGATTCTGTCCCTGGAACTTCCTGCAGCACAGAGTTTACCATCCAATGCATACTTCTGACAAAATACATTTTGTGTATTTTGTGGGATTTGGGTCAGACAGAACTGCTCATGTGGTAGCAGCCCTGCACCTGAAGCCCTGTGGGGTTGCACCAAAAAGGATGTTAAGATGGACTAGTTCAGTGAGCATTAGCAAAACAAGTCTCATACATCCCTTTGATAAGTGGGAAGGTCTGAGAAACCTCAAACCTCTCTGTGGCCTTCATTCCTCAGTGTCTCCATTTAACCGCCCACACACTACTACTGTCTGTCTTGTCTAATTTAGAGTGTAAATTCTTCAGGGCAGGGACTGTCTCTCACTGTTTGTTTGCATGGTGAGGTCCTGATCCTGATTGGCAGTTCCAAGTACACTACAAATCTATTTTAATATAACCCTAAATTGAAAATTCTGTATCCCGGAGCCTTAGGGAATGTGGGACTGTATTCGGGGAGAGCAAAAGCTCTGAAAAAATACTGAAAGGTCATTGCAGACAATGTACTGAATATGAACTGTGAATGTGGAGCTGATGGCTAAGAGACAAGGCTAATTTTGCTCCTGGTCAAATTTAAACAGGACAATGGAGGCATCATTAACCATGTATTATTTTACTGAGGGAAGCAGGGGCTGGCATGAGTCTCCATTTCTCGTGCTTATCCTTTCAGAAAGTTGTGAGAAAATACAAAGGATATCAGAAAGAGACAAAAATTTTTTAAAGGCTGGAAACCTCACCAAACTCCAGTAGCTTAAATGAGGCATCCAAGTGAGAGTCATATTTGCCCTAGAATAGTTAAATAGATACTGAGAGAAACAGACACCTTCAGGGCATATTTACACTTGAAATTAGCTAAATTGTCATCTGGAGGAGCCTCCACTGATTAAGTAGGGATGCTCAGGCAAGTAGGTACAGGTAGTTGCCCGAGTTTGTCAATCTTCCCACCCCAAGAAAGAGTAATTTTGACACTGAGTGTATTTAGCTTGTGGAAAGACGGTAAAGAGGAGACTTGCTGACACTGTAAGCACCTACACAGGAAGACAGCTTTCAGTAGGACAGAGCTCTTTCATCCCTCAGACAAAGGTATAACAAGATCCACTCACTGGAAGTGAAAGCCAGACAGATTCAACCTAAAGATAAGGTGCAAATTTTAGCAGGAAGAGTAATGAACCTTGGGAACAATTTACAAGGGATGTGTTATATTTTCCATGGCTTGGAGGCTCTAAATCAAGATGTGGTGTCTCTCTAAAAGATATGCCCTAGTTTAGCCATTAGTCATGAAGTTACAGAAATTGCTAGGTAATGTGTAGGTTAAACTAGATGGTCATAAAAGCACTGTCTAGTAATAAAATGCACTAATCTAAATAATAATACCTAATATTCCATCATAACAAATTGATTTTGCATATGCTGTGCCAGCTCAAAGTTACTCAGTTAAAATTCCCTGCACTTTTATTGTCTGATGCAAGTGGACAAGGTACTTGGCTTCCTCTGCACCCCAACAACAGATGTATATATATATTCATGCCTCCTACAGACTGTTTATAGCCCAATCCATCATCTCCTGAACTCATCATTTCTCAGTGTGAAAGCTGCAATATTGTCCATTCATATATAAATACATACATACTTTCATACATACCTCCATCAGCGATGCCTTATGGAGTTTTTTAAGAAGCACATTTAGGATCCTGAGAATGTTTTTTCAGAATTGAGGTCCCTGGAGAAACTGCCTGTTTCACAGAGGTGCTGTAATTCTTCTGGACTGCACTCTCCACTCTTGAGGGAACCTATGAAGGCAAATAGCTTAAAGAGGGAAAGACTAAAGGTGAGGAATATGGTTTCTTGAGCTTTTTTTAGTTGACATGGCTAAAGGAGTCCTAGGAATTACTTGCCTTATTTTTCCCCTTCTACTTCTGCAAGATCTGTAGATGGTTTTCATTGTACAGTGTCATGGTTTAACTCCAAATGACAACTCAGCCTCACTCAGCTCCTCACTCGCACCCCAGCAGGAATGGGGGAGAGAATCAGAAGGGCAAAAGTGAGAAAATCCATGAGTTGAGGTAAAGACAGCTTCATAGAGAAAGTAAAAGCTGTGCACACAATCAAAATCAGCCAAGGAATTAATTCCCCACTTCCCACAGGCAGAATGCTCTTTGGCCATCTCCAGAACAGCGGGGCTCCGTCGTATTATAACAGTGACTTGGAAAGACAAATGCCATCATTCTAGATGTCCTCTCTCTCTTATTTCCCCAGCTCCATATGCTGAGCATGATGCCATGTGGTCTGGGACATCCCTTGGATCACCTGGGGTCAGCTGTCCCAACTACATCTGCTCCCAACTCCTCATGCACGCCCCAGCCCCCTCACTGGTGGACTGGGATTGAGGAGCAGAAAAGGCCTTGGCTCTGTGTGAGCACTGCTTAGCAGCAGCAAACCCATCCCCTGTGTTATCAGAGCTGTTTCCAGCACAAATCCAAAACACAGTCTCAGTCTCCTTTACTTTGAAGAAAACTCCATCCCAGCCAAAACCAGTACACCCAGGTGGTTGCAGAGAAACCTGAAATGTCCGCTGTAGTTAAGAGAAGTTGGTGTTTGCTCTGGAAGGAACCTGCTCTGGGAGGATTGCATGGTGCGGTGCTCAGCACTGAGGCTGCCAAAGTACATTTGTCTGTGATATGAGGGCCTAAACTTCATTTTGCTATGCATGCAGGACAGCTGTCAATCATACATGCCTGAAAGGTGTGCAAGGTGTTCAGATAGGAAGAAGCCAGTGCCAGCTACTAAATGAGAACAGGATTTCAAGTGCCAGGATACTCTGAATATTCATTACTGCGGTTTGGGATTTGGTTTTGTTTTTTAAGAAAATGATGAATTTGAGGAAAATTGAGCAAATAATTGCTGTCTGTGACAGCTGCAATTAATGTGCTAATAAGGGAAGGTCTCTGAAGCTCTTCTTTTCCAGTAACTAAGAAATTTCAGATACTTACCCTACTGCTGCATGTTGTCAATGATCAGTCTGTAGGAAAAATAGTTATTTGGGAAGCATGAACACTCTGAAAATGAAAACTAAACCACAAAGAAAAGTTTCCTGGCAATGCCTATTATTGATCCAGAAGGACACTAAGGGAAGGAAGCTCTTAGGGTTAATTCAGTAATCTGAATACTGGGAGACCTGGACTTCATGACAGCTTCTTAAGCATATCCATCTAACCTTGGTGAGCCAAATCAACCTCTTGTTGCCCTCAGTTCCTGTGAATAGCAGTTGTTTTCCTCTACCCTGTTGTGCCCTCTCTGTAGTCTGAGTTCAGTTGTGCTGTCCATCATTGCTCTGAGGCTGTATATTACCCAGGCCTCTTCAGTCTCAGATGTTGCACATTGCATTTATGAAAAATTATAGGAAAGGGTGCTGCCATCCATGCAAATGGAAACTTAAACCCTACAACTACCAGAAAATGGGCTTGGGTTTATACTCCTGGAAGGAAAAAACTTCTCTCCACGGAGAGAGTGAAAACAATTAGCAGACACCATCATTTTCATCTCTATATCACAAAAGTACTTTGTGAAGGCTGATAAGTACCATTAACCCCATTTTACAGATGGGTGGGAAACAGCATCATGCAGCTGCAAAGTGAGTTGCTCAAGGCCATAGAGTAACTCAGCAGAAGTTATGCAAATAGAAACCAGGTCTCCTGATGCCAAGCCTTATTCCTTGGCCCACACAGATTCTACACAGGAGACCTGACCTAATTCCAACATCCGTGAAAGTGGCATCTTCCTTTGCAACAAGCCTAAGCAGGTATATGGAATGGATGAATGACCCTGCTTCTCCAATGCTCACCATTCTTGTGCAATAATTGCTCTGCAGATATTTTTGTGAGCTTGATGAATATTTTATTTACATGGAAATGTCTCAGCTAACACCCACAGTAAACACAAGGCTGTAGTCAAAACGTTAGTGCATCTATTATCACACAGAGTGGGCTGAAAGATGTGACTGTGTCTGCTGTGAGCAGCCTTTCTCTATTAGCTCTGTGGTGCTTCGCTGTCCGTAGGGGAGTCAAGCCATAGGGGACACAAGCTATGCATTCTCACATGGTGAGCCATGATGTATGGGTTCTCACCCCCTGAGGCTGCTCATTTCTCTAGCGTATATTTGAAACCCATTTTGAATTATGATTGCAACTAGGACTCTGAGAAGGATACCCATTGGTGGGGTGGTGCACAGTAAATTGTGTATCTGGGTTTGGCAGTGGTTTGGAGATGTTGGAAATACCTGGTGTGCAGGTTCCTGATGCAGGCTTTGCTCTGCCAGAGACATATTATGATCATTACAATGGTGGGCAGGGAGCTGAGAAGCTGTTTCTAGTCTTGGCTTTGCTGTCATGTCTGCATGAATCACATAATGGTTGGATCCACCCTGCTTAATTCAGGTGTTTCACTGAAGAGTCTGATTTCATAGTCTCAGGGCTCTTCTGCAATTGATAGATCCATAAGATCTCAGTCTCCCATTGGAGCTGCTATATATGTTGACTGACAAAAAAAAAAAAGCCTCATTGCATTCGTGGTTAATCTGCTCCTTACAGCTAATTGGTTTGGTGGAAGTTTTCAATGTTTCACTTTTTGACTGCAGAGTGTAAGATTATCTGGTCTCTTATTAAGTGTAAGGATTATCTACCAGTTTCACAAGCTGAATACTCACAAACTAAGGTGACTGGGACTATGATCTTTTGGGGATTTCTTTGTGTTTTGCACATTAAAATGGATATAATGATGTTATACCTAATTCAGGGGAGAGCAGCAGCACAAAGTGAAGGCTGCATTACTGATCTATTTGCTCTACCCCAGATTTTATAGCCTGATTCATCTTAGCAATATTTCTGTAGGATACCAGAGAGGCCAATAGTAGCTTGTTCAATGATGACCAATGCCCCATGCTTCAAGTGGCCAAAAACCCCTCAAAGAGTTTAGGATTAAAGGCATAGTGGTTTGCTGCATTGGCAAATACCAGCAAGAGATGGATGTACAGAAAGCTGCTGCCGAAATACAAGTCCATGATGGATGGAAAGTGAAACGGAAATACTAAGTAAAATATTATCATTTGTTATTACTATCAAAGTGTAATGTGGCCATTTTTTATAGCTGAATATGTACTTTTTAAAAATTCTTTTGCCTCCTTGCAACTTCGGGGAAGCTATAGCTGATCTGCTGCCTTGAATCTGTGTCTGTGTATGTACAAGTCTGTGACTGTATAAGTACAGGTACTGATTTGCATGAAAGAATGCAATGGAAGTCTTTTATATTTAATGTAGGAGATAAAGGGAGAGGCTGCTTTGTCAGCAGTTTGAAGTATTCTGGAATTTGGCTATTCAAGTCAATTTGTAAACATATTTTCCAAGGCACAGAAAGCCCAAAACCATTCACAAATAAAGTATTACCTTGTCTTTTGATAGCTTGAGGTGGGGATAAGATGTGGGGATGGTCTAACATGATTTGGAAAAAATCCCTACTAATGAAAAATCATCTATATGACTCATTTCTAGTCTGTCTATTTTTTATTTGTGGATTACGTTTTCCACTGACTAATACCTATTTGTCTCACTCCTTCTTATTTTAACACTATTAACACATCCAGTAACTGTGCTGATATTTCAGAAAATACCCTCTTTTATAAAATTCTAGTGCTTAAGAATATTTTAGTATTTTAATATTGCAGTATTTGAGTAATATAATTTACCTCAGTATCAAATTGCATGGTCCCAGACTTTGCTTACCAGTTATAAATGTGTGTGATGTGGAAGCACCTAAATTTGCCAGAAATAGGAGAGTGTGTACACAAAGGGAGAAGGGGGAGATGAAAAGGAAACCACTGGGTCAATCTTCTGAACATTTTATATGGTTATACACTAATGTAAGCTGTATGGGGAATAAGCCAGAGGAACTGGGAATCTTAATACATAATTAGAATTATGTCTTAATTGGCTTAGCAGAGGTTTGCTAGGCTAATTCATGTGACTAGAATATTGATGTAAAAAGGTATGTCTTGTCCAGAGAGGACAGTGGAAAAGAGAGAAGACATGGTTTATAGACCAAAGCATATCATTGGCTCTGAGAGACAGAATTCAGTGTGACACTTGCAGAAACTATCTTGCTGAAGTAGAAAGGAAGCCAACAGAGTGATGGGATGGGCTGATGTAACCATCAGATAGGCAAGTCAGACAAATGCCTTGAATAGCTACTGGAATATTGCAAACCCCAGGGGTTGTTTTCTGTGGGGCATAGTGACGCCAAAGTACAGCTGGAACAGAAACACTGCAGGAAGAGCAAACTCCTTGGTTGCTCTGCAAGCTGCCTGTTATCTCTAAAAATTGGGATGGTTGATGTGGAAAAAAAAAGTCTTTGTAGGTACTCTTCTGACCAATACATATAAAGTGGTTGAGAAAATGAAGTAGAAAAACACATAGAAGAGGATGACACCCTAATTCCTTTGAGGATAGAGTAACAGAAAATAAAAAAAGTATTTAGGAAAACGTATATTAATAAATTCAACTGATTGGTAGAAGAGATCGCAGGGGAAGGAAACGTAGGGGGAAAGAGTTCCCAAAAGCTGACTAAGACAGCTCTGGGGCCCAAATTATCATGTGGAAGGTGTAGGAATTTTAATAACAGTTTGTCTGATGCATGATCATCTCCATTCTATGAAATTTAGAAAACAGTGAGAAAGAGAATGGAAGAGAGGTCAAATCAGTGGGAAATAATATAAGTAGAAGAAAATAGGGACAAAGAAAGGATAAAATGTTATGCAAAGGATTTACAGCAATATAAAATCATATTGGGTAAGTGCAATAGAAATAATAATAAGAGGAAGATAAGAGCATGATTAAATAACCCGGCAAAACATGTTTATTTTTAACTTCAGTCAGTTAATTTGTCCACCATGTGGTCCTGCAAACTGTTGTACTGGCACAAGTGAATGGTAAGCAAGGGAAAAAGGGATGGCAAAAGGAAAGGAGGAGGGGCAAGCTGCCTAGAGCAGTTCTGTCACTAAAGGAAATGTAAGTGCAGGACCATTACTCAGTGGACAAAGAAAGAAGTTAACTGATGATGGGGCTGAAGCATTCAATGACTTTTTGCTTTTTTCTTCCCTAGAAAGATTAACTGTGATTTGATGACTAATAAAATTCATACCAGGGTCAAAAGAGTGAGAAACCAATAGTGAAACAAGGAAGGTATGGTGAGCAATGGTTTGGACCAGTTAGATATTTTCAAATCAGCAGATTATATCATATAATATTTAAGAAATAAAGTGTTTTGCTAAGAGTTGTCCTCAATAAACTGGGGTAATGATAAAGTCCCAGGGTCAACCCTCTTCCTTGACTTCAGTAAGACTCTGAGAAATGTCTGAGAGCCTTTTAAAGATATGCTAAAAGCATTTCCTGTTTTTGAAAAGAGGAACAACCTTCATTTGTCCACATGAAGGTTGACAAGGGTCAGTTTTTGGTCTGATTCTGTTCAGTGTTTCACGAAGGACTGCAGTGATGAAAAAAGCACCATTTCTTAGTACTGTAGATCACATGTAACAAGGAGAGCTTGCAAACAGGTAGAAACAGTACTGTGTTTGTAGAATTCAAAATCATCTTTTTAGATACTCCAAAGATACTTCTGCCTGTCTGTGTGTCTGAAAAACATCAAGTTTCGATCTAAACTTTATACAACAGTGAAAAAAAAGAATAATCACGTTGAGATCATGGTGGATGGAAACCTGGACATGATCCAGCAATGTGCATTCACAGCCCAGAAAGTCAATAGTATCTTGAGTCATGTCAAAAGAAGCATGATCAGCAGGGCAAGGGAGGTGACTGTACCCCTCTGCTCTGGTGAGACCCCACCTGCAATGCTGCATCCACCTCTAGAGTCCCCAAGATAAGAAGGATATGGACCTGATGGAGCAGGTCCAGAGGATGCCACAAAGATGCTCAGAGGGCTGGAGCACCTCTGCTGTGGAGACAGGCTGAGAGATTTAAGGTTGGGCAGCCTGGAAAAAAGCTTTGGGTAGACCTTAGTGCCTCTTCCAACACCTAGAGGGCACTTAGGATGAGGACAAATGTTTTAGCAGGGCCTGTAGCAATAGGATAAGGTGTAGTGGTTTTAATCTAAAGGAAGGTAGATTTAGATTAGCCATAAGGAAGAAATACTTTGCTGTGAGGGTGATGATACACTGGCACAGGTTGCCCAGGTAGCTGGTAGAGGTACCATCCCTGTAAACAAGCATTCTGTATCACACTGTATTTTTACTTGTTCATTTCCAAGTCCTTTACAAAAGAGACAAGTATTACTGAGCATGGACACAACAGAATACCCTACTAAACAAGCAAAACTAGATTAAAGAAGCCTGCACCAAAATGCAAGACCCTTAAATCCTAAAGTACTTGAATACACCCCTGCTTCTGCCAGGATAAAATATCTCTCAGAATAATTGCTTGTTGGATTTATCTCAGGGAGGAAAGGCTCATCTAGCACATCCTGAGTCTGCAAAACTGCCTAAGTAGTGGTGTGTGTTTTCTGGTACATGCTGCTTTCAGGAGGATCCCTGAATAATATCCAAACTATCCTTCATGAAATACTTGGCAAATATGGTCCCAAACCTGACAAGAAGCCAAAAATTAAGATTTTTTTTTCGTTTTTTTCCAACATGCTGTGCTCTGCTGCTGCGCTCTGGTGATTTCAGCCAAATGACTTGATCTGTTTTCTGATGATAAAGTTTGCCTAGCTCTCTAAGTAGCTGTAGAGTGGGGGATGATGGGAGAGGGGAGGGAGTGATTGTAAAGTTGAATAGCTCTGCATTGCACAGCAGCCAAGCCTAGTCGAAATTCACAGTCGTTGAGCTAGGCAGTACGGGAGTCACCTGGCAAGTGCATTATGGCATGGAGTCCTTTTTGTCCAAAAGCACATATGCCCCCATTCACAGCACTTTAACAGGCAGGGTCCGCAGCTCTGCCTATCAAGAGCAGTGGCGTGAATTCAACAATCCTCGAGCCAACCTGGCTTGCCAACACCCATGCAAATGGGATTCCTCAAAGGCCGTTGCCCCTCTGTGCCCATGCACAATCCAGCTGTCCAGCCTGAAAAAGCTGAAACATTTTCTGGGAGAATATTAACTTCTGCAAGGGTAACCACTGAGGCTCTTGTTAAGGCCCATGGAAAAGGATAAACTGTTGAAAGTGAGGGGAACTCACTGAAAGGCAGTTATGGAAAGGTCATTTCCTTGTGTGTACACCTGCCATATCATTGTATATTTGTGTATGATAACATTTATCATGAGGAAAGGAGGAGGAGCGAGAGACAGATACCTATGAATATATCTACCTTCAATAGACGATTGGGAAAAGAAGGACCTGTCAAACTGCCTAACGATTGATCCTTAAGTAATTTCTAGCCCAGTTTTACGGAAGTCTTCCACAAAGCAAAAAATCTTGAGTCCGAGTGAATTTGCACATATCTGAGATAGATTTAACTCTCCAAACCATAGCACTCTTGGCCCTGCTTAAAGCTCTGTTTTCAGTGTAGCTGTTGCAGAAGCAGAGTAACACACTGCTCCTGTGAGACTGCTGCAAATCCCAGAAGTTGGCAGCTTTCACAGCACACTGCAAGATTTCTGTTGGGTTTTTTCAGAAGTTTTGGCCTATGATTAATTGGTTTAATTTTTTTTTAGTAAAGTTCAATTTCTGCTTTACAGGCACCATTAGTATTTGAGTGTCTGCCTCTGTGGTGATGGATGCCAGGTAGAGTTGGGTGGGTTTTGAAATGGTTTTCCTGTCCCTACAAAACTGTTCAGATTAAAAAAAAATGATCTAAAGTCAAACTGAACTATCTGAAGCAGTGGGGGAAAGCAGGGGAGGGAGGGGAAAGAATACGTATGTGCTGTGCCATTAGTAATTATTTGGTTCAGAAAAGCCACTGTGAACATTAGGATTTTCCTGGGTCTCCCTGAGACACGTCTCTCTCCCTCATCTTCAGGTGCCCAAATTCTTTGGGTGAATAAATGCATGTTTATTGGAGCAAGGACTTCAATGTGCAGATTTCTCACATCCCAGATTAAATTTTAAACATGGGACTAAAGAGCTTGTCTCTTTTCTGGCCGAATGAATATTTCATTATTTATACAGCTGCAGGAGGACTTGCTGGTCATCAATAGCCAGGCTTTTTTCAGTGAGTGACTTTCTGCTCCACAACCACATAACCACAGCCAGAAACCTTTTTCTCACAAAAATTTAGGCTGAAGTTGATATGTCATTTCTACTACTGGCACTAATTTCAGCAAACCAATATTTTCACATGAAAGACAGAAAAGCAGATTTCATTAAAAATTGCAGGCCAGCAGTTTTGCTAAGCAGCTGGTCCCATACAAATCCACGGCCACTATGGTTTTGATTGTCAATGAGTTACAATGTGGTTTATCTGGTAATGCTATGAACATACTCAGAGCTCCCAGCATCCAAATCCAGCTGCCCTGAGGCACTTGAGAATTGCTGATCTAGAAAAACATGAAGTGGATTGTGTGTGGCAAGCCTCTGTTTGGGCCCAGCCAGCTCTGTGAGCTAAACCCTGTTCACAGAAGAGAAGAGCATTTACTCTTTAATTGAGAAAAGTAATTTGAGATTGTTACATCCCATAATTGTCTAGAATCTTCACGTGACAAGATGGCCGGGTAAAAATATATTTTATTTTAAGTACCTTGTTGTGCTCCAGTGATAAAATGTTAAAAATGCAGGATGGCAGACATTTCAAGGGGAGTTTTGAGAAAGAAGAACTAAGGGCTGCTATTTACACCTGTGCTAAGTTCTTTTTTCTGTCCAAAACCACATGATCTCAGCTGCAGTGGGATTGCTCATTATTTATCTATTTATTTACTTCTCATGGGATTCTCAAAGCTTTTATTTTCACAAGATGATTGACTTAGCACAGTTGACTGCAGAGTTCTGACTGCAGAGTCTTTGCATTGCATTAGCACCTAGAGACATCAGTTGAGATCAGGACCGTATGTGCATACAAGGCTATAGTGACAAGCAAGGCTTCTCTGATGAGCCTATGATTTATTTCAGCCAAAAATGCAAGAATGTGTTTTTATACTACTTTTTAAGGTGAGGAAATAGCAGGCCCAAGGTCATGCAGACAGACATCACGATAGACAGACACCAAATCAAGGTTTCTGTTGTTAACTTAGAAGATAAGCATTTTTCTAATTTCTGATTCATCAATAAACAGAAAAACATAGATAGAAAAGTACAGATGGAAAAGCCCTTTTCCCTTCCCTTCCCTTCCCTTCCCTTCCCTTCCCTTCCCTTCCCTTCCCTTCCCTTCCCTTCCCTTCCCTTCCCTTCCCTTCCCTTCCCTTCCCTTCCCTTCCCTTCCCTTCCCTTCCCTTCCCTTCCCTTCCCTTCCCTTCCCTTCCCTTCCCTTCCCTTCCTTTCCTTTTGTCTTTAAAAATAAGTCACTTTTTTGCTACATCTTTTTTCCCACTGGCAAAGCTACATTTGAGAAATGAAGATAAAACACAAACAAAGTATTTGTGGCTTATTAAAATTATTTCAGATGGTCTTAAGGCTATATTTTCTCAGGACATATTGATAAGGAAAACACAGCAGCCACTTCATTTGATTAAAAATAATTAGACTGGTAAGTGTAAACATGTATCATATCATGAGGTGTAGGAAGACCTAAGCACTCTGATATAAAATACCAATAGCTGTGTAAATTACAAAGCCTTTCATGGGGTTCATTGAGTCCTTAATCACACAAATTCCCAGGGTTTTAAGAGTCATTCAGTCTGGGAAAACAAAGCTGAGTTTGAAGGACAAAGCATCTCTAAACTCTCTTTACTTCATAACAAGAAGATCACCAAACCAAATCAGGAGATAGAGACAATGGGACAGGGTTATGCCCAAGGACTTAAAGGAATTTTAAGATAGCTGCTGTGAAGAAAACATTAAACAAATCCAGGGAAACTCAGCTGAGACCTAGACTTTTAAAACAAGCTGTGTAATTCCAGGCAAGGAAAGAGACAAGGAATAAAATTTTTGCTGTTAACATCACTGAGAAGCAAATTTTATATTATGGTTCCCAATGTTTATTCATTTTCATCCAAGTCTCAGGTCCACTGGGGGATGTTTTGTGGAAGGGAGCTCTCATCTGCTTCAAGGAAAAGAAGGGGCTAACAGAATAAGGTTGAGCAAGAGGATGAATCTGAACTTATGGGGAGACGGTGCAGGAGCAAACCTAGTTACAAGAAGAAGTTGGGCATGGCCAGTATCTGCGCAGCAGGAGACTCAAGAAAATAAAGGAATTGCCCCATTGAATATGACAGGACTTGAGTGTGAGCAGCTGAAAACACACAAGGCAAATGTGTGGATCCAAGGGCTCAAGGTGGATATCAGGAGTAGTAACTTTAATCTTCAGAAGTCTAGTGAGTCTGCAAGTGATGTCTGTGTCCCTTACCCTTTCTGCCCCTCTACCCGTGCAGGAATGGTGTCTCAGGTGACAGTACCTGCTGCCTGTAACAGGGATGGGTCAAGGATCAAATAAGTTGGGCCATGACAGCTATCCCAAGAGGTTCTCCACGGCTTGCACCTTTATTCCTAATCCTACTTCATGACAAAGCCACACCTTTAATAACCAGTTGAGTACACAGTGACTTTGAGGTTACAGTACAGGCCAGTCAAAAAAATATCCCTGGACCCACCACAGACTTGGTCTAGGACCTTGAGAAGTCTCCTGACCTCTTCATGCTCCTGTTGACCCATTTATAAATTAAAGAACAGTAATATTTTTCTCTCTGATGAGGCGATGTCATGAAGCAGAATTAATGAATAGATATCAATTCTCCTGAGATCCTGAGAGTACAAACTTGGTGACAGTCTAGTTTTCTCTCTGGGTTCCTGAATCCTTATGCCGTTGCTCTGCCTATCCATCTGTTTATCAGTTCCCTTACGAAAACCTGAGATCATTTTTGAATTAGTCATGTTGAACAAGAACTAGATATCTCCCAGAAAATATAATGAGGTACTGATAAGGTTCATGAAAATTAATGAGAAAGTGGGAGGAAAAGACTGAAATTAATACCCTCCAAATCTGGGAGCAGCCTTTGGTCAGAGAAATTATGATGGGACATTTTTCTCCATGGTCTGACCCTGCACAATCAGCCTGCATGTAGTGACCAGCAGTCATTTTGGAGCCAGTCACAGCATGTGGAGCCTTTTGCCAGCTGCTAATTGCTGGAGTTAGAAGAGAGCCTGGAGGCATGGAAGGTACCTAGGGAAAAAGACTATCTACAGGATATCTGCCGGCATTGGAAGTGGGAGTTGAGATCATAGGGGAAAAAAGAAAGTGAAAGAAAGGAAAAAAGAATGGGGTGCTGTGGTGGAGGGGGCTATAGATAGCATAGAACAGATATTCCAAGGTTTGCAGGCTTTTTCAGCTTCTCACTTGCAGAAATATTTGTTAATTATTATTGGAACATCTGTTTACTGTTTGAAGTGTCTGATTTCAAGAATTTACCAAATGACAGGAAACAAAACAGAAATGTGAAACAATTTTTTTTGTGACAACCAACATTTATTTCTGAAAGCACTTATTAATAAGGAAAGCCTCAGAAAGACATTTCAAAATGTGTACTTAAGTCAAGAGCCCAAAAAATAAGAATAAAATCAGCTTCATCTTTGATACTGACGTTCTACAGACAGTCTTGAAAACCTGTTCTAGAATAAATCTGAAAAACTCAATAGCTGCTAGCAATTTTACAAGGAATCAAGCCATTGTAGTCGTGGGACCAAGTACTGCTCCTGCTTTGACAAGGAAAGATTTGGGATATCAAACAAACATTCTGCATGCTGCAATGCGTATCACATGCTAAAGTGATGTTCAGTTAGTAAGGAAAGGTATTAGCCAGCAGCTTTATAACTCTGTACCTCCCTTGGTATGGTGATAAAAAAACCCCAGCATTGATGCTGTCTTCAAATGAGTCTACTGGTCTCTACATAAGAAGTGTTTGGTGTGAAAGTTGAACAGTACAAGGGATGAAGCTGGATAGTGGTCGTGCTTGGATGGCAACGTGTTGCTTTCATGATCATAAATGGTGTCTTTGTCCAAGATCACAGTTGGAAAAGAATTTGTGTGTGTGTGCGTGTGTGTGTGTGTGTGTGTGGTCTTATAAATCTTTTTCAATTATTACTAAATATATAATTGAATTCTTAATGGGCATAATTATATGTCAGATCTGGCAGAGAGGGGATAACGAGTCAGAACTACCAAACCAACTGAGCTACTAGGAAGCTTGCTATGATAATCAGATATCACAGATTAAATTGAGTTTGGATAATCTAAACGCCTATGAAGAGCCAGGTCTCTTTTGCTTTCACACACCTTTGTTCATTGCCTGATTCTGAGGCTATTCTACTGTCTCTCACTCTTTTTACTTTTCCACTCAAATTCTCCCAGGCTCTCCTGATCAAGAAAATTTATCTGAGAACATTAACAAAAAAGCAGAGAATTCAGAGACATCCTCTGTCTGGAAATTCTCTTCTTAAAACTTTTTAATGTCCTCAACATGCCCAGGAAAACACTCACTTCTAAAATACCCTATATACTCATCCAGAACAGGCTCTGCCTTCCTGATCATCACTCAGTTGAGATCTACACAAGCCCTCTATTTGCATGGGCAAGTGCTAGGGCAGCTTTTTGCACGGATATTTCCATTCAGCCCTGCCAAGCAATTCAGCACTGCCATGCCCTGGAGGGATCTACATAGGAACTTTTGTGTCATCGGGTCTTTCACATCTAAAAGCATTTCTATGCTGAAAAAAGCTGAGGTGCACTGCTGGAGTAGTCTGGAGGAGTTTCCTCTCACAGTGCTTATATGCTCTTCCTTTTGAAGAGACAGCTTCCAGGCCTATCACTCTAAGAAATTTGCAACATAGTACTTAAAAGAAAAATGGGGAAAGCCAGTAAATCAGCTGCAAATAAAATACAAGGAGGTAAATTGGACTGCTTAAAATTGACCAATATTTTTATCTTGAAATCCTGTATACGGAGAATGTATATGTGGATATATATGTGCATTTGTGCATATCTATGCACAAATTAGTAGAAATTCTCAGGAGTTTATACAGTATTTTTATATTGTCTATCAAGACTAGTTTTACTTTTGTATATTTAAGCTGAGGTTTTTAAGTTCATGAATCCAAGACACTCTCAGAAGTATCTGCATATGAACTTGAGCCAACTCCTAAGGGAGACTTGTGTGGCATTTGCACACCCTGTTGACATTTAGAACAAAAGTCAAGCCCTGGAAACATAACAAAATTATGGGCTAGCTCTCTTTTTGGTGCCTGCATAAATTAGCAAGACTGTCATCCTTGTCATTTAACACTACAGCTGCACCAGCGCAGAAATCCACATTAACAGCACTCACCCATGGGTCACTGAACCTCAAGAAGAGGGAAGAGATTTTGCAATGGGCTGCAATGACTTTGCTTTAGAAATCTGAGCAGAGCTGCTGCAGTTACCACGCATTATGGAGGTTTCAACCAGGAATCAGTGGTAATGGAGAGAATTTGCCAGACTGTTCTTCTGTGTAGGAGCACATATTTGCCCTTATTTTTACTAATGGCCCAAAACCCTTCTTCGAGTTCTAGATCTCTGCTTAATGAGGAATGCAATCCTCTAACAATCTTAGCTCTGATGTAATATTTAATAAGTATATTCCTGATTTTAGTGGTCACAGAGAGCTTGCACAAAACCACCTGCCTGGTTAACAGTATTTCCTTCTTTCTGGAACTCTCTGTCCAAATTCAATGTGGATGATCTGGCAAGCTTTGAAAGCATTCTAGTTTAAATAGGCAAGCCTGAGATTTTCAGCATCCTTGGTTTAAAAATGTGCTTCTGAAAGGGCTTGGCTTCAGCCCCTTTAGTTGCCCAAATTATATTTATAGTCACACTTGGCATCTACCTGACACACATCTCAAGGCAGTTTCACAAATCACTGCTCTCCTCAGTTTACAAAGAAGTAAAGAAGACTTGAGTGCTCAGTAGCAGTTGTCCAGCCTCCTGATCTGAAGAATTATGCTCTGAACCACTGTGTCCCTGCACTATTAGAAACTATATCATCTGGAACAAAACTAACAAAGCTATCTTGATTCAGTCTGAATACTACTGTGGTAGGTCTAAAGAAATAAAAAAAGAAGTATAAATATAAATTCAAGCTGCATATCCTATGGTTTGAGCATCAGTAAGGACATTTTAATGCTATATATAGAGAAAGTGTATATATAGTATTAAGGACATGAGTGTATTTTATCTTCGGTCAGTGCATAAAGCTGTCTGAGTGTAATAATAACTCTCAGCTGAGTCTACCTCTGTGTAGACTGCTTACAAATCACTGCAAACATTTGTACAGAGCAAAGTACAAGACACTGATGAATAGAAAATAGCTGGAGACAGAGCCCTGTCCTTTGCAGGGACACTCTGAAGAGAACCTTACACCGATTACAATGTAAAACCAAAATGCACAACGATGGTGAAGGAATATTTAGCTCCATAATATTTCTTGTAGCTTGAGGTCTGACAGAGCTTTATAAAGCTGATGGTCAAATGCTGCAGTTCTTCTGAAAACAGTCTTACAGAAGAAAACATTTTGTGTTAAATATTTTAACAAAATTAGCCTTTTTCCTAGCACAGGATAACATAGGCCTGTGAAAGGTTCATAAAACATTTATTAATTAGCTTCTATGGATGAGGAAAACTAAGGTTCAGCAGTGCATTGTCTAAGGGCTCAAACTTGACTGTGTCACTCTCTATTCCAAGTCCTGTGAGAGCTGTGGAAAGAGGCCATGGAGGCTGAAGTACCACTCAGACCGTGCATTAACAGTTACAGACCAGAATAGTTTTCACTTGTCATGCATGCTGTCTAATTTTGTATTGCACCTTTACAAAACCATATTACATATTTTTGGGGTTTGTGTTGTTGTTGTTGTTTGTTTTGATTTATTAATTTTGTTATTTTATTTTATTTTCAACTTTAGGAAAAAATAGTGTCTTTGGAAACAAAATTAAGGTCAGTGTTTCCTCCCTCATCAGCCTTATGTACCCATTCTTTTCCCAGCAGGATGCTGGACAGGCTGCAGCCCTGCCAAACTACTCTGTCCTCAGCCAAATGTGACAATCCCTGGAAAGCTCTTGGTCCAAATCCTGGCTTGCCTCAGGTCTCTCCCTCTCCATCACTGTCCTTGCTCAGGCTCAGCCTACTACAGACTGTCCCTCTAATGAGAGGGGAAAGTATTTTCCTTTTCATTCCCTTTACACAGGAAATCACCCTCAAAGTGTATTCCATTTCTGATTTTGTTTATGTGTCTGATTTTTTTTCCGGTCAAAGAAGAGTGGCAATGACAGAGAATGCTTGAAAAAGTACAATGGAAATCGTTTTAGAAGTCAGTTAGGGAGATTTTTATATTTAACATCATATCCAGTACCATACCCTACCTGCAGGGACATTCATTGTCTGAGTACTTCATACAGGTGGAGATAATCAGGAATATTAGACAAAGATCAAATGTGGTTGGAATTAAAGCATCTCTAGTGTGGCCAGCATGCTCATTCATTTAGTTATCTTTCCTTCCTTGAAGTAAGGAAATCAGAATTTTCTTATCAGAAGGAAGAAAGACAGAAGAAAATCTGTTGTTTCCTATTCATGTAGCGAGCAGTCCTTTTAATATACATCTTAAAACATTCTGGTTACATCTTTCTCTGTCTTTTCCTTTTTTCCTTTGATTTCCTTTATGTTTTCCTTTTTCCCTATTCCTTCTCATTTTTCTTTTTTGTTTTCCCTTTTTTGTTTTTCCTTTCCGTATTTTTCTCCTCTTTTTTCTTCTTTTTGTATCCTTATTTCTTTTTTTTTTTTTTTTGGTTTTAAATACAAATAAAGAAGTTCCTATGGAGGTTGCCATTGATTTGATACAAAAGTGAAAACCTAATTTTTCACACTTCCAAGGAGAATAAAATCTCAAGGACATGAGTGGCCACTACAGGCTAACCTCAGTTCTGTAATGTCTTTTGTTTCAGTGCAATTGTACATGGGATAAATTTATTTGCCAATGGGAGCTAATAACCCACACTTTTTTTTTACACAACAGTCATAATGAAATTTCTCAAAATTCAAGTGTTAGCCATTTAACTGGAGGGACAGTACTTAGATGATGTTCTTCCCTAATTTTTCCACTTATATTTGGTAGCCTTCGTATGACAGCTCCTGTTTGTGTCACAGATTTTTAGGAAGAATTCTGCCTTGGCATCCAGTAATATCTTGATATACAATGGTTTTAGTCTCTCTCAGCTGTCTTTTTTCCATAATCATAACAAGATCTGTCCTACTTGTAGTCCTTTAGTCCTTGTAGAAATGCTAAAATGCTGCCAACAGATTGGGATGCTCAATCGCACCCATCTGATGCAAAGCTAAATGCCAATGTAGCTACACATATAAGATACAGAAAACTTTTTTTTTTTAATTTACACCTTTATTTGGTGGCTTATTTAACAAAAATAAGCTCCTGTTTGCAGCAAGCATCTCTGTTGGCATAGATGGCTGTCATCATTCAGCCTGTGAGGAATTGCAATCCCTTTCCCCTTAAAAATAAATAAATAAATAGTGAAATGATGGGATCTCTCCATATTTACCCACTCCCTATTGTTCTTACTAAAGAGGTATTTGTTGGTTTGTTTCGCTGAGGCTGGGTTTACAGCTAAGATTCAATAGGCATCACAGAGCAAGCTTGTTTTACCAGAGGTGTGGGTGACTGATGGAGGAGGTAGCATGATCTATCACACCACTGGGAGGGGAAGAAGGCTAGGGTTAATATGCATCCTTTACAAAATTAGTCTATCTGAGGAAAATGATAGGTAAACAAGAACATTTCTTGCACAAAACATAAACTTGACTTCTTCTTTTCATGTTCTAATAGACAATATCTTTGTAATAAATATAGTGCTTTCTTCATGCACTGGAAATTGTTGTGTAGCATGTTTGTGGCTTCCTGCAGTGGCACTCTGTTCTTTTTAAAAAAACTTTAAAGGGTTTAGTGTATTGATGGCAAAGAGCTACTAGACTGTGATTCCTCTTATAAGAGCTCTCATGAGAGGATAATGATAAGGCTGATATCAGCAAAATGAAAGAGTAGCAAAACCCCCCTGGCTCTCCAGGACTTCCACACTACCTGTACTCCTAAAGCTTTTGGAGTGGTGGTCATAGAATAAATCACAGAATGGTTTGGGATGGAAGGGACCATAAAGATCATCTCATTTCAACCCCTCTCATGGGCAGGGAATCTTCCACTAGACCAGGTTGCTCAAAGCCCCATCCAGCTTAGTCTCCTTGGGACTGATCCAGCTGGGGCTGATCTCACAAGGCTACTGGAGAATGTCATCAGGCTATATCTAAGGGCAAATATAAAATATTAAATATTAGGAAGTGTTCTGCATACTCAAGAGAGAAAAAAAATCATTTCCATCTGAACTACCCATTTCTACAGCCTGTAGTTCACCTTGGGCATAAAACCATTGATGTTCACAATTTCTAAGCAAGGGATTAGATGGGGAGACCTATTAGTTACACAGTATTATATTAAATATTTTAACAGCTCAAGATGATGCAAGAGGTGGACAGGGAAGACAGCTTGCAGGCAGGTTCTTTTTCTCTTCACTAATTCATTCAGTCCCCCACATTCCCTTGACCTGTGATCTTGCACAAGCTCCAAAACAAACTTGATTAGTGCATGGTTATATGGACATCAGTACATTGAACAACCCCAAAGCATTCCCTAACTGGCGCTGCACAGTGCTGGAGCTGGGGGAGGCTGTGCATGGCTGTGCAAAGCTGCGAGCAATCAGACAGTTCATTCTTCTTTCAAGAAGTGTTACATGTCCAGTCTGTGGTATTCTGGCTCTTTTCAAAATGTGTCAGCTTAAACAATCTCTGCAAAACACATCCCTTTCCTCTCATCCTTTTTTTTCTCTGTGCTGGAAGAGCTGCTGAGTTCCACCCCCCAGTCAGCACTGAGACTTTTGTATAAATGAAAGTTACTGAAGGGATTTGTGGCCACTTCATTATCACTGCTGTGCCAGATGATAGGGGTTGGAGCATTTTTAGTACCTATAGAAATACTGTGGGATGGAGGGAGGCAGGTAACAGTCTGAGCTGCCTCCAGCAGAGGGAAGTGGTACACACACGCTTCCCAGCGTGCTCCATGCTGCCGCTGTGCAGAGCAGACAGCAGAAATGTCAGGTCTGGAGTTTGCAGAGCTGAAATTTCTCCCCCACCCCGCCTCATTCCCCTTGCCAACACAAATGCCTGATTTAATCCCCTCTGGTTCTTTGTCGCATTGATCTCACCCTCGATTTCCCCCAGACCAAGACAGGAGGTGTCTCCCATCCAATTCTCAGTAACACCCCCCCACCCTGCAATGAGACTTTACATAAGACATTGGATTTTAAAGCCCAGAGTAACTGTTGGGAAATAGAGGTGCAGCTAGGGCTCCAAAAGCAGTTTTGGTTTTAAGTGCAAGGTTTTAATATTATATTCCAGAGGCTATTTTAAACCAGGGCTGCTTTTCCTGAAACTCATCAGTAGATATGATAGGGGAACTTGGGCTTGTGCAGATGGCCCCAGTGCTGCCTACAAGTGAATCCCCACACAGATGCACACTCAGAACCCTGCACACCAACACACAGCTGGGGGCTGCCCAGACACAGTTTCCACTCTTCCTTTGTTTGTCACACAAGTCTCTGTCACAGGATTCCTTTTTGGAATTCCTTTTACACAAGCTGAACAGAAATGCACTGATATCTCATATGGAAGAAATCATTTGACCACTTCTCCTTGACAGTTTTACACTTCTAAGATAAATGTGACTCCTCCCTCATCTTCTTTGCCTTTGGAAAAAGCAAAAGTCTGCTGGAGATTAATTCAGGGGGAAGCTAATGTCCTTTACCTACACTTCCTTGAACTGCCTTAATACTGTTTGCAAAGCAACGAGATGACTTTGTCTCACCCTCACTTCATCTAGAGCTGCAGGGAGGCAAGTTTTTCCTCCAGCTTTCAACCTTTTGATGCAAGGATTTTCCATGCTGAGATACAGTATGTGGTTAACAAGAAGATCCTATTAAAGTGAAATGAAGTAGCAAAAGGATTGTCAGCTGAGCAAATAAGAAACATATAGTACCTATCCATCCTTCTCTGCATTCCTTCCTGCTTACTATAAGAAAGAAAAAAGAAAAAAAAAAGTGGTAAAGTGGAAAGTGCAACAGAGAGCAACAGCAGCAGCGACAATGTCTTGATTTCAGAAGTAGAAAACGAATCATTGCTGCTAAAGACACAGCTCCTTTAATGAAGAGGCTGCTGCAATATCATCGCAACAACTAGCAACCCACATGTTAGATTACAACAGGTTGAGCCAGTGCACGCTCCCCTGTGCCACACTCTGAAAAAAATAAATCAAATGTCTGTACCTGACGCTCCTTCATTTCCCATGCAGAGCTCTCCTTTAATGTAGGCTTTTCATGGTACCTTTCTTTGCCAAGAAGGGGCTGACAATGGCTTATTTACCTACTTATCTGTCCTTGAGCTATGTGGCTTTTCTTTGAATAAATTAAACTGGCTGTTTCGAGTGATGCTTTCAGCCTCTCCAGTCTGGATCTAATTCTCAGAAGAGTTTTTGCTTAAAACCTGTTTTTCAAGTTTTCAACCAAGTATTGACTGCCTGCGAGATGCAGCTCTCTGAAAAGACCCTGGTGCCTGTGGGTAAGGAAAAATATCCTATCTGGTTACCTTGCCTCCTTTAGGTTTCCTATATATTTATGATAGACTAAGAGTGGAATGAGGGCTTGCTAAAACATGTCCTTGTCTTTTTTCAGTTAATTGCCTTGCTTGTTTGCTGCTTGTGACTCTGGGACCAGATTTTCAGCTGCTGAAAGTTTCTTAAAATCCACTGCTAGGAGATAGGTTTATTTTTTTAATGCTATAATAGCATTTTTAATATTTCTGAGTGGATATACAAATTAGCTTTGCTTTGTGTGACTGATTCTGTCTTACAGGAAATGGTGGTAAATACTTGAAAAACTGTCATAGTTAGGAAGTTTGATTTTAGTCTCCAAAGCAGAGGAAAATCTTGATTTCAATTTTTGGCAAAGGGTGTTTTTGTCATGTATTTTCTATGATCTCAGCAGCAACAAAATTTCAGGGGCCAAATGCTCATTTGTATGAGCTGACTTATCTCTGAGGCAAGGAATTTTATGGTTCATCAGAAAAGCTGTCTGTTGTCATGGACATGGGGTGATTTTTTTTTCCCCTTGGGTGCCTAGGAGAAGAAATAAAAGAAACAAAACAGTGAGACATAGAAAAACATGCCAAAATATCATACAGAAAAGATGCCTTTTCTTTTTGGTACACTGTAGAAAGTTTTAAAGATGGTGTCCCAGGCACATTAAAGCATAACATGTATTAAATCTGGCACAGAGCTAGAGTAAACTGTTGTTTCTCTGTTGTTTGGTTTTTCCCTATGCATTACCACTGTATTCAAGCATATGTTTTTACATATGCATATTCTTGTGGAGTGGGGAGAGAAGAAACCATAAGGGTGGCAGAGACCAAAAAAACAGAGGTCCCTTTCATTGCTGGAGCTGTCATCAGGATCAGGGTGCAATACATATCATCAGAGCTCTCAGCAATGCTCAGGGCAGAAGTGAAGAGAAATATTCAACCCCAGGCCCTTCTTTGGAATTATTGGCTCACTATGTACTACCATGAGTAGCTAGAGCTAATTGTACACCATGCAGGGCTCTTCAGAACAATTCGCTTCAAAATGGTCTCTGACTAGAGGTCTGCATGCCTCAATCCAAATGACTTCAGGATAATTCTGTCTCAGGTCTGATGCACCTGAAATCAGAATGTGGACATAAATAAAATAGCTGTTATTAAATTATTATTATCATCATTGCTATTATCTCTGTGTAAACAAAATACCACATACCATGACGAAACTGCTGCTTTTATCTCTCTTTGTAATGCTCCAAATCCTGTAATCTAATTGTTACACATCCTTGCTCAAAAGAAAGGCTCAAATATTAGCTTAAGGTTGTAATAGTAATTAACACTGCAGAAGCTTAAGCTATCTGTGTAGATCACAGGGTTTGCTTACTACATACTTTATCAGTAGGTTAGCTCAGGCACCTTATCATCTGACACTAGGAATCCTGAGTTCAGCTGATTTTTTAGCAGTCTGTCCGTTCTGAATGTTTGTTCTTTATCTCTTAGGCTGTGGTTGAACATGCATCAAACACAGAAAGGAACGTAAGGGGTGAGGGAGCAGGGGAATGGGGAAAACCAAGTATTCTGGCAGTGAAATGGTACTAAATAATGCCAAAATGTACTTGAAAGAGGAGTGGCAGTAGGATCAGTTTAATTGATGGTAGAACCAAGACAGAAGTAGGGTTTCATTCTCCACTGACAGAGCAAGGGTAGTGATTCACACCCAAGCACTGCATCTGTCAGCCGAACACAGGTGAGCAGAGCAACTCTGCTGCCATGTACACGAGGGAAATTCCAGCACCAGAGATTTGGAGACTGGATGCTCTGGCTTTGACACTGTGGCAAATTTACTGTATGCCTTTACTGAGAGCATTTTAAATTGGACTTTTGAAATGCAATCTGGTTTGTCTTCTGGTGCCTCTGTTTATTAGCTGTGGAGAGGGAATAACAAGGCTCATTCCATAAGCTGTTTTCTGCTAGTGTCCTCTTTTTTTGCTCTTGCCTTAATTTCAACCAAGGTATAGGATTATAAGGATCCTTACTTTTAACAGAGTGGTTGTTTTTAAGCTCTGAAGATAAAAGAGAAGGAAAATCCTCACTCAAGATATTAAGTCGAACCCTGTCCTTCAAGAACACCCAAGTCATTCTATTAACATCTTAAATCATAGATTTCTCCCCACAAAATCACACCCTCCAACTTTTGTTTTCTTCTCCCCTTCAATAACACCATTTTCTCTTTGACCACAGCCCTTGGCAAGTCTTCCTTTCCATTTTTGTCACTCCCTGTGCACACCTACTCCCTCTACAAAAGTCTCCTCTCTTCTGCTGGCTCGCCAGGTGCATTGTGTGAAGATCCAAAAAGTCACTCACAGGTAGCTGAGCTGGCTGGTTTGCATGTACTGACTGGCCAGCTGGCAGCCCAAGCCAAGCAATTAGCTAACGAGCTCATACCACAGCCTTTCACTCACATGAGCTGTGCTTTGTCTCACACGCCACTGATTTTCATAATATATGTAGGATATTTATATCTTTTAAGCTTTTACCTCTCTAGAGAATGGGGTGAAATTAGCCACCAGGTTCAGAATACATTGCTGGGCACAGGATTGACAGATGGAGAGCCAGATGGACAGACAGCACTCCTATAAAAGCCTTATTTCCTTAGGAAAAGAGGCCGTTGGGTCTAAGCACGACTAGTACAGGGTTACAGGATAGATGGGGGGGGATTATAACCCTCATTAACAGATGTCATGTGTCAGACACTCCTGCAGAGAGATGCAGAGGGAGAGGAAGGGAAGCACCTTATTTTGCTTTGCAGGCATGAGTTTAAGTCCTGTTCTGACTCAGGTAAACTCACAGCAGACTGGCATAGCCACACATTCAAAAGGGAAAGGGAAATGAAGGCACATTTGTCACTAGCTCCATTAGTCCTTTGTGGATTCTCATTTAAAGGCATTCATGTGGCCTTTCCTAATTTCACCCAACAGGCTCATGAAAGATTTTCTGATGTTTTCTTTACCCAGCCCAAGAGGGTAAATGAAGTAGCATATTAAGATTGTAGTCCCTTATCCTGAAAATTATTTGAACCCATCCTCTGACCCAGCTGTACTCTGAAAATGGCTGGATCAGGCATGATCAAGTCTAACAGGCTACATAGTCTATATCTGGGGATTTCAAATAGGAAAAAAGGCCAGTTTTAAATGTACTGCTTACTGAATCTTAAAGCCCACCACTTAACCTCATTTTCTAAATCTGTAGTCACTAAATATGAAAATGCTACTGCAAAAATTCATAGACACACAGAACAGCTTGGATTGGAAGGGATCTTAAAGATCATCTAGTTCCAACCCTGGTTCCATGGGCAGGGTATTTAATCTCTGCAACCCTTCTTTGCGGTTTAGTAGTAGTGGTGCACTAGCACAGGTTTTGGACTGGTCCCTGTTAAACTCATGACTGAGTAACAGTCTATAGGATCAACCACTTGTTTTATTTAGTCATTTTTTACCATTTGATATTAATTTTTGTAGCATCCTTCCTTTGTAGCATCCTCAGCACCACAGTGAGCTACCATGTGAGGTGGGGAATGTAAAGGAAGTGAAAGGTGAAATGCCTTAATTGCGAGGATTATCATGTGCAGAGTTGATATATGAACAAAATCTGGCCCCAGAGGTTATGGAATTCCCGCCAGGACAGTGGGTGGGAACCCTTGCTTGAACCCAATTTCCTGCTTGAAGAACTGTTGCTCAGCAAGCATGCTTTGAGTTGTCCTCACTGATGGATTCATCTGAAGCCTGGATGTTGGGTTGTGGATGCTCACTGCAACACAGGCAGTCCTGAAATGGAGAAAATAAAAAAAGTTTCAGAAAGTAATGTCAATTACTGCATTTTAGAAAGCAATTGTGTTGCTCGCAGTTTTATTTAAATTTGTAGGATAGCTATGAAAACATCTCATTATTTTGATGCTGTGCATAAAGTTATCACAGCCAAGGGTAACTAGTACAATAAAATAAGCACAGATGCTGCTGGAGCTTTTCAGAACAACTTTCACTCCACGCTTTCCAGTAATATGATGCACCTTCAGTACTGAAAGCTTTGTAATAAATCCTTTTAGTTTTCTTTCACTACAAAAGTTTCTCTTAAAAGAACACCAGATCTAATCTTCAAAAATATTTGCTGACTTCTGAAGCATGTTCTCATGCCTCTGAGTTTGAAGTTACAGCAGAAAATTTACTTATGTAGGATGGCAATCCAAATAATCTTGTTTTATCTGAAAGTATATAAAGGTCGTATCAAAATTTCATTGGAGTTCTGTCCAAGGAAAAAGAAGTTGCTTGCTTATGAAATTCTGTTATAAATGCATTTAACATCTGGTCCTGCAAATGTACATGATTGTTTCTTTGTGACCCCTTGCAATGAATAAAGGCAAGAGATGTGAGTAAAGATGTGCAGGATTAGATCCCTTACTTTATGTAATTTTTTTCCTATGGCATTTCAATGATAAAAGACCAATTTCTGCCCTTGCTTAACCTCCAGCAACCCCACTGATTCCCTTGTTCATTCTAGATTGTAATGAATGACTTTACACACTGGAGCCTTTTTATTCTTTCCCTTCCAGATTGAGTGTCTCAGCCCAGACAATGGGCCCCTGCCTCCAGGAGTGTGCGACTGAAATAAATCCACGGACTTGAGCAGCCACGCTCCATCGTGACCGGGAGCCAAAGCTGGATTCTGACACACAAACTTCCATGGAGCATAAGCCAGGGGAGAGCATACAGGTGAGCAGCATTTTTAGCTCCTTAGCATGGCTTGTGTTCGTATCAGCCCTGACTCATGGGTTATACACATAGGGTATGGATTAAATATCACTGTACTTGCACCATGTGTGTCTAATTGAGATAATTATGGCTGTTGGAGTGCTGGTGGGACTTGCAGTCTTTAATGCACTTATCCCCACAACATCTGATAAAGCAAGGAAGTCTTTTTATCTGTATGTTATACAGAGGAAACTGAAGCCTAGACAGTTTTTTTTGCTGTGCCAGGGAACTGAATCTGGGTTTTCCAAGCTGAAAGCTAGCACTCAGCCTGTTGGTCTGTCTTGAAATAAGCAGTACAAATAGGCACACAGAACAGCGCTTCTTGTAAATTGGGGATACTGAACTACTTCACTGTGATACGTCAGACATGATAAATTGCTACAGTTAAATAAATTGTTAGGGAATTGTCACGTAGCTATGGAGAGGTCACACTGTTATTAAGGATGCAAAAGGCATATATTTCAGCTTATTCTTCCGTATCCATATAGACTCTGAAGTGCAAACAATAATAAAAACTAAATTTTGCCAGTAAACTAACACAATTTATCTGGAGGACAGCGCAGAAAGTGGGAGCAGAACTCGTCCCTCCCTGCTTGTGAGTGGTGACGTGTCAGCTGATGGAGGCAGCCCAGGCAGGAGGCAGGGAATATTCATGCTATTTACTGTTCTGCTGAGGATTCAGTGAGACAGGCTGGGGATTGAATCCTTAAAAAATTAACTAGGATTAGAAATGTGTATCAGAACCAGCCACTGTACTCAGATCTGCTGTGTCAAAACCACAACATCACAGTTTTCTCTGTTGTCATACAATAATGTGGGTACTTTGCCATCTCAGAAGTCAATGGTTGGTTGAACACATGAAAAGGAGGTGCCAGAAGTGAAGGTGTTGGGGAAGTGGCGGCTTTATTCTGCTGGCTCAGATGTTATTCTCTAAAGGGCAGAGATGTCTTCAGATCAGCTCCTTTAGTAAGACCAAGACTCTCTGTGATTGAAATAATTGGCTTTTCATTTCCCAAGAGCATCTAACATGTGAATGGGACTATCATTATGAATTTTGCTATTGCACAGGCATAAATCTGGAGTGCTCACAAAGTTAGTCAAGATATGTGGCCTTATTGGAGAATTCAAAAATATCACACATGCATCTAAACCAGAAGATTTCATCAGGAAAAAAGCCTCTTTCATGATGAGGTTATGTCTTGAATATGGCTGCAGATTGGCCTAAGTTTTATTTGATATTGTTTGATATGCTGCAGTATTTCATTGTAATTTAATGGCAATTCCTATTCACACAGCTATTCTAAATAGGTTCTTACCTATTACCTTGGTAGCCAGGTTTCTATATCAAATCCTGAACATTCCATTATTATTAAAAATATAAAATCCATCTATTCCATCTGCTTTGTACAGTAAGGTGAACAAAATTGGATGTAAAGTCACAGTGTGGTAACGGGGTAATTATTTTTTGGAGTTTCTTCTAATATACTTATGGTCAATTGTATTGAAGATGTATTATAATATCACAGTTGTTCATGGCTGTTTTATCATGTGCTGTGAATTGAGAAATATTTTGTCCTATTCCTGGATTTAAAAAGCATGCTTTAGATTTTTAGAGAGGAAAATATGTCTTTGAAAAAGTGTAATTTGATCCTCTGAGCAATTTTTACAATTCTTGACATGATCTACACCTTCTTGATGAAGATCTTTCTTCTTCTTAAGACATCACTGGAATTTCTGGGGATAAGAGAGACCTCATTCTACTTCAGTAGGCTGAACAAACCAGTATCTCATTTAAAGTTCACTTTATATGGTACATACAGTATGTTTACACAATCCCAAAATCCTTACTTCAAGAACAATTTTCTTCCATGGAAGTGACCTCCTGAAATGTTTTCCTTAGTTTAAAAAAAGAAAAGAAAAAAAAAGGACATATTTACAGAGTTAAAATACAATACACAGGGGAAAAGAATGTAATAGGCTTAGGGAAAGGAGAATACAGACCTATATGCTTACAGGACCTTCCACCTAATTGCCTATAAATAATTGTCTTGTGCATATTACCCACATCAGAGCATGGTCTATAAGCCTGGGTGTCAGCTGCAGAGCTCAGCTGCTGTTTGTAGATGGTATTAACTGTGCTCTTGGTTTTTCTGTGCTTAACTGTATATAGTTTTGTTTTATTGGCACTGTACCGTAAGCATATTCTGCACTATGCAAATATAAGAGCTGAGAAGCATATGGGCCGAATCCTGCAACATTCACTCAGGCAAATGGCCAATTCACTTGATGGGAACTTTTCCTGAGTAAGCAGTCGGAGCAGACTCTCAGCTCCATCGTATGCCTCGGCTTGTTTTCAGGTATGACAACAGACACTGGTGCTTTGCAAGGAAGGAAAGGAGGGGTATAAGACCCAGTACTGAGGGTAGATGCTTAGGTCTGTTCTTCTCAAGACTTAAGAACTACTGAGATGCTACAAAAGGCACAGTCAGCATAGAACGACCCTCTCCAGCCTTTAGCAGCCTGTTAAAAATCTGCTAATAAAAGGAAAGACCCTTACAAAAGGAAAGAGTCTTCAGGATGAGAGGAAAGGGCTTAGAGTTGTGCCAGAGGAGGTTTAGACTAGATATTAGGAAAAATTTCTTCACTGAACAGACTGCCCAGGGAAGTGGGGGAACCACCATCCTCAGAAGCATTCAAAAGACTTGTGGATGTGGCACTTGAGGACATGGTTTACTGATGGACTTGACAGTGCTGGATCAACAGTTGGTCTTTTCCAATCTTAGTAATTCTGCGATTGAATATGTGATAGCATTTCTCCATCCCCAGTCTGGACATAATCTCATGATACAAGATGGAAATATCTCTCTAGTCAATGGAGATGGATTTAAGCTGCAGGAATTCATGGAGTGAAGAGAAAGAGGAGGGGAATCCTGCTTTTGATAAAGAGCACCAGTGATTTCTGCTCCAGCACCTTGTTCAAGAGCTTTGTCAGAGAGACATAACTCAAAGTGGGAACTTCAGGATTCAGCTCTGCATCCAGCTCTGGTTCAGCCCTGCCATCTATCATACAGGAATGGGGTTTCACCCTTTAACTGTGTAGGTGGCTAAAAGCTCTGTCCTATTCCCTGATCTCTCTATATTACATAGTCCAAGCTGTGGTGACAAGCAATATGTTGTGGACTTCAGGTCCAAGACCTACAAAAGCTCACACAGGTGCTTTTCTTAATTGACTCCAATTTTGTCTACACTGCCCTTCACAGCTTGATATGTATCAGAGAAGCTGGATTTGATCTAGCTACCATGGGAACCAGTGCAGCACTGATGCTGTAGCACACATTTCAGCATGATCCCCACACAGACCCTGGTTACCCACTTGGGGCTGCTAAAGTGTGTTGAGCACTGGGCTGTGTGTTCCCAGTGCTAATGTAATCCCTAATAGCTACGCTTGATATTAGCAGTGGTACCCATATTTTTCTTTCTCCTGCAGACACTTCTTTCAGCAGTGTCTGATGGGAAACTTAAGCTGCAGCTCTTACTCATATTCCTCATCCTCATGCACCTTTTAAACAAAATAGCTAATTCAAATAGAAGCTTAAAGGTCAAACACTCCAGACCTGGTTTTGCAAAACTTCTTGTGCATAACTTCTCCCCTTCTATTAAAAAAAAAATCTCATCAGGAAATGTTGGCAAAAAGGGTTTAATTACAGAAATCATTTTGCACCCTATGGAGAAAGCATGAAGAATGGCATATTTCCACATTTGAATTGCACATTCATCAAGAAAAGAGTGATTTCCCCTTAAGAATTTTCTGGAGGAGTAGAAAAGAGCATTGAACCCTGGAGTGTGTATTTTATACTCTCTGAAAGGCAAATGGTTTCACTTCCATTGATTAAAATACATGGGTTTTCCCTCTGGATTATTCTCCTGGATGTAGGAAAAAAATTAAAATCTTTAGTAGTGGCTGTCAAGTAGTGCAGCCCCTTAGGAGATGTCTCTGCTAAGGCAAAGGGCTCACCAAACCAACTGCTGCTGAACTTGGCCAGCAAGAAGCCTTTGACCACCAGATGTTGCTTTTTTTGCTTGATGAATGGGGACTTTACAAAATGTGTTTTCATTGTTTCGTTGGAGAGAATGTCAACACGGAAACACAAGCCGGCATTGGGAGCACCAGGTGCCAATCGGAGCAGCAGCTCCAGGACTTGTTGTCCTTGCTCTCTGGCGCGCAAGGTCAAACAGGCATTAGTCTTGTCATTCACCTTCTTGTCCCACAGATGTGACTTCTTTACAAACTCTTCCAAACACTGCATGGAGGAGAACTTGGCTCAACAGCCACTATTCTCGAGGAGCAAAGTGCAAAGTTGCTGGGGTGCAGGACCCAGGCACAAAGTTGCAGGCTGATGAGTGCTGATACTTTGAATGTACATCTCCATAAAATATGCTCCAAATTGGTATGCAACACACTTCTGCAACCACAGTAATTCACTGTGAATTGAAGCAGGAGCAGGATTTTCCTAAGCAAAGTCGCTTTTTCCCATTAAATTACTATTGTTCTTTTTTTACCAGGAGCATTATTGTCTAGTTCTGTTAACAGAAAAAGGCCAATTACACAAACAGTGCTGACCTGTTAAACTTGAATTCACCAGCCAGAATTCAAATAAACAGCATTCTACTCCCCACTTGAGTTTACTGATTTTTTCTCAATAATGTCATTTGAGTTTTAAAAAAACCAAAAAAAAAATGTCTGAGGTGAATGGGTATATCAACTAAGTGTTTCAAAACCACAGGAAAGTAATGCAAACTCAAAGAGCACTAAGAACAAGAAAAAGAAAAAGTTATATGTAATTGGAAGAGAAGATGTTCCATTTCCTTTCTAAAATCAAATGCAAACTACTCATGTGACTGATTTAGTATTGAACAAGAGAGGAAAAATTGCTTCTTGGCATTTAAATGGAAATGTTTCTTGTTCCGAAATTCTGGAAGCTTGCATACTGTATGATTTTTGAAAGGCTTATACAATTACCATTGAATTTGGATAAGGTCTATTCCTAACAATATATATATTTCTCAGTTAAACTTTTTCCTTCCGGAGACCTAAATTACCTTTGTCTAGAGACTAGATTCCTGATGTGGAATATATTCCAGAGGTAATAAGGCCAATGCAAATATATTTCATTTTTAATATGTATGTCTGAAAAAACCCAGTGAACAGCAGCAGCTGTTTTGCAATGCAGACCTTTATGTCGAGGACTCTGCTGTTTTAGGATGTTGTTTTGATTTGCTGTGTGCCTTTTCACTGAGATTTCTGGATTTGGAATAAAACACATATCTTACCTCTTGCTTTCCACAAAAGCTAGAAATTTTAGGACAGAAGAAAAAGGCAGACCACAGCAAACTTGCACCTGGCTGATTTAAAGGTATGCCATGAAGAGGATGATTCCCATGTAGCTCAAAGCACTGCAGGAAGTATTGCAGTCCATTATGTTCAGCACTCCTCTTACAATGCGGATTAGGGCTGAATCCAGTGTCACTCCAACATTTGTGATGTCAACACAAATCCTGTTGCTGAAAAGTTTTGTAAGAGTAAATTTTGAGGAGGGACTCGAAAGAGAAAAATGTGATTATTTGGTGAATGAGAAAATGATAGGCTGAGTGCAAATGGCAATGGGTGATATAGCCTGACAGGGATAAGTTATTGAGGACATGCCCAAGGTCAGGCAGTGAAGCAGTAGCAGGGCCTGACACTTAGCAACACTGTAACCCTCTCTTTCTTCAGAGTATGTTGAATAGCAGCATTAAACAGACCTAAATTTTTGTCACTACTATTAAAAATTATTAAAAAACAGATAAAACCAAATGAATCCCCCCCCCAATAAATACAAGGCAGAAACTGGTAGTATTGATCTTCTTTCTGAGAATTTGATTTTAATTATCAAGCAGCACAATTCTGTAAAATAAGTTTAAAAATAGTAATTGATAATAATAGTAATGTCATCTCCTGATACCATTGTGGATGATGCCCCCTGACCCCAAAAGCAAGACATTATGCAAGCTGCCTAACTAGAGGCACAGGAGAAACAGAGGCTTCCTCCTCCTTACGATGTGTGCTGAAACTAGAGCCCACCTGACCCCAAGAAGAGAGGGAGTTTCACCATGGACAGGACATGAAGGCACCACCCGAGGCAGATCTCCACTTCTTGCCTCCATCCTGATCCCCCCTCCATTCTCGTGCTAAAGCCAATGACATTCCAACCCATCACCATGCATAATCCATGGCCAAGACCAACCCATTCCTATCATACCCAAGCACATCCTCTCCTGTCCCTATTATCTTCTCATTCTCATGTCCACACTTGATCCATCTCCTCACTATGCCCATACATCTGTCCAGGCCCACATCACATCCATCCCCTCCCCACAGCCCCATCCATCCTCTCTCCATACCATGCATGCCTACGTGCATACCCAAATCCCCTTCATGCCCATGCCATGCCCGAGCCCTTCTCCCAATGCCCATGACTATGTCTGTGTCCTCCCCTGATCCATGTCTATGCCGAGACCACATCCTGCCCATGCCTGTGCCTATTCCCATCTCATGCCAATGTCTGTGTTCTCCCCATGCCCATGCCATGCCCGTGTCTCTGTACATCCCTGGCCCATGTCTATTCTGTGATCGCGGCCGTGCCCATGTCCGTATTTCCTCAGCCCCACGTCCCTGCCGTGCCCATGTCTGTGTCCTCCTCCCCGGCCCCATGCCTCTGCCATGTCCATGCCCGTGCCACCCCACGCCTGCTCCCACCCCGTGCCCCTCTCCACGCATCCGCAGGCCGTGTCCGAGCTGTTCCCACGCCGCTGGGCTGGGCAGCCGCCAGCCGCATGTGCGCCTGTCATTCCAGCCGGGAGCGCCGGCTCCTGCCTCCCATTCATGTAACCTGTGTGTGTCTCTCTTTCTCTCTGTGTGTAACAGCGAGAGGGAGAGAGCGAGCGAGGCACCGAGAGAGGGAGGAGGAGGGGGGAAGCTTTAAATAAAGCCTTTGGATTGCAGCTGCTTATTTTGGGCAGTCCTACCAGGACGATTCCTGTCAGGAAAGAAGCTGGACCAGTCGTTGTTCTTTTTTTTTTTTTTTTTTTTTTAATTTATTTTGATTTTGATTTTTGGGGGTGGCAGCGGCGTATGTCTGAGCTGCCTGCGGAGATGAGCTCCGGTGCCTGCCTGTAGTTTCCACTTTGGGATCACTGGACACAGAAGTGGCATTTCGGTGGGGGGAAGCTGCAGACATGGTAAGCTTCGCTTTTCCTCTGAAAAGTGTATTTATGCCATAGACCCTTCTTGAATTTTCCCTTCCCCCTTCCCTCTTCCCACCAAACAGCCAGGCACACAGGCTGGGGCTGGGGAGAAGCTCCCTGAATCCCCGGCTTTCCCTCCCCAGCATCCATCCTTCCCTCCTGCCCAGCTCCCTGCCCTCCCCTCGCACAGTTTGCAGCAATTCGGAGGGAGGCAAAGATGCTGCGGGAAGCTTCGGGCTGGGGCGGGGGGGTCAGGCACCCCCAGACTGCCAAAACCTTGCTTCAGGGTATGTTTGGAGTGGATTCTCCCATCCAACCTTCCCCCTCCCCGACCCTTCCCTCTGCACCCCGAGCGGTGCGGCTGTGCTGGGGGAAGGCAGCAGTGCAGATTGGGAGGCACTGGAGCAAGGATGCAGCTTTAAGATCAATCGGTGTTATTTATGTAATAGTAAAGCAGGGAGGAAAGGAGGCAGAAAAAATAGAATAAGAAAGAAGTGCCTTGGTATTTGTCAGCCCACAAGGCTCCTTGGGCTCTGTCTGAGCCCCCCATACTCATGTCCTGCTGCAGGGTGGTGCGTGGTGGGAGTGTGTGTGTGTGTATGTTTACATTTGGATCCGTGCTAGAATCGGGGGTGAGGATGGGGTCTCCCATTTTCCAAGGAAAGGTGGGTTTGCCTCCAACAAAAAGCAAAAGAAAAAAAAAGAAAAGAAAAAAAAATAAATGCGCTTTGCTGCAAGTTGAGTGACAAGTCTGTTTCTTAGGCATTAAATGTTAAAGCCCTGCTTCCAGCCATGCCCTGCCAGGATTAAAAGATCGCCCAAATAGTGTGGTGTTAGAGAAAAGATGCTGGAGTGCCTGGAAGAAATGCAGTGGTTCAGACTTGTGCTTGTATTCTCAGCAATTTGCATTCTCAAATACAAATTTGGGCTGTTGAACCTGAAACCAGGCTGCTACCAAAGGGCATTTATTTCCTGGGATTTGTTTTGATTGAAAATATAGTGTAAAATATCTGGGATATTTTACTTCAAAAGGAGTGGTAGTCAAAAAATTTCTAAACCTTTAAAAAATAATAATTATCTCCCCCCCAAAACTCTAGAAGTATTCACAAGGCAGTATTTATTTACTTTCTTATCATGACCACACTTAGAAATTCACGGTGGTTACAACCATGTAAGCACATGATTTGAAAACAAAAACAAAATGAAACAAAACAAACTAACAAAAAAGAACCCCAAAACCAAAACCCAGCCAAAAACCCATATTTATGCCACTACCTTTTTTTATGGGATACATAGTCTGAAATACATTTTTCATACAGCCAAAACAGAAATTACTAAATGCTCATTGAATAGATGGGTAAGACCTTTCTGCATCTTGAATGCATTTGCTCATGGTTTTTCCTGGAAAGTTCAATTTCTTATGATTTAAAAATAATAAATAAAGAAGGCAATACACCAAACTCCTAAATCACACTAAAAATTAGTCTCTCCACCTCAACCCTATCTTCCTTCTTAAGTTTTTGCAGTGAAGCCTCACCTTTACAGCTGCATCTTTTTCTTTTTTTTTTCTCCCCCGAGAAAAGTCCCAGGTGAAGGGAAGGCCATAAAATGAGAAAATGAGAGCAAATCTTTGAAGTTTGAAGTTGTCTGTGTGCTTTTTATAGGTAAACTTCTGCTTTAGTGTGGCAAGTTGTTAGCGTGCTGTTCTCTGCTTTGGGGCGCCAGAGCTGGGTAGGGGAAATTGGCAGCTCCCAGCCTATCCCAATCCCATTTCTTTCAGCTTCGCTGACCCTAATAAAATTGCCTACTAGTAGTGTAGCCCCTCCTCTCCTATGGAAAGTGCTCTGCTCCCAACATGTGCACCATATGTGCCTGCAACACCCAAGGCTTAGCGTACATTCACCTATAGCATGCCAGCAGTCCACGTATGCCCCCCGCACTCTGGCTCTGGCAGGAGCCGGAGATTGGACATTCGGAACCCCAACCTCTCCCCTGGTAGCTGGGGGAACTGGGGCTGAGCCAGTGATTTGTATTTAATTTATTTCATTGGCCTCTTCAGAGCCAGGCGCCTCCCACCTAGTGCCTCTGCCTGTAGCACTTTTATGGGCTTGGGTGGAAAAAACAAGGAGTATGTGTGTGTGTATATATATAGATATATAGATATATAGATATATGTAGTGCAGTGGGGGGAGCATAAAGGGAGGAAGACGCATCTCTTGCACAGTTTTGCAGCTAGGCAGGACTTCAGAGCAGCTCGCTCGTCTCTGCCTGTGTTACAAGGCTGAAGGAATTTGCTGGTTTGTGGCCATTGCGAGCTGCCCGTCCTTGTAAAATTCCCAGCTCCCAGACTCTGCCACGCTGCTGGATCAGTCCTTGCTGGAGTGGGCTGGTTTGTAGCCAGGAGAATTATTTGCTGCCACGATCCCTTGAGAATGCAATCCCCAAATCAGTGCATGGCCAAAGAAAAGTAGGTTCTGTGCTAGTTTGCAGATGGTCTGGAGGCAGAGAGGGGACCGACAGTGAGGTCTTGGTGTGTGGCCAGACATTTCCCAGGCACTTGAAAATGTAACCTGTGTTGCACTTTCCTTGGGAGCAGGACCACTGCTCTGCACCCACCATCCTGGGAAGGGGGTCTGCACACACAACTGGCACAGGGGAGGAGGGGAGCTGCCTTTGCAGACAACCTGTTTTATTATTTCCCCTTTTTCCCCCTCAAAAAAGAATCACCAAGATTGGGAATTACTGCCACTGCTCTGAGATGCACTATATCTTTACAAGGACTCTGCCTCTGTGCCTCACCCTCCTTTCTCATACATACACACATGAATGTGTTCACATCTTCACAAGGGGAGATTTTCAATTAATCTGTTATTTATATGTGTGATCTGGAGAAGAAATATGATATTTTGGTGAAGAAACAGGGTCATTAATATGGAAAAATGTTCTCAGGTTGTTCTTTGGCATGGAAAGGGGTAAGAGGCAAAAGGAGATGCAGAAGTTTACTTCATAGTTTCCCTTTCTTATTAGCAAAGGGTCCTGGTTTAGAAAGGAATTCTGGGGAGAATTTGCCTTCTCTAATTTTAAAGGATAGGGAAAAATCATGGAGAGATGAGGGTAAAACTGTTAATCTGGTTTTCACTGGGGGGAGATAGTCCCCCCTCCCCCAGATTTAATTTACTGCATGGATAGAAAAAGAGAGACATCTCTCTAATTTCAGTGGGTCTGGGGAAGGAGTGAGATTTGGGCTAAGACTGCAATTTTAAGTCCATGTAGCTTAATTATTTTCCTTGACTCATTTAAAATAGATGCTTTCCTTTTATTTTCGTGAGCAGATAGTATACTGGCAAGGGAAAATGTTATTTTTATTTTAAAAAGTGATTTTTTTTTATTTTATATTATTGGTTTCCTGGAGTGCATAATAACGAAATGTTATTTCATTCTGTCTACAACATGTACACTATTCCAATTAAGAGCCTACTCTGATTATTTTTAACCTGGTAGTTTGCCATTTCCCTGCTCAGGAGAATAAAACATTGAGTCCTTGCACTTTAAAATAGCTGAGATGCTTAAGCAGAACTACCTTTTCACTAGGAAAGTCATTTCCAGTTCTGTTGAGTTCCCGCTTCAATGGTTCATTTTCTGACAGAATCACATCTTTACAAGAAGAAGAACTATGATCTTATGTAACTTGATGTTTCCAGATCAAAAGTTACAAATATTGCAGTAATACCATGAAGAGAGAGATTTGACAGGAGGAATGTTGCGTAGCATATTTATTATTAGGATTTCAAATCAAGGCAGTTTTAAAAATTTATGGAGGGGAAAAGCAGAATTAAGAAAAGATGAATAAAAAAAACTTTGCTAGTTCGATATCTTTAACATCACTTTTCCCTTTTATCTTAACTGTGTAGACAGTTGAGATTTTATTTTTTCTTTTCTTAAAGCAAACTCTTGTGTTTAGAAAATGTGTAGTTGTAATTTCGAGAGATGAAGTAGATTGAAACTCGCTCTCTCTCAGATTTGATTCAAAGAAATGAAACCCTGTAAATCAGTGTCAATTCAGATTTAAAGACTGGCTGTTACCTGCCCTGTTACAAGGTCCATCAGCATAGCTTATTGTAACTAAAAGCTAAAATACTCCGTTTCTGCTTTGAACTGACAAATTGGAGTTGCTTGGTGCTTTGACAGAGTAACTTGCACCACTTGCCAGTGAATTGGGTATTCATGGATCCTTGACCGATATGTTTCAGAGAAAAAAGTCCTATAATGTAGCACTTTTTTAAAGCATAAATATATATGTGCATTTCCTCTTTGCTCTAGATTAAAAGGAAAAAGATCATGGAGAAATTTATATCTAAATTATATCAGCCTAACATGAGGAGTGGTGCTGTAGCGTGGCTATAGGACTTACAGTAGTCAGTAATAAATGTACAATTTTCATTCTTCTGTGCTGTTTCACCCTTGATTCCCTTGATAGATAAATAATTTTGTTAGAAACATATAACTTTTTTTTTGCCAGCTGTTCTACTCTCCCTGGAGCATCTGTAGAGACAGAGTTGAAATGTGAGTAGGAGGGCATGTTTCCTTGTCTGTGTGCAGTGACAAACACTTCTTACAGAAAGTTCAAATTTTGGAAAGTTTAAGCCTTACTCATGAAAATCCTTTTGCCTTTATACCAAATTGCTTGGAATGGAGCTGTTTGTGCTGTAGGGGGATTCAAACTTCATTGAATGTTGCCCTGCTGGGTATCAGCAGAGGTGATCTTTTGAATGTGAAGATGTCCATGAAAGCAGGAACAGATTTCTCTGTTCTTCCAGTGCGTTGGCAGCAAGAAGAAGGAAAGCACATTATGAAACGAATTAGGGCTGACAGATAAGTTTCCTTTTCCAAGTTAGAGTTGCTTTCTAGGATGTGACACAGTCCTTGTTCTTTTTTTTAAGTGGGGGGAAGAAGGAAGAAGGAGAGAGGAGTTGCTGATGGTCGGTTTAGGTGGAGGAGCTCACTGAAGTGCATTTATCAGTTCATTTAAATGGGGATGGCTCAGTGAGATTTCACCAATATCTCCACATATTTTAGTGAAGTAGCATTTGCTGCGGTCTAGGATAAGCACTGCAGTCCAGAATGCTGCTCCACTGCTGTAATCACTGCTAGGCACTGGTGGCAGATGTGCTGCCCCAGCAGCAACAGCAAACATGAAAGCAGGAGATGTCTCACTCCCCATTAATTTAGGTCTTGCGTGACTATTCAGTGCAGTTTTCTCTTTAAGCACTGAATAGAAGCTGTGTCGCTTGCCTGCACAGGTGTTTGCACACACTGAGCCTTCAAAGTATTCTGGAGATTCATTAGTTATACAGTAAAAAGTTAGAAACAGAAGCTTAAATCCTATTTTTCTATTTTAGTCTAACCCTGCATCATGTATGCAATAAGGGCTCATAGGCTTTGTTCTCACCCCCTCAAACTCCAAAATGTGTACTGTAAATCTTAAAATTGCTTTTAAAAACTCCAGTCTGGGCCTGTTTCTTCTGGGAAATATTTGGTCTATTCATAAAATCAATCTTGGTTTTCTATATCAGGAGCTGCCCCCAATGAACCTTATGGATCCCTTCCAACTCAGGATATTCTATGATCCTATGATATCATGCTGTGTGGAGTATAAGAGAAGCCAGGATTCATTTCCTAGGCAGCAGCATCTTCAAGCACTGTCTGTTCACATAACAGCAAAGTCCTGGAGGCCTGAAATTCATAAACAATTTCTTCCACTGGGTCATCTGGACTTAAATGAGTCAGTCTTACAAATGAACTGAACCCCCAAATTTTATAATGGAAGGTTTTCAATATTCTGCTAATTCCTTTTGAACTGCCTCCGTGTCTTTGGATACTGAAAACCATTTCATCCTTATCTCTGTAACATAAAGAGGAATAGGAAGGGAGAGTTTGGTTAGCCAAAAAGCTTTTAGAAGTGACTGCCAGAAGTGGTTGGAAAAACTGACAGAGCATGAGAGACACTGGAATTTGCTTTCTGCCTCTTGATACAAACAGCATTAGGTGGTTGAGCTGTGGGCAGCACAGATCCTGTCAGTTTGGAACAAGCAAATACTTCTATTTCTAGAAAATTACCCTTTGGGCAGCTGGGTTTAAGGTGTGATCAGCCTTTGGCACAGATTTTTGTTCTAGAAAGCAGAGAACCATCTCAAGAGCCAACTGGCCGATGTGTTCCCGCAGACAGAGCCGTGATCAGGGATTACGTATGGTATTTCCTTACGGTGGTGCTAAAACAATACAAAGTTCACACAGCCTTTAATTGCTTCTGTAGATGTTTGACACTTCAGCAGATCAGCCTCTGAGCTGTCAAGATGATCATTCATACACTGCAACACACTCTGACACAATTATGAAATGTTGGGTTGAATGGACTTGCCCAGGATTGCCCACAGTCTTGGGGCATCATTTGGCTACCTTAATCTGAAATACATTTGTCCTCATTCTACAATCCTCTGCTTAGTGAGTACAAACCTCCCAGCTCTGCAGTGGGTGAGACAGGAATTGTAAACCTCCTCTTCTACTCCCCATTCTCACTGCTTCATCTCCAGGCCAGCTTGGGTAAAACACTGTCTTCTAAATAATGACTATTTCATTATTCAGACACTTGAGTAAGGCAACTTTCATTGTGATTTTGACTTAAATTATGGGTCTCCAATATATACTTTTAAATCATATTATTGGTCTGTTATTGTAGTTTTTGTTGATTTCTTTTGATTGTATGGAGTCATCCAAGAGATAGCACCTTTGTGGCATTGCCTCATTTTGGCCACTTTCTGTGTGTCAGTGGCTTAGTTTAAGAGTACTCTGCTCCTCTAAACAGATCTCTCAGTCCATCCCACTCAGCCTAGTCTTCTCCTCATGCCCTGCCTCATCCAGCTCCTTTCTACAATCCTGTTTTCACCTCTCTAACCCCTGCTCTCCAAGTCTCTCATCCCAACTTCATTCAGTTCCTACCAGCTTGAGGTCATGCCAAGAACCAGAGAGCATCTCTGCTTGCAGTTCTGACACTTGAATACAGACCTGGCACTTCCCATAGCATAAAACATCTTGTCTTGTCATACATAGGTAGAAATGTAAGTGATGGAAGCTGGCAAATATGTACAAATGCACCCAGGAGCATGTAGCAACGGTGTTTTTATCAGAGATGTCTAAACTTGGCTTAATTCACACAGATAGGCACAAAACTCATTAGAAGAAAAACAGTTCTCTCCCAGGCAAATTTTAAGTCCTTCCTCTAAAGTCCTAAAAACCCCAGAGGAGGTTTCAAAAAGAAAGCTAAAGCCTTTTTTTTTTTTAATGTTAGTAAAACAACATATTTTTCGTTAGCCTTGTTCTCAGAATCTGCTGAACTGTTTTGACTGAAATTTTCCAAAAAACTTCAGCCTGAGGCAGACAGCTGGCATGGAAATTTTCAGGCCAAACAATTTGCTTAGTATAGTTATAAGAAACTGTGAATGCTGTTTTATTATTAAAGCTGCTTCACTCTTCCCATAATTGACAGCACTACCAACTTTGCCTTTCCCTAATAAACAGAGAACTGGAGATTGTGTTACAAACTAATTTTGTACTTGTGTGTTTTATAGATTTTTTTTTATATTGGAAATTTATTATAGATCTGACACATGCATTTCAGCATATGTTAGCAGATGATGAAATCTCAAGCTTCCTGGAAACCGAAGTGAATACAAGTAATGAGAATCCCACAAAGTCACATCAAAGTGATACAGCATTGCAGGATTTGTAGGATGGAATTAAATCCAAAGAAATCTCAGGAGATCTTGCACTGACAGAGCAAACCCACAAATTCCCATGTACCCCCACCCTCAGGTTCAGTGTCCTGCAGACAGAGGAATTCTTATTTAGTATAGCAACATTATATTGTAACAACAACTGTTATCACAGACCAGAGCCAAAAAAAAAAAATAAAAACAAGGGGGGGAAAAACCAAATGGAAACCCAGAAAACTGAAAGAATAGATAATTGCATTTTGATGTGGCCAGCTTTTTTCTCTGTTTATCATCATTATAGGTGACTCTCAGGCTGCCGTTTCACATCAGAGCCAAATTCAGGACCCATTGGCATGGAAGGGGAGGGGTCCTCTCCTCCCATCCCAATGTCCTCCCTCCCCAGCTTCTGTCCTTTGACTACTTCAGAATATGTCTAATGATTTAAGCCTTTTTGACAAGGGCACATAGTGGTATGACAAGGGGTAACAGTTTAAGATAAGAGAGGGCAGATTTAGATTAGATATTAGGAAAAGCTCTTTCCTGTGACAATAGTGAAGCCATGGCACAAGTTGCCCAGAGAAGCTGTGGATGCCCCCAGACTGATGGGGCTCTGAGCAACCTGGTCCAGTAGGAGGTGTCTCTGCACGTGGCAGGGAGGGCTGGGACTAGGTGATTTTTAAGGCTCCTTCCAACCCATTCTGTAATTCTATGATTCTACAATTTAATTTATCAACACAGGACAAAACAAACTCCATCTTTTGCTTGGGATTTTATTTCTGATGACTTAGAGACTTATATTGAGTCAATGTGGTAGAAGCATTTGCCAAGGAGCAGAGAGAAAGAAGTGGGTACAAACAGCTTTGTGGTGATGGGGGTTTAGGCTAATCCCATGACCAAGGAGTTTTTCCTAGATTGCCAACTATTTACAGCAGTTTGATTGTACTGATATGAAGTCTAATTTTATTCATGTTAAAATATGGAGTGCACTTTTTCATTACAGTCTTCTATCTTCAGGACAGTCTTTCAAGCCATCCTGCTTAGTGGGGCTTGAAGCAGTTGTCCTCTAACAATTTGCTGGATTGTTTTTGAACCCAGCATGTAGTTGTGATTGCCACAAGAAAAAGTTTCAAAATTTAAAGTCATGCAATGAGTGAATAAGCCTTCCTGTTTTTCTGCTTTAACCTCTCAGTTTGGTAATTTCATTAGATGACTCCTACTTTGTGGGTTATACAGCAGGATAAATTCCTTCTACTCTTTGGTTTTGTTTTTCTATTCCAAGATGAAAATCCCTACCCTACTTTATCTATTCTGCAAGTCTTTCCATATTCCTGATATTCTTTTCAGCCTTTTCCTTTTTCTCTGTCTTTATTAATTCTGCTCTGTATTTTAGACATGGGTAGAACCAAAGTATATGCAGCATTAAGACAGAAATGCATGTTACCTTATAAAACATCATCCCATACTATATTTAATGTTGAGAAAAGGAAACTTGAGGGGATCTTAGAGCTTTCTGCAACTCTGAAAGGAGGGTGTAGCCTGGTGGGGGTCAGTCTCTTCTCCAAGTTTCATTGTCTATTTTTTTCCTAATGTATCTCAGAATTTTTCCTGTGCATTTAACTGGCACGAGCAGAGAGCCAGTAGCTGTAGAGGGCATCCCATGGAGATCCCTCAACCAGCCTTCTGTGGGGCACCAGTTAATTTACAGCCCATGTTGTGTATGCATTGTTAGAACTGTTTCTCCTTTTATGCATTGTTTTTCTTTTACTGATACTGAATTTCATCTGATGTTTTTATCACCCAGCTTGTTACCCAGTACTGTGAAAGCAGGTTGTAGCGTAATGGTTGGAGGCTTCGTGAGAGAATCAGAAAGCCCAGCAATGAAACAGGCTCTCATTTTGACTTTTATTCTTGTCCTGGGGATAATCTGAGCAAAAATATAACCAACAAAATACCCTTTATATAAAGTAAGAACAACCAGCCTGCCTGTCTTGTGACATCTGACTGTGAAGTTGTCTGTGGCTCAAATGTTTTTCTTCTCATTGTCAGCATCTAACAGTCTTTTTTTCTCATACTTCCTTTTTGGCCAGTGTTTGCTCTTCCCAAAAGCAGGAAATTATGCCCTTGCTTCCTCCACACTGCACCACCAGAATCCTGATACCAAGGGACAACTTAATGATCATCTTCTCACAGCCTGACATGTTTCCCCTGTACCTCCATCTTCTTTCTATCCTAAAATCCCTCTTGTGTTCATGATGCACTGCAAAGACACCTGGGATTTGGAAACTTTTCCTACTGTCTTGGTTTTGCTTTTATCTCACAAGAAAGTGTGAGCAGACAAAGCCACCTGCCTGTCACTTGGCGCCCTGTTTCATGGCAAGCACTTGGGTCTACCTGAACAGGGCTTTCTTTAGGGCTTAGCTTTTATGTCTTATTATTGTTGCTGCTGTTCACAATCTTATTTGGGATTGGAGGGATGCACAAATGACTCATTTAGAAGCTACAAACCATTGCTTGCAGCCCTGCATATCCCCCATATGCTTTAAAATGTCATCTGTTTGTGGCTTTCTGTGCTGAACACTGCTGATCACAGGCTCTGGAGAGCAACTTTATTGTACACCTGCATCACTTTGCTTTGTATTCTTTTATACCTTTTGCATAATTAATATTTTTTTCAATTTTATGTATTTATTTATTTTGGCTGATGTCTTCTCCAGAGAGTATCAGACACAGCAAGCATCTAGTTGAGAAGATGGTAACAGAGAAGAAGGGTATATCAGAAGCTGATACTAGGGAATAAAAGTGGATCTTTTAGGGGGTGAGAAAATGGGGGAACACCAGGAAGAGAGGGACCTCTACCAACTCTTTCATCATTAGTGCTGGATTCCTGCAGCTGGTTCTCTGTTGTGCTCTGTGAACTGAGGACACTGATTCTTTTTTTTCCCTTTGTTTTCTTTCTTCCCACCCTCCATTTCAGAGCATGGAAGACTGAAAATACTGTTACATCTCTGCTGTGCATGAAATACATAAATCAATAAAATTGGGATACCCAGCCCCAGTAAAGGTGCCTAATCTAATGTGCGGGGGCATATATTCCTCATATGTCAATACTCCTGTTTGTTTCTCTCTCCTTCCCTCTGTTCAAATGAAAACACCTGGAGTTAATGTTACACAGACTATGTGGGACCTCACCTTGCCATCATGTTTCCTTATTAAGAAATTTCATTAAGGCCTTTTATTTAAAATGTGCACTGCTTTGGCAGACTGAGTGTTTGAAAGTGGACACTCCCAGCAACAGAGATTTTGTTGAAGATAACAAAAGCCAATCGCATTGCATCTTGTTTCAATCCCCAAAGCACCACAACGTTTTAACTTAAACCAGGGCCAGATCCAAGAATCATTACTGTTAATTCAAAGGCTCCTGTTGGTTTTAATGGTCTCTGGATCAGGCTTTTTCACTCCTGCTGTGGAACAGAGCTGGCTCCCCCAGTGCAGAAGCAAAAAATGGCCATGAAAATTGAAGGCTGGTTTGGAAATGGATGTCATTTCCACTGCTGGACTAATTGAGCATGTGAGGCTGGGAGTGGCATAGGTTTGAGGTTTTCTTGATGTTTCCAAGTAAGTCAAAGTTCCTATAATGAAAACATGTAGAGTGGTGTTTTGTAACTATTTTTATACCTACATCAGACTTGATGTTAGTGGCTTTGAATTATTTAATGTTTTTCTTCCTCAGCTGTCATCTCCAGTGAGATCCCATTGCAGGGCTGCGGGAGTTGTTGTGTAAGGAACAATGCGGGAGCCTGGCATTGGCTGCTTGGGGGGGGGGTGATGTTGCCTGGTTTTGTTTTGTTTTTAAAATCCAATTTTATCCTTTTTCTTGCTGGTGAGAGGGACATCAGGCCAAGGTATTAAATCATACTGACCGGCGTGGGCTGAAAATGCAGTACATGCCAGCTAAATACACAAATGGGGAGTTTTCTGCTTAAACCACTGAGCGCTAATGTCTGTCACATAGGAAGAGCCAACTATTTAACATTCAGTCTATTCAAAAAACATTATTATGTCCCAATGGTAATTTAAAACCACATCTGTTAGAACCATATGTGGGGAAAGTTTACCTTTTTTTTTAAGCCTTTTTTTTAAATTCCAAGTTACCCTGTTAATAGGGTTATCTTCAATGTGGGCCTCTTTCAAAATTTCAGACTGATGGCCATGAAACGCCATCAGTCGAACAAAAGAACTAAATGAATTCAATTATTATCTTTTTTCCTTTGCAATAATGTATGGGCTTTTAGTGGATATCTGCAAGTAGACATCCAGGTTTGAAAGGAAATCTATATATTGGGATCATGCCTCATGCTTCTGTTGTCTGTAACCTGATATTTGTTTGTTCATCTGAGTTATTGGATATTTCACAGGTTTTATTCGTTGCCGATATTCAAGCTTCTATTAACAATGCCTATGACCTTTGAAAACAGCTCTTTTGGGCACCCAGATTCTCTAATTTTTACTTTGTGGAATTGCCACTGGGTTATTCTGTCCTTAAAAACAGAAGATAGAGATTTGTTTTCAAAGCCTCCCATCATTATTATCTAACCAGCACTAATTGGCATAAACTTGAGATTATTAAACGTAAGCAGTGCTAATAGCATATCGGACATAGTGAGTGGAAGTTGGCCCCACACAACACTCAGGTCAAAATATCTGCTATAGGTCCCTCATTACATGGTGGATAAAGTTCTCTGTGTCACCTCTACATTGAGTGCAACATGTTTTGCCATGTCTTTGTGTACCTGTTCATCCCAGCTAAATGCAAGCACCTGAGTGAATTGCCTTTACAGTTGGTAATTGGGGGCAAACAGATTTCAAGCACAGAAGTTAAAGGAGCTCTTTATTCCTTCGCCCTGTTACATGCTCCCTCTGCTTGCTAAGGGTCTCCAATAAAAGCTGGACAAAACTAAATTCCCAAGTGGTTGGCAAGCACTGTCTCTCTCTGTGCTTGATGTGTGCGCACAGATTGTGCATTGTGTTGTGGTAGGGAACATTTCCATTGTGCCTCCCCACTTCTCTGAATTCCAGTTTTAGATGGTGAAAACAGGAAGAGCTCTGCTTTGGTTATGGTGGTCAGGCTGGAACACCAAATACTGGTGTTCAAGCTGTGATCCCCTGTGGGTAACTAACATTGTGCATGTTACATGATGAATTTAGAACACTCCAGGCCTCAAGCCACCATTCCAAATAACCCCTCATAATAAACAACAAATAACTGCTCTTCTGGGACTTTTATATGTGTCAAAAGCTTAGCCTTTTGTAGAATCCCACAGAAATCTCAGCCCTTCCTTGAAGTAATGGATTTTCCCATTAAGTGCATCCACATCTGTTAGCAGCACCAAGCTTTCTACTGTTCATCCTTCACAAATAGGCTGAGTACCTCAACGAGAAATAATCACAAAGTAGATAAGTGTGTAAGTACTAATAAAGCCACTGTTCATGAGTTACATCTTTCCAGTGGCATTCACAGCATGGAATATTGTGCATCCCTCTCCAGCTGTGTTTTAAGCTCTGAATTTCTTAGCTAAACAGGATGTTCATGATCCCAATGTACAGAGCACCTGACAACCCAAGAGTTAAAAATGCAGCTATAAATAGCATGCCTACTTTGATGGGATGCATTGTATTGTAATTTTAGCACTAATTAAAGTTTGGTTGTAGGCATGAAATATCTCAGTCTTTCAGAAACATGTGTAAATATCCAAAATTAATCTGGTTTTTGTTGTCTGAATGTTTTGGCAGAGTTGTGCCATTGCATATGAAGTTTTACGAGTAGCAATATAATAAAGATGGGTTTGCATGTCAATGAACAGAATTTTTTTATTCATTTCGGGTTAATCAAGCGCTGAAGTTAAATTGGAATGCGTTAATTTGTTCTTGCTTTAAAATGAGACTCCACTGTGTCCTGTAGCGAGTTTGATGCTCAAAAGGTTTTGTGGGGTTGATTGCTTCCAGATAAGTCAGAAAGTGGCTATGCTGAAAAAACCCACTTTAATTTGAATGATGTGCATGGAAAATGTGGGGGAAAAAATGAAGAAAGCTACAAGAGAAACAACACATTTTTATGTTTTTGGCACAGCTTACTTCATATTCCTACTCCCTGTCCTTGTGTGATCCCTGAACACTTGATGGATGAGAAAGATAATTGTTGATCATTTCATGAAGCTCTGCCAGTAACACATACCAAATATAATTAAACCTTCAATTTTATGCTTTTAAATACATTTTCTCACCAAATATAGCAATTAACCACTTTCTGTCAGAGCAGGAGGAGGCAAGGTGTTTTGGGTCCTATTTCCTAGCTCCACTTAATGTGAAATGTGGGGGTTTCATTTTCAAAACAATTCCACTTTTCTGTTAGATCATTTCACCTTTGAGGTTCCATGAGAGTCATTCTGGAACGTCAGGAAAATTGCCACAAATGATGCTTTTGCTTGTTAAGCTGTTTTGCATGGTTGAATTGGACCAGTTCCAGTAATTCCTTGTCTCACTAGGTAAAACTGCAAGACTGTTCTTGCAACTGGGACAATGAACAAGGGAAGTTTAATGTCAATCATCTCTGATTTTAACCCTATGCCTACAGTGTAGATTTCAGGTTAATTCCTTGGAGACAGTATTTTTAAAATTTCTGTTGTCCAGCTGATTCATTTTGTCCAAGGTTATTGTTCTTTTGTCTGTAATATAGACAAAATATTTGATTGCGATCAACTTTGATGCAGCCATGATCCTACTCAAAAGGCTGATAGAGGTTGTCCTTTTCTCTAAGTAAGAACATCCAAAAAAGTAGCATTTTCGAATGACAGCTGTCAAACAGATGAATCAGCTTTAAGGGAAAACAAGGGAAATGACAGACTGATATTGAATGTTTACACCTGGTGGACACTTCGAGCACAGCCATCCATGGCTATGGGTCTCTGACTGTCCAGAACCCAATTCCACTGGGACATGCAGCACAATGCATTTTGCTCTCTCCTTGAGCATGAGGGCGTGCTCCATTAGCTGACACTTGTTTTTACAGCCTAAGTGCCAGACAGCTTGGGCAGGAGCTGAACAACCCGCAGTCTTTCAGATCATATCCCACAGGGCAAGATAGATGATTCCCTTTCCTTGGTTGTTACAGAGACATTAATTAAAGGGCATACTCCCCAGGACACCTTTTCCAGTTCCTGGGTCAACTTTAAACTTGAAACATAAATATAAAACAAATCCAGATGTCCTGATCTAGTTACACTGACTGGTTATTGAGCAGATACCTTGACCATAGAAAGTAGTTGAAAGGAGGGAACATGAGGACTTCTGGTCTGTTTGCCACTCTCTTTTGTGAGCCAGGAGAATTCACTTGCATTTTTGTCTCAATTAATCTGTCCATAGAAAAAGTTTTCTAATAACTTCCTAGTTATTTCCTCTTTGCCACATCATTTTGGAGTCCTGGAAGCTCTGCCCCATTCTCCCTTTCTTTAATATATCACTGCAGTGTCCTGGCAGCATTCATTTTAGGCTACAGAAATTCAGTCCATCATTCTTCGCACAAAATTATTGAATGGGAATCAGATTTATACTCACACTGTGAAGTAGAAAGTTAGTTGACCTGTCATTTGGGACATTTGGTTTTATTAGGTTCCTACACGTGTTTACTTTGATCCCTTCAATGTTATCCTAGAAGATGATTCCAGGCCAGATTGTAAAAATGTCAGTTTCTTCAAACACGTGAACAAAATCTTTCTAAATTTGTCAGATCTTTTGAATTACAAGTACAGTGTTCTGTGTGAGACAGAATTGTTACTTCCACTTTGAAAACATTAGCCTTTTAGCTGTCAGGAGCTCACAGGATCCAACACTGTCTGTAACAGGCTTTGTTCAGAACAGGTGCTCTCCCAGACCGACATTGTCCCAAATTACCTAGAAATTAGCTGAATTCTGAGTTATACCAAAAGAGCTGAATCCTCTGTCACTCTTGCAAAAACTATATATATATATATATATATATATATATATATATATATAGTCCTTTCTGCAGATCCCATATTCATCAGAGATTGATAATTTCAGAGCACACACTTTGGCTGGACAGTGTCTTCTCCTTACCCCATCTGGAGTTCTGCTGGCCCCTCAGCACAGGAAAAACATGGACTTCTTGGAGCAGGTCCAGGGGAGAGCTGCAGAAATGCTCAGGGCTGGAGCACCTCTTCTTTGAAGACAGGCTGAGAGAAATGGTGTTGTTCAGCCTGTAGAAGACAAGGCTTAGGGGAGACTTTATGGCAACATTTCAATATGTAAAAGGAGCTTGTAAGAAAAATGAGGACAGACTTTTTAATTGGGCCTCTAGCAATAGAACAAGGCGTAATGTTTTTAAACTAAAAGAGAGCAGATTTAGATAAGATGTAAGGAAGAAATGTTTTTATAATGAAGGTGGTGAAACGCTGGCACAGGTTGTCCAGAGAACTTGTAGATGCCCCATCTCTGAAAATGTTTAAGGTCAGGCTGGCTGAAGCTCTGAACATCCTGCTGTAGTTGATGTCCCTTCTCATCGCAGGTGAGTTGGTCTAAATGCGAATTAAAGGTCCCTGTAAATCCAAACCATTCTATGATTCTATGACTCGGTCTTCTAGGAAAGGGAGGAAAAAACAATAAGCAAGGAAGGGGGAAGCAAAGCCAAGCAGACTTGGGTATAAAATCACTCCAAGTTACTGCCCTTGGTGATCAAATTTTCTACTTTCTCATCACAAGCATAGTCTTAAAAGAGGAATAAGGTGTCAAAACTATCTCAGATGCAACATTAGCAGAGTGTTGGGTGACAGCCCTGTTGAATCAGTTTAGATACAGTCCCCTCATATAGGAAGCTGATAGGTGGTAACAATATAGTTAACTTTCCTGTTTGTTTTATCAGCAATGACTCAGTGTTTTCTACCCTGAAAACTGAGGTGGAGACAGAAAATTCCAAGGGAAGCAGACTAGTTGGCATGCAAATAGAGAAAAGATCTGCATTCCTGGATGAAAGCAAGTTCCTTTGTTGGCTTAATTTTTCCTCATTAGTTTTACAAAAGAACCACGTAAAGAACAAAATCAAAACATACAGCTATCTCAACTGTTCTGGTCAAGTACCACTTATGTCCAGGCTGCTTTCTGCCTCTCTGAATGAAGGTGTTGAGAGAAGTATGTGACTGGGAGGCGGAGAAAGCCTCCTTAAGTCTTAATGATTTTTCTAACTAACTTGTGATTGGTAGGAACAACAGATGTACTAAAGCCACACAAATCAGAAAACTTATAAAAGGGCCATACAGGATGAGTCAGATTAATACATAAGATCAGATCTTCCAACTAAGACAGAAACACCAGGAAAGGAGGATCCAAAGCAAGATGATGAAGCCTAAATCTTTTCAAACCTTCATAACAATTACGTTAGTTTAGACATTATTTTGCGGGGACATCCAGAGGAGAGAAAAAAGTAGGAAAATATTTTTTAGGAAGATAAACCCAAGAAACCTCCATCTTCTCTTAAAAGCTACAGTGAGAGATATGATGAAGACAGATAGCAAAACTCTGAGGCAAAGATGCCAATATTTTTCCCAGTATCTGTCCAGTTAAAGCAACTATTTAGTGAGCCTATCCAAAGCTGACACTGCTTTTCTCTTTGATAAAGGGACAGTGCAGGAGCCTCTGGACAGTGACTTACCCTGTGGTATCCAAAGAGCTTCTTACTAATAGAAATTAAAGTAGCCACCATGGCCCAACTGGTATCAAATCCATTTTCTCCTCTCGTATTAACTTACAGTGAACATGGTGAGGAAAGGTTCCTTGCCAAAATCCATTGTGCTAAGAGTCAGAAAATCCTGTGGGTTAGGTCCCTTTCTTCTTCAGATCTCCTTGGCAGGAATCTGCACTGGCCAAGGCCCAGGGAATTCTAGCTAATAAATTATTGTGTTGGAGGGACTGCTCACCCTGTAGCCATGCTAATTAGGTTCTTACCAGCAAATCAGGTCAGTTTATATTCTTGACTTTTATATAGGACAGGCATATGAGACCACGTGTTGTAGGGGTTTTTTAATTGGAAAAATTAGGTAGAGTCATATATTGTAAGAAAGCTCATCTGAAATTCTAGGTTTTTCTAAATCTCTCTGAAGTAAAACTGGCATGCCAGTAACTCCCTGTTATTTCTTGTTATTTGCTCAGTATCTTGATGGTCCTAATTAGAAATTCTTTATGACTGATAAGACAGCTAACACCGAGGTAAGATGGTACGAGAATGACACAGATGCCCTTGGTAATATTCTTCACACCTCAACTACTCTTTGAAAAAATTCCATGTGATTATTAATAAATCCAAGGCATATTACTTCCAGCTTGAGAAACAGTGACTGAAAGAAATAAAGAGAGAGGCATTGCAAAATTATATATTGCAGGACAATATTGAGTATAGTTCAAAAAACAAAAAAAATTCCAGAAAAGTGTTTTACGGTAAAGGGTTTAGCTTTTAGAATCATGAGGGGGTCTAGTATTGCCAAGGACTTATGATGATAGAAGAGCTGCTTTAGTAATCAAACTATGTAAGAATAAAGCCAGGAGGTTAAAGACCCCTCTGTGAGATGAGTAAGTGTATAATAGTTTAAGTATTCCTGTTACTTGTCTGTAGTTATCTGCAGGTGTCAGCTGACTCTTAATAACCCCAACACATTAATTCAAAATGGTTTTTATCCCTCATAAAGTATATTGGATACAGCAACACAGATTAACTAATCCCTGTCTGTGTAAGAAGAGCTATTTCTGTCTGAAGTTTTACTCATAAAGGGAATTGTTCATTTACAGTGTGTAAGTCTCTCTCCATAAGTTATTATTGAGATTTTTACTTTCTTATGTGTCTTTCCAATTCACTTTTTAAAAGATTATAGACTCCATTTCCTAGATTTATATTGCTGGCCATGTTTATCAGTGACTTGGGATAAAAAACATGGCCATTGCCAATAGTTTGAAGGCAATCTAAAAAGTTGGGTTGATGCTTTGAGGCACCAGGGGGAGTTAGTAATGGAAGTATAGGAGATATTGACAGACACCTACGTGTTTTGGTGAGCTGTGTACAGGCAAGTGATCTCATCTCTAATGTAATGAAATATAAACTCTTCAAAGAGAAGTAAAAGCAAAACAATCTTTCCATTGGGGATCTTCTATTCAGGCACTCCAAAACTGCAAAACACTTCTCCGGCATTATGAATAAATAGGTAAAAGAGGAGCTTTCAGTTTAATGTGAAACCTTACTCAAGCACAGAAGCCTTTCCCATAGTGAAACCATCTCGCTATGTGGCATGAGTTAACTTCTGTTGAAATACATTTTTGGTTGGGTACCAGTGGAAAAGACAAGGATATTGATAAACTACAGAAGAGATATGAGAATAATTAAAGGCTTGGTAAGAGATCACACTGTGAACAACAAGGAAAACACTAGTTGTTTATCTCCTCAAAGTGCAAGTTAAGGAGTGATGGGATTATTTTGGCTACTTGCAGAGGCAACAGAAATTCACTGTCAGGGGCCTCTGCTGGACAGATGTAGCAAAGAGGCATCAGTAAAAAATGTCAGGAAACTGACTCTAGACAAAGAGATCTGAAGCAAAATGCATATTATTTACTATGAAGAGAACAACCTGGGGAGGAATGTAATGATTATATAGATGAGGAATATGTTTTGGGGTTTTGTACTTTTTAGTAAATACTCTTGCTCAAGCTTGAATTACCTATACCCTACACTATGTGTTGCATGAAGAATCTTCCTAGTGGTCTCTCTTATCTGCATAACATCTGAATACACAATATATATCTATTTTGATATTCAGGACCTCATTCTTGCAATCTCCCATGTGGATAGTAGTGATCTTTGCCCTGTGCATGTTTAGAAATAGTGACAACTACACTTCCTGAGCAGAGCTTTGATTTTCAAAACTATTCAGGGTTTTTTTTTTGTTGGGTTTTTTTTTGACCTGTCAAGAGCTTGCTCAGAGGTACTCACTTGTCCTAAATCTGAATAAAAGAAAACTGAACATGTAAGAAGGTTTTCTTTTAATCATCTGGATTGATTGCCATTCTTCATGTTTTGCACTAATCTGCATATATACAAAATGAATGCAAATCACTTATCATTTGATAGCAGTTTACATCCCTGTATACCCCATATGTGGCAAGAGATAAAGAATGTGAAGCAGCAGAAATTCAAGTGTCTTCTACTGAGTCAAGATTGAACTGGAATATATGAATAGACACAGAAGTGAAATAAATCTTCTAAAAATGGTTGACTCTGGAAAGAGAAAATGTTTCTTTTCTAATTTTGAGGGGTTTGAAGTGGAGAAAGCATGGATATGAATCTATAGTATTTATTTAATCTGAAATTTGTTATCTCTTGCTCATACAGAGAGATCTCAGTACAAGCAGATGGGTCCCATTATGCCCCACATTTGGTTTTTTGCAGTCTCAAGTTCCCTCTTTGTTTTCTGGCTTGGCCCAGCCTGCGCTACTGCTTTCTCATCACACAGAGTTCTGTTTTCTTTTAAGAAGAACACAACAAGAAATCCATCAATCTTATTAGCAAGCAAAGAAAAAAGTAAGGAAAAAGGAAAACTCTGTTCTCTCCTTTCTTTGGTGTTACTGAAATGGAAGCTGGAACTCTGATCTGCTCCTAGCGTTGTTCTATATTGCCTATGTATGCACCTCTTAGAGTAACCCTATGCCTGCATAGAAGTTGAGATATAAGCACTGGGAATGGCTGTGAACAAGCATATGAACAGGTCTGGAGGCAGAGGAGGCTGCTGGGTTAAAACTTCTATGCCTTGCAGCACCTGCTGTGTTGCTCATTTATACATTCCCTCTCAAACTGCAACCAAAATAAGACAAACCAAAATAATTTGATCCAAGTTTCACTTACTTGGATATTTTCAAACACCTGTAAACCTGATTAATGTGGCCACTGGATGGAGAAAATCATGGAATGGTTTGGTTTGGAAGTTCCAAACCAAAACTAGACCAAACTAGATCATCTAGTTCCATTCTGCCTGCCATGGGCAGGGATACCTTCCACTATCCCAGGATGCTCAGAGGCCCATCCAGCCTGGCCTTGAACACTTCCAGGGATGGGGCATGTCCAACCTCTCTGGATAAACTGTGCCAGTGCCTCATCACCCTCACAGTGAAGAATTCCTTCCTAAAAGCTAAACTAAACCTACTCACTTTTTAGCCTGAAGCCATTCCCACTTGTCCTATCATTCACCATCCTTGTCAAAAATCCCTCTCCAGCTCTCTTGTAGCCCCTTTGGGTACTGGAAAGTGCTCTAAGGTCTCCCCGGAGCCTTTTTTTCTCCAGGCTGAGCAATCCCAACTCTCTCAGCCTGTCTTCATAGCAGAGGTGTTCCAGACCTCTGAGAATCTTTTTTGCCCTCCTTGTTCTTAACTGGCATTGGATTTTGCAGCCATTTACACCGGTGCAAGATAAATCCTAGAAGAGAATACTTGGATGAAATCACTTCAGAAAATTCTGGACTACATGGAGTAATACCCCATTTTGTACATAAAATTTAATAAAGAGCAAGCTAAATGAGAAGATAGTGGATTGTGGCATCCATTTGTCCCTTGGTGATTTTGGCCCATGGCTTTTCATAGTTTAAGGTCAAACAAGAAGAGCAGATTCCAAAAGACTGGACTATAAAGAAAGAAATGTTCCTGTCCACTTTGTATTTCCAGGTGTTCTCATTTCAGTCATCCCAATTAGAGCAGAGAGCAGCGATATCTTGTCTGCTGTCAGCAGAGGGGAGGGAGTGGGACAGGGATTTCTGCTTTATGGGAATGGATGGGCTTTTGGGGAATGGGGATGGCAGAAGCAAACTCAGCATTATAGGACCACATTATTTGTCTTTGGCAAGAAAACTTGTTGGACTCTACAAAATTTATCAGACCATAGGTTCATGAGCATTACTACAGGTTATGGTAATTGTAAATGCAACAGTTCTCATGGCCTTATTCCTTTTTTCTAAATTAGTATTTTGTTTGACAAACAGTAGCTTTTATTGGAGCTTAAAACCCCTGACTACTGATTATTGAACCAAAAATTGTGACATCATAAAATACCTACTCCTTACATGAAGTCTTGCTTATCACAATTCAGGCTTTGCTGACATGGGGCCAACTTTATGTACTTCCTCACATTCTTTTAGTTTTTCTTCACTGCATTCCTGTTTTAAGAGATAATTCCCAAAGCACTTAAGGAAGTGGAGAATTAATGAAGGATGATACAAAAATTTCCTCCTTTTCTAATGGAATTTCCCAAATTGGGACCTGAAATGCCTAATATACTGATTTTAGAAACACCCATTTTTTTATAATGGAGGTCCACTGGCAGTTTAGAAAGGGATGGGTAATCTGAAAAGCAATTGTTCCTCTGTGATACCTTTAGCCATATTTGTCATTGCTTTTATCTTTGTCATTTTCTGTTGTCCCAAGAATTGATTCTTCCACATGAAATTTAGCCAATCCTCCATGTGTAAAATTCCCCATGAGTAAAAATAATAGTAAAAGTTGCTACACAACATATTACTCAAGGCTGAGGTAGTTATTCTGACTGTCTATTTTTATTTAATGCTATATATCTATTTATCTTTACCCCTGGGATGGGTTTTCATTCCCCTTACTGTAATTATAGGCTGGTATGACTCCACTGGCATCACTGGAATGATATTTTCACCATCAGTGGTTTTATCGAGTGGTGAATCCCTATATCCTGGAAATTTGGTTTTGATCCATAGACTCACCCATGTTAAACCATGCAATATAGTGTCTCCCACAGTTATTTATGAGGCTGCTACAGTAAATGAGAAACAGGCTTTAGATTATAGGTGCTCTTTTCATTTCTCCAAGATGATTGAAAAGAGAGTTTCATCAAGCTCATGTTATCAAGTCACTGACCATCAAGTCACTGTTCACTGAAGTCTCTGTCCCTTGTTCATAGACAGATTTGTGAGAAACAGAATTTCTTTGCAGAGTAGTCCTGCCTCATAGAGATAGAAGACCATTTAGTGCACCTGGTATTTATGTTTGGTTAAAGGGAGCCCTTTAAATAGCTCCAGATTTGTACTATAATGACTATAAGGGTTAAGGTAAGAAATGTTTTGCTATATGTGGTAGGTCTGTAGGACCCACTTAAATAGGAGAAGTAATTTCATCTATCAAACTGTTGTGTGTTGACTCCAGACAGCATCTAACACCCCTCCTAGCTATTCACTCACTCCCTCACAGTGGGATGGGGAAGAGAATCTGAGGGGTTAGAGTGATAAAACTCATGGGGTTGAGATAAAGACAGTTTAATAAGTAAAGAAAAGGTTTTGTACACAAGCAAAGCAAGTCAAGGAGTTAATTCACCACTTCCCATGGGCTGGCATGTGTCCAGCCACGTGCAGGAGATCAGGGATCATGTTTAGTTGTGACTTGGAAAGACAAGTGCCATCATTCTAAACATCCCTCCTTTCTTCTGCTCCCAGGTTTCTTTCTGAGCACAGCACCATAAGGTCTGGGACGCCCCTTGAGTCAGCTGGGGTCAGCTGTCCTTACTATGTCCCCTCCCAACTCCTTGTGGACCCCCAGCCTCCTTATTGGTGGGTTGGGATGAGGAGCAGAAAAATGCTTGACTCTGCATAAGCCCCGCTCAGCGATATCTAAGCACAGTGTAGCGACACTGTTTTAATCATAACTTTGAAACAAACTGCTATGAAGAAAATTGACTCTATCGCAGCCAAAATTAGTATGCAAAGTCCAAGATTAAATAAGTAGAGAAGGAAATGGAGGCTGGTGGAGGCTGTCTAAAAAGCTGGATATTAAGTGGTTTGAACCATGATCTCTTCCATGCTTCTGAAAATGTCATTGACTTCAGAAGAATAATCTGGTTTAAAAAATGCTGCTGCTATCTCCCAGCAGTGTGTTTGTGGGAATATCTGGTACTTATATGGTAGTTCAAGGCATAGAGCAGCACAGTCCAAGAGTCCATGTCATTGTAAAGTTACAAAACATTTTTTTACCTTTGAAATAGGAACCAAATTCTGTTGTTATTGTATGTTTAGTCCAGGGGCAACACTGAAATTAACAGTATTTCACCTAGTTTGTGCCAATCAGAGTATGTCCAAAAATGCTTGTCATATTCAGCTCACTTCCAAAATCTTTCAAATACAATGTTGGATCCTCAAAGAAAAGTGCTGGGCCTTGTACCCTTCTTAAGGATCACTGCACATCAGAGAACTGCAAGCAGGAGCCATTGACACAGAAGCTTGTGCAATATATGTGTGTTTGTGTCACATCAACAGCAGAAGGTCGCATTTAATTTTCTCCCAGAAGACCACCCTCTGAGCTGACACGTGGAAATAAAGATACTACTCATTACAGCAGTTGTGATTTTTCTACCCAAATAGCTTGTGTGGGAAGGAGATCAGCCTCCAGTCCCTTGAGTACAAACCAATCTATACTTCAGCCCCTCAGCTTGCTGAGCCAGCAGAGCAGCTCCTGCTTGCTGCTTAATTTCAGATAAGACTTAAACATAAATAATAATAATAATAACAAAAAGTCTGATTATCTCACAAAAAAAAAAAAAAAAGTTCTGCATATAAGCTTAGGGAAAAAAAAAACTGTAAAAAGGCAAAGAAGAACAAAACCGAAAACCAAAACCAGATAAAACTCCAAACTGAGTATTTAGTTCCCTGGTACTAAAGTACCCAGAAGCCACTTCTCTTTACATCTAAATTAAAGATGTAAAATGAAAACCAGGGCATCTTGAAAATATGTGGGATGATGCTGTCATTTTAGTTATATTCTGTATTTCTATCTGAAGGACAGATCCTAAAGTGGCAGATCCTTGATTATCTTCTGAAAGAAGTTATATATTTTTATAACAATTGGGGATCTCATCTCATTAGAAATCTCCTGATTTTCCTAAATGAGTTGTGCAGCAGTCTCATGGTTTGTCATTAGGACTTCCCCAATGTCTGCTCATTAAGGGCACTTTCCCTTTGTCTGCAGGCTTGGCAATAAATAATTACCTATCAGATTCCCAGTATGAATTCTAAAGGGTTTTGAAAAAGGAATATAGGTAGGAAGAAGAGAAGAAGGAGTAATTAAATGGGATTACTGTGGAAAGGTAGCAGACAGAGAAAAATAGGCAGAAGAACCAAAGAAAAGAAGCTAGGAGAGATGTTTACATAATCAGGGAACAAATTAGGAGAACTCCAGGATGGGAATAATATTTCCTCTATAAGTAGCAGAATCTGGGGGAGAAGCGGTAAGAAGATGGAGAGTGAAAGAGGAGGAGAAGAAAGAGATTCCTGAAGGCAGTGAGGAAAACACCACACAGGGAAAGTGACTGAAAAACAGCTGAGAAGAAAGACAGGGATCCAAAACCAGTGGGGATGGACTGAAGATTGGTCTCCTAAGAATGCTGGTGTAATCTTGCCTCTGTTCCCTTTCAAACTGAAATGCTTTCATTTGTTTGCTTGTTTTATTTTTAAATTGTTTTTTTCAAGGTACAGTTTTATTTGAGTTATATGTATGCTGTGCTTGCGATAGCAATCACCTGCTTTGAATTTGCACATTTGGTATGAATAGTTCTGTGTCTACTTTCTTTTTCTATATGCACAAATGAAAAATAGTGTTTAAAATTATAAATTCAATAGATTTGCACTTAGGAAACTTCAGGAAATGAAAACATAATAATGCAGAATAATTCTGCTTTAATCTATTCTCTGTAGTCTGACATCCCGTAGTTTGGGATTGATAATCATGTTCATGATATGTGTGATTAAACAAGAAGCAGTGAAGCCTGGAAAATAAAGAAAACCAAAGGAAGAAAGATTTAATCTCGGTATGTGTGTGTGTGTCTGTGAAAGTCCACAGCAATGGCGAGAGAAGAACTTCTCAAACCAGGATGTGTCTCAAAGTGTTTTCAGCTCTTGAAAACACAAGGACCGGGGAGGAGAACATTAGTTCAAGAGATAAGATTGGAAAGTGAGAAGGATCAAATCAAAACGACCTTCAGTTTATCTCTGGAGATCATAGAGAGAAGAGATGCTTGTCTGAAAAACAGAAACAGTATCACTAAGCATGGAGAGGAAAAAAAACAGCAGAAAATCATCTCTATGATTTTTCATTTTCCAAGACAGAGCAAATATTTGTTGTCTTTCCATTGCAAAAGAGCAATTGAAAGGTATTATCCTCATTTTAATAGCTTATAGTAGTAATTCCTTGATTCTGAACATATAACATTTAGGAAAAAAAACAACTATAGTGAGTCCAAGAAAGGGGAGAACACACTTTTTCATTGTGAATAATATCCTGCTGTTTCTTACATATGGTCCATATTGAGTGAATGGACAAAGGTACTCAACCTTGTGGACAGAGGTACTCAGCCTTGAAATCAGTATGCAAACGTAGCCTTAATTAGGTGATTGGAAGGTCCAGTTTGCCTGACACCTTTTTTTTTTTCCTGATTAAACTTTCCTATAAAGTCAAGAGATAGTACCAGTAGTGCCATGTATTTATGCTCTATAAATAAATTTTGCCTCTGGTTTTTGACAAGAAAGAAAATAGAGGAACCCAAAGCTAGAGGTTGGGTGTCTCCACTGGCTTACTTTTTAATGATTATAATGTCTTATTTCTGTGAAGCAAAGGAAGGTAATCCTTATTGGTACATGCTGCCCACAAAATATCTGAAGTCCTTGACTGCTGCTCCTGATTAGCTCTCTTCACAGAAGGAATTCCATAAGGAATGATACTAAAAGCCATGGGGTAGGTACTGGGGCAGGGGGGCAATACTTGACAGTGTCACCAGCCTATTTGAAAGAAAAATGTATCATCTGCATGTGTGCAGGGGACAGATGGGATTTAACTGGTTTGTGTGCACCTCATGTTTATCATAAATCCTAATGCTTCCCTTCATCACTGAGCTCTGCTAACCTCAGAGACACCTATGTTTAAGGGTCTCATTGTAGTTCTTTTTCTCCTCTTTCTTTCCAAGCTCCGTGTCCAAATGCATGGGGAGGACACCCATAACTTATTTCTTTTCTCTTCTCTCTCTCATTGTGTGTTAAAAAATGAGGGCTAAGGAAAGAACTTGACAAGGAAGGGAAAAGGAATATGTTCCTTCAGTAAAATCCATGGTGAAAATTAAATCACACATATATGTGTGATTCATTCAGGAATATTTTTTCCCTATCTGGATCCTGCCTGTTTTCTGATTTACAGGCATAAAAATTATTCCTTACACTTCTCAGTACTCTTCAAACAGTAAGACTATAAATATTGCTTTTCCTTGTTAGCTAGTGTATCTTCTATAAGAATTGTTGTTTGACTAATTTTGGTAAAATGAAAAAACAACTCAGAATGTCCTTTTTTTAGGAACAATGATAGTTTTTCAAACTTTGTACCATGCACTTATCTTGTGTTTTTGCACAACAGAGGAGAGAATGCACAGATTTTTACCCACCACTTTTTAAAAATCAATAAATAATAATACAATAATAAGATAAATAATAAAGTGAAATATTTGCATAATATTAATAATAATAATAATAAATTTTAAAAAATAAATAACAAATTAATAATAAAAGACAATGTGAAAGTTAACTCTTTTACCCATTGGCTTCAGACTTTGAGCAACCTACTAGTCTGATTGTGTCCTCTGCAGAGCATCTTCTCTGCAGCACAGTGATGTAAAATAAATTACTTGCCTAAAGAATTTGCGGTCACCAGAGAAAAAGTACCATGTGAATGTGTCATATCATGAGATGGGAGAATAATCATGAATAGCTAAAATAGCTAAAATAAATCAGTTGGGAAAAATAGTACCTTGGGCAGCGAGACCAGCAAAAAAATAGCTCCAATGACTTGGTGTGTCTTTCATCTTGAGTGATGGAAATTTATAAAGACTCAGTGAAACATAAAACACTCACTCCATGGCTTCTTTTGTTTGGAGAACAATGACTTTTCTGTGCAATTAAAGGCAGAGGCCTGGAAATTTTTTCCATGTGTTTTCATGTGCATGGAATTTTGTGTCTTTAGTATACCTCCCTCTGTTTAATTAATTATTCTTTAAAAATATTGTAAAACTGCCTTTTTCATATTTGCTTTTAAGTAGTCACTAAAAATTGCTAATATTACTTCCCTTCTAATCACATATATTACAAGGCAAAGCCTGAAAGAAGGTTGAAACATGATATAAAATGTGCTAATTTGATAATGAACAGCAAAGCACAGTATGTCTTCTGTGCATTTTTCTTATATAATTCCTCTTGATCCCTTGGAATATCAAGTGCCAAATGAAGCAGCTGACTTAATTTTAATTCCTCTCCCTCCTTTTCTTGTGTCATTTTTCTTCTGGTCTTCTCAGAAATTTTAGCTGTGGCTGGTTTTGATTCTGTAACGGCGAATGTTTCCTAGTGTCAGGTGTGGATCAGAGCAGCAGTAGTGGCTGCATGCATTGTCCAGCCCATCACAAGAAATTTTGGGCCCTGGAGCTTTCAGTGGTGTTTGAGCAAATCATGTAGACTATGTACCCCAGGAGGCAACACTTCCACTTTATTCAACTTCACAAGTATAAGATGAAGGTGGCTGTCAAATGGGGTACTGAAATTCAGTGTCTCCAGCAAATCATCCCTGCACATCTTAGAAGCAGAGAATACTCTGTCCTGCTTTTTCTGTCACTATCTGGCTTCCGGCAATCTGTCAGCCCTATCCAGATTTGGTCAAAATTTGGAGTCTGTAGAATAGCTAAAACTCTATAGTAACCAGCTGCAATGAAGTGTAAGTGGAGGCAATCACAGGAAACGTTTTTCTCCGCTGCATTTAAGACTCTATGTTCCTTTCCAGGTTATTTGGATCCCTAGAAATGACTAGCATAGAAGAGTCTCCAAAAAAGCAGATGGCCTCAAGGCTCTATCTTGTGGAGAGATCTTGAAATAAAAGGTGTCAAAAATATAGTGGATATAAGCCTCAGTGTGGCAAGTTCTTCACAGGGCATCTTCTGTCTTAGTAGGAGAGCTACTTGGTCATTTTCCAAATATCACCTGATACCTCCAGTCTCTGACCACTTGTCCCTGAGTACACAGTGGCAATTACTTCTACCATCACTTGGAAGTATGACTTTAAAGGCATGTTACTTAGACCAGGCTCTTCATCACATCATCCTGCAAAGCCACAGAGATAAAGTCTTGTGGACTGGTGGTAGGAATGTGAATGCCATGTGCTCATAATACATTACTGGGAGTTTGTCACTGAATGTGTGGGAATTTTTTAGCATGTATAACAGGCACCCTTATTTTCTCTGGAAGAATACTTGATTTAATATAAGACTACACAAAATTTAGAATTACTTGGAAAGGCAAAAAGTTCTTCATTTTTAGAATTACAGAAGTATGACACTGAAATTCTTCATCCAAGAATATGTCTCCAAATCATCATCAGGGCATTGCAGATCTTGGAAAGATCAGCTGCACAGAGCTCAGGAAGGTGAACTTATGGATGTTTTATTGAAGCCTATCAATGAGCTCCTTTAAATGTTCAGTAGCTCTCTCTGTGAGGGCAATCTTTCTAATACACACATTGTAACTGACAAATGGAAAATAAAAGAAGGGCCAAGATGGAAAAGAATTTGTGGTGAGGTCTGAGGAGTTGGCAGCAAAGAGTGGGAAGCACCATCTTTTGTTCCCAATTGAACTTCTTAGTTATGTAGCAAAGCAATTGTAATGAAAAGTCTTGCAAAACAGGCTTGGCATCAAATTTAATGATTGAGTTTCCGTTCCAAGGAATGAAACTTCAGGACATCCCTAAACCAATGAACACACATAACAGTCAATGCCAAAGAAAGTATCATAGCAATGCTACTTTGTACAGTTGCTACCATTTGATGATGTATGTGAGCTATATTTTCTTTCTAAATGTCAAACATACTACAATTTGTTAAAATCTTGGCCTCAGCAGAAGCAGAACAAAGCTCCCTTTACCCTCAGGAATGCCTACAAATATTTCCCAAGAAACAGCAAAACTTGATGAGGATTCAAGTGCAGACACTGAAAAAGCAATCAGAATGCGCCGCAGTGCAAAGTGAATGACAATTTTTGTCTGTTATCAAAAAAAATGTCTACACCTCTAGTAACTATGGCATCTGCTAAAGCAATTCTAGCCAAGCTTTGGTATAACCCATCCAAATATATACTTCATATTCTGGTTCATATATCAGCTTCTCCTATTAACCACTTCACATATAAACACTAATGATAGGCCTGAAGACACAAGAGCCAACGTGCATCAATGTAGTATATATATGCTTTTGATGATAAGAAGGATGACAACAAAAAAGGTTTCATCTGCATAAGCTATTCCCATTAAAACAGATGTGCAAAGTATGGGTCATAACCAAATATGAACCAAAATTATTTGTGAACGGTAGAAAGGAAAGCACTGAGTGATACGCTGCAAAATCTATCCCTCTGTGGTTATTCAAAAGGTAGAAGCAAAAGAAAATCATGGTCTGACCTAGCCCAATTTTCACCTTACACTTTATTCTTTACCCTAGAAAGAAGAAATTTACAGAGTATAATTCTGACTATAATCTGACATCCTTCCCTATACCTCATTTCTTTTTGCATCTTTTCCAAAGTTTCATTTTAAATGCCAAATATTTTGGCCTGTGTCTAGGTTGCCCTGTATTCCAGTAACAGCCTTTCACTCTGCTTTTTAGCCCTTATGTCTCCCAGATTGCTTTATCTAAACTGTTTCTGCTGAAGCTTTCCTATTATTAGAGGATTATGTAGGTTGGAAGGGACCTCAGAAGGTCTCCAGCTCATGCTTCTGGCTCACAGCTGGGTCAACATTGAACTGAGAACAGATTATTAAGGGATTCTTCCAGTTGGGCCTTCAAAATCTCAAAGGATGGAAGTCCCACAATTTATTTGGGCTTAAATATCTCATATGGATTTTTTTTTCCCTTTAATCCAGATGGATCCTTCCCTGTCATGCATCACAACTTGGCTCTGTCTTCTTAAAAAACTTGCTCAGAAGTGCTGTAAGGCAGCTATGAAATCCCTGCTGAGTATCCGGGCTGAACCAACCCAGCTCTCTCAGCCTTTCCTTGTACATCATGTGCTCCAACCTCCTCCAACCTCCTGATCACCTTGGTGGCCTGTGTTGGACTCCCTGAAGTTTGTCAACAGCCTTCTTTTGTTGGGGGCCCAGCTGGATGCACTATTCCAGATGGAGCTGGCTGGAGTGCCAAGAAATGGGAAAAAAATACTTCTCCTGAAATATTCATTTTCTCCTTATTTCAAAAACTTTTTTATCCCTGGCTTCAAATCCAGTTGGATTTTGTTAGTTTTTTGGGGTTTGGTTGTCTTTGGTTTGTTTTTTTTTTTTAGAAAATTGCTCCCCAAACAATGTAGTAGATATTTGCCCTACAATGCATGATTACTACTATTTACTTTATTTGCTTTTTACATTAATTTTCGCTGATTTCTCTTGCCATTATTTTTCTTCCCTTTTGGATTTTGCATTTTCTCCCACTCTTCATCAGAGATTTGCTTCTGGGTTTGGGTGTATTAGTATTAGTATTATGATGTTTCCAGGGCTTTTCTTTATCAACTTTTATACCTCTAATATAGTCAACTTTGGAGTAGTTGCAGGAACTGTTCAGCATGAACCATCCTCTGCCTTCCAACAATCTTGTTTATTTCTGAGTATTTACTCTCTAAGTTTAAATACCCTCAGCATTCTCCAACAAGCAACATCCAATTAATAACATTCTTAATATGTTGAGAATATAAACTTGTATTTTCCTCTTCAGATCCCTGGATCTCAAATAGTGCCTTGTGGAAGGAGTATCATGTGGAGCTGGCTGTGGAAAAATGTCAAGTTTCTTGATGAAAGCAGAAGGCTGTCCAGTTAAGACAGAATTCCAGCTTTCTACTCAGCAGAAGGCTTGGGGACTGCAGTTCCTAAGCAGACATGGGGATTTGAAGTACTATGATTTCTCCCCACCAAAACACTGTCAAAGCAGGCAGGAAAGTAATTAGGCCTAGCATGCTTTAATTACTTTTTCCATTTTTTAATTTTTTTAAACTTCAGGGGTGCTGGCAACCAATGCAATAAAAGGAAGTGTCTTTTTCAGCAGAAAATCTTCTTCCATGCATCCCCACATGGTAAACAGATGAGGAGGTAACCAAATACTTGCTGGGATACTGCTCATTATTTTGTTCTTAGCTAAATTGAACACATAATATATTTCCAAAGTTAAGATTAATGTGATTGTGAATGGCCTCAGGGTCAGAAGAATATCCTGGTAAACAACAAGATTGTTGTATCTGTTATCATCTTTATAGATACATTTTTAGAATTGCAGCTTCCTAGTGAACGAGACATCTGCAGATAAGAAATGCATTTGGTGGTAAAACTAAGTTTTGACCTCTCTATTCCATGATTTGTTTGATCTTTGCTCAACAGGAGTGAGTGGGAACACATTGGGTAGCAAAATTGCAAAACACAGTGCTGAGTTTTGATATATGTCTTCCAAACTTTACTTTTGTACGTTGGCTTTGAGAGAAGGAGGCTGAAGACCTTTGCAGTGGCTCCTTTCTGGTCATGAAATCGTGGTCAATGTCTATTACTATAACACTGAATCTAAGATTGTTAATTTCCTTTGGGTTTAATGAAGGACAGGGCCCAGAAGAAGTCTGTTTATGCATTCATTATTCTAACACCATATGTTCTCAAATTCCCTGTCTCCTTCTTTCCCATTTGGAAAACAACTATAAAAACCTTGCCAGTTATTGAGATCTGCAGCTGAAAATCTCTGAATATTGGTTTGATTTTGCCTATCACATCCTGCTGCCAAGGGAATGATTTAAGAAGAGAGGCAGCACCTTTGCATATGCTCTCAACATGTTTTGCTTGAAAGGATTCCCAGTAACTGGTAGTTCATCCCTCTGCCATTTTGCCTCATCTTCCACCATCTTGTCTCACAAAAGGCAGTATTAGGGAGGAGAGCCCTGGAGAAAAGAGCTGTAGACAGTGAAAGCAAAAAGGTTAATTAACAAGTTAGAAAAGTGAGTGGATGTTTTTGTTGCCTTTTCTCTTTCAAAGTAGGGCACCTGTTGAGCTGTGAGGCTTAACAAGGAGCAAGCAGGGGAAAAAAACAACAGCTCTGTTCCTTTGTACTGGTTCTTTCAGTATTCTGCTTGAAATTCGAGTGGCTGCTGGAAAGAAGCACTTCACTCTGTTCCTCCCTATTTCTTTGTGCCCCTGTTTGTCATCATCAGGGGAAGGGAGAATAAAGACTGAAAGAAAGGATGAAGAGCAATTGGAGATCACAGGGATGAAACCCTCAGACTGCACCTGCAAGACCAGATTGTGAACATTGATTTCATCTTCCTCACCAGTTTGGGATAACAAAACATATACTCGGAGATGGAGTATGGTTATGTGCCTGCAACCCCTGCAAGTTTCTGGTATTTCCTAGCTTAAAAACTGGTTCTTCCCTTTCCTTCCTGCAGTTTCAGCACCTTTGCTTCTAGGTAACCAAAATAGCTGCCAACATGCCTGCATTTTAATTTTTCTGAAAAACGTTATCTGTGAAGAATTTCCTGATATATCCTTAAGGAAGGAGCTTGGCAGGGATCAGAAAAAAAATGAGAGAAAAAAAATTTAAAAATTGGTGAAGACATTCTGGAAAAAAAAGTTTTGTTAAGCCTTTTATTGATAGCAAGGATAGCAAGCAATAAACACTTTGAGACAGGCACATGTGGGAACAGGGGCTGTGCATTCCTTTCTCCCAGGCCTTTTTCCCTTCAACGTGTTCAGTTTCTCACATTCACATTTTCAATTTGTCCTATGGCTGCAGGAGGATAACAAACAGCTGAATTTTCAGGATCTGAACACAGTGTTTGTTCCTTGCAAAAGCCATAGAAATTATTTTTCACCTCCATTATATCTTATTAGGGAAAGAGACTCTGTCATTACCAATATTAATGCCACACAAAAGCCTCTGGGAGCCTGTGAAGTAAAGAAATACAAGATCCCCCCGCCAAAAGCAGGTCAATGCCAGCACAAATTATGGTTTTTTGTAGAGGCTTCAGGAAGAAAGAAAGATCCTCCTAACATACAAACTATATTCATTTCATTCCTCTTCTGTAATTGCAGTCTGTTTTTATAGTCTGTCCCAAGCCTTTCAAAGAGACAGGTTGGATAATGGTTCAGACTGCTACAAAATTATCTTGTTTTCTTTGTGAACTGTTTCACCCACCTCTTTTTCCAAAGTTTTAGCTCTGCTGAGTTATTGACAAAATATCAAACTCAACCCAAATTTTTTTGTAAACTTGGAGAGTGTGTGCAGGAAATTATTTGGCACACTTCTGTTTTCAAGCTGTCCCACTCATGAAGCAGCTGATCATTCTTTATTCTCTAATTAATAGATGCCTATTGGGAAGATTGTGTTGTGTGCTGCATTTAAAACCATAGAATCATTTGGGCTGGAAAAGACCTCCAAGATCATCCAGTCCAACAACTAACCTAACACCTAACACCTGTGTTATCCCACTACTAAACCTAAGCACCACATCTACATTCAAACCTCTCCAAGGCTGGTGAATCAACTACTTCCCTGGGCAGCTGGTGGCAGTGTATTAGTATTTAGCTGTGCTCCATTAAAAATAAACAAACAAACCCCAACAAAACAGTTTAGCCCCACTCTTTGTAAATACTGTGTCAGATTCCTGTTGGAATGCAGTCTGTAGCAGAGAGCGGCTGTATGGCGAAGGCCCATGGACTGAGTGTTTTAAAGACAGAAATACTAGAATCAAAGGCCCTCTTGTCTCTCCCCACCAGTTTTACATAAAAAAAAAAAAAAGAAATTTCACGGGTTTCAGTGAAACTGTTAATGATTTATTGTCACTTAATTGAGAAAAGGATGAGGCCAGTAATTTCTAGTTCTGCACAAGGGTAGAGGCTTCAACAAAGTGTCCTGAATAGTAAAATAAGGTATAGGTAGGTACTGCTGGACAGATAATATATAGGCGGATACCATTATGCTTCCTTATAACTAATAAAAGCCTGATACTTCTGGTAAAATATGCAAATAGCCATTTCCCTCTGAGAAAAGCTTAGTTAAGAGAAATGATCCCTCTTAGCTCTTTGGTCAGATCATCTGGTAGCCCCTGAATTTTCTGTGATAAGGACATGATTCAGAGAGACACACCTGTCTGTGCTTTTCAGGAGTAATTTCAGCAGAATTACTAAGTAGCTCAACTGCTTTGCTGGCTGGAGCAAGATAAACCATCAGGTGAGGGATTCTGCTAAATCTAAATGTTCAGTATTGCATAAGATTTTCAGGAGATAAAAATAAATATATACATATATTACAGTTTGAAGCTGAAGGGAGCCTTGCATTTAGTGGAGTTAATTTCTAGTTTTCTTTGGTGTTAACATGAGGACAGAAAATCTTGCTGACTGTGTCCCATGTAGCCCAGTCTTAAACCACAGACAAAAGTGGCAAAGAAGATGTTTAGTGGGATGGTGTGAGTGAAGAAACTATAATAGTCTCAAGCCTGCTGCTATTGGTATATGGCCTAGATAGTATGTTATATTGAATCCAAAAATATAAGAGCACTCCTCAAGGCCTGAAAAAGGCTTAAAACTTCCATGTGAATAAATCATTATTTCTACTTTAAACATGGTGCATATAGACTAATTGATTTGTCTAGCAGAGAGGAACACAACCCAGGTGACCACCTCCATATTCCTGTACTTTAACTATAAGGAGACTACTTGCATTGCAATTAGATTAGATGATATGCAAAATAGTCCCTTCACAATGTTCTTCAGCTGTGTTAGCTTCTTTATGGTGCATGCCAAACTGTTGGGGTTGCTTATTTCACGCTCACCAAAAGAACCAAAAAAAAAAAAAGCACTGGCACAGCTTAAATATTCAAAATAAATCATGAGTTTCTGTCATATGGAAACAAAAAACTAATGATACAGTGAAAGGCTACATTTCCATAACTCTTACTTGCATCTACATATTTCCCATTTGAAAGTCAATGGGAGCTGTATGGCTAAGTGCTGTGTGACTCTGAGAAACACAAAGGCAGCCTGCCTCCTTGGCAGCCACAGCTCTGTCCTCCCTCTGAGGAATCACCTATGTGATTTGCATCTGATTTCCTTGCTAACCTGCAAGAGAACTGGAGCCAAACAGGGGGAGATGCACCAACAGGACCTGAATATTTAGCAGCATGAGAAGGAGGAGTAATTGATTCCCATTTTGGGCATGCTGGTGTAGCTCCTTTTTGCACAGTCAGGAGGGAAATGGAGTTAAGCTACTATGTTCATCAGCTGTTGGCTTCTCCAGAGGAGTCTTTTAACCCTGTAAATATCCTAGAATCGTATAATCACAGAATGTTTAGATTGGAAAAAAACCTCTAAGACCATCAAGTGCAACTATTAACCTGACACTGCTAAGTCCACCCCTAAACCATGTCCTTAAATGCCACATTCACCCATCTTTTAAAAATCTCCACAGATGGTGGCTCTACCACTTCTCTGGACAGCCTGTTCTAGTGTTTGACAACTCTTTTGAAAAAGAAATTTTTTTCTAATAATTATGATCTAATTCTGAGGAGGTTCAGGTCAACCCTTAACATATGGAAATCTATTTTTCCATCTATATCAGGCTGACCAAAAGTATACCTCGATAGTGGGATGATATTCTCTAATAGTAAATGATTAAATAATAACATGGCTGCTTGGATGCTTTCCTAGTGTGTATAGCTAGCTTGGTGCCACCGGAGTTTCTTCGTCTTTGTAAGGCATGAACAAGAAGATGACCAAATATTCAATGTATATAAAAACTAATGCCAGAATTTGGTTCCACTCTCTGCAATATAATTTCAAGTAATGTCAGGCTGGTTCTTTGAAGGTGCATGCTCAACTTGTTTATTTTTTTATTCCTTAAAGGAAAATCAGTTTCTAACTGTGCATGTTTTGGCCTGATTTCTTTAGTACCATTTGATTAAGAAAAAAAGCAAAAGTGTTTAAAGCTTATTTCAGTTCTTTCAAAAGCTCTGTACAGCAAGGGAGAAATACATTAAATCCCTGCTGTTGCAGTGAAGTCTAACCAGTCACAGACTTTCCCAATCACTTGAGTTCTCTGCCAAGGACCAGACTCCAGTTTTATAGTCTATCTGGTTGCACCAGGAAAAAATAGGAAAATAAGAATTACCAAGATTCATGCAATGCACAGATAAAAAGCAAAAGAATCTGGGTTTAGGCTTCTTTTTTCAAAAATTTGGTTCATGTAATCTCATTGTTCTTGCATGAGTAATGTAAGACATGGACATGGTATAGTGGTGGACTTGGTAGTGTGGGGTTAATTGTTGGACTTCATGACCATATAAATCTTTTTCAACCTAAATAACTCCATGATTCACGTTCTCTTTTTGTCAGTGCCCCTTCTCAGTCAAATAACAGTCCCAAAGGTTGTTGGGTCCTGCAATGAAGGTGAACCTCTGAACAATCTAAGCCGGGGGGGCTCAGGAAGAGCTCCTCACTTGCAAGACAGAAGTGTGGAATCTCAGGAGAGGGATGAAAGTGTGTCTCCAGCTGGAGTCTGCTCATTTCTAGACACACCAGTAACTAATTACAAGACACAGCCCCATGGAAAAATATGTGTCTATAAATTTCGATTAAAATCAGCTTTCCTGGTCTTAATGTTGCAGTGGACCTCACGGCAGGATGCACAGAAGCCATCGGGTTTGTTAAGGCTGTGGTTTTAATTTCTGTGAAACACAAACATCTGATTGCTTCCTAGGGTGTTCTGAGTGATGAGAAATTAATATTTGGTAAATGTTTTGCAATCCCAGGAGTTATACAGGGAAAGGGAAACCTTATAATTCATAATGTAAGGCCCCCTGACACAGAAAACTCTTCTGCCATTCTTAATCCATTTGCTAATTCAGCACCATCAATTTCAAAATCAACATGCATTTATAAAATAACTTAAGTGACAATCAGGACTGCTATGGACCTTCAGGTTAGCAGTTAAGGAACTATTAGCAGTGTGAATTTAGTCCTTTAAGTTGTTTGTGGTTAGTGTTGGTTTGGTTGAGGGTTTTCAGTGTTTTAATTCAGCCTATGTAAAACCAACAAGTGTTTAGTCATGAAAAAGTGAATTTGAGGTTCCTGCTTGAAAATGTAATATAGTGCCTTCGGGTCTTACTGATTAGGCTCAGCTGCTGGAGGAGGCTGGATTATCATGTCACAGGGCTGCCTCTTCTAAGACTCCTTGTAGGGCCACAAAAGATTAAAAGAAAGCTGAGGAGAGGGCAATTTCACTGCATTTAAACCAGTCTGCTTTATTCATTATTCAAGCGGCTGTGTTGTCCATGAAATTTTCAAGTAGTGATTTCCTGGAGAAAAAAAATTGTTCCTTCTAGCTTTTCCATCTTACAGAAGCATTTTAACCTGCTATCCTTTTATCCCTTGATTTTAAAACATAAATACATGCTTCCTTGCTTCTTTGGGAGTGAAGTGCACCTTACCTTTAGTACATTTACAAGTGATCAGATTTACCCTTAATGCTTCTACTGTTAAAAGGGTCCCTGTCCATGGCAGGAAGGCTGGAAAGAGATGACCTTTAACAACCTGAACCATCCTGTGATTTTGATTTTATTAATTTTATTTTATCATTGAAGCTTGCTGCTGGTGAACAAGGGATGTTAAACAATCAAGAAAGTTTGCCTTGAGGAGCAGGGGACCTGTATTCTGGGCCAAGGAGAGATCTTCAGAGCAGCAAGGACAATATAAATTGCAACCTTGGGTTGGCATAGGTTGGTGGCCTTTATGGCAAGAAATTCATTATTAATTTAAGTGCTCTTGTCAATGAAGGTCCTGTGCTACACTCACACCCTGCCATGGGGCAGGGGATTATCCAGCACCAGCGAGAAAGATGTTTGGGTTGGTTCCCTTTTGCATACATGGGGTTCAGGATTTGTCATTGCATGAACACCACTCACTTAAGGGTTTGGCAGCAAAGGGAGGGCTTTGCTTTTTGGCAGTGTGTTCAGAGCACCAGAGAATTCATCTTTCTGATTACTGCACCATCAAATTGTCCTCCTGAGGCTCTAGGGAGAAGGTGCTCAGTGAACTACAGGCATGTCTACCTCTCACACTCTCTTTGAGCTCTGACAGCTCATTTCACTTCTCCCTGAACTGGCAGCAGGCAGTGAGAAGAGGCTGACTTCCCCCATCACCTTTTTCTTTGATGAATTCCTTTCAGCCTTGAAAGACATCACCTTTGGGTGAAATGACCAGTAAAAGCATGGAATTATATTTCCATGCTCAGCCTTCATTAGAGTCCAGCAGCTCATCTGTGCATTTAATGAAATTGAATCTGAGCTTAAAATTTATAAGCAAAAAGAAATTGTTGGAAGAAAAGCTACAGGAACACCATTTATTCAGAAATCCATTACGTTCTATAGACTTTGCATAAAGAAAAGGCAAAGGTGGTTTGCTGCTGTGTGGATTTGAGTTCCATGGAGGTGGAGGTGCTTGTAGAAGACTTCAGAGGGGAGGCTCCCCATGAGCCCTGATGCCTCTACATCCTCTGTATAGAGGGAAAACTGGGAGAGCAGAAATTGTGAGCACAGCTGGGCACTGTAAACTCATAGCATTTCCAAAGTGGGTGATCTCTCATCCTGCTCAAAGTCAGCACTAACACACACAGATCACTGCCAAAATCTCAAGGAAAAATGGCGAGATAATGGGAAAGCACAGCCTGAGGTCTGTAAGGACTGCAGACTTTCAGAAAGCTTCCATTGTGCTGTTGGGCCTACTTCAGAAATAATGCATAGGCACATGATTAAATGTGTGCTGGAATCCCATGGATCTCTTTAAGACCTTAAAGATGCCCCATCATCGAGAGATTTCCTTTGAAATCAGGATGGCTGTTTCCTTCTTGCCAAATCAGGACTCAAGCACTTTCTTGTATGCAAGTCTGAAGCATCAAGGGCAAATGCCCCCATTTGCATTTTCCTATTGGAAGTCAGACATTTAAGGGAGAATATTTGCTAAGGGAAACCAAAATATTAAATAGTGTTTCATAGACCTGCCTTGATTTATGTCACTCATGCATTTTCTGGTTTTGCAAATCTCAGGAAACACATGGTGGTGCTTATACCCCTCCTGTCCTCAGGATGCAGGTCTAATGAGGGAGGTTTTATTTATATCCCACACTTTTCTTGATATATACAACCTGACATAGTAAAAACTATAACTTTGTCTATGGTAATGCTTTATTTGACATTTGACTATGGGAAGCATTTTTTTAAAATTCAGAATATTCCTTTCTTTGCACTGATAAGCACAGGGTATTATCATCAATCTCTTTAGACAGTCCAGGAACCATGTATTTGGCGAGTAGAAATATTTGCCTTAGGAATGTATGTCTTCAACCCATGATCTCAACAGAGGTTCTCTCAAGCTCATGAGATGGCTTCCAGACTATAAAATGAATGGGTGAATTATTGCAGATGCTTATTGTTTTAGTTAATATTTTATTTTTTATTTATTTATACAACAGATGATGTATATAACATACTATATGTGGTATATCACTTGTTCTATACTATATTTTGAACACGAATGCAGATAGACCATTATTCCGGCTGTTTTTGAAGGAGCACAGCCAACTAAAATAATACTACAAGCAAAAATTTTTCAAACCCAACTGTAAAAATGACCATTTAGACATTTGCTTTCTTTGGTACTGAGTGAATTTGGAAAAGAAAGATGAATTAAATAAAAAAACAATTAAAGAACCTTTTTTGTGTTTCATAGTCAACTTATTTTTCAGATTTCCAGAAGTGAGAAACCTGGCTCTTATATTCCAGGCAAGGGCTGCTTAAATAACATCTGTGTATATTTTCACGGGAACTTTTGTTCTTTTTCTATTTGAATAATTTATTAATATTACTAAATGTGTCAATAAAGGTTTATTGAAACTGAAACTTTCCATTTAGCACGCCTTTGGAGCAGAGTAGAACTACACAGAACAGACTGTGTCTAACAGCATCTCCTCTTTTTTATTTCCCATTTCACAGGGTGCCATGTTACAGGAAATTGGAATGAAATTTTGTTATGTATAATTTCTTTCAGTGTAGGCATGTTGTAAGATACAAGCAGAAATATGTTCTTTTCTATCTTATTCCCCAGATCTTGTTTACAAGATGGAAACAAAATATTTAGGTGATGAGTCTATCCGTAATCTTTGAAGGGAGAAAGTAGAAAAGGTATAAAACCTCTCAGCAATTCTGTGGTCTGGGAAAAAACTCAACAATAATCACACACAAACAACACTAAAGCTAAATTCCTTTTAAATCTTTAAAGACATCCTGAGCAACATTTCAGACTACAGCCAGAAATGCTGCAGACCAAATCTTCATTGGGCTTGTCTTCATAAAAGTTGAGATTGAATACAATTCCCTGAGAAGCTCTGGAGACAAGGGCAAAGCAATTCAACAGCAGCACATACATTTTTAGAAGCTTTTTACAGCCCTGGCCATTCTGACCTCTGCAATGGTCTTGCGGTTGTTTAGGATAGAAGAAGTCTCTTTTTTAGTTTTTCCTGCCTCACATAGTTGTTTACACGACATGCTGCTTTCCTCTATTCTGAATCATCTTGTTCAAAAGGATTTCCTTTCCCCTGCAGAAACTGGGGGGCTGTGAAGGAAAAAAACCTTGACAAAACCAAGTGCAGCCACTTTCAGGCCAGTTATGTGGGTACTGTCAGCTCACTCAGTGCAGATGGGTCCACGCAATTCTTTTGAGAACACAAAAATACTTGCTGCTATTATTTCTCCCAGAGTTTTTCCAGGTCAGATTCCAACCAATGCCAGTCTCCATGACATTCCTTTGGAAGACTGCTCTCAACACTGTCCTGTTCTCAACACTTTGTGACCTAATATAGAAAAATGGCACAGGGGTTAAATGACCTGGCAGAGGCTCTACTGGACATCAGTGGCAGAGCACAGAATAAATCCTGCAGCTCAAGGCACAGGCTGCCCAGCACCTTTCCTGCTACCTCTGGTGATGGTCACTGTAAGGGGCACGATAACATTCATTTGACTAGCCCAGCTCTTCCTAAAACTTCCAGCTACACATTGTGGCCTGAGACTTGCCATAACCACTCTGCCTTGCTTGACTTATCTTTACCACTTAAGGATAAATATCTAACAGTAGGTGCAAGCGCCTGGAGGCAGGAACCTGCTGTTCTGTGTGGTTAGACTTGAAAGTAGCCTGCATACTTTGGGGTGCTGTAGCTGAGGCTTTGAGAGATGCATGTGGCAATTAGTCATCCAGATGCCATTGAAAGTCAATGAGAACTGGGTGAAATTCTGAGAATGTGTGAGCAGCCAAATGCTACCATATGGTCATAAGCTTTTCTTCAGTCTAGCACAGTGATCAGTATAAAATGGCAGGGAAGTGAGGCTTCAGACTGTGAATAGCAATTGAGATAAGCATAATAAGTACAAAAGCTAGAGCCTCGCTGCCTTGCTCTAACTGACTTAGCAGACATTATGACACTAGCAGGCTAATTCACTCCAGAAAGTTGTGAGTTAAGCATACACTGGAGCACAGGAATTTCCTGCATTATTTTTTCCTTGCTTTTGTGGCAGTAAAAAGACCAAGGTGGCCATATAAGAACAGGGATTGCACATCATCTTCTCTCTTCTTGGGATCAAGAAACAAATCAAAGCAGAATTAGTTTTTCTTAGTCTCTCCTTTTCTCCTTGGATGCATAATTTGCCTCCCATTCAGATGATCCTAGCATTAATTGTATTACACATACAAAAGCATGAAAGATGAAAGCATATGAAATGTTCAAGGCCAGGTTGAATGGGACAATCTGATCTTGGAAATGGATGATCCTTAAGATACCTTCCAACCCAAGCCTTTTTATGATTCTATGGGGAAAAGAAAAAAGGTGACTTGTGCAATTTCCATGCATATAAACCATAATTCTCCCTGCCCTGTTTATTTAGAGAGCACTTTGGAAAAACCTGGATGGGTCTAAGATGAAGAGGGACTACAGGAGATCTTCTCCTTGCACATATGTCCCACAGCAGGGGAGGGATGCTTCAGTGCTCCATCAACACCTTGGTTTTGTCTTGCACTGTTCCTGTGAGGAGTCACATCATGCCTTGTAAAAGCGACATCACTGGAATTGTGTTGTGCAAGAACAAGAGAAAACAGAAATGCAACCCCAAGCTTTAACTGCACATGTCTGACAGCATCTTATTAAACTCAGAGTAGTCATCAGAAAAGTGAGAGCAAGCACAGGGAAGAAAAAAAAAAAGGCTGTTTCTCACAGCATGAAGGAAAAATGTTTTCTACTAACTGAAAGAAAACAAGGCAGTAAAAGCAATTCCTGGGTTGGGAAAGGTTCTTTTTTATGCAACTCCAGTTTGGGATGTCAATTTATTAATATGGTTTCTACAATTTAAATCTCCATCAAGATCATCAGCCCAAATATTTGCACATGCTAATATGTTCAACTGAGGCCCCTTTATCTGTCATATTCATGTGAATCGTGTTTTCTGTTGGCTCATTCTTTGGGACAGCTTGCCTCCTTTAGGATTTGTTATTAAAAGATAATATTGACTTAGTTTCCTTTACACTGAGCAACAACCTTTTCTTCTAAAGCCTGCCTTGGCTTGTGCCTGGATGTGGGGTGGCGGGGGGGATGTGCGTGTGTGTGTCTGTGTCTGTGTCTGTGTCTGTGTCTGTGTCTGTGTCTGTATGTAAGACAAGCTGCTCTCAAAGACTCATTTCCTGCTGCTCTTAATGACAGGAATAATTAACATCATCTTCCCAGGAATACTCCAAGTCCTGTGTCCCACTGGCATGTCCTGTCTGCCAAGATTTCAGCCTAGATTAGAGAGTCTGTATAAGCTTTGGGACCTCGTTTTGCTTGTATTTCGTCTTCCTCATACCAGATTCTGCTGGATGCCAATGAGGGTAACAGGACCCTCAGTACTAAACCTCACTGCACCACAGACCCTCAGCAGGGTAAACGCCAGGAATCCTCATGAATCCAGCAAGCCTCTGCCTGCAAGGCTCTGCCTCTGTACCTACCTGTTCCCTGAAGCCACAGCTCTGGGAATTGCTTTGCCTACCTCTCCTTGATTGCACTCAGCTTTCATGCTGAAAAATCCCTCACTGGCTGCCAGAATTGCTGCTGGCTGCTCACTGCCCTTCACAGATCCAGTGCTGGGTGTTGCTGCTTTGAATTGTACAAGGCAGCTGTACAAGGGCAGCACCCCAAGAACTGAGCAGCAGGAACTTTCCCTGCCCTTCTCCCATCATCTACATACCCAGGACTGGGCAGTCAGGGAAGGTCATGCCTTAGCTGAGGAGCAGCCCGTGCGTGCTGCTGCTGCCCTTGCTGAGTGCCCACCCTCCCAGACCTTGAAGGCTGTAAATCCGAAGACTGATGAGTAATGACTTTTCTGAGGTTTTTTTTTTTCCATTTCTACCCTTTTGCTGGTGCACTTAGCACTCATGTGCTCTCTCTCTCTCACTGAGATTTCTTTGTGTGGTGGTGGAAAGCATTGTAGAGGAAAGATTCAGCATTGCCTCTCCCTCTGGAACTGTGATGATGGATGGCAAGCTTTCCCTCTGTATAAAATGCAGGCGTACACAGCATACTCCTCTCTACTAGTCCCAGTTGTTGCTGCCTCATGCTTGGTAATGGCACTGGTAGAACACAGAGAGGAGTAGACAGGGATGTTGGGACCTTAAGGGATAATAAGAAAATTCCTTTCCACCTGTATTTTAAACTTCTTCACTTGCTTTACCAATGAGTTTAGATAATGTAATCTTTCTTGTAAATTTCTGTGGTCTGTTTTCATGTTTAATACTTATACAAATTTCATTCCCACTACTTTGAGACAAATTAATTTCAATTTTATTTCTTATTGCCTCCTGCTTATATATGGGAAAATGAAGTGAAACTCATCTAGACAACAGTATGTGGAACTCTTTTTCTTTCATGTAGGTATGAAGAAATAGGATTTTTTTCTATTTTTTCCCTGTAATCTTCTTCTGGGACATTGAGGAAAGAACTTCATTATTTTAAAGAATAGTCTCAGCATTCACATAAATCCACAGAGGACTTCAGTTTTCTGTTAGGCTCACCCCTCCCTTCACACCCTCCATTCTTCTCCGGGGGAAACCAGTTGTGTTGTTCACTGACTTAAGAGACAATTCAAAGGAGTTGCACAACTTTATTTACGTATCAAAGCAATGTGATGAAGTTCACACTCTCTTCTCCTCTAATGCACAAATCCTGAAATTAAGTTGCTTGGTCTCTGTAGGAGTGATTTTCATTAAGGAAAAAAGCACAGAAATTCCTTAATAACAATCAGACCTATCCACTTCAGCTAAAACCCACAAATTCAGACAGAGAGCTCAGAGAGATCCTATTTATATCTTTTCCTGGGATACTGCAATATGCTTCCCATTTTGTAGAGATCATCCTCATTCTTCAGCTCTTTTCTCCCTACTCCCAGACTCCAACAGGAAACCAGCCCACAGAACAAGACTACAATTGCTGTGCTTCTTTGGATGCAGAAAATAAATAACGTCTCCTGCGCCCATTACTTATCCTTGCTGTGTGTTTTTAGCCTACCTCCTATAAAAAGAAGAAGTTAATTTATAACCATGCTGTTTGTCAGAAGTGTTTGTTCACATCTGTCTGTCGGCAAGTTTTATAAATCAATTAGCCCGACAGACACACTCTGTAGCTTTCTGTGTTCCCACAGATGTCACTTTCTCATCAGCAGAAATAACAGTAGCCTTCGCCGGCTCCTAATTTGGGTACATGTGAAAAACAATTAAGTATGTCTTCTGCACATGTGTATCAGAAGTGTTCCAGTTACCTGGCAACCAGCCAAAAAACTGTGATGGAAAGCCAAACACCTGAGTACAATACTGTGGCCATTTGCATACATGTGCATATGTAAGCCTGTAAAGATATATGTGGAGTTATTTTAGCATTAAAGAGTAAGGACTTGGGGATTTTCTTAAAATAACTGAGTTAGTTTATTACCATTTCTGCAAATGTGAACTTAGGAATAAGGTAGAGGAAAATAAAGCTGTGTCTGCGATGGGGAGGGATTTTGGGAAGCCACAGTGGTATGCTGCAGTCAGGGGGATTTATGGGAAGCATTGAAGAGGCAGGCAAAGTTTACAAGCACTGCACAGGACATAATTGCACTCAGCTGGTGCTTTATCAGCTTACTAAGTCCCCTAGTTTGCTTGAAGAGTCGTAGCAATATATTCTGTTATTGCAATATATTCTGCTATTGTCTCAAATCCACATAGAAAAAAAACCGTCATAGAGTCTCCTGAAAGGGACCCACAAGGATCACTGAGTCCAGCTCCTGGCCCTGCACAGGATAGCTCCAAAATGCAAACCATGTACCTGAGAGTATTTTCCAAACGCTTCTTGAACTCCTGAACACCACTTGGTGCTGTGACCACTTCCCTGGGGAGCCTGTTCCAGTGCTCAGCTACTCACTAGATGAAGAAATTTTTCCTAACATCTAACTCAAACTCACCCCAACACACTTTCATAAGAATTGATCTCTTTTTGGTTGCAAAGTGCTTGCTATTAAAAGCTTAGGCTGGTCAGTGCTTCAGCTTCATCTTCTGCTGGACACAATCGAACAGCAGTGAACAATGCACTGACAGAGATCTTCATCCATTCTAACCCTGCAGGGAGGATCATTGGATTAAAACACTGTTTTTCTTGAATTTGAACAAGTGTGTGATTTGAGAGAATGGTAAAGCGTGGGATAGATGTGATGAAGAGGAGGAGGTAGAGAAAGTGAGATACAACAGAGGGGGAGTGGAGAGGTGTGGCAGAGGGGGAGGAAGAGGGACATGGGGACATGACGAGAGGAGAGGCTGGCTACCAGTAGGTGTGTACCTTCGTCTTCTGCAACTCTTGCACCCAGACAAGGTTAAAGAAGAGGAAATGGAAACAACAGGCGTGGGAACAGGAAGAGATCCCCAGACCAGGCAATAAAATCAGGCTGTGAACCTTAGGCAACTACAACACACTGTGTGATCAAACAAAACAGATGTAGTGGACATTCCTATGCACTTTTTTCTCTGGTTTTGTAAACCTTCTTTTTCCTCACCTTCACCTTACTTTCTTTCCTATAGAACAGTGGAGGGGTTAATCTTTAATACCTTCCAGTAATAAAACTGTTTTAATTAGCATTAGTTTGGAATGACAAGACTACAAGTAATTAAGTTAGACTGGGATCTAGTTGGAATGAAATTGATACCAGGGGATAGCATAAACATAAATCAGCATTTAAATAAATTGAAATCAGATTGCTGTAATTAGAAGAAAAATCCATTGGCACTAAGAAGTAAAAGTAACACATACAGATTTAATAAACATACTGAAGGAAAGTGAGAAGCCTGGAAAAATAGAAATTGTTCCTTCCCACATACCTGCTGTCAAAACAACAACAACAACAAAAAAAAAAAAAGATAAGAAGTCACTGTTTGGTTAGTATCAAGGAAATACTATTACATTGGCATGGGAGAGAAGTTAGAGAAGATTATGAGTGTCTGGTCAGAATGCCATTTACATTAACCTGATGCATTGCAAGTGAGTTCTAGTTATAAAAGTAATTACTGGCTACCAAACCCATCTGGAATCTTCAATCAAATGATGAAAAGAGAGGAACGAGTCAAGGAGCAAGTGATTACTTCTCCAAAGTTAAGACTGGCATGTGCAGTCAGAAGCCAGCAACAGGCTCATGCATTTTTTTCACGCTACAGAAAGAGCAAGCCAGCATATGCCTACCAACTTCTCCTGGGCTTTTTAGGCTGCTTACCACCATAGGACATGACATTTTTGTATGATTAAAAATGATTCATTAGCCTTTTGAATTAAGAGAATCATGTATCTTCTTTAAATGTTATGGCAATTAAGATATATTAGATGAAATGCCCTTTTTAAAAAAAATAAATTTTTTTGCAAGACAATAATCTCCTTTCAGGCAAGATAATGGATTTTGAGGAATTGATGCAGGAAGGAAGATTAAAATAACTCTGTGTGAAGTGATTCCAGTTCTGTTGGGACCTCTCAGGTAAGAAAACCCTACCTGAGCTGGGAGCAATTCACCAAGGGCACTCGGGCAGATCATGGTGACAGTCGCAAGAGAGTAAATTTTGCTTTACACTCTGGGTCTTCAGCTCTTTTTCACACAGGTCTTACCTCTGACAGCAGGGTCACCCAAGATGAAGTTGTAAAGGCCAGTGTGGATCAATGCAGACAGAGAATAGAAACACAACATTATTTATGCACTATGCAACAGAAAGTCTCAGGCAAGATTTATATAGACAGAACAAAAGATGTGGCTGTGTTTAGAGCTCTGCTGACTAATGTGAAAGTTTGCTCAAGGCTGAACTTTCTCTCTGGGGTATTTTAGTCTTTGCAGACTTACTTAGGCCTTCACATATGTCAACTCAACCCACCACACGAATTTCTGACTTTCTGGTCATACCTGGTGGATTTGAAAACAGGTTGAAAGAGTTAGGCTTGTTCAGTCTGAACAAGAGAAGACTCTGGGAAAGACCTGGATTTTCATCCACTACCTAAAGGGACTGCAAGAGAGCTGGAGAGGGACTTCTGAATGAGGGCATGTAGTGTCAGGAGGAAGGCTTCAAACTGACAGAAGGCAGGCTGACATTTGATATTAGGAAAAAATTCTTTCCTGTGAGGGCGGTGAGGCACTGGCACAGGTTGCCCAAAGAAGTTGTGGCTGCCCCATCCCTGGAAGTGTTCAAGGTCAGGAAGGTATCCCTCCCCACGGGCCAGGAGGCTGGAGCTATATAGTCTCTAAGACCCCTTCCAACCAAAATATTCTATGATTCTATGCTGTAGGAAATCCATGTGTTATAGGACTGAAGTATTATAGAACCATGAGATCTACCACACCTGTGCTGATGTGTAGATTTGTCAAGTAAGTCTATTATCTACAACATGCATCAGACTTACTGTTAATATGTTAGTGGGTTGTCCAAAGTACATAAGGAGTGGTAGGGGCATCCCAGCTGAATTATACACCTTGTTTATCCAGAAGAGCATTGATATGCACTCATACAGAAGACATTCAGTTGGGATTTCCAAATATTTTATAGTCATAAACAGCTCAGTAAGGAAGGGACCTGTGGAGGAGTTTTTACCCAACAAATTCTTCTAATTGGACCTTTTTTCCAGTCACAAGAATGGTTATTTTGAGTCCTAAATATCCATCTTTGAATTATCTTTAAAAAAAAGTTTGGTTAGAAATAGATGGTGTTGTTGAGGTTAAGATGAAGACATTTATTTAAATGGATATAAAAGCATGAGTACATGTTGCTATTGTGGGCCAATACTATTTTAATTTATGTGTGATATTTAAAACATTTAAGAAGCAGGTGCAATTTCTGACTCAATCTAAGAATCTGAAACAAAGTTTGTGTTGCTTAAGTAATATGGTGTATGTCTGCTGAACATGACGGTAAGATGGAGTGAGAAAGAGATCTGATTCTTAAAACTGAGGACAGGGAAGACAAGAATCGTAGAAAAGAGTAAATAAGGTCTTTTTCATGGCAGAGTGACATTTCCTTTGGCTTACTCAAGTGTAAAAAATGGTGAAAGTAGTGGATTTTTATAAAAGTGAGCACTGCTCATCCCATTCTAGTTACTGGGAGTTCTGCCATTAACTTAATGGGACTGAAATTCCAGTTCCTGTATTTAATCACTGGAAATATATTTTTATTGAGTAGTAACAGAGCACTATTACACCACATATTAGATGTTACTTGTACACATTAAAGCTGTTCCTTCCACAATGATCCCATTACTTGCCCTAGGCTAATTAACATTAATAATAGTCATTGTCATTTGCAGGGAAAGAGTCAAGATCAACCAAAAAAATTAACAGAATAACTTTTTGACGTAAGTCAAGCAGGCACTCTTTGACCTTACTTAACCTGCCATTCACTGGAGACTAAATAAGTGTTTTTAATACACACCTGCCAGTTTAATTTCAGAGCCTTAGGCCTAAATTGCTCTCTGAAAGTCAGCAGATTTTTCTAGATACTGTTGGATAGGAAGGCACAAGGGGCTAGTTTGATGATGGGTCTTCCACTTGTTTTTAAAATGACAACCCATGGAGCCATCAGCTGGAAATTGTTAAGAGGGATGGGGAACTGACTGATGGTACCCTGGTTGTGATGACTGTCATCTCGCACCTGCACAGCCCTGTCTGGGATCTGTTTTACAGATGCTGCTGGCAATAACTCTATCATGTACCTTTGTAGTGTCTTCACACTATGGGTGAAACTCAGCACCTTGTCTTGACAGCATCCTGCCTCGTTACATGAGAAATCTGGGGACAGAATGAGAAATTCTCCTACCAAGTGACAACACAGGGAGAACTTACTTAGCTCAGCTGTAACTGCCAAGCCTAACATGAAAACAGGATAGCTAAATTAATATTGTACCTTCACCTGGAGTACAGCATTGAGGTCTGGAGCCCTCAGCACAAGAAGGACACAGAAGTGTTAGAGCAGGTTCGGAGGAGGCCACAAAGATGATCAGAAGGTTGGAACAACTCTTCTATGAAGACAGATTGAGAGATTTGGGGCAGCACAGCCTGTAAAAGAGAAGGCTGCAGGGAGACCTTGGAGAGCCTTCCAGTGCCTAAAGGTGCTACAGGAGAGCTGGAGAGGGACTTTTGACAATGGCATGTAGGGATATGACAAGGGGGAATGGCTTTAACCTGAAAGAGAGCAGGTTTAGATTTGGGATTAGGAAGAAATTATTTACTGTGAGGGTAGTAAAATACTGGCCCAGAGAAGCTGTGGATGCTCCATCCCGGGAAGTGTCCAAGGCCAGGTTGGATAGGGTTCCAGGGAACATGATCTAATAGGTGGTCTCACTGCCCATGGTTGGAGGGGGTTACAACTAGATGATCTTTAATCACAGAATCACAGAATTTCTAGGTTGGAAGAGACCTTTAAGATCATCGAGTCCAACCCATCTTCTAACACCTCAACTAGATCATGGCACCAAGTGCCAGATCCAGTCTTTTTTTAAACACATCGAGGGATGGTGACTCCACCACCTCCCTGGGTAGATGATTCCAGTATTTTATCACTCTTTCTGTGAAAAACCTCCTCCTTAATTCTAGCCTGTATCTCCCTTGGTGCAGCTTGAGACTGTGTCCTCTTGTTCTGTCTGTTGTTGCCCGGAGAAAGAGACCGACCTCCAGCTCACCACAGCCACCCTTCAGGAAGTTGAAGAGAGTGATAAGGTCACCTCTGAGTCTCCTTTTCTCCAGGCTGAACAACCCCAGCTCCCTCAGTCGTTCTTCATACAGCTTGTGTTCCAAGCCCCTCACCAGCCTCGTTGCTCTTCTTTGGACACACTCAAGCATCTCAACGTCCTTCCTAATGACGTTCTAATCTTTAATGTCCCCACCAACCCAAACCATTGGCTTATTTACGACATGAAAAAGTCTCCATCAGAAGGACCAAAAATAACGTAGGACAGGTCCTCATTTTCTTGCTTCACCTTCTGTTCCTTACTTGTTCCATGTGAACCAAGGCATTAACTCCTGTGTATTCCTAACAGCATCCCTGTTAGGAATACACAGGAGTTAATGCCTTGGTTCACATGGAACAAGTGAACAAATCCTTTACAAATCCTTTGTTAAAACAATCCCTGTTGTCTGGATTTTTAACAAATCGTGTCTTGCCATGGCAAAGTTGCAAAATGGATGGAGTCATCTTTGCTGTGTTTTCCTAGCAGGGAAAAATCACATTAAAGTTTTCTGCTAGGCTACTCCTTCACAAGAGCATCAGATGTATTCGCTGCAGCACTGCCATCTCGTCTGGACAGAACTTCCATCTTCCTCCTTGTGTCAGGAATTAGTAGCACAATTTTATCACTCTTTAGAAGAAAAAGTTGAAGGGAAGAGGCAAGAAGCCAGATTTCACAGCAGAAGTCCCTAGAAAGCTGGGGACCCAGTTACTTGCTGATGCTGCTTTTTTCACAGTTATCAACTCCCCATTCACCATGTGTCTCTCGCTGTTCATTTTTTAAAAAATTCATCTTTAGTCTATCAAAAATATATAACAAAGCTACCTTCTGAAATCACTTACATTGACAAAGTGTCAGCAATCCTGAAATAGTGTTTTGATCCCCTACTGTGCCAAACTACAGAGTATGTCTAAATACACTGGCAGATCCTAAAATACACCCTGATGGATAGCAAGGACTTGTTGCACGGAAAAAATAATTTTTTTGCTAAAATTGAAACTTGCTCATATGAGAGTGTCCTGCCTTAAAATAAATAGATCTAGAAGTTATCAGCAGATCATAACTTTTGAGCAATAGTAAAATTAGGCAAGTGATCTTGTTTGTCACTCTAGTACAGACCATAATTCTAAGCAACATGAAATATGCATCAGAACCTGACTATGGTCTATCTTGACAGATACATAAAATACTGCAAAGGAAGGTGATAATTAGGCTTCAGGTTCAGATGAAGTTTCTGGACAAATTTTGGTTTTAAATCTAAAATGAGTACAGTCCAGGAATCTAGTCTGAAGGGCAGACAGGACAAAAATCTTCACAGAAGGAATAACACCAGCAACAGACATATAGTAGAGTCAGTAGGCAGTTGGATAAAACAGCAGGTAGGATTTTCAACATGTTTGTGCTTTTTCAGAACCTCCAATTTGCTTTCTTCTTACTTGATCTTCTTCAGTAAGGTGGGCACATTTTCCTCATTCCCCATTCTCCATTCTCAGCCTGAGGAATGAATGCCCCATCCGAGTCTAATGAAATAAAGAATGGGGTCCCATTGCATTGCATTGCATTGCATGTCTTTAGATAACTCTGTATGTGTTGTGGAATGAGCAAGTGGACCTCCAGGTACCCCTTGTGTCTCACAGGTACGTTGTGAACAACAGCATTACATAAATATGCAGTTGTTATGTCAAAAAGGCAATTTCTGAGTGGGAAATTTCATGGTCTATTCCAGGGTTTTGCCACTGCTGCATGATCTTGGTGAAGTCACTCATTTCAGCATGAACGAGCTGATCAATATTTAATATGGTGCTAACCCTACTTAAAACCTTTTTAAGGTCTCTGACATTCATGGAAGACAAGCGCAACAGGCTGGCTGTGTATTACTCAGCGGTGTTCTTAGGGTTTCTTATCTCAGGATGATGTATCCATGAACCATGTTATTGCTCCTGGTTGTCTCCTTTGCCTTTTGTAAACGGGATTGGTGCTGTGGTCCAGCCTCTGGAATCTTCCTGGGGATGGCAGAGTCGCATCTGTTGTCAAAGGGTTTTGTGGGAGGATTACCACAGCTTTTGGAGAAATCCATGACAAGGACACACCATTCTCTCTCCTTCCTGCTCTCTTGCCAAATGCATGAGTCTAACCACTGAGCACAGTTTTTTCTTGCATCTCTGAGGTGTCTGTGTCCCGAGCCGGATCTGTCCTGAGCTGCGAACAGATCCAGGAAGGCGGGGCAGGATGGATTTGAATAGACAGAGCGAGGAGACACTAACGAGGTCAAACGGTGGCAATCAAAACGATAATTCACTTTTATTAACCATCAAAGAAAAGAGCAAGAATAACACAGGAAAAGAGCAAAAAGCCAAGAATTACAGGAAGCGAGACAGGGAATGACCACCAAGAAGCTGCGGCGTCCCGCAAAGAGCCCTCTCCCTCCTCGGCCAGGGGCCTCAGCGCCGCTTTACGGCAGTGACTCGGCGCTTTCACGCCAGCCTGGCCACCATGGCAACCGCCCGCCCGCCACGTGCGCGCGGCGCGCGCGAGTGCTCGGCGGCACGCGCAACTGGGCGCTGAGGGCGCTCGGCTGCGATGGCGGCGGCGCAGAGCGCGGGGGCCGCCCCCGCTAGCGACCGCCACCGCCGGTCCGCCAGGGAACACCATGGCCCACTGCCTTCCCGGATGTTATCGAGGGAGCCGGGCAATGGTGAAACAAGCCACTCTTCAGCAGTTCTTTACAGTGTGGGAAGGCCGTGCCTCAGTGAGAGAATGGCCAAGGCAGCGCCGAGAGCCCGCACGCAGGAGAAGAGGTTCAGTCTCTGCTGTAGAGATAGCAGGTGCCAAGGAGAGAGGGGAAAAGGGACTCCGCACCTCTTGGGGAATCAGATTAAGATTGGATTGAAATGTTGCGCTGTTCAAGGAAACAGTCTGATTTAGGAGGGGTGGGAGAAGAGCTGCTAGGAGGGATGGAGAGAAGGAATGAGTGAGAATTAAGATATGATGTGTCAGAAAAGCCATTTCGATTAAGCCACAGAATTCCTTTGCCAATTGGGAGAATACGAAACCTGGCCTTGCTCTGTTCTTGTAAATTTCTGTTTGTGCAAACTCTGGTGGAGGTTGGAAGTGTTGTGCAATGCCAGCTCAGGGTTCAGTCAGTTTCTCCAGTGGAGTTTTATGTCAGTAATGTGAAATTGAAAGATTATTTCTTTCAGATTTCGATTTTCTGGCCTCTTCTCTCAGAATTGTTTACAAAACCCAGCACTGCCTCCATGTCCCTTAGCAAGTCCCACCATCGATGTATCTGGCTCTGTGCCCAGCTCTCAAGAAGTAAATCTCCCCAGTCAGACCTGCTGACGAGCTCTTAGTTTCTTTTTTGCATGTTGTTGTTTGCTTGTTGATCCGTGCCGTGGGACAGAGCACAATTAAATGAAGAAAAATGAAAACATGGTGCTATGCCAGACAGTTTTGCTGCTGTCTTGCTGATTATGAAAGATGAGTGTGTTTCTGGGCAATAAGACAAGAATGGATAATGCTGTGTCCTTGATGTACTCTACCTCAGGCAGCATCTTTGGAGCTCTGGTCCTTCCTCAGGACTGGTGAGAAGAGTGCCAGCAGTGATGTAAACAGAAGCTGCCCTTGTCCCTGGGCTTGTCTATTGTAGAGCTTTCACAACCTAAAGTGTGCGATTGTTTGGTATACCCAGACAGGCATTATTTTTTCATGTATTCTTTTGTACTGATAGGTTAAGGAATAATGGCTTTAAACAGAAAGAAGTTAGGTTCAGATTAGATATTAGGAAGAAATTCTTCACTATGAGGGTGGTGAGGCACTGGCATAGGTTTCCCATGGAAGTTGTGTCTACCCCACCCCTGGAGGTGTTCAAGGTCAGGTTAGATGGGGACCTGAGCAGCCTGGTCTAGAGGAAGGAGTCCTTGCCCATGGCAGGGGGCTGGAATGGAATGATCTTTAAGATCCCTTCAATATCAACCATTCTGTTGTTCCGTGATATCTTAGTACAGGATGTAAATCTCGCCTCTGCTGAGAAAGCCTGCTGCTACTTTGTACACAAACGTTCCTGTCATAAACCCGCCCATCCTTTACTGAACCTGAAGTTTGTTGTTCCCTCAGCAAACACACAGGATCTTACATAACATCTGAGTGCTATTATTATCCATTACTGTTTGCACATTTGCTTGAAATTTATTCCCACATCTTTCCGTCTTCAAGGTCTTTGTTTTCTTCCTCTCTCCTCCTCGCTCCTATTTCTACCCCTACATCTGTCTCTCCTTTTCCCACCATGTAAATTCAGAGGCTCTACTACCACTTTTTATTTGCCAAATGCTGCCACTAGTACACCTTCTGAGATTACTTCATTCAGCAGCTGTCTTGCTCTGGAAGTTTATTCATCTGGCTCCCTGTTCTTTCATGGCTACGTGACATCCTTAATTTTCCTTTCTGAGCCCATCACCCATGTGCCCATAGAACCACGTACCCTTGTTCTGACCTCTCACTGTTCTGTTCTCTGCTCCCTGAAACCTGTATCTCTTACTTTTCATCCTGTCTTTGACTCTCATCTTCTTCTGGATTGTTCATTAAGGATGATGACCCCAAGATAATAAATATTTAATATAGTTATTCCTGGCTGACTCATTGCAGTGTCCTCCTGACATTATTCAAGACAGGAGACTCCCAGGGTGAAGCAAGGTTCTGGCAGATCTACCCATCCAGAAATATTTAATGCAATGCTTAGCACCTTATTATTACAGGAGAAACTTTTTATAGACCAGATTGGAAGGACTGTTTGGACATGATGTTATCTCATGGGGTTTGAATGTGAGACCTGTGGACTGGATGCAAAGGTGCAAAGGTCTTGGATGTAGAGTACTATCAGACTTGGAGCTAGATTTGCTGGATACTGTGGTAGGATCTCCATTTTGTTATTGGGAGAGCAAGTCCTTTCCATCCTTGAAAATTATAAATTCCTTTGCTGCAATGTGTAAAAAATATAAGGTGCCTGGATGAGATTATTGCTTCTTGCCGTTTTTTGAATACCTATACTGTTTTATTCATTTTAAAGTAACACTTGAACGCTGACTTTTCCTTCTAGAAGCCTAAATTATTTAACCCAGAGAATTATTTAACTCCAAACTCATTTCCTGTGTTCTCAGAGATAGAGAACTGAGGATGCTCCTATGATATGAAAGGGAGCCCATGTTATGCTGGTAGTAAAATTGGATACCTGTCTCAATCCGGAATGTCCTTTCTATCCTTGTAACCCAGAAAAGCCCAGCTTCAACAGCAAACTACATCCAGCATATAAAAATCAGCCTAAGGAGTGATTTCAGCCAGATATTTCTCATGTTTTTGCTCTTGATCTCTGTGCTGGTTTGGGGTCTCATGAGATTAAGAACTCATCCTTGTCCTCTTCCCAGAATGTCCACCTGAAATTTTCATGGAGGCAGATTGTTACTGAGAATCAGAATACAGTGCCCATTTTTCTTCTTCTTCGAGACAGTAATTTTGATTAATTTTGCTTCATCGTCTTGATGTTTCATTGTGCCCTATGACCTGAAATGACTGCATCCTAAATTATGTTAGAGAAGAACTTAAAAATTCCACTTCTAGCTAAGGATTTAGTCTGAAATAAAGAAAGCACTGGTTGGGGACCATGTGTGGAGCAACTTTCTCATTTGCATGATAGCAACACTTGCGAAATGCAGGCAGCCATGAACAGGATGCTGCACACATCCAGCACCTGTTGGGCCTAAGTCTGCTGGAGATACACCCAGAGCAGTCAGTTTTCCTTTTTTCACAAGAGGGGAGAGAGATGGATTTCTTTAGTCCTGGGGGGATTAAATGCCCAGTTGGGTTGACTCAATAACATGGAGTGAACAGGGTCAAAACAACGACTTCAGCTTTCAAATGATGGGTTTGTCTGCATCAACGTGAACAAATTCCCCATTGTATTCACCACAAACAAGTTATTCTTCCCATATCAGCCTGCAAGAGCTTTTTGTTCCGAGGGGGATTTTTACCTACCATAGAACAAACATATTTGTTGTCAACACTGCACACCACCCCCCCCACCACTTACCTTATGTCTGAGTTCCCATGTGTCTCTCTTACACTATCCCAGGGCATTAATAGACTGTAGGATCTTGTTCCAGGCCCTTATCTGGTTTTCATTTCAGTAGTCCTTTTTGAGACTACTCCTATACAGCAACTTACCCGTGTATCTGTCTGACCTCTTGCACCAAAAGCCACTCTTGTCTTTTAAGCAGTGAAATAGATTTTCCTTCTTTCATCAGCCTGGCAGACAAAGCCCCAGAATTTGCCCCTAGCCCCACCCCTGCGGAGTTTATATCAACATTGCCAGAAATGGATGTTGAGGCAATGGCTTTCCAGGTCTCAACAGTGATATTATCAGACCATTAACCTGAGGAAGCTCTATCTCTCTCGGTTCGTATTTTGACACCTCTGAGGTACTTTGCACTCTCGAGCAGCAGACAGCTTCTTTGTAGCACTAGTTCCGCATTTGCCTTCTAGGATCTATAAAGCTTATCTGCTTCTCCTGTGCATTTTCCTTTTTTTTTTTTTTTCTTTTCTTTCCTGAAAGTCCGTTTTTCACTTGGTGTAAATGCAGGCAGTGAACTGCAGTGAAATTTACAGAAACCATTCCACAGCTCCTGTATAAAGAGCTGTTAACCATTTGCTATTCTTGGGAAACAATTAAGTATTCCAGGTAAAATGCAGTAGCATAACACTTAGGACAAACCATGCATTTAACAGAATGCGTTCTTAGTAATGGGTGAATTTTAATAGGATTAAGAAAAAGCATTTCTTCACGTGTCTGGGCATTTAAATTGCTGTTTGTAAGTAGGTGAGAATATTGTCCCTGTGTCTGAGACACTGCATGCAGCTAATTTCTTGTGTGTCTGTAGCTTAACCCCTGGAGTCTATTATATATAGACAGACTAAGAGAGTTGAGGCAGTTCAGCCTGGAGAAAAGTAGGCTTCAAAGAAACTTTATACCACATTCCAGTACATAAAGGGGCTGCAGGAGAGTTGGAGAGGGTCCTTTGACGCAGGCATGGAGTGACAGTAACAGAGGTAATGGTTTTAAGCTTAAGGAGAATAGGTTTAGATTAGGAACTGATTCTTTACTGGGAGGGTGGTGAGGCAGTGGCAAAGGCTGCCAAGTGAAGCTGTGGCAGCCCTATCCCTGGAAGTGTTAAGGTTACGTTAGATGGGGCTTTGAGCAACCTGGTCTAGTGGAAGGTGTCCCTGCCCATGACTGTGGGATTGGTCCCTTCCAAACCCAATCCATTCTATGATTCTGTGATATCTGAGTCTAATATATATCGATTGTAATATATTTTTCCAAATGGGCTGAATTTTTTAGACTTATAGGTAACCCATATGAAGCAACTCTTAAGAGCTGTTTGGCCAGGTATTGGATTTAGTTTTGATTTTTCTTTTCTTTTCTAACTTAAACAGGAATGTGCTAATTCTTGCTCACAAATCAAGAAATCATTTAAAATCATTTAAACTTTATTCACTGCAGTGAGATCATTATCCATGTTTAATTTGTACGTCATGGTTTTTTTCCTTTGTTCGGTGGGTAGGGTGAGTTTGGATCTAGGGCTTGAGCAATAATCTGAATTGCTTGCTGCTGACAGCCGCAATGCACAAGAGAGGATTTTAGAGTAGTCACTGTATGGACTTTAGCCTCAGTTTTACACATTGAGAAGGGCTGGAAACTATCCTCTGTGCTGGACAGTGTGGGCTTATAAATGGACAGCTTATGTCTTGCTGGGCATTTGTGGAGTGTGGAGCTGGAGGGTTCCCCATGGGCTGTTGGATCACAGAAACATCAACACATAGTGAGGAGGCGTCTTCTTTCACCTCCTGCTGGATGAATGCAAATCCCTCATCATGAGGGGCACGAGTAATTTCTGTCATAGCAGGGGTGTCTCTGGATATATGATGTTAGACCTGAAAGGTGACTCTGCTGTTTGATCTCAGCAGGTACATGGTCAATCTGAAAACACGGACTCCTTACTTAGACAGGCGGCACTCATCATCTGATGATCAAAAGAGTAGAGCTGCTCATTCACCAAGTTAAATTGCAGAGAGCTGCAGAATTATTACAAAGGGGTATCATCTTTCGTTCCTGATACAATGATGTGCAGAAAACATTGCAGCATGTATCAGGATCAGTGAATCATAGAATCCTGAGGCTTGGAAAATGCTTCTAAGATCACCAAGTCCAACCATTAACCCAGCACTGCCGAGTCCACCACTAAATCATGCCCCTAAACCATGTCCCCCATCTTCATGCTTGTCATGTTTCCACAACTTCCCTGAGCAGCCTGTTCCAATGCTTGACCACTATTTCAGTGAAAAATACTTTCCTGATATCCAGTCTCTCTCCATTTTGACCATTCTGTAATTCCAGTAGCCTTATGTTATGTATATATATATAGGCCATCTCTTCTTGCAGCTGCATGCTCATCACCATTCGCTGATGAGCACAACTAAACCAGCTGCTGAGCTGTTTGCTTTAGCAATTACTCTTTTTTCCTGCCAGTGCTTAGACTTTGTGGGGTTGCAATACTTTATATACCATAAAGCTTTCTTTTTAATGTCCCTAAGTGTTTAAAAACTTGTTGATTGAATTCACAAAGGTTGTGTTTACTAACCATGGAACAACTGTGTTATTTTATATCAGGCAGAATTTGCTTATATGAAGTCAGTTGCCACTGCTACAATTCTGGCATATTAGTTCTGTTACACAATTAATTCTTTAAAAGCAGAAAGGCATATTTTCTCCTGCATCCAGTTGCAGGTACAGGTTAGGACAGTCTGTGATTTTTTTAACCATATGCCCATTCCTTGTGACATTCACATTGGACAGCTGAAAGCAGCATTTTCCAGCCACCCCCTACTCTGAATTTATGAGCTATATTAGCCAGGCTGCTGCTTGAACATCTGTGAGGGTGGGATCACAGCTTTCTGTAGCATTTCATTGTGGCCCAAATGCAGCTGGGAATATCAGAAATAGAATCCAAACCCTTGGATACTGAGTAAGTGGGAAGGTCTCTGTGTATTGATCTCAAATATGAGGTGTGGTCTGGTTCTCAAATGGCTTTTTGGAAGTGTTTTGAATATTGTTGATGTGATGCTAATGGCAAAACTCCCTAAAAGAGTATCAGTAATAGCCACTTTGCAGTATCCTTAAATTTCTGATACAATTATATTGAACTGCTGTAAAACAATTCTGTGTAAAAACTGCATTTTTGCCAGTCCACAGGGAAAATCTTCAAGATAAATTTTACGCTTCACTGAATCCTCCAGCAGTCCAGATGTTTTTTCTCAGACAGATGTTGCTTTGCCCAACAGCAGTCATCGTCACTCCTGAGCTACTCTTCTGTCTGTACACAGTGTCTGTTCCTGGAGCTGCAAAAGCTACAAGTCAATGAACTTTTTCTCTCACTTTGTTGTCATTTATACCTCCTGCACTGTTCAAATAAGCAATGGGTTTCCTATTTAAGAAGCACGGTAGTTAAATTATAAGATTTGTTTAAAAACCTCTGGAGGACAGAAGCCATAGACAGCAAATGCTCCTTATTTCATTTTATCACACTTCTGAGTTCCACGGTGTAACTACATGCTGTGCAGCATGGCTGTTCTTGTGGTTTGACCCCGGGACACACACGCACACAAATCCCTTCCCTTTGGTTCAGCTGGCCACCTGGCTTCGTTTGCTGTTAGCTATCTCTGGTGTTGAAAGGGACCATGAAAACATCCAGACTGTCTCAGTCCTAGTCTCTCTCAGCTGCCTCTGGCAAGCTGCAGAACCTCAGTGTATTTAGTTGTTCCTAATCAGCCAGCTTACCTATACTTTTGTGTCCTTTAAATTTCTCGTTTTCACATCTTTTTGTCAAGAAAGTTCTGCTGTTTGTCAATCTGCATTTTATATGCAATAATTGGACATACTGGGACTTTAGTCAATGTTATAATAATACTTTTATTTCTGTTCTCTGTTTATTCCTTAATTTCCTGATATTCTTTGGCTTTTGCCACGTGAGTTGCCACAGGGTCATAGAAATAGTCATTAAAACTCTTAGGCATTTTTTTTTAGAAACATTTAGAAGCATTTTTTTAGAAGTTCAAGGCCATCTTTGTGTGCATCAAGAAGGAGTTCTTCAAAGGACTGCTCATATCCTAGTCTGGTTTGCCTTCTCGAGGGGTTGTTTTTTTCTATAGATTCTTGTCTGCAGAGGATCCAAGATGGGCATTTCACTGGGTGTCTTATGTTATACAGGACAAATCTGGACCTACACAGTGTAGTCAAACTGAATTTTTGAAATTAGTAAGGTGTAATGCTTAAATGTAATGGCTTGTAACATAACATGCAGTCCTGCAAAATGATCTTGCGTTGTCTTCTGGCTTTAAATGATGAGTATATGTGATTGCCAGAGTCATTTTTAGACTTATGTTTTCAGACCCTGCTTCTGAAAGTGTAGGCTGATATCTAAACCAGCTAGCATCAGTGAAAAGAGCAGTGCCTGAATCGGTGCCAGTCAAAACATGTACTCAGTAGCCACTCTTGGATAACAAAGACTTTTTCTGAGAGGATAAAACTAAAGGAACTGAAAATACTATCAAGACTCTGACAGCCTCCCCTGTCAAGTCAGTACATGACTTGTGGGTGTCCTTGAAGGGGTATAAAATTTTCATCCAAAAAAGTTACGGGAATGGTTTAGAAATCTACTGCGCCAGCTGCTAGAGGGAAATAAATTAAAGATACAGGGAACTTAAAAACATAAAAGTTCCATGCCAAGAAATATTCTCCACACCTGTCTCACACTTCTCAGGTGAAAGATGCAGAGTTGTGTTGAGTTGTTGTCATAAAGGGGATCAATCTTCAAGAACAAAACTTTCTCTCTAAGAAATACTTAAAGGAACTTTATCATTGTCACATAACAGGAACAGCACTACTCTTTGGAAAATACAAGAAATATAAATACTTTCTTTTTCTTATTAGACTTGTGTGTATGTAAATCTTTAATGATTACTTCCAGTTAAAAAATACTATTTTCAGTAAATAACAACAGGAAAAAGAAATCCTTGAGGAATATTTATATAGCAATGGCATGTAAATCTTGAGTTTCTAATTCAGTTAGTCACCAATTTTCCAATCCTCAGAGTGACAAGTTCCTTATTATCAGGGTGTCTTTAGTCTTCTTTTAATTTGTGTAGTAGAAATATTCCCTACAATATTTATGTAAATAATAGTTGTGATTTTTTTTCTGTAGAAAATAAGTTTCTATTGATATAAAGAAGCCACAAGAACAGAATGATAGAATCTTAAAATATCACTCCAACATTTTTGACTCCTCTTTCATAATATGCTTGGTTTTTTATGGCTCGAATTTTTAAAATTCTTGAGTTAATGAATGGTTCCTTTTCTCAGATTCTCTTTGATCTTCAGGTCTGTTTCTGAGAGCTAGAAGTCTAAGTGACAGTCTTAGCTATCATACAGTAAGGAAAACAAAATGGATTTCATCTTTCATTGAACACATACAGTGCTATTTTGAAATGAATGATTAACAGCTTAATAAAAAATTTAAATATATTAGGAGAATGAAAATGGTTGTTATGTAGCAATACTTAGGCAAGGATTTGAAATGACTGATGCTGTACAAAAGTGATCAAACCAGAAAATGGCAACTAAACCTCAAACATATGCATAATGCATTAAAAAGTGAAAGTTAAAAAAAATATGAAATACATAGTTTTTTTGAAGAACCTGAAATTCACAGAAATTACAAAAGAATAAAAGTCCATTAGGAAGCCATAATATCCACTTGAGCTCCAGGAAACCTTCTAATAACAAATTTCCAGGAGTGGGAAGCTCAAGCACTGACTTGTATGAATCTTCTTAGTAGCCTCTGATGCCTCAAATATTTCAAATCTTCTAACACTCCATTGAGCAGGGAAGACTGCCTGACTCCCTCTTGGAAGCCAGTAGATTATCATTCTCTTAGCCATTAGCATTAATTAATCCAGGCAATAAAACACTGCAAATATCTTAGCAGACCAGCTCTCTCCTGGCATGCAGTTACTAATTTACACTGAACCAGTATGGCTTGATTCCAAGCCTGAGCCACAGATTCTTATCTTTTGTAAACATTAAGTATCATTCATCGTGTTAGTGAAGCAGCCTTTTCCTACTATTTATTTATAGCTACCCATGTAAGTACACATATAAGTGTATGTGTACATAAACACATACAAAAGCACATAGATTCAAAGAGGGGCTTGGAATTCTGTTTTGAAAACAGCCATTTCGGGCTGTGATTTCCAACCAGCTGTTCAACAGTTTATAAAGTGTATTTCTTTGAGCAGCTTCTGATAAAATATTTTCTGATTAAGGATTGATATGGCACATTTTCTTTTCCAGTTCTCCTACAGATCCATAATGCATTGTACCTTTCCAAGAACCAGTGCAATCAACAGTTCACAGTCAGAAATGGAATACTGCATCAACTGTAAATATGTAGAAATGTTATTAATTTAGGGAAGATACGGACCTATTGGAGCAGGCTGAGAGGAGGGTCGCAAAAATTATCAGAGGGCTGCAGCACCTCTCCTGTGAGGAAGGGCTAACAGAGTTGAGGTTGTCCAGCCTGGAGAACAGAATACTTCAGGGAGACTCTATTCCAACATTTCAGCAGTTATAAGGAACTTGCAACAAAGATGGGGACAGACTTTTTAATAAGGCCTGTAGCAATAGGACAAGGGGTAACATTTTTTAACTAAAAGAGTGTAGATTCAAACCAGTTATAAGGAAGAAGTTTAAAATAAGCATGGAGAAACTCTGTCACAGGTTGCCCAGAGAGGTGGTGGATGGCCCATCCCTGGAAACATTATAGACCAGGTTAAATGGAGCTTTGAGCAACCTGGTTTGGTGGAAGGTATTCCTGCCCGTAGCAGAGGGGTTGGGCTAGGTAAGGTTTAAAACTCCCTTCCAGCCCAAACCTCTCTGTGATGCTGACAGACCTCTGCCTCTGGGACTCTGTTGTCCGTATCAGCTACTTGATGGAAGTCAAGAGGCAGTAAAATCTGATGGCAAGCATTGTCTCCTTACTTCACACATGTAACAGCTTAGGCGGGCTTCAGTTTCTTAATGCTGGACATTTAAAAGTTTAACTTTGCAAGTTATTGTGGATTGTGCCATCTTTTTACTTTTCTTCTGTTCTTGGCCTACAGTTTATGATGTTGGCCACATTCCAGTGAATGTTCCTTTCTTTATCTCTCAGGCATTAATAATGACCACAGCACTTCCTCTTGTCTGATTTGTTTTTAACTTTTCTCTCATGTTGCTTAAATCAAAGGACATACTCAAAGGTGTTACATCAGGTAACCTGTAAAAATTTAGGAGTTTATCTCTAAACTCTCTTTTCCTTCAGACAGAGTTGAACATTTGTACACACCCTCTTAGGATATTCTCTTGCCCATACAAGCTAAATATTCTTCAAAGTAATTTTTAAGTGCTGGATCGAAACTCTTCCAGGGATCATAACTACAGTGGAAACAATCACAGGTTAATGCTCATACTTTTGACGCTCTTTAATTTATCCAGCTCTTTCTGATGACCAAATTTACAAAGCTACTATATTAATATAGTTTTGCTGACTTAGATAAAATATTCTGTTCAGTGAGAACCTTATACACGAGAATTGTGTTCAGTGACATGCCGATACATATGCCACATTTGGCCTTTTAAATCAGAAATAGATCATCATCTTGCAATGACAGAGAAATAAACTAATGAGTCTTCTAGGTCAGGCGCATCACACAACAGTCAGGTTTTCAGCCTTTTTTGCAAATCCTTTGCCAAAACCTGTTTCTGATTCTTGTAGGAATATTGCATCTATTCCGACTTACTCACTTATAATAATGTTTGACAAAAAAGGTCAGATCCCAGGTATTACTCTGTTTCTTTTGTGCTCATGCATTTGCTTCTTCAGTGGCAGATATTCCCGAGACTGTGCATTGGAATTATGGAATTGGCAGGGGATAAGATACCATCCTTTTAATAGTGACTCTCTTAGGCTAGTAAAAGAATGCAACCAGCACGTGCACTGTCAGAGCAGAAAATTTCCTCAGGAGCAATTGTAAGCTGCTTCTTTATTCTACGTACTTAAGCTCACTGTTTAGAAGAAAGCTAAGATTGCCTTTGTTTATGCATAAAAAAGCTGGTTTCATGGATACCACAGGTTAAAATAAAGGAGCTTTTATCACCATATGAGCTACATTTTTCTCTGAGTTACCTGGATCTCTGCACTTCTCATTCAGATGCTTCATGTAAGTGCTTACAATCCACGCTGAGTCTGTGACTTGTCTGTCTTGTCCAAACATGCAGAAAATAAACAGATCAGGGCGTCATCACGGAGTTGCTGAAGTGCTTAAAAGAGCAGCATCCTGATCCCCAGACCATTTTGTGATTTCCTCCATCGAAGTTCATTAGGAGATTGTGGGACCTCGTCACTCACAGACACAGCTCACACTGAAAGTACCACAGATGCACGTTGTGTTTTGGTAACCTGACTAGGGGGGATAGTCCTCATTACCAGTCGCTTGTGATTGTAGCATTTTCAAGGTTGAAAAGACCTCCTGGAGTCTCAAGTTCAACCTTTGACGGAATACCACCACACCCACAAAAACATCTCTGCAAAGTGTCATATCTACTCTTTTATGATACTTCCAGGAATGGTGACTCCAACACTTCGCTGGGGAGCCTCTTCCAATGCTTAGCAACTCCTTCAATGAAGAAATTTTTCCTAATATCCAACAAGAACCTCCCCTGGCAGAGCTTGAGGCCTTTCCCCATGTCCTGTCGCTGGTTACCTGGGAGAGAAGACCAACCCCCACGTGTCTACCGCCTCCTTTCGGGTAGTTGTAGAGATTGATAAAGTCTCTCCTGAGCCTTCTTTTCTCCAGAAAAGACCCCCAGCTCATTCAGCCACTCCTCATAAGACATATGCTCCAGACCTTTTGTGAGCTTTATTGTCCTTCTCTGGACAGACACTGTTGCTACCAGAAAAATGGAAGTTGGATGATACACTTCTCCCAGATAATCTGCATTTTTTTATTTGCCATTCTATTCCTGATATTTTGCTACCTGCTTTCCTCTTTTTTTTCCCACCGGTTTGAGCAGTAAAGCACGGTGAGGAAAACCTGCTATGCAGAAACTGTATTCTGTAGGTGATTAAACTACTTTAATGTGCACTGCACCTTCCCTGCTCCTCTTTTTACTTGTCACGAATTGTGAATTTATCACTACTACCTGCAACTAAGGAGAGTCATCAAATACAAACAAATTACAAGCTTTTTTCTGCACCAGACAGGTTTCAAGTTTCCTGAGGGCTCTGAGTATTTGTTTTTTCCACAGAAAGAATGAGACAGTTAATTCCCCAGCATTTCTTGCTGGTCTTTTACATCAGCTTCTTTGATAAATCATTTGGGACATCACATAATCAAGTGTTGCCATAAAACATTTATACAGATCTATAAACTAGATTACATTGTGTGGGAAATCATTAACCTCCTCTGCTTGAATTGTGCTGTTTGTGCTAAAAAGGTGCAGGTGTGCATATGTACAGAACACTAGCTTTCAATTTATCCTCTGGCTCAAGAGTTAAACCCACAAAGCAGCATCATCAGAGACAACATCTGGAAAGAAACACCTGGGGATTCCAAATTCTCTCTTGGTTTTGCAAGTGATGGTGGGGTTTTATCTCTGCCAAGCCCTTGTCTTTTCTCTGTGACAATGGCAGAGTGGTTCTGAATAATTAAAACATTATGCATTACTGTTTGGCAACTACTTTAATATTCCCAGGCCTTCCTGCTCTGGCATAGTCAGGGCATGTATTGAATAATTTTCCCTCTACAGTAGATGTTAGAGCTCATCTCACAGATGAGAATATGAGGACTATACCCAAGAAGTAAATTAAACAGTGTCTAGAAACAGTCCTAGGCACTACAATACAGTAATTTCTGTTGTTGCACTGTCAGAAGCATCTGTGGTACGTTGTTTGCCTGTGTCAACTGGTGCTCTCCCAAGTAATACTTCAGTCTGGATCAGGAACTAAAAAAGAAAAACAGAGCTCATTTCCACCAGTCTCTTTTATGCATCTATGTTGTTTTGGAGCCTATGAAAGGTTGCTGGCTTAGATGCTCACTCCTCTGTGCCAGTTGGCCTCAGTGCTTGTGGATGGTTTTTGTGTATTTAAATTACCTCTGAAGGTGAAGCTGAATTTAGCGCAGCCCCTGTGAGAGCATCATCCTTGGGGTGAGTCCTCACAACTGTGATGAGCTCAGATGTCACCCTTGCCCTTCAGTACAGATGGGGCAAAACATTGGGCATATCTTCCCAGCCTCATAGCATAGTTAACATTGCACAAGGGAACAAATGGGTTAGATTCAACCCTATTTTACACCTGTTTGCTAACTGTGTAACAATTTCTCCATCGTACCAATGCAGAGTCTTGACTGATGGAAAAGTACAATTGCTTGGGTCTTAATAAAAGTCTAGTGCACACTCTCAAAAAATCCTTCCAACATAATATGAAGTTTGTTCAAAACACAGTCATAGCCTCAACCCTCACTTTGCTGACTTTAGTAAATCAAATAACAGCAAAATAAAATCAGTTACACAGAAAAATCAATCAGCCATCAAAACCACAAATCAAAGCAGGAGCAAAAATGGAAAACTCTCCTTTCTAAAACCTAAGAATTATTACCAAGGAGAAAAGCCATAGCAGCACCAAGAAGTCCCAGAACTTTTCTATTGCTCTTGGTTGCTCATGAAATATTGTATAGTTTGGTTCTTTTTTAGATGCTGTGGTGATGGAGAATAATAGGAAGTTTTAAAGAAAGACAGATTATTACTATGTTAAATCAAACCATTAATATTTATATGCTTCATGAATAATTTCATGTACTTGTTTGAAAACTTTACAAACGTTCACCACCCTGTGGAAGAAATAGCTGGTTCCCTGGTTTAACAGCAGAGAAATGGGGAGGAAAGACTGTATACTTTGCTCTTTGTCTCAGGATTAGAGTGGAAGGGGCTGTCTCCTGGTTCTGCATGCTGAAAGGCGCTGGTTGAGCTTCTTGATAGACGACATAATAACAGTGTAGCACAGCACCCCTTTTGGTGTCAGAGCTGCATAGAAATACTGGCCCATAAAGTGAAACATGGTTTTGTTTATATAATAAAATATTTCACAGGTATGACATGTGGGGAAGTGCAGAGCAAGGCTAACAATTTATATCCACATGTGGAATATAAAGATAGGATTGTACATTCATAACTGCTAACAACTGCTACTGGAATTGTGTTTCCAAGTAGATCAGTTGTTTATCCCCATTCCCGTGCAACTTGCATTGGGAAAACATCAATCTTTCTCTTGTAGGTTCTCCTGTAGCCAGTCTCTCTGCATCACCTAACAGACAAAGCTCTCAAATTTCTAAATATAATTTTTCCATATATATTCTAACAGAGATCTGAAATTTAAATAAAAACCTGTCAGCTAGTTATTTGAATTATAATTTCTTAATAGAAAAGTAAAGACAAAAGTCAGTTGTTCCTTCACAAAGGATTCCTGGAACGCCATTGACAAATGTCATCAGCATCGTTATCTGCTCCTTTAGATCATATGGCTTTTTGGAACTGGGAAATTATTAATCTGAACATTCATTTCATTTTTACTCCTGAATATTTTCACTTTTTAAAAACTAGGACTTTTTTGTGTTTGCTTTTCTGATTTCATGATTATGGCATGACGTAGATCAGGTGGGGGTACTAAACACACCTGATGGTTTCAGAAGCACAGTGGCTGATGTCCTAGAGGGAATCCTGTCTTGCGAGAGGAATAATCAGATATCCTTCTGTTTAATTTTTGAATTGTATCAGTGTCAATTATAAATTTGGTTGTTCTAGACTGCCTTTTTAGCCTTTTAGTGAAGAGAAGCACCTCTATCTATCAATAAATTATTTCCATTCCACAAAAGGATAATGCTTTTAATTTAGCAGATTAGTTAAGTGTTCAAAGTCAGGGTGAGAGGAATCTATCCCCCAAAATCTTCCAGTGCTAAGCTTTAGCTGGATGAAGAGTTACTCATTTTGGTAAATCATGTAGAAGCACCTAGAAAGGTCTTCAAATGCGCAGAAAGCCTCTGGAGACCATTAACATCATCCCTGAGATGGAAGAGCTCCACAACTTTTGAGTTTATTATGATTTTCCTGTTCAGATGATGTAGACTGTGCAGGCTGGAACATTTTCAGGGGGTGGAGCACAATGTTTGCATAACTACACATATATATATGAGTCATAGAATCACTTAGGTTAGAAAACACTGCAGAGATCATCGAATCCAACTGGTAATCCAGAACTGTTAAGTCCACCACTCAACCATGCCCGTCCACCATAAGTGGATCTCCTCCAGTGCGTCATAAAGTATTATGGGATTCCTCACCTGGAAGATGCTTGGTCATTTCCAACAGAATGCTGGCACCACTCTCTTCCTGGGATTTCTCAATGCAAATTTGTCCCCTCATGCTTGACTATAATGGGGCTATTTCTCATTCTGCCCAAAGTGCATTTTCCCAGTAATGATGCCTTCACTATTCTATCCCTTTTACACACAGACATTGGCTGCTCAGGGAGTATGGGAAGGAGTAGATGAGAACCCATGATGCCACCATCCACCCAGACTTTCAAGGGTGATTATATTGTCCACAGGGCATAATGCTCTTGCCATTTTCAGTTTCTCTCTAGTGTCTGAGTTGTCAGCAAGGTAAATAGTCACCTTTCTTCATAAATAAGTAGTGGCTTTGTATCAGACCTCCGACCAGTCACAGACCAGTAAAGCTCTAAATTGCAGTGGAACAAAACATCTGCACAAATGTAAGAAGCTCATGCAATTTCTTCTGGTTAGGTTTCACTTTGACATTGTTTACCCGTCCTTAAACACAAACAGGGAAGGTCTATTATTTGATCAGACCTGACTCTCAGACAGAGATCTCATTACAGTGGCTTTCAACAGTACAATTGTGTTTTCAAGCTTTGAGAGGTGCAGCAGCTCTTCATTATTACCAAAATGGGAGAGAGAAAGAAGTGGATGTTCATTTCTCTAAAGGCTGAACCCCATTTTTAATGAATCTATGTATCAGGATCCTCATTGGAATTAAAAAAGAGGGAGGGCATCTGGCACTGTAGTGAGCCAGGGAAATCTACAGTCACAAGCTTTGCTAATGTTTCCCTAGTACTGGCTTAATTTTGTAATCCATCATATATAAATGCTCCCCTCACAGCCAAAATCTTTCTTTTCTACTCTTTTTTCTTTTCCTCCTGTTCTAGTTCACCTGTGCAGATGAGATTGGGGTCTTGGGGAATAGAATCTCATTTGAATTCTGAAACCAACTTTTAAGACTAACTCAGCGCATCTAGTGAGACAACATCTGATCTGTCCAATCTCTAATCGATTTAACAGGGGTAAGGGCATGGGCAGGCAGGACTTAGGATTTTCCTTCTTATTTCCACAAGCCCTTCTGGGTATTTCAAAAAGCTGCTAAAGTTCACATTCCAGGACAAGGTAAAATGTCTTTGAGGCATGGAGTAGCACACATTTAATGAAGATAGAAAGCCAATCACTTAGCATCAGATGAGGAACAGCAATTTCCTTCAGTCTGGCACTTTGTGTATTGAACAAAATTGCATGAGAGCTTTGAGCACTAGGAGAGCTGTCAAGCGGCCGTTTGTCTGGGAGCTGGAGCAGTCCCCTTGGAAACAGCTTAAACCTTTTAAATGAAAGCATTACAAAATGTACATCTGTGTGTAATATATTGGCCATAGCTTCAACTGTCAGGGGCCAGGCAAAACAGTGTTGATATATATTTGTGCCTGATAGTAATTTTCATGCTTACACATGTAAACACAGCCTGCTTTATGGTTGTAGAGTACTTGGCTGCTTGATTAGCAAGCCTCATACAAAATGTTTTCCTTAAAACTGATTCAGCTGGGTTGTCTGACCATATAAATATAACTCAAAATTTTTGATACTCCCTGGACTACTCTATTGCAAATACATTGAGACTTCTTGTTATATAAGACAAAATGACAAATTTTGTCACCACATTGAGACAAGAATTAAAGGTTTGGGGGGAACATATGCTAATAAACATCCTTGTTGCCATATGCCATCACCTATATATAATATTAATCTAAATTCAGAACTTAGTTATCATACCATCATAATAGATATATGAGTGTGAACTCTGAGGAAATATTTTTGTTTTATTCTTTTTTTAAAAATAAAGTTATTTATTTACTCATACTTTTTTTCCTGAAAGTGGAAATAAATGAAAATGGCTAAATTAAAAAAGATAGACAAAAGAATACAGGGGTGGTATATATTAAAAAATGCATTCCCTGGGAACACAGTTGGTCTCATGTTCTTACACTGCTGAAAGTATGGGGCAAGTTGTTCTGAAATCAGCTGGTTTAACATGTAGAACTGCTTTAAGTGTGAGGAAGATCAAGCCTGCTTTTTCCTAGTCCTCCCTCACTGTGAGATTTCCTTGATCCTCTCCCTACTCATTTTCTCCTCCAAAGCGTGTTTGCAACTTGTACTCCCAGTAGCCACTTCCTTTAACGAAAAGAAATTCTGAGCACTGAGCAGATTCCACTTCATCTTTGATGCTGGAAGTGGATTTAAACTATCTGACAGAGCTGGGGAGTAGAGCTGATTGGGCATTTTGGCAGTTTAAAGCTATTGCTTTTTTTTTTTTTTTTTTGCCTTTGGCATCTGACTTTTTTCCTCCTCACTAGTCCCATCTACCCATCTATTACTTTTAGTTTCCAGAGTATGCCTTATCCTCTCAATTCTGTCACCAGCTTCTCCCAGGAGTATTCAGTAACAGATACTGGTCTTAAACACCAAGACCTTCTCCATACCCTACTCAGAGTCCATCCCATCAAGCATGAATTTAGCCAAAGGGATTCTAAATCAAGAAGACCACAAGATCAGCTTCAACCTTCATGATGTGGTTTATTTGGTATAGAGTATTTGTTGAAAGTTGGACATATTGGAGGTCTTTTCCAACCACAATGATTCTATGATTCTATTTACAAATGAGAAAACTAGCTTGGAAGCATCTTACTAAACAGAGTACAATGGAGAGCTCATCTTCTGTTGTATGTACAAAGACATGTTTTCTATTATTTTATATTGAACTCTATGTGATATAATATAGGGAAAAAAAAGAAGTTCCTTAAAGAAAATCCTATTCTATCTCTTTTCTCTGAATATCAATAGGAGATGTACATAAGAAGATGACAGTTGTGATCTCCATCATGAAATTTTGAGTGCTGTTCTGACTTTAACTCCAATCCTTCTCTCATTATCCAGGAAGGCTTTCCTATTGTTTTTTTTCCAGTCATCAGAAGGAAAGTGATGCTGAATTTGGGGGAAATACAATGAGGATTGGTCCAAAAGTTCACCGAAGGACAGAAGAGGTGTACTACTGTTTTCCAAGAAGTTTTGTGATGATAGATGGGATTGTAGTTGCTGTTTTGTAGATATTACTCATGCCCTGACAGTGATCCATTGTGATCAAAAGAAACCCACAGCAGCAAAATAAACAAGCATAAAACAGTCCTATTGTAAGGAAGTGTGAGGGAAAATAGTAGTTATATGACAACTGGGTAGATTTTAGAAGTGGAAAATTGGGAAAGATGCTAGCCCATGATTTAGAAGACAGCTACTGCATGGAATGGGAGTTCATAGATCAGCAGAACAATATAGATCAGCAGAACAATCTATCAGTTCTCAATAAAATACCAGGAGCAGTTTAATGCAACCAACGTCCTGGAAAGTGTGGTGAGCCAAGTTCAGAGGTGCACTTGGAACAGAAGCCTTGGCTCCAAGCCACGCCTGGAAAGTATGGTTATTTGCTGGTAGAAAGGAACCATTTTCATTCCCTTTATCTCTCCATTCCTCCTCCAGCCTTAAGTTTTCATAGAATTATAGAATATTTTGGGTTGGAAGAGACCTTAAAGATCATCTAGTTCCAATCCCCTGCTATGGGCAAGGACACCTTCCACTAGACCAGGCTATTCAAAGTCCCATCCAGCCTGGCCTTGAACACTTCTAGGGATGGGACATCCACAATGTGTCTGGCATAGGATTCTCAGTTACTCTGCTTTCCCTGTAGGTAATCTCACCACTTGATTCAGTCTCCCCCAAGCAGATACCCCAGCCTCCTGAATAGTGTTCAAGCTGACAGTTTCTGTAGCATCATGGCTTTCTTCTCCTACAGAATAAAAGAGGGGAGAGTACAATGCCGCCAGAAGTAAAAATAAAAATTGCTGCAAAACAGCAATAAAATACTGAGTTTACAGACTGAGCTGCTTCTTTAGTAACTATAGACATCAGCAGATTACTTATCTAGCTGGTTGTGCATGTTTCAAAAAACTTCATGGAGAAACATCTTTTGAAAGCAGTTAACCACAACATCTCTGTCTCTGACTGAAGACCTGGGGTCTGGGAGAATATATCAGACATAGTTCTCAATATCCTTATCTGTTTCTGGACAGTTTCCTCCAAAGTCCATGGTGGTCACTTGAGTTGATGAGTCACTGGTCCAAGCCAGCATAGTCATTCCTAGAGCAATCATCTAGACATCTCGGTTTTATTAATAGAGAGAAAGAGAAACATTTTCTGGAGGTGGTTCTCATTGCTCAAGTATAGAAGCAGCCTGGTGACTAACAGCACAAGAACATCTATCTCGGAGAAAGTTATGTCTTGTTCCTGTCATGAAAAAGAGGTGTTAAGTGTAGGACCTCTTCAGATGTTGGGTGCTGGCAGCTGACGAAGGACTAGAGTAAAAGAGATTAGGGATGAGTTTCTGAGAGCTGTGATAATTTCACTTGTAGATTATAAAGTCTTTTTTAACATGAAGTTTTTCAGGGGTATAAGTTTGCAAGCTTCCAAGTAAGTGATTGGGTTCTTTTAGATCCTGCTGCAATTGAATGGGGAGAAAAAAAGCTAATAGAATGTGGTGTAAGATGAAGAGTTTGAGCATTACTAGAAAATACAGCATATCTTTATTTGCATTGCAGCAAGTGACAATAGCATTGCATTGCAGGGATGACAAGCCCCAGTTAGACCTCACTTGGAGAGATTTAAAACTCTTCAAGAGACCAAGAGAGTTAAATTGCTGAGGCGATCCAAAAAAGATTACAAAGGAAGTCAGTGGCAGAGCTGGGAAAACAGCTTCTCACTCCCAGGCCCCTGCTTACGGCAAGAGACTGTTGTGCTATCAACAAAGACCATAATTTATTCTTTCTGTGCAGCACCATTTATTATTGAACAGCTGTTGTCAATCCCTTAGTCTATTTGAAAAAATCTGAAGAAAGGAAAGATCTGTTCTTCTCTGAGAAATGGTTTACAGTTTTCTGGATATGGCTACTTTAACTGCCTATACTTTTTCCTTTTCTAATTTCACCCCATCACATTTAATTCTCTGCCTTCAGCAAGCCTAAATAATTCCTACATGAACTACTGTTCAGTAATCTAAAAAGACAGTAAAGTGTGTCTTGACATCCTAACCAAGATAGTAAATATTTAATATAATGCACTCTGTTAGAAGCAAAGTGCAATTAAATGAAAAGTCAGATAAAATGAGCTTAAATGCAATAAATACCAGTTACTATTCAGTGCCGAGAAGTTGCAAGTGTATTTGTTTCCTCTCAGTTAGCACTATTGGCAGCCTACTTTTTGTGGTTTTGAAATGGCAACAGACACCCACATGCAAGCCTGCTTTATCAGGTCTCCTAAAATAATTATTGATATTGTTGGCTTTATTGTTTGGCATCCCATTTTTTTTTTCAACTGCAAAAATCTGTGTTGCTGGATTAATTTTTTTTTTCATTTTTGGCTTGCCTGGAAAAAAAGTCATAAAAAATTTGCAATAAATATTGAAAAACTGCTAATTTTTGTGAAATAGATTTGGAAAAGAAAATGCAGATTTGATCCAATACTACTTTTAGCCTACAAGGTGGAAGAATACAAACAGAAGCAAAAACTGGTTTTGTGTTTTCATGTCCACTTTGAACTGGTTGTAGTATTCTTTATTTATTGTCCCATACTTTGATGTTCTCACCTAATGCTGTGCTCCCTCCAGAACTACCTATGCTTTTCCACTTCATTTAGGGATAATGAGTTATTTTTTGTCTACTCATCATCTAAAAGCTGAGAAGCCATTGTTTGGAAGAATAATTTTTGTCTTGTAGTATATGGGATGGCAGTGCTAGCTAAGATCCAAATTAATCCAAGTTAAGGATGGCTTCAAAACTTCCTAGAACAACTTGTAAAGATTAATGCAGGATTCTAGTCTTTAGTCTTTTAGAATTTTTGCTAATCTTGACTATGCAAGATCAACTATATTTAGATTTTGTACTTAAATAAAAATATTGTCTTAAGTAAAAATAAGTAAAAAGATACATGCATTTTTTAAACAGAATGTACAAATAGCGAGCGTGTCTTGCTGTCTGATGAAATAATGCAAGTGGAATCACAGAACTGTAGAATGGTTTGTGTTAAAAGGGACCCTAAAGATTATCTTGTTCCAACTCCCCTGCCATGGTCAGGGACATCTTTCATTAAAATGGCCCTGTGCAACCTGGCCTTGAACACTTCCAGGAATGGGAAAGTACATTAAGTGTGCTAGTTAATTTAATTATTCTGATTTTAAAAGCACTGAAACAAAACCATCTTTTATGTTTTATTCTGAAACAATCACTTGAAAACTGTTAGCTTCTTGTATCAGAAATGTAATCCAGATTGCTTTTTTCTGTGGGATGAGGTAGAATCATAGAATTATTAAAGTTGGAAAAGATCTCCAACATGGCCAAATCCAACCTTTGACAAAATACCACTGTCTCCATTAAACTGTAATGCTAAAGGGCATATCTACTCAGTTTTTTGAACACCTTCAGGGATGGTAATTCCACCACTTCTCTGGGGAGCCTGTTCCTAATATTTCACACACCACGCTTGTGATGTTTGGAGTTTCAGTCACACAAGAGCAGGTTATAAGCACACTCCCCAATGTGTATGCTTTTCATGGATCATAGTCCTAGGGGACGTGACAGGCTTTATTTTGCTCTCCAGTGATGATGGATCCTTGTGAAAAAGCCAAAGTTTGGAAAACTTGTCCCTTTAATAGAAATCTCATATGGCTGTCTGACTGGTCTGACCACAAACCAGCAGAGTGTCCAGGTGGCCAAGAACCTCAGTGGCATCATGGCCTATATCAGCAGTAGTGCGGCCAGCAAGACCAGGACATTGATTGTCCCCCTGTACTTGGCCTCGTGAGGCCACAGATGGAATCATCCTGTTTTGGGCCCCTCAGTACAAAAAGGACATTGAGGTGCTGGAGTGTGTCCAGAGAAGAGCAGTGGAGCTGAGGAAATGTCTGTGGCACCAGTCTGATGAGCAGCAGCAGAGGGAGCTGGGGGTGTTCAGCCTGGAGAAAAGGAGGCTGGGGGGGGGGACTTTATCGCTCTCTACAACTGCCTGAAGTGACAGTCCAAGAGGAAATGGCTTCAGGCTGTGCCAGGGGAAGTTTAGATTGAGTATTAGGAAAAAATATTTAACAAACTGTCCACATTCTGTGGAGACATCCTCCTTCCTGGAAGTGTTCAAAAAAGACACAGATGTGTCTGTCCATGTATGGGACATGGTTCTAAAGTGTACATGGCAGTGGTACTAAGGTGGTGATTTGGCTTGATGGGCTTAAAGGTCTTTTCAAACCTTAATGACTCTATGATTCTGTTCTACTACTGCCCACACCATCCAAAATACTCCGTTAATGCTAATGTTCTGGAATTTGCTCTCACATAAAATATTTTAAACTCTTATTTTCATGCAAAGCAATCACTTTCAGTAATAAAATCACCATTCCTAAGATACTATCAGTTTTTATACTGTTAATTAATTCAAGGAGATGTGCTGACCTGTATCTGGATGCCATGGTCTGTCATTAAAATTGCGTTGTAGTTACAGTTAAATACACAGAATGGACATTGCTGCTTTTGCTGCTTTCACTTAGTTCTGTACCCTTCATTTTGAAACTCATTCTACCATAGTCTCATACAGTGGCCTATATCAGGATTTTTTTTTTAATACAAGGTGTCTCACAATCAAACAGGATTTTCCCAACATTTCTGAATGAGATATGCTTTAAAAGAATATTTTTTTCTCCCAATTATGATCCTCTTGATATGATGTACTCATTGATAGATCCTCAACTCTCATACTGCAGACTGATGCATGAAGCATAATAAAGAGTTACTTTGAGGAGGTACATACAGGAATGGAGTTTTGCTTGCATCCATGTTGGAACTGTAAGGACAGCTTTACAATAAAGATTACCACTGAAATCAATAGGAACATGGTGAAAGAGAAAGGAATAAACCTGCTGAATAGGACATTATTACTGCATAGTCATTGTTCATTTTAGCACCACATATTAATAAGGTATTTGTTGCTATCACTGCAACAAAGAACTGGTTTTGTTTGCTACAAAAACATTTCAGGTGTTAAAAAGATACACAGTTTACATTGTAAGCGTAAATTTTTGAGACTAGTGAGAAAGCAGGAGCCCACTGGCTTATAAAGCTGCTTAGTACATTGAATTTGATTAATTTTGAAAAGTGTGGGAAATGGCAATGGATAACAGAAGACCCCTTATAGGAACAGGAAAAAGAAGTGTTCAATATGATATTCCAATTAATTCCCTGGAGGATTAGGTAGAGGAGTGTTATTAGGGTTTCAGATCTTTATGGAATGTTCCATGTTGTTAAACAAACAGTAAAAATCATAGTTATTCCTATAATAAAACTTAAAGAGATTTTCCATGTTGAAATAAACTTAATGTACAGTATCATATGGGAGGCGAGTATCTTCATATTTGGTAGGTTTAATGGGATTCAGCGAATATATTATGGCAGAGCTTGAGAAGCCAGGTTATGATCAGAATTTCACCTTCAATTCTTCATTTTTAATAGATTTATTAAGTTAAAAATCTGTGCAACAGTTGGCTGCTGGAGTTATAGTTGTGGTAAACTATCTTAACTTTTCTTAGTGAAATGATGCAAGAAACACCTGAAGACTCTTCTGTATACCATTGAGAGAAATATGTCCTACATAAGCTTTTAAGGTAGCAAATATATGAGAAGGGTGGTTTGTTTTTTGTGCTGCTTCATTTATTTTTTTATATTACCACTATATACTGAAATAATGAATATCATGTTTGTAATGGCACTGAGGTACAATTTGATAATGAACAGCAGCAAGTGGAATACTTGAGATTAAATTACAGAGGATGAAAGATATCAGTAGGCATCTGTCTCAAGATTTGAAATGAAAAAAAAAATTAGAGCAATTATTCAAAAACTGGATAAAGAATATAGTACTCAAGTAGTATTTTAACTGCCTAGAAATCTGCTGGGTAAAACTCACTGTTAAACATGGATCATCAAACATGCTCCTAAGTTACACAGATGAAAAAATTTATGATGTGAGAAAAAAAGAACTAAATATGAAGAAGTTTTTATGCTTTTATATTTTAGTAGATAGAAAAAAAAAATGAAAGAGTAAATAATGGTGTCAGAGATGTCCACAATGATCTGCTGTTGTTTGTTGCTGTTTAGGTATCTACAGCCAGGTCTACTGGACTTGCCCCATGTCCATTGAAATGAAACAAACATTTCTAGGGTGTAGCTTGTTAAACTTGGTTTTGATGCATATTTAGGGATGACACTAGTTGTAACCTGAACGTGTCCATTTTTTTAATTCCTTTGACTGTGGAAAGTCTTAGACTTGTTCAGGAGTGGATTGTCTACAATTAGTAAGATGATTGTATTTTTCTTTCTGGATAACATGTAAAGGTAAGAGAGAGCTCCAGGGCTGCCTTTTGGCACTCTACAGGCAGTCACACTGACAAAAAAATGAGTGGACCAGCAGTGGACATGGATGTAGCACCCAATTGAATCAATGCAAAACATAAAAGGGTAAAAGGACTGAAATACTCTGATCAAATCCTGTCCAAATCTTAATAAGGATCTTCCAACTTCTGTCTTGAAATAACAAACTATGCTTAATTATTGAAAAACAGTGAAAGGAGAATGGGACATGGCATAAATACATGCTTTAACTAAGAGAGTGAGATCTGACCTAGAAAAATGTAGGCTAATAAATCTGAGAGGGAAATAATCTAAAGCACAGTTATTGAGACAGACAAAGATACCTGGAAAGTGTTAATGTCAAAGGAGGCCTTGGGGTTTTAGTGGACAGCAAATGATATATCTGCATGCTGCAATGCTAGAGGATTACAAAAAGGGATGATGTGACTTTGGTCTGTATGTGCAGTGTCGTCATTCCTTTGTCCATAGGGAGGTGATTTTTTTGCTGTACAGTGATGATGAGATTGCACCTTGGATATAGTGATGGATGTTGACAAATTGAAGGGAATTCCAAGAACAGCAGCAAAAATCATTAAGGGGCTGAACAACCTGACTTGGTAGGAAACAGAAAGCCATGGTCTCAGAGGATAAAGGGAAAAGACTGTTTCTCTTATCCCAAGGTGACAAAGACAGGCATGATGGGATTATGTTAAACAAAAGAAAATTTGAGCTGCAAAGCAGGAAGAAATTCCTGCTTACAGTGTGACTAAGAAATTGCTCATGCATATGGTCAGCTGTTTACACAGATAGAAGGAGATATCAGCAGGAAAAGTTGAACAGAACTTAATTTGTTCTGGCATTTGTGCAGTTACCTCTTTTAAATTTAAATGAAATCAAATACAGTAACCTGTGTTTTCAAATTGTGCATTTTGTGCATCTGATGACCTGAGGTATCCTGCAGGTATCTGGTTTGTTGCTGGTTGTATTAGACATATAATTATGACTTTGTATGAAGTTATTTTCTGAACTTCTCTGGGAAATAAACATTAACATTAATACCTTGTTATTTTCTGCCACCTTCTACTGGTGTTTCAACACAGTGGTTTTTGAACTGATTTCAGCCTTTTAGCGGATGGGCTACATGTGTACACCCTTCTGTTCAGCAGAATAAGTTAATGTTTATCCAGCCATTGTACAGGCTTTTTCACTGGTACTATTTTGTATTGTTGATAATGCAGTGATGATACAGTCTTCAAAGAGAAAGTGTTCTAATGTGCAAAGTGCTTTGTAAATACCAGAACTCATAGTGCAGGCCAGGTTGCGCGGGCTTCGAGAAACTTGGTCTAGTGGAAGGTGGCAGGAGGGTTGGAATTGGGTGATCTTTATGGTCTCTTCCAACCCAAGCCATTCTAGGACTTCATGGTTTCCTAAGAACCATCAAGAGCAGGGTAGAAATTGCTGATTTAAAGTGCTTTCCTGTGTGGGCCTTTCAGACACCAAAATTCTGTAAATACACAATTAGAAAAATATTCAACATGCCTAAGTTGAACATTGCAAGACAGTGGCATTTACTGAACAAAAATGCACCAATGTTTAAAATTTGAAGGAAGCAGTGAGCTATTTGCATTGAAAAGAAATTACAATCCCTCTGTCACTTGCACTGAGCTCAAATGCCTTTCTAATGCATAATGTTTTTCGGATTGTGTAGGTATGTATAGCATAGAGTACTTAAAGACTACTTGCTAAGAGGTTTTTTTACTAAAAAAATAATTTAGTCAATTAACAACAGAAGATTTCAAACTACTGAGTCACTTTTAAACCTTTTGAGTAGGAGACTTCATCAGATGCTCCATAGATGAGGGAACATTGCAGTGGCAGGGGTATGGATTAGTAAGTATTTTTTAGCCATAATTTCAGTTATCTTGTGATGAGACTTTTTCACACATTCCATTCATATTGGACTCCCTACACAACTAGAGTGTATGGCAAATGATAGAGGAATCTTATTTCTTTTGCTGTTTAGCTCTGAAAAATTAATGGTGATTAACTTAAAATTAGTTGACAGGAAATAGAATCTTAATGCTGTTAGAACTTTAAACTATGGAATATTCATTCACTTTTTTATGTCATAATCTGTTATTCTGCTTTAATTCCTATGGATAATGATAGTTATTATTTTCTCATTATTTTCACTGCCTCCTTCCTTCCCCTTGTCAGCTGAATCAGTTTCTTTAAGAATAAACTCATTTTTGTAGGCATTTTTGAAGTGTGTATTTGAGAGGATCATCAGGTGAATGTCTGCCACATCATAAATTTTAGGTGTAAGTATCTCAGAAATTTCTTTACCCCACTACCACATGTAGGGCTGGAATCAGAGCTGATCTGGAAGGGAAGGAGGCAAGGGATGAGGATCTGCTTCACAATTCCTCTTGCAGTCACACAAGCAGTAACTAGGGTGCACTGGGCAATGCCCTGAAATGCTTGCCAGCCTCCTACATGTTATAGTAAATCTGCTCCTTTACAAAGAGATCCCATGGTTAAAGGGCTTTGATTCACAGGATCCTGGCATAAGCTGAGTTGGAAAGGGCCCACAGGGATCACTGAGCCCAGCTTCTGGCCCTGCACAGCACCATTCCCAAGAGTCGCACACATTCCTTACGGCATCGTGCAAACACTTCTTGAACTCTGTGAGGCTGGTGCTGTGACCACTTCCCTGGGGAGCCTGTGACAGTGCCCAGCCACCCTCTGGGTGAAGAACTTGTATCTTATATCCAACCTACACCTCTGCTGACAGAGCTTCAAGCCATTCTCTTGGGTCCTGTCATTGGTCACCACAGAGAAGGGATCAGTGTTTGTCCCTCTTCCCTTCACAAGAAAGTTACAGACTGCAATGAGTTAAATTCAAGTTCTAGCAGTCTTCATGTAAATCTGATCTGTACTTTCCAGAGTACTGTCGTTATCTACTTGAGGAGTTACTGTAAAAAGGTGTTTCTGAAATTCTTTAGCTTGTATTTTAGCTGAAAATCTTTTCTAAGAGATGGAACAAGAGGCTGTGCACAGAGTGTGCAAAGGGGTTCTGCAGCCAAGATGACTAGGACAAATTTAGTGGCCCTCTTTGATTAGCTGTGAAGGTTATATCCCATTGACTTCTGTGGCACTGCACCAACGTAATTTAAAGCACAATTTGTTCCAGTAAAGTTGGTTTTCCTCTCCTGTTGCAGTCGTTCTAGCTTCTAAGCCACTTAGTAGTGTGAAGAAGTGTCAAAGTTTTGCTGGTGTGGTTGGTTGTGATTTAAGATTCTTTGTGCATTTACTTTCTGGTTCATAAATGACTATTCAAGGAAGGGAACATAGAAAAGGTTCTTTGATTTCAATCGATTATGGCTTGATTCTATGCCATGGTAATTTCTAAAGAAATGTTCTCATACATTCTACATGTCTCAAAATATTTAACTTAAAAACATTTCCTCCATTTTGCAATTTGAAAGGTATTTTAGACTCAGTGATCTTGGAAGTCTTTTTTCACCTAAATGATTTTATGAATCTACATCTAGGCTCCCTCTGGGTTGTGGCTAGAGTTAACTCCAGAGTTAGGTTTCACATGTAAGACAAACATATTCTGATGGAATACAGGAGAAATAATAGCTTTTCATAGATTTGGCCCTGTTAACTGTAGCTGAACTAGTTTGTTTTACAAAAAGTGAGAAGATAGTTCTTTCACCAGAAAAGGGCAATTTATGCAGTTGGATGGGTTCTGGTAAGAAGGACATTTTGATGTACTGGTTTCCTGTCTCCCAGGGCATATCTCTGCCCCATATCTCTTTACTGTAGAATTGTAGAAATGCTGGCACCTTGTATACTCATAGTCAAATGCCATATGGGACTTCCTAACATTAATTGAAAACCTAATTAATAATTTTTTTTAATGGCACAGGAATTCATCTGAATGTCACTGCTTTAAGTCTTTATACTTTAAGTCTTGACACACAGATCAAATAGCCTTAAACAAATCTAGTAACTGTGAGTTCAAAATACTTTGTTGTTACCCAGTGCCGGAAAAGTGGCGCTGCCTGTCCTATTTAGATGCAGACAGATTGAACTCTTGTAGCTGAACCAGTACCATGTGGTTTGGTCACCTAGTTGAAGAGGTAGACCAGCTCCTGTTTTTGTTGTTGTCATTGCAACATTAACCTCCAGGAGGTTTTGTTTTATTGCTGGCCTATTCCCCAGATGACTGTTTTCAAGTGGAAGGGGAGGTAAATCTGTCAAGAAGGCAACAATTCATAGAGAAAATGACAGTGATAATGAAATGCTGCAGTGGTGGAAAGATTTCCCCAGCAGAAATGTGCAGCCTGGCTCACCTACTGGAAGTTCATTGTCTTCAGTGTTTCTCCTCCAGACATGACTTTGGCCCAGTGCACTTTTTTTTAAGCATGAGAACACTTTGCTATTTCAAAGCTCTCACTTATTTGTAACATTGACCCGAATCTAAACAGTTGTTATGTGAATCAAATTGTAATATCTAATGACTCAAGTGCTGTAATATGAACGTGCTGCCTGGGGAATTGCACTGTGTCTTCCTGGTTTGCATGGGTTGGTCTTCTGGCAAAGTCACAGGAAAATGAGAAGAACATTTCCATAACAAGAACCAAGGACTTAAGTAAACTTGGTTTTCCCTGTCAGGTCATGCACTCTAAGGAAATAGGTAGAGGGCAATAATTCTTCCATGAAACCAGGTAACAACCTTTTAATAAGCATCATTAAGTCTTTAGGTTGAAATAAGAGGCTATTCACCCTTTTATCCCATATTATATTGCTGAAATTCCTTTTGCCATCCTCACTGTGGTTAGATGAAAGCCCCCTGTTTTCATATCGATCACTAAAAGCACTTTCCCCTCGTACCAGTTCACTGCATCACTTCTAAATGCAGTTCATCTGATCTCTTTTACTTTGGCTGCTGCTCATTCAGGGCTACAAAAACTGTATTTTCAGACAGGTCTTGGAACCAAATGATCATATTTCTTACCTCATTCCAAGGAATAACATTAGGATCTTTGTTTAGGTGGGATTCAGAATAAAAATAAAGCCCTTTTTGCTTTCCCATGCATGCCCACACACGTGCACACCCATATGTATATACACCACTCTTTCTCCACAAGGGTTATTTGAACCCAGAACAGTAGATATCTGTGTATGTTTGTGGTTATTTCTTTTCAGTAACACACTTTCCAAATGCTAGCTGCTGAGGGAGTGTAACTGCACTGAAATGTTAACCCATGTACAACTTAAACTCTGCAGGGCTGGGGGTTGAATGATTCTTGTAATTATTCTTTCTCACTGGGAAAGAAATGTTTCTCTTTGACAAGGAAATTATTCAGGCAATGAAGTTTTTGGCTTAGGAGTTATGAAGAATTTACTTGTAAACAGCTCTTAGCTTATGTTGCACTGTTTGCCTTCAGTAACTTGCATGTGGCTGTAGATCTTCTTTCTTCTTGCAGTTTCTGTATGCATGGAATTTTACAAGCATGAGACTTAGTGGAGCACTTCCATGTCTGTTTTTTCGTCTTCTCTTTTATCCCTGCCAGACCATCACAAAAAATCCACATTCTAGCTTGAAGGAAAACCAACCACAGTGATAAGAACCAGCCTCACATGCCAGATAGATTGGAAAATCAGGCTAACATTTTCGGGGCTGTTCCTGCACTAAAGTGAAATGACAGGTGTAGACCCATATAACAGGCTGGATTTTATGAATGCACATCAGCACAGTATCTGTGTGTTCAAAATATCTATCAGTGTTCAAAGCAGTCTGCAAGCTGCAAGGTAAAAAAACAAAACAAAACAAAACCAAATACATAGAAAAATTGGTTTTTAAAATAATGTGACTTTTCCATAGTCTGAGTCTGGCCAGTCATAGCAGTGATTTCCCCCATCTTGTTTACAGTAATATTCCCCATTTTAGTGTTCCCCAGCTTCATTTTATGGTGACACAGGTAGCACTTTCTCTGCTCTTTTCCTTGGGAGCAAGCAAGTTTTAATATTTGTCTGTTACCTTGGATTACATTGTCAGTAAATGAGAACACTAACTCCTGGCAAGTCTTCATCCTCCCTCCCCTTCCCTTCTCTTCCCACAAGATTTAATTGATCGGTTTCATCATATTCAGCTTAACCTTATGCAAGAACATGAAACAGCATATGGTTTTCATCCCAGAAAGATAATTAACCCCCAGGTGATTTCAGTCAAGTGGCAAGAAAAAAAAATATAGTGAGGTTGTTTTTGGAAGGGACAAGAGAAGGAGGAAGCAGGAAAATTATGTCACCTCTGGTAGCTTTTTGAACTTTGAGCCCTGAAATCTCAGTTTTAGTGAACACACTCAATCCACTCATTATGAGAAAACTGAAGCATGTTCAGGGTCCCCGATCATGAAAATGATTCCCTGGGGCATCAGTGTTCACACTGCTCCCTGCATCAGCTAGCCAGTTGCTTATTCAGCAGAGAACTCTTACTCTTGTTGGCAGATCACAGAAGCACCACCTCTCCCAATCAGTGTTAGGATTTAGAGAGTTAGTATTGTTCCTGTCTTCCCTTCGTTCCCTTAGGGAGACTAACTCCATGGTATTCCATTGGACCTTCACTACAAATTGTTGTAGTTGGTCTCTTCCCATTGGCAAGTTATAAACTAGTTTTTATGTTCGTTCTGTCTATTTTATGCTTTTCTTTCTGCGACATTGCATCTGTGCTACACTGGCTGATCTATGATAGGAGAAGGGCTGTTACATTTGTACATCAAATTCTATATCCGTAGTTTGCTCTACACAGTCAGAAAATATTTGTAGGCTTTACATCTGATAAAGGTCATCTTCTGAAATGCAGAGGTGCAGAAGAATCTTCCTGAGTCTGAAGACGGATTAGCTGCAATGTTCTTTGCTATGGTTCATTTCTTTTGTAGAAGGAAGAAGCTCCACACATTTGGGACAGGTTTACCATTGCTTAACAAGAACTGTGAATCATGTCAGTGCATTGTAGCTGCAGCATGGGAAATTTTTGAGCAGGACTTGAGGTACTTGAAAAATTTCAGGGGAGTTAAGAAATAAATTAATAGTGGGAAGCAAATACCTAAATGCTTCCTCCTTAGTGTGCCACCAACTTCACGAAGGAAAGATACAGAAAATCCCCACATTTTTCTTTAAAAAGCTTAAATGGGAGACAGAGCTCCAGGTGTGTCACTTGCCTGCTAAGAGTAGGATGACATGAAATATGAAGCTGTCAAGCAGAGAGCAGAACTGATCCAAATCTGACAAGTCTAACATATTGAACTCCATAGTTTTGACTCCCTTCTCTCCAGTCGCATCAGCCATCAGGCTTACAACTCAAGTGTTTATGCAGCACTGGACCATCAGCAGCCACCCCTCTCCTGTGAAATGGTCCCCACCAAATGCTATGGAATGGCAGATGTTTAGTCCTGGAGACCCATGCTGAAATGAGACCTGCTTGGTAGCATATCTTTTTCAGGCACTACTTAATTCAAAATCTTACATTCTCATTACTCCCATTTACTCTCACTGGATCTCCTGCTGGAAGGGACAATTCCTCCTGCTAGAGGCCTGGGAGGGACAATTTTTATAAGTCATTCCTCCAGCTACCAAAAAGTCACAGAAACAAGGTGGTATATTCTGTCCTACACCACGTGATTGCTCTTATATCTCTTTGTAAAAGCATTCCACACCCATTTGCTAGATTTATTTCATCTTGGAGACTGAACATGTTTGAATGAGTGAGTCCTGGCAAACATTTCAAGCACCTGCCTTGCTTCTGGCTGAATGCTGAGCATTCATACGGTTGGGCTGCTGCATGGTGTCTTTCAGGCTCTGAAATCTTGGATCTGTTGAGATGGTTCTCCTGCAGCTCCATGGGATGCTCCTTTTGTCACCAACCATCTGCCAGTTCCTTTGGCTATGCAGGTATAAAGTGTGCATGCCAGCCTGACTGGTGTCAGCACTGAAAATTCCCCAGTACTGTGTGCAAACAGAAGGCTCTGTTCCAAGTGTGAGGAAATCCTGTATCATTCTGAGAAAAACTCCCCATGCCCGTTGGGGGAGGAAGAAAAAACAATTCTCCTTCTTGTCAAGATCAAAAGGGGATAGAAGGATGGGGAAAATGTCATTTAGTAGGATGAACCCATAATTAGCTAACAAGCTATATCGAGAGGGCTGTTGATAGCATCAAAATCTGTGTATATCAAGTGCAAGCAAGGTAGCAACTTGTGACTACAAGGTAGAAATTGTGTTGGCAAGATGGACTTGACCCAGAGGATCCTCTTTGAGTTCTGTGACCTATTACAGTATTACTTTTGAGCTCTTCCTTCAATGAAATGGGTCGCAGAACCATTTATTGGCAACTCAAGAAGTAGGTGAAAGCCAATTTTGAAACACTTTGTTTCAACTAGTTTGAACATGCGGTCACTATTCCAGTAAAATTATCTGTGTTTTACTTTCTCCATTCTCATGCAGAGTTATTGGAGTGTATCACTACTTTTGTACTATCCGTGGTGACAATGATGACACACAAACAGTGTGCCTGGAATCATACTAAATATTTACATGGCAACTCTACCAAATAGGGTCAAATTGTTTTACAGAAGAGTTCACTTAACTGCAGGGGAATTCTGGAGGTACCATACCAAACGGTGGCCACGGGTTACTTCACATTCTCACCTGCATACAAGAGAGTTGACGTGAGGGTCTCCTAGGATTATATTAATCTTTGCATGGTTAAACAGCTGGAAGCAGTAGCCAGTTACAAGTATTTTGGCTTTTGTGTGAGTACATGGAAGAGCCCAGAACAGAAACTGAGGAATTCACTACTGTGGCTTCATCTCATGGACTCAGAACTACAGAATATCACAGAGGCTTGAAGGGAGCTTGGAGATCATCTAGTCCAACACACACTGCTCAAAGCAGTGTCAGCCACAAGAGCCCAGGGATGTGTCCACTCACATTTTGAATATTGCCGAGGATGGAGTCTCCACAGCCTTTCTAGATAAACTGTTCCAGTGTTCAAGCACTCTGCCCCCAGTCCAGAAGCTTTACAGGACTAATATGTTTTTGTTTCTCTGTTGTTGATTCTCTAATACAGAAGACACATCTGTGTAGAATAATAATGTTTAGTCAGTAGACCAAAAAGCTCTCTTTGCCAGCCTGACAGGTTACCAAGCCTGAGTCAAGGAAGTATTCATAAATAATTGAGTTTTCTCAGATGAAGCAGTGTGACTCTTGGCCTCAGTATTATTTATCTTATTTAATAAAGGGTGTTCTGGGGAAACATTCAGAATCAAGAAGAGTTTTGTTAATTCTGAAGGACGGTACTGGTATCATAGCCAATTAATGTGCCTGTTCCTACTGATGATAAATGGATCTGTCGTCTGTTCATCTGGCATTGAGCCTTGAGCCTTACATAATCATTTGTGGCTATACCCAAGGGTTTTGATAGTTAACGTTTCAGCTTTTACAGGTCATCAGAATTTTTCAAGAAAGATAGATTTGGTAAATAGTAGTCTGCTGTAGTCTGGAAGTGGAAACAAAACAATATTCAGAGGATAAGGTCTGTAAAATGGGCCAAAACTCATCTGAGGAAGAATCTTTTCAGTTCTATTTCAAAGTTTAGGGATAGGAAGAAAGAAATATGTGACGAAAGAAAAATGCATCAAAGGAGCTCTAGTGAATCTAGGCTGGCTTAGCCTTCATGGGTTAATAGATAATTTGAAACTGCTGTTTTCAGTGGCTCTGAAATTGCAGGAAGTGATTTGAGGCCAAGAGGGAATAATGACTCCAGGAGACATAATTTCTAGGGAGGAACTGAGGTCCTGCAATTCTGCTTTGGAAGAAACACAAGCCACAGAATGAAATTTCTTGCAGTTTCAAGGTTAGCAGAGAAGCTGATGGCTGGAAGAGAGAGATCTGAGGAGGGAAGCAGAAAATATGGAATTATCTCTGTGTGTCTATGTATGTGCAACATTATGCCACATTGCCAAGCCTTTTGTCCTTTAGCCAAGAATCTGAGCTGAGAACCCCTTTTGTAAGGTCCTTCCAAAATGCACCACAGCTCTCCAATTCCAAGTATTCACATTAGTTCAACATGGAAACGTTGGGATATGGGTTTTGAAATGTTTTAATGATTACTGTCCTCAGATAGATAATGGACAGGCAGAAGATGGAGGGAGGGAGGGAGGGAGGGAGAGAGGGAGAGAGGGAGAGAGGGAGAGAGGGAAGGAGAAAGAAGCTCTGCTCATTTGACATTTCTCCAGGTAAGAAGACAGTGATGGCCATGCACAACTTGCACCACTCTCTTTGCTACTTCTGATGGTTTTCTATCAAAAGACTTACATCTAAGAATCATGGACAAAGAGAAAAGCGTATCTTTACAGATTGATCCCACCAAAGTGGCAGAGGCGCAAGAGTTAGCTCAGTCTAAATTTAATCTGCCAGTCTCCCTGGAGTCAGTGGAGAGAGGCACCTTCACAGGGCAATTCAGAGAAGGAATCTGACTGCAAGGGCAGCATTAACCTTTATGACTGTTCTGCTTTTGCCAAGAGTCAATGGGATCAATTCATAGCTGAGTGGAGAAGACTTATACCGGCTAAGAAGCAGTCCCAGTATCAATAAAACTACCACAGTGTGTTCTCTGTATCACAGAACTGCCATATGTCTCCACTTATGGGGATTGGGTATGGGGCTGTGGAGGGAATTGCTTTTCTGGGCAGGTTAATGTAACAAAAAGCGAACTGCTCTGCAGCTATTAATCTCCCTAAAGCCCATAGTCTCAGTCCTCCTGTGCTGTACTCAGTGCTGTGCTTCATTATGGAGTCTTTAAACACCTCAGCTGAAGAGAGAGAAAGTAATTTAAAAAGAAAACACAGCTTTGGCTCCTTTAGTTGGATTTTTGGAGAAGTAAGGTGCCTCTTGGGTTAAACTTCTTAGACTTTTCTAATTTTGTTTATATTGTATTACAAAGGCCAGGTGCTATTGAGTAGACACCCGAAAAGAATGACCAACATTAGAATATTTAATAAATCAGGATAAACTAAGGTATGTAAAATTGTGAGTTTGAAGTATTAGAGCATTTTTATTATTTTTATTTTTTTTTCTATTTCCAATTTAGTAATAAAATCGGATGGTCATGCTCTTATTTTTAATAATAATCTAGCTTACAGTACTTTAGGAACTGCAGCTTCAAGAAGAAAACATAAATGAATGCTTATGGTATAAAACCTCCTTTTATTTAATACCTTGGAGGTTTGGGGAAGGGTTGTTTGGGTCTTTTTTATCATCCAGAGGTATCCAATAACAATTTTCTTTATTTTAATTATGTCTGGAATATAATTGTCATTGTAAACAAAACACATAGTTATATAACGTGCATATTTTAGCTCAGGGATTTGAAGCAGTCTACTGGGCTAAGACACATGCTCTATATTTCCATTTATTTTCTCATTGAAGTTCTTCAGGACTTCTGAGATACCTTTGAATAATCTCAACTTTCTGTTGTGACTTTTTCTTTTCCTTCTCAAAATAATATTATAAATACATTTGTGGAACTCTTGGTGGAGTAAAGAGTTACTGTTTCTGATAGTTGCTTCACTGCTGTAAATCAATGTACTGCTACTTACATCAGCCAGGCTACTATTTACCCCAGCTTGAACGTCTTCTCCTTCAGTTCCAATATTAACTCAGTTAAAAATAGTAGTTTTATATTTAAACCTCTGCTTCCTGAAGTGACAGTAGGTGGGCCAACTTGTAACATGATCAACATTTACAGCATTATCTCTACTGGAAATTATGCCAGCTCCTAACAAACAAAACATGATGGCTTTCTGGAATCCCACTGCTTTAATTTTTACAAAAACGCAATATTAATTAAAGAATGAAAACTATGAGCTCTGATATAGCATGCATACATGTGCATAGTAGCATGCTACACAAAATTTTTGGTATCTTGTTATACAACTCATTCCCTGAAAGTACTTGTGGAAAGGGGTGATGAGTTGGGCTTGTATATGGGGAGTAGTAATAGTGGGATGGGGGATCACAGGGTCCTGCTGTCAATGCATAACTTGTGATTTAGTGTAAAGTTTAGTTTTACAAGAAACTTAGAGACATTTGAGATGCCCCAAGCTGTTTTAGACAGCATATTTAAGAGACTGGTAGAGAAGGTGCAGGATTTTCAAGAAACCCATGTCTTTCTGGACAACAGCTGAAGGACAGTCAGAAAAACCAGGGCATCTCTAGTTGCACTGGACAGTTTTATATGGACAGCTGATCTGGGCTGCATCTTGCATCTGCAGTCACAACTTTTCAATCTATTTTTTGACAACACTGAGGGGCATGCTAATTGTGACCTATCAGAAACTGTTGGCCCTTAGCAAGATCATATACTGGCTCATTTTCTCTACTGTGCCACACATTATATTAGTGAGTGTTGTCACTAAACAGAGTGACATTACCAAGTGTGTCTCATGGTAAATATAGATTCAAGTACCTCTAAAACTGAGAGTTTTCTTCAAGTCCCCATTAAATATAGAGCTGCTAAAAAAAGTGCCCAGGACATTACTGAGTGAAGGTGTCTGAGCAATATGCTGTAAGGGACTGAGATGGTAATTTTGATGATGTATGTTAAAACAGTTGGACTCATCCAGGTGTCAGACACAGGAGTGTCTCTCCTAAATTTCTTCCAAGAAAGCAATATAATCTGCAAAAACCTACAGTATTTTAGTGATATTTAAAAATAACGAAATATGCTGTATTACCAGCATTAAGCATAAAATATAGACAGAAAAGGAAGAAAAATGCAGCTAGAAAGTTTGTCCCACGAAAGACATACTGCCTCTTTCTTCATGCTTGAACCAAGTGTGCATACTAACTTAGGTCCAGTTTCATTCCATTCAGTTTGAAGCACCTCACAGATGATATACTCCTTATACAGCCTTTGAGACCACATCTAATGTGTGAAGCCACCAATGGATAGTGGTATGGTGTGCATATCTTGGGCAGGAGCAAGCCTGGAACATGTTATAACTATTCCTGGGGAAATCAAAGCATGGGAAGGCAGCATGGACATGGCTGGCCTGTAGATATGGAGGAAGATACCCATTTATCTATATCAATACAGACATTAAAGAAAGGGACCGATTACTGTCTGATGTGATAGCCTGGCTTCTGATGGCGGTACTCTGGCAGATAGAGGGAATCTGGGTCTTAGAATCCTGGCAGCTGCCATGCAAACAACCTTTACAAATCCATGCCAGTCTTGTCTGACACTCAACACCTGGCTCCTTTTCTGTAGTGAGGATGGCTGGACCATTGCAGTGGCGCACTGATTTTTGTGGATGGTGATCACAAAAAGGGAATTGAGAAGAGGCCACCCGAGTTATTCTGACACATGACTTCAGTGCTTTCTATTCTTAGACAGATGAGGATCTGAAATATGTAAGTACACTATCATTGTTTTTTAGATTTATTTGTAAAGATGAGTCAAAGAAGTACAACTCTTAATCTATCATGGGTGTGGTATTTAGACATTTATAATTTTCTTTTGATGTGTGTTTGTATTGGAGTTGATAAATCAAGATTGTTCTCATGATATTTTAAGCAGTGTTATTTGTCTCCGTCCTTGTTTTTTTTAAAGAAATGAAAAGAGCAAAAACCATGAAATTATATTTGCAGTGTCATTTAAATTTATTGTCTAATAAATAGTGATCACTTGGAAAATCCATTTTTTTCCTGTGTTGTTAAGAAGAGATTTAACCAAAGTGATTGAATCAAGATGAGAAATTATCCCAGGTTCCTGAAGATTGAATAAATGATATTGTCAGTGTTAATATGCTGGTCTGGAAGTTCATTTGAAGTATCAGAAATAACCTAAATATAATTTCATGGCAGCTCATATACTACTTAGCATAATTTATTCCTTACCACAGAACCTCCATTCCCTGTGCTTTACCAGCATTTCCAACTCACCAAATACCTACCAACATTCATCTATTTACTGCTGCACACTCCCAGTTCAAGTAAAGACAACACTTCCTTTTTTTTCCCACCAAATAAATTCTATATTGAAGTACAACTTTATCTTGACTCCCAACATGTTTGTTGAACGAGAGCAACCAAAATATCATGTGGACATACTATTTCTGATTCATCTAATGATGTTGCATAAGGTGCCTTTTAGATCTCTATTATCTCCCATTAAAAATGTTTGTGTGCAACAGTTAATAAGTAGAACTTGTCAGCCACAGAATGCTGTACCTCAGTTTTACAAATGAGTGTCCATCCCAAAACATTTCAGAGAGAACAAAAGAAATTTGAAATGTTTCTACATGCACCAAGACTTCAATAAGCCATAAAGATTTAGAAACACAATTGGGTTTATTTCTACAACTTGAAGCCAGGAACACCATACTTTAAAGTACAGAAACCAGTCAACAAGATTTGTAATGTACTTGTAAGGACAAGACAGAGTCCTATGACACTTCTGGTTTTGAAATTCATCACAAGATAATATTTTTACTCAGATAGAGTTCAGAGTGTAGCTGTATGTCTCAAGAATGTACTGATTCTCCTTTGGTTTTAAGCAATAAGCGTAAGTTTATAAGTGTTTTCTTCCCCCAGTCCAAGTTATAAAACATATTTCAGATTATTGTGTTTATATCGTAATGAGGCTACCCTGAATTCCTGCACTTTGGGCAAGTTTTTAAACATACACATTGTACCAGTGACAGGCAGATTGTTCTTGAAAGGTCTGAATTAAAATAAGTGTATTTTAAAGAATATTTTTATTTCTGACTGTAGCTGATGGGTTGGGTAGAAATTGGTGTAACAACAGTGCCATGATATCAAAACCCTTGTTCATATGGAGGTTCCCAGAGGTATTGCAAGAAAAGGAACTATAGCTTAGGCATCTTCACTGCATTAGGGGGAGAAAACAAGGCTTTTCAGGACAAATAAAAAGTAGTGAGGCAATAGTAGAGCTCTGGCATTTCATTTCAAAAAAGAAATTAAATAGAAAGCTTCTGAGTGGAAAAATGAAACTGTTAGACATTTTTGCATCTGTGCAGATATGTAAAGGATGCTGATGCTGCCATGAAGTATCTGCATAACTCTAGATAGAAGCTTTTGTATCATAATTTGTTCAGCAACTATCAAAATATCTCATTCTTGAAAGAAAATGCCCTCCTCATAAGTATCAGGACTTTCTTAAAGGAAGAAAAAAAACTTGATTGCCAGAAATTGTACATTTTAAGAGACCGATCAACCTAACCCAGACTTTTTGACAGCTATGGAAACCAGCCAAAATTGTATTTAAAAGTGGTATTGTGCCAGGGGTAACCATGCCCTGTCAGATGTATTGCATATACCCTGCTGGGTGCATGGATATTTATGGATATGCCTATACAACGTCAAATCAAGGGGAAAAAAACAACTTACGGGAAGGTGAGCTAATATCTGGTTGTTCATGGCTAAAAGATACAGCATGAATGCATTGTCCTGGCAAACAAAAGTGAAGGACATAAATGAAAGGGTATTCCCATAGTAACTCAGTGGTTCAAGGACATTTATCAGTACTACTTATCTACTGGAAAAGAGTGGTTGGGGGATTCATTCATCTTAGTTCCCTGTGGTTGCTATCTGCTTGGAAATCACATCCATTGCTACCTGTATAGGGAACCCTGGCAGCTGGGGACAATTTGAGTTATTTGAACCATGCATCTCTCCACATGTCACCAGGAAGGGGATTTATATTTGAAATTGGAATTGGTTTATAACCTTGCAGAAATGCGCAGGAGTAATACATGGATCTTATCAGTATGTCTGGCCAGTTTTGAGTTCCTGTAGGGACGTTGCCACATAAGGATCTCCTGAGGTATTCAGATATCAGTGTGATTAGCCTGGCAGACAGACCTCTGTATTGGGGAAGCAAGGTCAATGCCCCTGGGACAGCAGGAGACATAAAGATTCAATGATAATACCTTATTATTCTATCAAATGATATTTGCAGAGGGCTTCAAAATCATTATGTGAAGGACAAAGGATGTTGTATATATAGAGGAGTAAAGGCTGACATTTCCACGCTGCATGTAATTAACAGAATTCCATGCAAGTCTGGGCTTTGGAAGAAAAATAATCTTTGGCTGCACACTGTGCGTATGGGGCTTCCATAATAGACACACAGGAAGCCACTGTAAGGCATCTAGAGAATCAAGGCTATTGCTTTGCTGGTGTCATGTTCTCAAAGACCCTGAGGTTCAAAGACCTGTTTCTACAAGGTAGGGGGTTCATGGAGACAAGAAACATGCAGTACTTGATCATTTTTGATTTTGTTGCTTCTCAAAGCACCTCTTGACCTAGCTGAATTCTGGTGAGAAGCTAGACTATGTTTAGGTGGGAATATCTTCCCTGAGCCAGTTTATGGGAAGTGTTGTGATTCCTCTTGTAAAGGGATGGTCAGATTAGTTAGCATGGTTTTTTCTTGGTTTCTGCTAAGAAATTGACTTTTTTTCTGATACTTCTGACAGTCCTTCAAGTTACCCAGACTGCAGATTAACACACTACAAAATAAAGCACTTATTGCTCCATGTCAGGTTCATCTCTGTTGTTATGCAAAAGGGACACAGGAGATGATCTCAAATAGTCACCTGACCATGCCCTTATTTCACACATTGTACCCCACATGGTTTGTTCTCTCTGTTATCACATTGCAGTTTTGGGTCCTGTTCAGCAGTCAAAAGTTAAGGGCAGTGATGTGGCCTAGTGTGGAGAACACAGGGCTGAGCTGTGGTAATTTTATATCTACTCTGGATTTTCAAGGGTTTGATAGATTATATAAGTCTATGCCACACATTTATACAATGAAATTAATAAGACTGGCTTACATTATAATAAAAATACCCCTTAGCAAATGCGTAGTTTTATTATATTTTTTCTGTTAATGATGTGTTCTTTCCAGAAAATGGGCCCAGTATGGGAAGAGGTGATATACTCAGACCCTTGAAGCCTCCACTATGCAAATTAATTTCCAGTACCCTGGAATATAAAAGTACAGTACCTCTTTCATTAGACATGGATCATTTCTATAATGAATGGTTGGCATTGCTACATGATAATTTATCAGGATTTGGGAAAGGCATAGAATGCCAGCAAACTGGCAGATAAATTTGATTTTGTTTTTAGAGCTGGGACAAAAGAAAACATATTTGCTGATGTGTGGAGTAATTTTTACCTCAGACATAAACCTGTTGGAAGAACTACAGTATGTGAAGTGAGGCACAGAGCTGTCCTAGAAACCAAAAACAGCTTTATAAACTGCATATTTTTAAAGTAATTTAAAGACTGACAATGTGCTAGCTTCAAGTTTGAAGTCACTATCAGTGACTTCAGCCTGTGAGAAAAAAAAATTGTATAATAGGTGCAAAGTGGTTAAAGAAGGAAAAATGGCCAACAAATTTGTTGAAGATTTCCCACATAAAGGTAATCAGATATTTGAATAGGTTGACCAGAAAAGTTGGGTAATGTCTACATGTGGTGGCTTTCAAATAGTGGGACAAGTTCTTGATCCACCTAATATATCTGGTCAAACTTGAATTATTTTGTGATTCTAGGAAGGAAGGCCATCAAAGACGAAAGTTTAGATTAAAATCTGGAAAGATAATTTTTTCATCATCCAAAGGCATCTCTATAACTTTGGATGTCTTAGTGGCGCAGGGTGTTTTTCTGTTTATTTGCTTCCAAGAGTGAAGGACAAGGCCACCTTCTCTGACAGCCCTTTGAAACAGTGTGAGAAGAGGTCAGATAAATTTGCTGATGCTCATATTTAGCTTCTGCTAAGCATTAGCTGAAGTTCCCTTTCTCCAAGTTGTCAATTTTATAGTGAGGATTTAGCACTAGTCTTTTCTGCACTAGACATACCCATGTAAAGTAGTGGGAATGAGATTCTTAGCTGGATACTTTCCCATCCTTACAGGTTCTCTTCATGTCATAGGTCTTGCTGTACATGAACAATGAAGGGAGCTGTTATCAGTCCCTTCAGAATATTCCTGTTAAGGAGAAGGTTAATCCTTCTGGGTCCTCAACTCAGGCTGTTCCTGACAGCCATATGTTGGACACAGTAGACAAATCCAAACTGCCTGAAGAGTCAACATACAGGCCAAATGGCTTCTCCCATTTTTAAATTTTCCTCCCCAAACCACTGTGATTTGCTTCAACATCAAGCAAGACAGCCAGCCAACAGATAGGTCATACAGACAACACTTAGATACTCTGGAATTCTCCTACCATCTGCTTCCAGCTTTCTCGTCTCCACTCAGTTCCATCCTTTTATCCTTTCTTCCTTTTCCTACTCGTGGTGTGAGTGGGAGAAGCATGTTTTTCCACTTGTCTCCTTGTTTCTGCACTAAAAGAAGGCAGGACTATAGGCAGGAAATCACCAGTGCGTGTATCAGGACTGAGGTTTGTGAAGAAGGCTCCATAATATCCATTGTATCTATGCTGTTCTCACTGGTAACTCTGCATTGAGCCAGAAGAGCAATTTCAGGCTCTTCAACCCTCACAGCAGTAAGATTCCTAAATTGGATATTCTTCTCAGGTTTTCCTCAAGTTGGATCTAGGTAGTCAAAATGTTCTTCTCTTGGCCACTGCTCTGTTGCACACTGTATTGTCTTCCCTGACTCTGATCTGTGCCATTTTTGGTGGCTCCAGCTGCTGTGTCTGTGTAAGATATCCCTTGAAAGGTGTTCTCCTGCCTCTCCAAATTTACACCCTGCTGCAGGAGTCCTAATTCACCATATTTTAGTAAAACATACACAAATACAGGCTGAAGGGTGTGTGAAGCATAGGATTGTCTGAGCCACGATCTTCTGCTACGTCAACTCCAACTGCACTTGGGTGACCTTCAGCTGATAGGAGAGATTTGAAGTTTCATGCTGTTAGAATAGTTAAGGAGGTTTTCACAGGGTGAAGATTTACTGTGAATCTTGCAAAGTAGATCTTTAAAGCAGTTTTCTGAGTATTTTTTTTCAACACCTGTGTGGCTAGGTAGCACAATCCTCAGTGTATCAGCAGGTACAGCAATTATGTATTTTAAGTTGGTTCTTAAAAACGCACCCAGCCCTATAAAAATATCTTTATCCTTTGCAAATAATAAGAGTGCCAGACCTTTTCACCTGCTTCTTATCTTCTTATTGCAGATAAGGCAGGTGGGAAGGAGGCCTTCTGCCACAAGAAGGAGAACTCTGAATTTGGTATGTGATCCGCAGGACAGAAACAGTTAATTCCTCTGAACATCTTCTTTTCAGTAGAGATGGCTTTTGAAAACAGAATTTAATGAAATCCAATGTCCTTTTCATAAAATATTTGAGGTAAATCTTGTATGATACCACTTGTCAGTCAGTCCTGTACTATTGTTGTTTCTCCAACCCCCCTTCCCTTTTTTCTTTTAACTGACATCTGTCTGGAAAGACACAAACAAATCACAAGCTGGTATCATAACTAGGATATTGTGGAACTCTTCTCTTTCAATCCTTCAGTTTTTCTGCTGATAAAGATAGATAAATTGCAAAGTCTATATTAATAGGTGCAAGGGGCAAAAAAATGAGAAAAGCTTCAAAAGGCATATGCAGAAACGATTCTGGAGTATATTGAGAGGACACTTTTTGAAATCATATTTACCCTCTTACTAATAAGTTTTAAAAATAGATACAAACTCTAAAATCATCATACAATTAATTTGCCTTTTCTCTACAATAAATCAGACTCAAAATAAGGATATATTTAACATTTGAACATTTGATATTCCCTTTCCATTAAATAGTGATGATATTTCTAGCAGTTCCCAGTGTTTTAGCTGAAATTTTTAGTGTTTTAGTTATATGCCTAGTACTTTTTGAAAATCAAGTTCAGGATATGTATAAAATTCTGTAGTAATATTTCCTACTAACTCTGCCATTTATTTCCATTTCACTATGGAGTGAAACATTAAGTTATTTTACATTTTCACTTGTACTGCACTTATCTAGGACCTCTTGTGAAAATTCCCCATCTCTGGAAGTGTTCAAGGCCATGTTGAGAAGGACTTAGAACAACCTGGTATAGTGGAATGTATCCCTTCCCATGGCAGGCATGCTGGAACTAGATGGTCTTTAAGCTCCCTCACCAACCTATATCATTCTATGATTCTTTATCATCTGTGATAGTTTATTACACTCAGTCAACCTCACATGGCTTCACACCTGACTTTAGCTGCTCTTTCAAACCATCAGTACACAACCTAAACAGGAGTTCATACACATCCTGCTTAAATACCTCATGCTGGTTGTGTAACAATAGGTGAAAGTATGCGTAGGTCAAAGGATTGCTAAGCATCTTTAGCAGAAGAATTGTTATGCACAGCAAAACAATTTTCTTTCCAACCTGTGCAATAGTATCTTTGATGACGGCATTTTCTATGTTAGAAGGATTCATTTTAAATTCAAATTATAGCCCACCAGATTAATAAACAACATTTGTGAAATAATAATAACTCCCTGAATGTATTTTTTCACTCAGGAGATTGGACACTGATATTGAACCAGTGTCTTTTTTCAGGATCTGGTGGTGATAGATGGCACACTTTTTGCTGGGGTATTGATGTACAGGGAGCCAGACTGACCGATGGGTTCAGCACAAATAAAGCCTGGATGTTCCTACTGCAGTGTAGAGTTGTATAAGAGAGCGTGGACAGATATTTTGCTGGGAGGTTCTTAAGTTCTGATTTTTGTGTTTTCTCTTCATTCATGAGTGGAGACGTGAATAAATCTGAAACCTTCAGAAGATCTTTAAAAAATATATAAATAAAGAACACAGAAAGACTTAAAAATTTCATCAGGTCTAAACATCAGCAAGGATAGTTGACTGGACATCATCAGCTCTGTTTTGCTGAAGACGCTTGAGAAGGCAGGAATTTTCAAGAGAAGAAATATGGCTTGAATCAAGTGCTGCCACAAAATATTTAGAAAACACTATCTGGTTTTAGAGTGAAAACTAGAACACCTTTTTTTCCTCCACTAGTCACTCATATGTTCAACTTTTCAATACCAACGTGGAATTGTGTGTTTACTGTGTCTTCACAGTGACCCTTCCAATTTCTTCTAGTTTTCAGAGTTTATCTGAAAAAATAAATAAATAAAAATAATAATAAATAATAAAAAAATTAAATAAAATCTGAAAATAAAAAATAAATAAAATGAATGGACCATTTTTTCATGGTATGACTGGGAAAAGTCTAGATGAGACCATAGTACATTTTGACTGAGGGTTCTTTGCCCTTCATAGGTGTGATACTTACATCGTACAACTGTAAGTGAAGACTTACATCTCTTCCCAATGGGAATAATTGGTTACCGGCATATGTATGCCTTATGCCACTGCTGCTGTTCTTCTCCTGTTGTAAAGGAAATAAGATGCAGAGAATCCTGATGCTCATAAATTCATAAATGAGTTTAATTGAAAACTGAGTTCTACAATACTATAGCCGTACAGGTAACTAACTGCCCTTAAAAATGACCAAGGCATGTAGGTAAAGAAGTATGGTCTTGGCTTTTTAAAGCCTGGAATAGTGGGTCTGCACAGTTCAGGAAATAAGGTAATGATGGTATTACACAGTCGTGTAATCTCATCAGGGAACTTTAGCTCCATATCCATTTTATAATCATTTAAAACCACAGCTGTATAATTGTGTTGCTAAAAAAGAGAAAAAAAAAAAAACTAAAAACCCCGAAAGTTCTTTCAGGATTCAGAATGAATATTTGGGGTACATTAGAACACATGGTCTCTAGAGAGAGACTAATATACTTGTAGCAAGGCAATATATATTTTGCCATGGAAGTACATACAGACACCTGCCTGTTCTGCTGGTATTAAGGAGAGTATGGCATAACTGTGCAAAGGACAAAGTGGCATTTGGATTTGACTGATTGCAAACCATGACAAATCTGAATCTGAGTAAGTATTTAATTGTATGAAACCACTGCCTGGCCAGGTCTGTCAGCAGGTTTGGTTTTATTTCATCAAGCTTCATGCCTTAATGCTGCTGATAGGCAGGGAACAAAGTGAAAGGCACCAGATCCACAGCACTGCTGGCCATCAAAAAATGATGAAGGCGGACCTGAGAGAGATTAATTTGTAAAATAGAAGATGAAAAAATACATCTGAGCAGAAGGGACAGCACAGAAAAGAGGGGTAAAAGTGAAGGGAAACAAGAGGGAAACAGCAAGTAGAGCAAGACCAGAGCTGAAATGAAGAGATGGTGAGGAGATGGGAGGAACTCTGGGAGCGTAGTTAGGGGGCTGAGGGAAGAGAGGAGCTGAATTTCTTCCTATGTTCTGAAGCTGCTTTTCAATAAATGAGTATATGGATTACATCAAGATGAAGAAACCTGCTTTCACCTTCTGTTTAACAGGCTCCCATTGTCTTAAACCTGTGTTAGGCCTGGCAGTTCATATCCTTGACCTTTTCTCCTGGTCACTGACTAATCACAGCTCCTTGGAGCCAACATTTTGTTCCTTCAGTTGCCTGCAGATGTTCCTATAGGAAAGTGTGGTGATAGAAACTGATCCCTGGGGAAATACCAGTAGTACTGTTAGAAGGTGTTCAGGCTGATGGCTGAGTTGCAGAGACACACGCATCAGCCTGGGCACTCTTTGTTCATAGTAATGACTCTTTGTTCCAAAGAAAGAGAAATTTTGTTGGTCTTCTCTAACTTTTTGTTTTACACGTGCGCTAAAATGAGTACCAGACCGGCACAAGAAGGGAATATTGACAAATCAGTTGCTACTCCATCATGGAGTAATACCAAGCGGACTCTATACTTGTTATTCTAATCACATCTTCAATTCACAGTGACAGATAATTCTCTGAGGGGAACTGGCCTAGACAATCATGAAAAATAGGGTGATTAGGACCATGTTTGACTTCAAAGGCTATTTGATGGGACAGACTAAAACATTGGTCCTGCACAGGACAACCCCAAGAATTACACATTGTGACTCATAACATTGTCAAAATGCTTCTTGAACTCTGGAAGGCTTGGTTATGTGTCCATTTTCCTGAGTAACTCAATATCTAAGTCTTAATTTTACAGGCTGGTCTTACTTTTATTTAAGTGGAAAAGCTTACTTGCAGCAGTTTTGCCTTAATAGTTTAGTAGATTATTTACAAATATAATGTCATGTCTGAACTCTCAGAGGTTCTTTAAAAATTTGATTTAATTTTTCCTTTATTATTGAGAAACATCTGTCCTGGAACCTGAATGTTAAAGAAATTTGAATCACTTTATTCACTGAATTAGGACACAAGGCATATAGCTGCAGGAGTGCTCCACATTTCCTTTATCTGCAAAATGCTTGGATACAAAACAAGCATCAATAATTTTGCTGGATGTATTGCATAGAAGGAATTTAGCTTTAGAAAGAGAAGTAAAATTAAACTTACAGCTCTGGGAAGAATGCCAATCTTTAGTATTAATAATTAATTCCATTGTTTTTAATTCACTTATAATTACATAAGTTAATTTTTCCTTATTGCTAATTAACAAATATTTAATTGCTTTAGCAATTCAGTAATGTTCTTGATGACAAAATATTTAAAAGAGGATGCAGTGCAGAGGATGGCTTTAAGGGATTTTGAAGGGGTTTTTTTCAAATTGTAGTTACTTAATGCCAACCAGCACTTACAATCTGCAAAAATCCCTTGTTTGTAGAGAGGCTGTGTCTTGAAAAATAACTAAAGGTTAATTATTGAATCTATCTCAACTATAGTAAGTCATATATTAAATTAAAAGCCTGTATAAAATCCCCACAATTCCAAGTGACCTGGACAATTAGATCAGTAACCTAATTTAATGGTTTCATAATTTCAAAGATTTTTGAGGTCACAGAAACCACTAGCTCTTCCACCTTGACCTCCCATTTAATGGAAGTGATGGGATTTCATTCATTCCCAGCTGGAGCCTAGCAACGTCTGTGGACAACTCTTACCTTCTGAAGATGCACTGAGCACGTTTAGAGACTGAGATCCCATCACAAAACTGTGCTTTAGTGGTCACGTGTATTCACTATTAATATTTAATTCACACTTTTTTCTAGTATGAATGTGTTCAGCCTTGCCTTTCAATCTTGATTTGTGCCTTTCAATACTAAATGGAGTGTACTTCGATGTCTTGTCTTCTCCTCATGCATTTATTTGTGCACCCAAAGTTTTTCTCTTCATGTCTTTTCCAGTACCTTTACTTTTCTTGGCATTTCATTTACTTGGGACAGGGTAAGTTAATTGATCAATTTCTCTATTGATTTCAGGCTGCTTCTGTTTTGTAGCAAATGCGTGGCAAATTCTGAGGACTTAATTTTTTTCAACATTTTTCTTTATTCTAACTTGGGAAAATAATTTCAGTTTCTCCCACTACTGCTCTTTTCTAAGACCTGCTGTTTAATTTTGAATTCGTGGACAATATCTATAAATTAAAATAAGGCCCTTCATTGTCACACAGTCCCAAACAAAAGCCTATAACAAAAATATAGATATATTTATGGGTCACCTGCTCTGCTCCTACAACTACTGATAACAAGCAGATGGGAAGGAGCTTACTTTAGCCAACTTTTACCTTTCAGTCCAAGTGTTTCCCATTATTGTGTAGCTACTGACCCTATGAGAAAAGAATTCTTTTCTGGTATTTCTGTGTTAGAACCACAAGAGCCGTGATTTAATAGACGTGCTTATAGCACATTATACATTACAGGCATCTTTTCAAAGATTTCAAAGCCACATCTTGACAGTTTCATTTTTTTAAAAAGGTGCCTTTAATAACCGTTTCTTGCTGACTTAAGAAATGAGGGAAGAAAGTGTAACTTCAAAGTGTTGGCAAAATAATATGAATTATACAAATGTAGTTGTAAAGTTGTTTCCAGTTACAGTAGTAGTAACTCGAGACTGATAGCTGGTTTCCTCTTTTGCAAGTGTTTCCAATTTAAAACGTATCTTTTGGAGTTGTTCCATGCTGTGTTGCTATTCTAGAACAAACCAGTTCGTTCAACTGTATTTTCTAAAATTATTGGAAGCAAAACAATAAACAATACAAAAAATACCAATGAGTGTAGTAAGTAATTAAGATACTCCAAGTTCTTTCAGCTAAAGTGCTAAAAGGCATAATTAACACAAGTGGAACTAAAAAGATCTGTAAAAATTAAAATCTGAACATCAGGACTCGTGTTGCTCAACACAGGGTTGATAAACCTACCAACAAGTTTTACAGATATACTGTCATAGGCAGAGATGTTTTTGCCTGCTATGCAGTATGGCCAAGTAAAAGGTAATGAAAGATATTAATATTTAAGTAGTTAATCATACATTATTAATAGCATTTAAAGTGGCATTAATTAGGACCCTTGCATACCTTTTCCCATCACTCCTCTATGTTGCTGATCAGACTAATCATGTAACTTTACTGTACCATTGTCCTTTGACCAGATGCATAATTATTAATTATTATTCTTACTGCTGGCACTGGGACAACTAGACTTCCCCTTCAGCACTGCTTTCACAGTTGCAAAATTTTGAACTTATGCAAATCAACCCATGGACCCCTGTAGGTTTTATTCTTCTATTCCCCTTTTTCTCCCTTAGACTTTTTTTTCCCCTCTTATACATTTTCCTGTTGTTGCTCTTTTCTTCTTCCTGTCTTCCAATGGCAAGGGTGGATTTCTAACACTGGGAACGGAAGACTTGTGGTGATGAGGACACATAAGACCAGGCACAGATTATCTACAGTGGTTTTGAAGTTTCCATCACTCTGAGAACAAGTAAAACAAACATCTGTCAGGCATGACCTCCCTCTAGTTTACCCTTCCTCGGGGCAAGGGGAGGATCTAGATGACCTCTAGAGACCTTTTACTAGGTTTCTGTGAGGGGAATAAAGCAGGTTGGGCTCACCCCAGCTCATGATTATGACCTGATCTGTCGCATGCTCATGTACCTTGCAGTGCTGTAGAAGTCCAGGGAGCATCCTGACCTTGCCTGAAATATGGTTCATACCTGCCTGGAGATATGTGCTGCGACATGTATGTGCACAAAACTGTACGCTTGGTGTGGTGCTTGGGGGCATGGTTTGGTGGTGGACTCGGCAGTGCTGGGTTAACAATAGTTGGACTCAGTCATTTTAGAGATCTTTTACAAACCTAAATGATACTACAATTCCATGGATTTTCGCCCTCGGTCCTGGAAGTATATTGACAAAAAGAAGACCTAATAATGATTTTAAATGATCTTCCGAGATCACTTCAACATGTTTATTTTAGTTCTTGGTCATCTGCAGTATAATTCATAAAGAGACGCAGTTTGCAGGCAATCAAAATAGAAGCCCATCAATTTCTTTACAGCGTTGTCAAGACTTAAAAAGATGAGTTCTTACTAATGATGTGAGGTGTGCATAATCCTGTGCCCAGAAAAGGATTATATGCTCTGACAAGGCCCTTTTGTTAGTGTTTTTGGGCTAGCAAATACTTTGTGTATTGAAACCAGTCCCCTTCCATTCTCCAATTGCAGCGCCTGGTCCTGTTGCACAATCTGAGAATTTGTGTCTTCCTCGTCTGTACACACTCTGTGATTGGTTGTAGACCTAGTAATGAATATAAAATCACCGCAGGTTCATTGTTGCAAAGTGACTTTTCCTTTACTCCCCCCTTTAACTGCTTTCATCCCCTGCCCTATAGGAAACCTTAATGAAAAGATAGAAAAACAAGTAAAGCTCAACACCCCATCTCTATCCCCAGTCTCAAAACAGGGACAGGTGTTGCATTATGCAGGGGGAGTGTTTTCTTCAGTAATATTATCCTGGGAATTATCTTAGAGAGACTGACCTGTGAATAATAGCCAAGCCTCAGGGTTAGCCTCACAGTAATTATCTGCTAGACATTTTCACTAGCCGTATCCTTTCAGGTCAAGAGGCAAGCATGAGGGGACACATCCATACTTCATGGCAAATTATTATTCAATTACAGTGACTTTTGAACCTGACCAAATGTAAATTGAATTGTCCTTCCTTTAAGATGTTTATTTGTGAGAAAAAGTCCAGGGAATTTAAAATGCAAGATACGTAAGCAGCCCAGACAGTTTGAAGAGTCTGGGATTGTAATGAGATACTTCACAAGTTCTCCATCCACACAGTTTTGGAGGGATCTGTACTTCACAGATATGTCTTTATAGCATTTTGAACTATTCGTTGTCAGGCATTCTTCAGCAAGCCAGTTCATGACAAGGAAGTCACCCCAGTACAAGCATCTCTGTGCACAGAGAGGACATTTTAGAAGAACAAGACAGTCGTGATGCAGCAGCTCATGAGCTGTATTAGCCTGACTCTATTCTAAGATGCACTCCCCGGCTCGGTTTCATCCCAGCTGGAAGGAGCTAGTGGTATCAGATCAACAATCAGAGGATTTGTGCGTGGCTAGCTCATGTGAAGGTGTAGTCAATATCCAGAGTTTAATGAGGGATAAATCCTACCCTGTGCATGTTCACAGTAATTTTCCCCTTGTATATCTATGACCTGCCCTCAACTTTGGATGAATCTTGCTTGATTAAACCCTAATTGTGAGTCTCTTCTTGGAGCCAGAGTTGTCATGTGGTGGGGTACCATAGCTCTGTAAGCTGGAAAAGTGTATACAAACTCAGATAAAGGGGTTAGATGTTGGAGTAAGAGTACAAGTCGCACGGTAGCTTTTTTTTTCTGTGAGAGAAAACATTTTAGCTTTATGATGCAAAGGCAGTAGAGAACTGTACGTGGTTAACAGCTTTTGGATAATGTAAATTCCTTTATTCTTTCAAGGTCATCAGTGTGAAAACCTATTGAAATGAATCCTTAAGTGGACATAATCCACTTCAAATCATAATTTGCAGGTATCATTCTTAATCTGATTTATTGCAGGAATGCCTTAGACCATGGAGAGGGAACTAATTTGAAAACGCACTTGACTTGTTGTTAGTTATTAGTAGTCTGTGTTTGATTTTGATTTTGCATGGGGCTTAGCTTGCATGGGGAAAAATCAATAAAATCTGTTTCAGTTTTGTTTATAGTCTGTTTCTCCCTCTGGCTGCCCAAACAGTGGTGGTTACATATCAGGGTCTATTCTAGGACATGAATGTCTAAAACTAGGAGGGTTTAATTTGATTTTTTTTTTCATTCTGGGTTTTATAAAGGTTTTGTTTTAAGATAGTATGAAAGAGATTTCTTAACAAAGTGCAAGTTTATTTTGGAAAGGAAGATGACAGAAACCCAGGCGGGGATTAGGTACGTCTGATCAAATGTAAATATTCACAGCTGAGACAGTCATCATAGACTGGTTTTTTTAGTCAGTGGAGAGAAACAAGCACATTCAGGTTGAAAGATTTTTAATTTCAGAAGACGCGCCTAAAATAAAACCACATCATATATGCCTAAAATTCTCTGCTTCTCTCTGGGGAATAGAAAGCAGCTCAGGGTGACAAGTTTGGACAGAGACTGGGGATGACTAAAATGATATGATTTTCCTTCCTATCTGCATGGGATCTCTCTCTGTCACTCATGCTGAAATTGCTTCGCTGTACAGAAGAGACACTCTTCCTTGGATGAAAAATCAGAACTAGAGATTAATGTCCTAACTGTGCAGCCATATGGTGATGATCCCATTTTTGCTAGTAGCTTGGCTGCCTGGTGTTCTTGCCTGCAAAGGGGAAAAACTTCAACAAGGAGGAAAAAGAGCATTCCATTCCAAACAGCCTTTAAATTGATTCTAAGATCAGTTAACAGAGAAGGAGTAAGGTCCTGTGTTAGCAGAAACCCTGTCTCACCTCTTTTTGCAGAGCAAAGTTTGAACCTGAATCTATTTCTGTTGTGAAAGTTTAGATCAGTATGTTTCTGCATAAAAGAGTAAGGAATCGTGCAAGGTACCATCGTCCAAGTCTTGGATGAACAAAGAGAGGGTTACTGAGGTTGAGAAGGGCTGGCCAACCTAGGAAACTCAAGATAAACCAAATCATTGCAGTTTTTAAGCCATGAATGTGGGCAGTGTCAAGGGGACATCCTCTCTTTAGTGACTTCCTCTGCTTTCTTTCTGGAGACAACTGTGATTAAATTTTATGCATGGTCTTGATGGGTAGCAAAGAAAAAAAATTTAATAGACTTTTAGACATGATGCAGAAGATCTTGCTGTAGTGGAAAATCCATAAGAGAGGTCACAGAAAGTAAAGCTTGATGATGACAATACAGAGGAAGTGTCAGAAGACAACTCTTACTGTAAGTTTATCCTTTCTTTGCCAGATAGAACAAATTTGTACTGAGAGTGTGTGAGCCTTAATTCCTTGCTGATGATATGCTCTGATCTTTTGGTTAATAGTCATACATACACTATTTCGGATAGTTTGTTTGTTGTATAGGACATCCGTATATTTTAACAATACTCTCTCCCAGAGAAAAAAAAAAGAAAACTAGAAAAACATTGACAAAATATTTCAGTGACTTGTTAAAAACTGTTGGTTTAAGCCTGCTGGCCTAAAGAAATAAAAATGCAAGGGAATCAAGGTAAAATCCAGCCTCCACAAAGGAAAATATGATATATCTGTCCAAGCAAAATGTTTCGGTTGATCCCATTCTGCGGTTTGGTTTTTTTATTTTCCTGTTAAGCTTTGCGGCTGCCTTTCTTGTGAAAAGGAAAACAGTAAGCAAGCTCCCTCAAGTCAGTCCAAGATATAGTTGGTCGTTTTTGTTTTTTTGGGATTCAACCTGTGAATCAAAAAGGCCAACAAAGCCAGAGTCTTGCAAAACCCCTTCAGCAGCTTAAAGCAATGGCTGCAGTATGCGTTACTCATAATGATAGTGGGTGATGTTTTTATTTTGCAGTGAAATATGCTATTACTTAATTTTAAACCTGAGGCAAAGTTTATCTTCATGACAAACCAGTGCTGGTTGGAGTGACCTCATAATGAGGTCCAGTGTATGGGAATGCTGCCGTGAAAATATATAGGGAATACTGGAAAATCAAAAGACAATGAAGACAGCAGTGACAAAAAGTCAGCAGGGCAACAGTCAATAAGATGTTGGCTGGGAAATAAAGTCTGATTATTAAATTTAATGAAGTGGTGTAATACTACATCTTCTTACGCATGGATAGGAAGAATGCTTGGTGCAGCAGAATTGAAGTAGTAATAATACTAATTTTCATGAGGAATTTTATATTCTACTATAGTATAAATATTTTCTGGTAATAGTAAAAAAAGCAGCCATCACATACATATCCTGGCTAGATTAGACTTCAATCAAATGCCCATTGGAGTGATATGGAATTGAGTTTTAAATAAATGGTAAATCAACATTTACCATTATGATTTAAAAGATGATTTAAAAGACAATGTAAAAAGTTTTTGTCTTTCTATTTTTTAGCCTTTAGGTAACTTGATTGTTCCTTTGAGTTTCTGTCCCTTAATTGGTAAATAATGAAAAAGTATTTTCTGACTATTTCAATAAGGAAAAAAATAAATTAAAGGTTAAACCTTAAAAAATAGTGTGTGAAAGTTCAGAAGGGAGGAAGCAGGCGTGACAGCTCAGAGGCAAAAAGAAACCTCATTGTAATCTTCACTGGTTAAAAAAAGTCAAATTTTTGTAATTCTTTATCTGTGTTATCAGACAAGACTTATAGTAATTCTCACAGAAGGTAGATGATCTATAGGTATTTAATGTATTCATGAAAGTTGTGCTGAGTATTGGGAGAATTCAGAGACTGGAGTGGAGACTTCCACATGAGGAACAGAGCCAGAGCCCCCATTGACTTACAAATGCAGTGAGCAGAAATATGTGCAAGCCAGCACCTGTGCTAGGCAACTGTGCTATGTACATCAACACATGTCAAAACTAGGCCTCTCATTAGTTCCCACCTCAGGCTGTGTTGGATACACAGGAAATGCATGTCCAAAAGTTGGACATGACTCACAAGAAAACAGGTGAAAAACCTGGTGCTGTCACTGCTAAGCCAAGCAGCAAATTTATTCTGCCTGACATTTCTTGTGACTGGACTCAAAATCCTTTTGCCCTCTGCAGCAGAGCGAAGGCAACTCCTCCATCCCACCATGTCATTACAGCCAACCTTGCAGCAAAATAAGAGAAGATTTCCTAGATTTGTCAGCTAACAGACTGGCATCTGTTTCTGTTTCTCTGCTGGCAAGCTTTTTGCCTTTTGGCCTTTGCTGTGCACATGAGGGATGGGACTTTGCATCCAGAAGGCAAAAACCTGGGTTGAGCATCAGGAGAGGAAAGAACTGTTTTTCTTGATCAGGTCATTCCAATCCCCTGACTTGTTTGACACCCAGCAGTCCCTGATTACTCAAAGGCTCTGAGAAGTTAAATATTTGACCTTACTCTGATGTCTAAATTGCTCTTTAATTGCTTTATTTGTAAGCCAAGAAGCTGTATATCTCTTCCACATTCTCAATGAGTAGCTAATTAGAGAAGATGTGAGGTTTTCCAGGCAGCAGTTTGTTGAGATAACTGTGCTGAGATCCATAACTGCAATACAAGTAAACAGTCCTTCCATTGATACTAAGAGTGGTGAAGCTGATGCAAACCAGCTGGGCCTGGTCTTACAGTTTATTTAACAGTAAACTATCTAAAAATATTGATTTGCACTGTCTGTGCTTCTGCTCTCTGCCTCTGACCCGTGGCCTGCTCTTGTGTAAACACACATTCTTTGGTTGGTGAGAGACATAATGATGGTCTGGTACCATAAGCTGAAATCACGTTTGTTTAAAAAGCCTCTCTAAGGACACTTCACCCACCGATGGTCCTTATAAATCTGACACTAATAACAACATTGTGACCTGGATGGCACTGTGGTAGTATTGACCCAAAAAGGCACAGGCTCAAACACGAAGATCATTTCAACACTTCACTATTTATACGCCAAGAGATTTTGAAGTTTAAATTGAAATATAGAAAAACTTCTTTGATGCCATGGACCTGCAGGGGAAGTGGATGGTATGAAAGACTAACTAGCACTTGGCTTGGCCATGCTCTTGTCTCCTGTGGTGGCATTTCTGTGGCAAAGAGGAAAGGATGTTGGTTGAATTTTGAGGGGCATGTTCCTCTTCATCAAAAAATTGAGGACCTGAGTGCCCTAGTGGAGTGACTGTCCCTTTAGCACCTATTATCCAGTCATGCCGAGAAACACCAGTCAGGACAGGATAACTGAGGGCCACATAAGGAAAAGCACTAATGTAATGTCCTGAAGTACAGGTATTTTGGAATATTTAGGAAATATTTATTTGCTGCAAAGATGAATCTAGGTCTTGGCAGGAGAGTGCAATGGACTAAGGTTGGAACTGAGAGCACTTATTGCTGCTGGTGGTAGGTGGAGAGGAGGAAGATCCTTAGTCACAGAAGAGCAGTGTGTATGTTCAGATGAGCCTTTTCCAGATAATTCTGTCAAAGACTTCCATTCCATTTTCTTTCTAGTAAAAAAGTGGTACTTGCTTTTATTGGACAAGGCCAGAGGGCCATTATCACCCAACTATGATATGATTATCTCTTGCCCTTCACCCTGGTATCTCTGTAGAGGAGATGTAAATCATTTCAATCCTGCTAGTTGCATTTCGAACTAGGCTGTACATGCAGAAATAATCAGTCCTTCCACATTTAATTAACAAAGGACTATATATAAACCTCTGACTGGAGCTGGTTATCGCAGGTTGCATGTCTCCTTCTACCTGTGAACCTGAATCTGCAGTGGGATGTCAGAGGCCCTCTGCACTTTTTTGATCAAAGTACATAGAGCCTAGCACACTGGGTAGGAATCACTTCACAAACCTGGGCACTTGAAAGAGATGCATCTTAAGGCAAATGGGATCAGTTTCATACATTTGAATCTTCTGCCCAGGTGAGTGGTGGAATCATCATACCTGGAAGTATTCAGAAGGCATGTGGGTATGACACTTGGGGATATGGGTTAGTGGTAGACTTGACAGTGCTGGCCTAACAAGTGGACTCTGACCTCAGAGATCTTTCCCAACCTTAGCCATTCCATGATTCAATTGCCTTCCATGACCTGCTCCAAGAAGTTGCCTTCTGGAGATACCTGCTTCTACTGGTTCAGAGAAAAGCCGAGGGAGACTTGCCCCTTGCTAAGGGGTACACAGAGGTCCAATGTAAATTGATCAGCAGCCTAATAAAAAACCTAATATGAATATATAATTTATTGTATTCATTCCTTTTTTTGAAGTCACATGTTCAGAGTTAATACCCAAACCAGTCATATCTTTCTGGAAAGATCAGATGTATTGAAAGATGTGAAAGGAATATATAGAATTCCTGGCATTGAAGCAAGTTGGAGAGAAATTTCCACTAAGCCACATTTTTGGGTATTAGGAAAGCAGTGAAATTCTGCAACTCTGGATGCAAATATACAAGTGGTTTCATATGTGTACTTAAAGCCGACCAGTGAAAAGCAGGGCTAGCATTCTTGTAGCCTGCTACAGAGAAACTGAGATCCTTGTCACTTATTAAAGTTTTATTTTGTTCCCCCCACGAACAAGGCAATTAATTATTTAGAAAACCAATCAATCAGGGGTTAGATGTACTAATCAAACACATTTCAGCTGCTAAGTATTGCTCACTTAAGACATTGATCAGCTGTAGGATGCTCTGTAGACCATTTAGATGAGTATTTTCTGACAATGTGCTTTAAACCCCCTTGAGGTCAAATCTTTGACACCGTCTGCTGGACCATGTGGAAGGTTGAATGCCAGACTGTCTGACAGACTGTAATTATTTTCTGTCCTGTTGCCCTTTCTGCAGTCATTAGGGGATCAGATTTCTGAGAAAGCCAGAAAAGTTCCTTGTACTGCAAGCAGCTAATAGCCTGAAAATGAGCCTCTTTTGTTATGTTGATGATTTGCCACTGGATATTGTTTGAGGCCCAAGATCGATTATTTAAGGCTAACTGCACTGCTATCATGTACTCTTGGTCTTGTGCAGCTCTGCACTTTCTTGCCGTTTCCCTCACGCTGACAGATGTGTGGTCTGTATTGAAGTGCACTTAGTCTGCTGGTGGTACCTTCATCTGCTCTGGTAAGGACAGATGCTAACAGGGAGCCCCACAGGAGTGCTGATCCAGGACTCTCCAGCTAGATGCTGAATGAGCATGAGGAAGTCTAGATTTTCTGCCTTTCAGGACAATGCCCTGAGTGTTCACAGAAATAGCTAAGTGAAATTAAGACGACATTTCTCAATAAATAATTGAAGAATGAGACACATTGTTTGCAGTCCTAACATGACTGCAAATTTAGGCTATTGCCTAGCAAGTTACTATATGAATTCCCCTTACACTGACCCCTGTGGTAATTGGAATTTCAATTATTCATTTTCAATTACAAGCATAGCATGATGATCACAAATGTCATTAAGTATTAAATTACATTTAATGATGGATGGATGAAAGGATAGATAGATGCCTCTCCAGATCTTTTCTTTATTTAATGCTGGTAAAACAAGCTCATGGATTTTACAAAATATCTTTTTAAAATACTAAAAAGATGGGAAAGTGCCATTTGTTTGCAGCAGATAAAACCTTGTTAATGCACATTACCTGAGCTCAGCGTTTTTATCATCTGTGTCATTAAGACAAGTGGTCCCCAGTGTGTGTGTACAGAAAGGCGGGTACCTGGGCCTGCAAAGAGTGGCAAGGCAGAGAGAGGCCATTTGCATCCTGCCTTATTAGAAATTATATCCTGGTGCCCATAATTGGGATCTTAGTTTAGTAGCCTGTTCAGTGTCTTTCCATCGTACCTTTGCATGTAGAGCAGGCTTAGTCACACACTGTATTTTAGCAGCCGGGAATTGCAGAATCACAGAGTGACTGAGGTTGGAAGGGATATTAAAGATCATGTAGTTTTAATGCCCCTGGCATGGGCAGGGACACCTTCCACTTGATCAATTTCCAAGCCCCATCCAACCTGGCCTTGAACATTTTCAGGGATGGGACATTCACAACTTTTTTGGGTACCTGTGACCATGCCTCACTGCCTCATAGTAAAGCATTTCTTCCTAATATCTGATCATAATCTCACTTCTTTTATTTAAAGCAATTCCACCTTGTCCTGTCATTCCATACTCTTGTCAAAAGTCTCTCTCCAGTTCTCTTGTAACCCACTTAAGAACTAGAAGGAGCTCTAAGATCATTCAGAAGCCTTCTCTTCTCCAAGCTGAACAACCTCTGTCACAGGAGAGGGTTTCCATCTCTCTAATCATCTTTGTGGCCTCCTCTGGACTCTCTTCAAGTTCTGTGGAAGTCTTGTTGGGGAAATTACCAGGATGAGGCAATGTCAGAAATACACTTGACCTGCCTTCCCTTTTGTTCATCTCCATGGGCAATTTTTATGCCCACACCCAAAAGAGAGGTTGAGAACAGGGTTTTTAGGCCAGGTTTGGCCCTGAACCAGCTCTGAAGCTGCAGGGTGTGGTGGGAGGCAGACAACCACAGGAGTGCTCTTGCTTTGAAGCACATGCAAAGGAACACTTACCTCCTGCTTTAGCTATATTTTGCTGTTCTGCCTGTGGTATTCAGTCCACCACAGCAGGAAAAATCTACAAAAAGACTCTGAGCAGATAAGAGAGTTCAGAACTGCCCACAGGAGAGCCAGGATGCTGGTTGCAGCAAGGAAGAGTTCATGTTGGCTCTCAGATAAATGGGGACATGAAGCACTGGCTTTTGGGGTCACTGAGGCCAGCAAGCTGTTGGAGCACTGAGGAGAGGCTTGCTGCTGAAATCCAAGCTAGTTTAGCTTCTACAGGAGGCAATGGATGTTGACAGTGCTAAGAAAGAAGCATTTTAAGACTATGATAAATTTAATTAGATCAACAGAAATTTCTATTTTACATTCTTGGCCCTTTTTTCAGGGTAGTGCAGTAATCCCACTTTAGGGGAAATCCTGTTTCCACACTATTGCAATGAACTGCTCAACAACCAGGCAGCCAGTCTAAAAAAAAGAGCCTTGAACTATTGATTTGAACATGTGCATGGATGCCAGACTTCTGATCTTACATTTCTTGTGTCTTACTTTCCCTGTTTCCAAAACTGATAATGATAAAATTTATTCAAGTGCTGTTGTGATACTTAATTATCCCACAACTGCAAGGTACTTTCACAATTATGTCTGAACATAAATAATGTCTATAAACTGGTTGTTGTTCCAGTCACAGTTATCTTTTAAGCTAAGCAGACTTGAGGCTCACAATTTTAAAATAGCTTGTTCACAGCTTCATATTGGCAGAGGCATTGTCAGAGTCAAGAGAGAGCCTAGAGCTTTTTCTTTAGTATCCTTTTTCTATCAGACCTTAGTTTCTCACTGTCCTATGGGAATGAGAGTATTCTTACCAAGTCTACATATCTATAATTTACATTTACCACTTCTACTGTTAACCCATGACCTTTGTGCAGGGGTATCGTTTTTCATGAACGCCACTCTTTCTACTGTCCAGGTTGGTTGTTTTCCCATTTCCACTGCCATCTTAATCTTTTCTGTCTTCCCTCTTTGTCTTCTTCTCTTTTTCACATGTGTATATACAGGCCATATTTACATGTGTATATACAGGCAGTGATTTGGAAGCATTCTTTTGCTAGTTACAACATGTAGCCCTATTTGGTCATCAGCCCTTCAGACTGTCTTCTTCCTCAGATTTTATTTATATATTTATCCACTGTCTCCTTTTTCATCCTGCCCTTTCAAAAACTCACTTGCAGTGCTGTAGCAGCAGTTGGAGAATCATCCACCACTGTGACCATGGGTTGCTGTTGCAAGGCACAGCATTTGCAGCTCAGCCACAGTGTTGTGAAGCTGATTAGGGTTTCAGGGCCCCAGTAAGGTTTGTGTTGCTGTCAGCATGTCCCAGGAATTGCTACATTGCAGATTTCACAGATGTGATCTCATCTAACTGATGAATAACTCTTCAGGGACAGTTCTTTTTATAATTTCTGCCCTCCACTCCCCCTCCCATCTTACTCAGGTGATAAAACACTAGAAGGGTCACCCCTTCTTATGCAAAAACCTACCATCTTCTGACCTTAAAGAATCATCGAATCACAGAATGGTTTGGGTTGCATGAGACCTTTAAAGGTCACCCAGTTCCAAACCCCCTGTCATGGGCAGGGACATATTCCACTGGACTACATTGCCAGGTTCCATTCAGCCCAGCCTTGAACATTTCCAGGGGTGGGGCATCTATCATTTCTCTGGGCAACCTCTGTTCATGCCTCACCACAATAGAGAATGTCATCTTAATATCTGATTTAAATATCTCCTAGTTTAAAACCATTCCCTGTTGTCCCATCACTCCATGCCCATGTCAAAATTCCCTCTCTGGCTCTCTTGGAGCCGACTTACATACTGGAAGGAGTCCTAAAGTCTCCCCAGAATCTTCCCCAGACTGACCAACCCCAGCTGTCTCAGCTTGTCTTTATAGGAGAAGTGCTCCAGCCCTCTGATCAGCTTTGTGACCTCCTCCGGACTTGCTCCAACAGGTTGATATTCTTCTGTGCTGAGGTTCTCAGATCTGGATACAGCACTTCTGGTGGGGTCTCACCAAAATGGAGTAGAGGGCCAACACATACCCAGACTCATGGTAGGGTGCATTATTTTGACAATTCTGCTGCTGATTGGTTTCACAATTTTATTTTCAACCAAGGCTCAATTTCAACGCTCCTAAACAACCTTAATCTGAGAAAGCTGATTGCAATTTTTTTCAAATTTTTCTGATATATTACCTGATTGTTGAGTGTCTGCAAACCTGCACCCCCAGTAAAAAGGAAAAAAAAAACAAGGTAGATTCTTCTTGCACAAAATTCACTGGAAATTTCTCTAGTAATAGATCAATGGTAGTCAAAACAGCAAGAAAATATTACATTGTATGTTATTATGCTATAAATATTTCAAATATTGTGAAATAATGGTATAATTTTCCATTTTTTCAGTATTAACTTCAGAGAGATACAACACAAGTAGCAGAGAAATTATGAAATTGGCTCTAGTTGAGGAGAGAATTTCTGTGTAAGGGGAAAAAGATTGAAACAGTAATTCAGACAGACCAGAATATAATTAGTTAAACTTAATGTATCATAGGTTTTGTACTTTGTACACAGTTTCCATTTAACATGTCAGGAACCTGGTTTTAAAACCAAGACAAGAAGTTACTGAGTGAGTGTTTGGCAGTAAATTTAAGCTGGATACACACTTCTTTTTAAAAAACCAATGTACAATATAGCAAGGACTATCTGGATCTCAGGGAGCCAGGAAAAAAAGCATATACAGTTAAAATCTGACAAAGAGGTAGTTAAAATTCAGAAATCTCTGTGCAGACCAGATCATCTGCTCTAAAATAGACTGAGTTGTATGGTTCTGCTGGAGGACAGCTGGGCCTGATGAAGATTGGATGGAGACAGACAGCAGTTCTTAAGACAGCAAAGCAAAACCCAACAGCCAAGTTGAGTTCTCATTCTGCCTGCTGGAGGTCAAGCATTCCCATGCCCACAAGATCTCCCACGAGTGCACCAAGCCCAGGGTGCCCTGCAGTCATCCTGTCCTGTCTCTCCTCAACTGAGTTGAAGAGCAGTGAATGAAAACTTAAAGAATTGCAAGGGAGCCCAAAAACAAGGTCCAGGGAGACAACTTATACAATACAGAGGTACAGAGTGACCATATGCTGTTCATGGAAGTGCAAATTGGCAAGGGCTTGTCTTCCATATAGAGGTACCAATGCCCATATAAACTTTTAGACAAGGAGGTCTTCTTGGTCTTGCAAACCAAGGCATAACATGATTAATTGGCTGGAATACAAAGTTAAATTCAACCTTGAAGAAAAGTGCAATTCTCTGGCAGGGAGGGTAATTAAGCATTGCAACACCTTACCAGGACTGGTGTTAGACTTATCATCATTCTGGTTCTTTAAAACAAGTTTAGCTGTCTTTCAGAAGGCTTAATACACCTCTTGGGAATACCTGTTTCATCTGTGTGTCATGGAGGGCTAGAGACAGATCCCTCTGGCCTTATGCCCTGCACATCTCTGAATCATTTTGCAGATGATGAGTTGAGGCACCAAGGATGAAATTCACCCTGCTGCAGAGTGATATGACTTCACTATGTACTGCTTAAATCCCTTCCTGTCTTCAAACTAGAAGCACTCATGGAATGTAGGCATCCTGCTCAGTACTTATCACAGGAGATATTCAAATCCCAAGTGTCTGCCCTGTCCCTGGAGGCTGCCTGAAAGGCAGATCCCAGAGCTATACATTATTCCTTAGTATGCAAAATTGGTAGCAGGTTAGTTTAATAAGATGAACAATAAACAGAAGCCATTCAAACAATGCTTATATGGGTTTTTTGTTTTTCCGGCTCATGAAGCTGTGCCCACAAGGAGGAAGTCATAGCCTGGGACAGTTTGGCTCCCAGACTTACTGATCTGGTGCGTATGCAGTGCACCCTTCCACCCATCTTTCTGGACAGGCCACTCTTACGTGGCTTTCATTCTCAAAAATGTGATTCATCTTGCTTAAACTTCAAAGTCTCCATCTATGCTAAGCACTTTGGTCTACATTTAGGCTTGGTGTTAAGGAAGAGGCACTATTAAAGGAGGCATTGTTCATAACTGTTGCAGATGTGATGAATTATGTCCCAGCAGTGTCTCTGTTTCACCAAAGGTTAAAGAGGGAATCTGAAGTATAAGCTTGATGGTCTTAATTTGAGCAAGTGAATCTATCAATAGCATCTCAACACCTCTGGAAATTTAACCTTTACTTTATGTTTGGCTAGCTAGTTATTATAGATTAACAATAATAATCAACCATGACCCACATTATTTATTCATTCTCCTGCTATGCTGCCTGCGAACTAATTCCTGTCTGGAAAGTGAAGCATTTGAATGCTTTAGATTCTCTGCAAATACTTTGGTTTGGCTTTTTAGAAGGGTCTTAGTAAGAGGTACAACTGTGACAAAAGTAAGTATTAATCTTGTCTGTCTCTATATTTTGCATCATGTGGCATTGTTTGCATCCAGTTATTTCCAGAATTTTAAAGGGAATCTGTCATTCATTGTTACCAATTAGCTGCCTTTACAATATGACCTGGAAACTGTTTTCCCGACAACTCGGTGTTATTAATAACATGCATTACAGCTGGGGCGTGCCAGCAGTTCAGGAGTCACAGAGCAGCATGACAGTTTAATTTGGTACCTTGATGAGATTTTTGCCTGTGAAGTTGCACAGAATATAAAAGACTCTGGCAGAACAACATTGGTGGGAGCACTTTAAGGGATTTCCAGACTGTCTTATTTGAAAGCATTTACATTCAGTGATTTGAAAAGGCATGCATCGTAGCTTAGAAAACTGAAAGGGACAATTCTGATCACACTAATAATTAATAACATTATTAAAGTTTTGCAGTTACCACATAGACTTTCATTGACCAGTCAAAACAGTTTCATCAAGACTAGTTTAGAACCATTATTTCTTGTGGTGAAATGCCATGCATCCCCAACATTGATGGAGTCTCCATGAAGTTGTAGACCTATAGGCAGGTCTTCAGCTTATCAAGTCTAATATGCAGGGCTGAAGAGCTGTAGCCATACCAAAGCACTGACTAAAGTGCATCACTGGAGCAAAAGATGTTTCAAATACTACTATGAGTCACTATATACAACACATCCTAAATTTGGCAGATAAATCACAGATTTGCTCTTGCCACTCCAGACAGTCTGTTGCCCTGGTGCCAGTGCACATTAATCTGATGGCAGTCAGTGGCTTTGATGTGGGGAACCTTATGGGTGAGATCTTTACTGTGGTTGTACTCTGGGACTGCAGTCCCACTTTGGTGAAGATTGAGCAAGGAAGAAAACAAATCTCTGCTTTATCTTACTCATTTGGCAACTTCCTAAATCTACACACACACAAAAAAAAAAATAGGTACACAAATCTCCAAACACTGTCGTTTGCATAATGAAGTATCATCCCAATCCAGTTAATGACAAAATGAAAAAATGTCTGTCCTGAACCATTTATGAAGAAGCTGGGAAAATCTGGACCTTCTCCAGATTTTTATTTAACCATTCACTAGAGAATGTAATTTAACAGTGTGTCTGTGTCTGTGCAAGTCTGCAAGAAACTCTGGAGGACTGTAAGTGGCTCACACTTGCTTGCAATCTGTGTCAAATTGGAAAACTAGCTCAGCACCAGACTTTTTCACAAGCTTAAGGAGACAGAGGTGCCCACTAAGTGCATCCATGTTATTAACTGTATCACTACTAGGTAGAGTAGCAGGAATACATTTATGCAGTTACTATCATCTCTGAATGCTACAGAGACATTTCCTGTAGCATAACAAGGCAGTCAGGCAATCTAAGAGCTTACAAAGGTGTCAGGGAAAATACTTATGGTAAGGTGTCATCGCATATTGGCATAGAAAGTTTCCTGAAAGTTTGCAGCTTACAGTAGATTGGAATTAACACAGGTAATGAGTGAACAAATGCATCAATGGGCGGATGAGTTCTCCGTTTCCCTCTCTTTTCTGAATGAAACTAAGCACTGTACTTATTTTCCAGCTGAGAAGTGAAATTAGATTGTCTGAGTACTTGATGGCCTACTGTTTTTAGAAAGCTATTAAGATGCTGCTATCAAGTGGAGGACAGCTTTCTTGACCCTCTTTAGCTGGCTTATCTAGTGGCCACCTGACGACTTCATCACTTCACAGGAGGCGTATCTCCAGTGGTGACCATGTTTAACTGTGTCTTCCTCTAAGTGGCAATTTAACAAGTGAGGCAGCACACCAAATTGACTTCTCAATCAGGTGGGGGGGCCTTCGGGAGGAAGGAAACATTCTATGCCATTTATCTTGCCTCTAAGGACAGCAGTGGTACAACAGCTTTCCTGTTACTTCAGCTCATAACTTTTTTGCTGGGACTATGATTTAGAAGCACTCATGCTAAAGAAAAGAGTCTCTCTGGGATCAGAATAACAAGCAGAAAGATCCAACTCTTTCTTTTAGAGGTTCTGTAGTGAAAACATGGGCTTGTATAATACTGGCTTTTCATGGAATGTCTAGCTCCTAGCTTGTCGTTCTTAGCTGATTCCAGCAATTTGATAGTGGACAAAATTTGATTTTGTTAGTGAGGACAGTCGCTGGGGCACATTAATGCCAAGTCCTGCTCACTTTCCTTGTCACTTTGTTAGCCTTCACACAAGAGAAAGTCAACAGTTGTTTTTTTTTTTTTTTGACTGAGAGGACCTTAGACATTAATAAGCAGATGTAATGCTCAAAGCCTTTTTTTTTTAATCACATATTTAGCAACAGCTTTTTGACCTTAACTCATTTCAAGATCTCTGTGGTCTGAGCCTCCCACATCCATGTAAACTTTCTGTCAGGGGTAATGTTTTCTAATAAGGTGTTTGAGTAAGGGAGGGTAGACACGTGGGCACAGGAGCACAAGACAGCATCTTGCTTTTTGGGTCAGCTGCCCAGATACTCAGATGTTGTATAAGTGCTCTGCTCACACAAAACCCTGGCATCCAGACATAGCTCTTTATTTGGTCACAAATGCATTCCTATTAAGGCAGCAACTCTTTTGGCATCTTCCTCCATTGGTTAGTCAGGCAGAAGTTAAATGTGATGCTTCAGGGGTGTTTAAGGCAGAGTCTTGTGTTTTCAATAACTAACCAGTGAGCGAGACTCAGATTTGCTCTCCTGGATTTCCAACACTTCTGGAAAGAGGTATTTTCTCTCTTTCTTTTATTTTACTCCCTGGTCTTTGATCAATGCTGTTTAAAGGGCATAATGTTTCACCTAAAGGGGAGTGGTGGCAGATAGCAATCATTCATCAAAAAGAAACCCTTTCAGAGACAGAGGGAAACAGAAAAGACAAATGGCAAATAGACCCTCTAGGCAGATTTCTGGTTAAATACTTCTGGGGGCCCAAGTTCAGACACTTGCTCCAGGAGCAAGCAGCCTTTCTCACATGCTGGTTTTCAGTTGCTCACAAGCCACATAGGTGCCTGAATTTTGTGATTGTGAAATGGATGAATGATTGTTTGCTCCGTCCAGCTCTGAACCTTTCACTCAGGATTTCTGAACCGTTCTTTGCAAAGAGCAAAGCTGCCCATCAGACAATGTCAGCAAATGAACCAAAAGGAGAACTGGTTTCACTCTGAAGTGAACCTATTGTGTGGGCACTTTAGAGTGTGGTGACAGCAGCTTAAGATGCTCCTTTATTTTTCTTCCTGCAGATTGTTCTTTTTAGAAAGCTAACCCTGAATCCGATTATTTTTATGATCTAAGAAAAGGCTGTGGCAACTGTTTATCTTTCTGTGTTTCTATATGTTCTCTATTCTAAATCTAATCACTCTCCATTCAAAAGCAAAAGAGACTTCTATGGTATTCCGAGAAAGATCTTCTATTTGTAAATCAGCATATTACCATTGAATTTCAATTAATTTCACCCTTGTCTAAGTAGACTGGAAGGGATCTAGGTAGCTGAGTGATCTGGCCTTTTGATTTAGTGGACTATAATGTGCAAATTCGTAGGAAATAAAAGAATGGGTTTAATTACAGGGCTTTACTCTGTGATAACATAGCTGTATATTTTATTTGAGTTCACCAAGTACATTTCTCCATGGTAGATATTCTTTTGTGCTTTCCCTGTTTTCATTTCTCTTTTTTGATAAAAGTCATTACAGATCCAACTAAAAGAAAGTAATGAAGAAAATGCTTTCCCTATAATTTTATAGGAATGCAGCCTTCAGAGCAGAAGTATTATTCAAACTTGGGTGACTAGCTTGCATTGACATGAGTTGGTATCACTGCAGAAATATTTTTCAAATTCTTGGCCACAAAAGAAAATTATTAACTTGTTGAAATCACACCTCCTAGTTGTTGCACAAATCTAACCATGAGTAGCTTTAATTATCCAGAAGTAAAGTGGTGAGCCTTCTTAATACAGCACTCAAGTTCAATTTCCAGTCTTGCTTGTATCTCCATTGATGAATTGGTTGTAGGATCAGGCCTGGGAAGTCTGTGAGCTGTGCAAGGGAGTAAAAAAGAAATATTAATACAAGGGGAAAAAGACAAAAAATATTTTAAAAAATATTGTTCCTGTTTGTAAAAGATGCATGCAAAGATGGAATGTGTTTGCAGGATACACTGATGTAAGATTATTGACAATAAAATTGGAGGAACTTCTCTTTCTGGAGGTGAGTGCCCTTTGCCCTCTGTCATGGTCCTTGTACCTGCTGTCCTAGTTACCCAATCCAAGCACCTGCATGAGAGATCATGGCTATTCACTGAGGTTTCCACTTCAGGAAATTTTGAGGATCCACTCACTGAAGATCCTGTGGACTCCCTGATGTGATGTGGCACTCACCCCTGTTCAAACCCAAACCCAGAATTGGCTATTGTTTGGAAACAACTTTTCTCTCATTTCTCCTTTGCAGAAGTTAGGTCAGGGTGAAAAATGTAACATTATAACTAAAACCAAATTGCCTTTCCATGCCATACAATATCCACATATCCATAGATGCATTAGTCATACTCCTAAAAATTAATAGCAATAATAATAACAACAACAACAATAATGTGCAAGTGAGTTGATCACATTGAGCTGAAAACTGAGTAGTTGCCACGGCACTTAATTGTGTTTTGTGTGGATCATCATTCAAACAGTCTCAAGTTCAACATGGAAAGAAGAACAAGAAAAAAAACTAAAGAGACAATGCCTTAAAATGCTGTATACTGAGAGGATCTCAGAATTAGTCCTTCATTACCCCCGAGGACAAAGGCAGAAGTCCAGCTGCATTTGTCAATACCAGAATAATTTTCTAATAAATTCAGAAATGTGTCAGTAGTTTGAAGCAGCACCTACCACACATTCTCATCTCACTGAGGTCAGCGTACAGCCCACCATTCCAACCCAATTACAGTATAGCAGAAATTTCACCATAACTTAAGAAAAAAGCAAGATTTTTTTTCTCTGGTCTTTTGACTCTAGTCCTGGACTTGGCCAGGAGGCTGGTCTCTGCTGGCCACAAATGTGCCACATCCAGGATGAACTTGCTGAGGTCAGGATGCCTATGAGCAGTTCCCAGATATGTTTTCTCCACCTAAATATAATTTTCCAGCAGTCTAGAGTCTGCTATTACAGTATTAGAGAAGTTCTATTTCCTGTGTACATCCACCTTGCTATCTTATTGAAAAAGAGATAGAGTATAGCAAACCATTTAATCAGTTTAAAACTCTTTTCTAACTTTATGTCCACTTCTTTTCCCAGGAAGTCTCTTAGACCTTCCTTGCTAACTCTTCTCCATTACTTTATTTACATTCAGGCCTGCAATTTATAATTTTCTTCTTACTTGTTTTTTTATTTTTTTGGTCAGATGTCCAAAGACCTTTTCACTGGTTTTGCTGCCTTGCAAGTGCTGCCAGGGCCAAGAGAGAGAAAAGCACAAGCAGGAAAACTAAGGCAGGAACTTGGAATCAATCTGTGAATTTCAGACCAATTTTGCTCCATACTTTTCCACTGTAACTTTAAACAGATCCTTATCTTTCTCAGCATCTCTGTTTTACTGATTCAAAGGAAGAAATCCCAGTGACTGCTCTGTGCACTGGAGTTCAGAAGCAGCTAGCTTAACTAGGAGCAAGCAAGAGAAAATGAGAGATGTTTACGTCCTATCATTTGATAAGGTAAAATCATACTTTTGCTGCTACTGTAGGGTGAAATGGTATGCATTCCTGTTTTGTAATGAATAATCAAAGCCTTTCCACTTGGAGTTTTTAACTCTTGAAGCAATGTCACAGTGGATTTTTAATGACCCAGAGAGGAGGACAAGGGCCAGAAGTGCAGGTTGGGACCGCAGCCTTATCGTCTTTTTTGTTTCAGACTTCTTAAATATCTCCCTCCCCCCTTTTCTTTTGCTTTTTTCTTTTCTCTTTTTTTTTCTTTTCTTATTTTAAGTCTTTGTTCTCTGCCTTTCAGCAGAAAGTTCTGTTGTATGGTTTTAAATAACTTTACAGACTGTTTTTACTATCACACACGCACACTACATTCTGCAGAGTGAATGGCAACACTGAAATCAAGAACCATGCTTCTCCAACCCCAAACAAAGACACTTCTGCTTCTCAGCAGCACCAGGATTTGACCTGGGGGTCCTCTGGAGCAGGGACTACAAAAGATTAACATTTCAGTCTGCTGAGCCCACCAGTGCAGTCTTGCCTTATCTCGTAAGCTCTGCCAGAGGAATGAATTACCCTAGTTCATTAAGACTCGTTTTGAATTGTGGTGAGAGGTCACCACATAAGTCACCTCCAGTCTATTTTGCGAATAATATGGATTATGATAAAAGCTGGCTGGGAGGTTGAAGCCCAAGGATTTTGTTTTCTTTATCCTTCAAGGTGGGTAGAATACAGGGTGGGGAAACCCTGATCTGGACATTTCCTAGCACTGCATAGTAGATTATAGAAAAGTCCTTTTTTGTTCTTTTTTTTTTTTTTAACCCATGAGTGGGTGACCTCTTGATCTCTCTGACCCCTTTATTTTTGCCATGAAAGAACTAAAACTAGCTCTGCCCATACAAAACCTTCTTTCACTTCAGTTTTCTCATGATTAAATTCCCTGCTGTGTTTTTGTTTAAGTGCTCTGATGCTGTCCTTTGGAATTGGGCAGATGTTTGACTCTTTGAAATGGCGCTTTTTTTTTTAAATTAGTAGTGGGCTGCAGTTAAGGAATGTTTGTCCACATCAGGAATATATGAGAAATGTTTCTACAGTGGCATTCATGTCTTACCATCTAAAAGTAGTTTGCAAGTGATACACTGGGATACAGTAATTGATAATTTGCATGAAAACTTACTTTGATGCACAGAATGCCTTACAAAATAAAACAAAGGCTGTCTCCATGTTGAATAGATGACTGGGAATACATTAATTACGGTTGTAGACCTCTTCAAAACTAACCATGTCAAACGTAGGTAATGGAGGGTAAGGTTGAAGGCAGATGGCATATGATCTACTTTAATAACTTATGTAGAAATACGTGGGAGCCAGTCATTGGGGAAAAGATGTGAAAATAATGTTGAAGGAAATGGATGTGCTTCAATTATCAGTTAGTGCTGTACGTGTATAATCCCACTAGCTTTGTGGGAGCTGTGTTAATTCATTAATGTTGAAAGCATGGTCTTTAGGAGAGGGAAGGTAAACTTGGGTAATGTTTAGACCTGGTGTTGGAAACAGAGCTTTATCAGTATTCAACTAAATCCAGATTCTTCTTACCTGACCCTTTGTCAGGCCTCTGTAGACTGTGGTTATTAAAGATGTGTGTTCATATAACATTAGCAACTAATTGAGATCAAGGCATCATTTTGCTACTTGCTATACAAATAAACTGAATTTTGTCCCAGAGGAAAGATAGGCTTGAGATTTACCAGAAGTCAGTAATATACCAGCTGAGCTAGTGAGTCAATCTTCAAATTTTGCAATGCTGGGCTTAGATTTGCTCTAAAAAGATGTATGAATTAAATTCCGCTCTATCTGGGCATGTCTTCCTGTACTCCTCAGAGAAGCGAACCAAGCCCCATGGCATCCCTCTCTTGGCTGCATTCTAGAGGTGCTCTGCATCATCTAGGTGCAGCCTCTGGCTGGATTTGGGGTCCAGGGTGTAATACTCCTCTTCGCCATCTTTCTCACCCCTGTAAGCAATCCAAGTACCTAACTTTAGGTAATGCCTTTACCCCATCTATTTTTAATTCTATGCAGTCCAATATAAACCAAATAAACCTGAAAGAAATAATATACAATATATTAAATTGACTTGTACTGGCAACCAACTTGCACTAAAGTCCACCCCCCATGTGGGCAATCAATTTTAATTATCCACTTTAAGATGTGTCTAAGGTTTCAAGCACAATTTTTTCAACCTTTATTTAAAAAATAAATTTTACCAGAGGACTGATCTTGTTCTGATCCATCAGGAGGGTGCTTAGGATTGGTTTCAAAATGTAAATATAGTCCTAATATTTTAACCAAGAAAAAGGAGATTTCACATCAAAAAACCTCTGAAGCTTCAGTCTGGGAATGTCTTGCATTCAGGCTTGTCTTTCCATGAGATGCCATTAGTGTAGGCAAAGTGAAGCACAGGGAGGGTTCAGATTTCAATGGACAAGACACAGACAGCTCCTGTTCACCTTATACTTGGAAACTAATTTCAGTGAGATGTGGCTGTGGGTGAGTTAAACAGATCTGTAGTTTCCTTCCTTCCCATACTTCTCAAGAAAAAAGATCATTGTCCTTTCCACAGCCCTGGTTTACAGAAGGATGGATATGAGGAAGGGAGTGTGAGAGAGATTTAAAAATGTGTCAGCTTTATCCTGGGAATTGCTGTGCTGAAGTAAATTATTGCCTAGAAGTGAATTATCATTTTTGTGAGATCTTAAAAACCAACAGCTGTGAAATTGACTTCTAACTGATTTTAATTGAGATGGACCAAAACTTAAAATACCAGAAATAAAAATCCTGGATGCTGTATTAGGTCTGGCTGGAATGGATTACTTTCCCCCCCAGCAGCCCTTTTAGAGTGCTACGGCTTGGTAGCTGGAAAGGTATTGATAATGTGCCAGTGCTTTGACTCCTGCTGGGCTGGGCTCTAGAGCATCCAGGATGTCTCTCCAATATTCCCCCTTCACCAGTAGGCTGGGGTCTCGGGAGGGGGATGCAGCTGGGACAGCTGACCCAAACTGACCAAAATGATAGTCCATATCACATGAGCTCTGCTCAACAGTAAAACTTAGATAAAAGAGGAGGAAGGGGGAACAAAGTCTCTGTCTTCCTTATAAGCCTCTTTAAGTACTGAAAGGCCGCAATAAGGTCTTTCCCTGAAGAGAGTTGGCTGAACAACCCCAATTCTCTCATCCTGTGTTCATAAGAGAGTTGTTCCATCCCTGAGATACATTTGCAACCCCCCTCTGGACCTGGTTGAACAGGTCTGTCCATGGCTGTCTTGCACTGGAGGCCCCAGAGGTCACAGGACAAAAAGATCAAAACATGGACTATTCCCCAAAATCAAACCCTTGTCTTGCTGGAAAAATTTACAGAGATGTTGTGAAGGACATCATTGTTCATGAGCATGTCAGATATCTGTGGTCTTTCAGAGGCCTGGAGGGAACCACTGATGATGGTGGACAATCACTGGGGCTTTGGCAGCTGATGTGATCCCAGCAAGAGATTATTGCAGCTCTGCTTCTTTGTAGGGAGAATTATTTTCAAACCCAAGAGAGTTAAAGGATGAATTATCTTTGTTAACATCCCGAATAAAGCTATTTTTGGTGACAAGAATATGAATATAAAACCATACTTTTTTTTCTGAAATCTGTAATATTTCAGAGCATGGAGTTAATCTTAGCAAATTTCTTAGGACAAGCACGAATTGAGTACAAGCACGAAACAGCAATGATAAAAGCAGAGTAGTAAGTATAACAGGTTAGTGACACAATGTGATTCCTTTAAGCAAACATACTCCAATTACTTTGTTTACTATTGTCTTTTGAGAAGGCTTAGTTTTAAAAATGTTTTCTTAAATTATAGGGTTTTTATTTTCTTTTGAGCCTCTTTTTCGACACTACTGCAAACCCCACGCTAACTCAGAAGCACACAGAGCTGATAGTACACAAAGACACCTTTTTGGATGACATTGTTTAGAAGTTAGTTAGTAAACACAACCTAAGTTTGGATGGCATCCTCCATGGAGCCGTAGGCTTCTGTGCAATCACTTTAGTTTTGTCATTGCATTCAGACTGAGTTAGCCATTCTTTCTGCCAAAATGGCTCCCCCGGGGATCCTGATGGCTACTGCCACTCTCTGTGAGACATTTTCTGGTTTGGTCTCATAATCAGAACAAATGATGAGAGTGTAATAGAACACAGAAGGCAATTGAGAAATTACAAGCAATCTATTAATCTTTAGGGGCTAGTATCACAGAGTAAGGAGTGTAATACTACTCCCAGTTTAATTGAAAACTCTCTGCATAAAGGACAATTAATGAGAAATGAACAATTTTGTGTTTCAGGAGAGATGAAGTGATGGAACTTCAGGGTATATCAAAGATTTAAGAATTGTATTTGACTCTCTCCTGTGACAGGTGTGAAATTACTTAGTCAAAAAGACATGTGCAGATGTCTTATACACTGTTGTGCTGTTCTGGCAAACAGGCCAAACTTTGCCCACTTCTTGCTCTCTTTCTCACACCTCCTCAGCATACACTGATGTCAGTGGAAGAACAATAAGGTTGTTAAAACCATTGGAACTGATGCCATGAAGAAAACTGTGTTTTGCAAGTTGAATTTTTGAGTTAACAATGTCATTGCTGTTGTGCTATAACTCAACAGGTTTAATGGGCTCCATTTCATACCAAAAGGGGGACATATGACCTCCTTTATAGAAGTACCTTGGAAGAAATAGAGCACAAAAATGATTGTCTGGAGAAAGTTTTTCTGGTTTTTAATGATTTAAATTCAGGCTGGTACGCAGGAACCCTTGAGATTTCATCTCTCCTCTCAATTACTACATTTGGTCCCAGTCTGTGTAACCATGGTATGGGGCTCATAGGAACTACTTATACCAAAATAAGGAGATGTGGGGATTTATCATTTAGCTTTGATTGCTACACAGAGTTTGGCACACTTCAGGAATTTAAGTGTAAATGAAATGACCAGTTTGGGGTCAAATTTTGGCCCTTTCTGTCTCCTGTAAAAATGCTGCCTTTCATTCCACATAATCAATAACAAAACACATTGGCCTGGAGACTTTGCAGAAATAAACAATTTATTTGAGCATAATGTTTCCTTGTTAGCACTTTGTTCAAGGACAGAATAATCTTTTATGAAAAATAAAGACAATTTCCATTCATTTCCTCCTGGTGTACTGTTTTAGATGAGGTCAAGCAATCTGTTTGGACATAATATGCTCTCACTTGAGACTTTTCTGATTCAAGGTGAGGAAAGATGAAAAGCTGTGAGTGCAGGTTATTTTGAATAATATCTGTTTTGTAGAAGTTGCTACTTTTTGTTCTTTACAAAGAGATTTCTTTGGGAAAGAAAAAAAGGCAACTGAATAAAATAACCCTTAACATACAATAAATCGGTTTTAGATTGTTGTAAAATGGGTTTTATTGATTGTGTTACATGTTTGCTACAAATTTTGGAGAGGTACTTGTATCTCAGTACTCCACTTTCATTGCACTGGCCTTGGCTTACTATCTCAGATCTGTATATCTCTAAGTATGCATGGGAGGAATTCATTAAAGTACGATAAGCTGAAGGATGAGTATGAAGGAGAGAGTGAGCATTATCAGAATGAGGGGAATGTAGAAATGCATGAAATGTTTTTCAGTTTGGGAAAAGCATATTGCTTATTATCTTCCTGAAAAACTGCAGTTGCACAGCAATCAAGGCAGTGTGCAGTTTTTGGCTGCCTTGTAATATTGACAGATTCCTGTAATATCATAGTTAAAATGCTGATTTAGATAAACCATAGAATCCTAGAATCATTTGGGTTGGAAGGAACCTTAAAGTCCATCTTGTTCAAACCACCCTGTCATGGGCAGGGACACCTTCACTAGACCAGGTTGCTCAGATCCCCTTCCAAACTGACCTTAACTACACCAGGGATGAGGCATCCACAACTTCTCTGGGAAACCTGTGTCAGTGCCTCACCACCCTCATAGTGAAGAATTTTTTCCTAATGTCTAATCTAAACCTACTCTAATCCTGCCCTTTGTAAATTTAAATCCATTACCTCCTCTTCTGTCCTCTTTGCCCTTGTCGAAAGTCCCTCTCCAGCTTTCTTGTAGCCCCCTTAAGTACTGGAAGGTGCTGTAAGGTCTCAGATATGCTGTGCCTGAGCTGCTTCACTGCTTCATCTTAATACAGGCATGGACATGACCTGGAAAGTGCCACATCAAAATAAATAAAGATATTAAAAAAAAATAAGCATTGAGCAGGATTTATCAGCACATTCAACCAGATTAATTTTAGTGTCTTGTGAATCAAATTGTGAGCTAGATAGCAAAGTTCCTTTTAAACTTGATCTATTCAATGCAGACAATGAAGCCTAGAGGGCTATTTATCTGACCCTGAGATAGACACCTGCATTTGACCAGCCAAATGACTTTCTAGACTCCACTGACTGTGCTGATTAGGTCTCCTCTGACTGTAATTGAAGTGTAGAAAGACACCTGCCTCTCCTGTGGAGGTCTAATTTCAGGTGTCTGAATCTGGCCCTTTATCCACCCTTCCTCTACTAGGGCTGAAATGAAAGCTACACACTTCAGAAGAAAACAAAATGATTTCTACTTCACCATAGCTCCTGCTATTTTTTCTGACTCTGTCTCATGGCCAGTGTCCTACTCAAATAATGAAGATCAGGGACTTTTAGCACTTTTAGTTGCTGGTTTATCTGAGAATTTACCTTTGATGTTATTAACCTTTTCTTTCTGCTTTTGCTTACATTCAGATTGCTTGACATGTAGCAGGCTTCTCTACAGCATCAGCAGATTTGGCAATAGGTTTAAAGTACAAGCTGGAACTGGTCCAGCTATTAGCAGCTAAAATATATGATGAGACTGATCACTGCCAGTGATTGCCATAGTTCTCCCAGTGGCAGCTTTACAAGAGACCTAAATATTTTGCTTCATTTCTTCCTTTTTGTTTGTGTGCATTTGTGCATGTATATATTTGCTCTCATCATTATTCAGGTTTCTACATACTGGGCAGAACAAAAAATGAATCATTAGGCTGTTGTTTTGAAACCTTATCTCTTTCTCCTATACTTTTTACATGCAGTCTCAAACCCTATCTACAACTTAGTATGTTAAGCAAAAATGTTACTGCCTGTTTCTTCAGTAGTGCATCTGTTCTCTACATCATTAATCCTAAATTTGCACAGGAAGACAATTGACATTTTTCTTATGGTAGGATAGAGTTACTAAAAGACAAGAAACATGGAAATGATACAGACAACAGGGTTTTAGAAAGCTGTTACTTTTAAGCCAGGGTAGAGTTGTTGTTTGCATTTCTTGCTTGACAGCTGCATTCGGGAGCTTTCTAAAATGTGGCAGCTAATACAGACTGCATATTGTTTTACCAAAAAAATTGTATTTTTTCCATACCTTTCTGTAAGTCTGTGCACAGACTGGGTGATTTCTTATGTTGAGGTGGGAAGGATATGCCAGATAACAAAAACAGTATCTATGGGGCTGACCTAGGCTCATCCTGATAGCACCTTAGAAACATTTGGATTGGAAAGGACCTTAAAGATCATTCCAAATTAATTTTATTTGTCTTGAAGCACTTTAAAATATACTATTACCACATTGGACTCATGATTTGGTATCCACAGATCTCCATGTCAAAACATGGTTAAAAATTAGGTCATCTAATTAACTGAAACTAAGAAGGTGTTGACTAGTGCCCTTCTGCCACTCCAGTAGAGTGCAACAAACTTGGGAAATGACGTGTAAGGCTTAATAACAGCTATGGAGCTCCTTTTGCTCTGGCAAGCAAGCAGATGGATGTTCTTGCAGCCAGTCTCCAAGCACTTCCAAATGCAAAATGGGAATTTGCATCCCAGAAGATGCAAGAACGCTTTATCTTCTAAGCATGATTACTTGTTTTCAGCTAACTGAGCAGTTGGATGGAGACAGGAAATTTAGAAGAGCTGTCTTGGAATGAGTCCATTCAGAGAGCTGTTCCAGAGAGTAAGCCCCTTTTTGCATGCATATACAGGTTTTTCTGAGTGCTGTATTTCTTAGATAGTCATCTGATGGATATTAATATCAACAAATGTGACTTATGTGCTTAAAAAGGGGGTGGAGGTGCTCACATGAGCTGCATGATGCTGTGCACTGAAGCTTGTTGTAGTCTGTTGTTGTCTGTACTGGGTGCTACGGAGTTGTCAGCATAGCTTGCAGCAGGATTCAGGTTATTTGCATGTACTCCTTAACAAATTTGAGCTAGTTAGCTCCAAGAAAGCTTTCATTACCTCAAATGGATTCTTAGTCATCGAGAGCCTTCCCCTTTTAGGAATCATAATGTATAAAAGTTAACCAAATGCAATGCACTCTTGGCTGTGAATACTGGTGTATAAAGCTTTTAGCTGTAACCTGATTCACATCTGCTCTCAGCACTTAAGCTGAGGAAAAGTGACAAGCCTGAACGACTGCCACTGACCCAGGCTCTTTCTGTCTTTTTGCTAAGTAAATGGCAAAAAAAAAAAAATCATACTAATTATTGATAACAATCTGTAATTTCCCAACCCTTTGCAACATTATGTGCGTTTCTAAGCACAGAGTGCTGGCTTCAAGGGTCACAGTCCAGTTAGTAAATAAAAAGCACCAGGACTTGTTATGAGGATGCATGCCAGTTTGGAGAAAGTAATATTTGTTCTCAGCCTAAAAAAGCCAAAAATGACCTCTAACCTTCTGCTCAGGCTTGAGATGGTTATCTGTATAATTTACTAACTGATCTTTGAAGAAGTTTGGATTACTTGAAATGTGCACACAAACAGCCTTCCAACTGCACAGATAAAATCTTGCAGTGAAATCTGCACATTCTGCAGCCAATGCTCAGTTTTCAGGGAAGTGCCGGTTGGACAAGCTGCAATGTAGCACCATTTGAACCCCACAGCAAGGGGATAAACACAAACACATTCCTCTGGACTGTGAAGCTGAAAACTCCTTCTTGCTTTTGCACTTTTCAGTGTTTTTTCCTCATGAAATCCTTTGATTTTGGAAACAATTCTTATTGTCCTTTCCAAAGGGATGAGTACCCATCATCGTATGTTATCGTGTGCCTCTTGGTGTTTTCTGTATGTAGAAGAGACAACTCCTTTAGTGCCATTAGGGAAACACAAAGCTTCCAATACACTTTGGTGCCAGCTCCACTCACAGGTGGAGAAGGCAGTAACTCTCTCTGCATTATGGAATGCTGTGATGTGTGCCACTGGGGCCTGCATTTCCAAGCCAAGCAGCAAGCAGCGTTACCACATCGCCTGTGGCCAAACCCAAACTAATAGGCTCAGTACTAGCAGGATATAAGAGCTCAGACTTGTAACCTTATTAACACAGTCACACTTTTTGACCTGGAGCTCAGCTGAGCTGAGCTGTCTACATTGTAGACATGGCAGTGTCATTCCTGCTCACAAGATACTGCCCAGACCTATAAACACTATGTGAGTGACTGAAAGGTGAAAAAAAATCTAAGAATCTTCTGTTATCTGCATCCTCACTTTCCCACATATGTGCAAAAAAACCACAAAACAACAACAAACCACAAAAACAAAACCATGGTACTGGAGAATATCGAGGAACAATTTCCAAAGGTAATCCCTTTAATTCTCCTGGCTCTAAAAGTGAAAAGCACAGGATGGTTCAAGGGAAACCCAAACTAACCACGTGCCATGGCTTACATAGCTACAAATCAGAGGGCAGATTTAGATTAGATATTAATAAGAAATTCTTTACTGTGAGGGTGGTGAGATATTGACACAATGCCCACAGAAGTCATGGCTACCCCATTCCTGCAAGTGTTCAAGGCCAGGCTGGATGGGGCTCTGAGCAACCTGGTCTAGTGGAAGAGGTCCCTGCCCATTGGAGAGTTGGAACTAGATGGTCTTAAAGGTTCCTTCCAACCCAAGCCATTCTATGATTCCAGGAAATTTATTGTCGCTGTCAGTTCCAATAGAGAGTGAATATGCTGCTGGGACTGAATTCAGCTGAAATTATTGAAAATCCATATTGAAAAAAAAAATATTTTCAAGCCACCTGGGATATTTGAGGACCTTTTTTGTGGTTTTTAGATGATCAGACTTCAGAGAATGGTGGGCTATTGTTAGCAACCAGTTTCAGATAAGTCAACAAAAGTTGGCAGCATTTTTACTATAGTCTGAAGCTTTTTGGAGTCCTGCAACAGAGTTTTACTAAAGATTCAAGGCTCTTGGATTCAAGTGATATATGAGATGAGTACTGGAAATTATTCTGATGCTCTTTGTTTTGCTGCTAGGTCTTACCTTTCTAATACCCTCCTGACTAAAGCTAACAGGATGGGAAAAGTAGGAATGTTTTTTATAGAACCTGTGAAATACCTTAGCATTAGCAGGGGAGTGTTTAACTACTGCTATGTGGGTGTGCATTCAGCTCTCTATGAGCACAGACAGAAACTAAATATGAATAAAATTGGCGGGGGGGGGGGAAAGGAAATCTTCATTAACCCACTTGGATGCCATAGCTGAATTATATTCTCTGTGAGTTAAAGCTAGAAAGGCAGACTTCCCTAACGGACATAACTTTCTATTCTAACTAGATGTAGCTTGAGCAGTTGAATCCACTGACAAGGCACCTGTTTTGGATAAACCATTTTATCATCAGTATTTGATATCTTCCTCCCCTAATAACCCTAGTATTTCCATTTCTTAAATACATCTCCATGCTCCAAGTGTTTTGTACCATTTTAAATAGCTTACTCATCTCCAAGATGCTGACATCTCCCAAAGTCTCTGTGCTATTCAGACACCTTCTTTGTCATCGCATAACTGTATTTTGTATGTTTACTATTGGAAGTCATTCCTCATTAGTGAATCCTTCTACATTCCTGTGAACAAAGGGCTGTGATGGTGACTGCTTTTAATGAACCCCTGCTGTTTTGACATATCTTAGGCTTCATGAGACTTGTGGCTGTGAATGCAGCAATAGTCCCAGAAAGCTGTGTTCCTCATGATCTTGTGTGGATTATCAGAGCAGGACTGAAAATGGACAATGAGACTTTTGGCAAATATGGTCCTGGGAGAAGAGACTTCCTTCTTGCAGATTTCCTTCTTGCAGGAAGTCTTTGGAGTTTTTCTTCCCTTACTCATTCAGATGTCAAGGATGAATGAATTCCTGCTGTAGCTTGAACCAGTTATTCAGTGATCCAGAAGACAAAGATGCACAACTAGTAAACTATTGTACTCATAGTATAAAAAATTATTGCACTTTAATCTTAGACAAGGAGCATTTTCAGGGTAATCCCAACAGGTTTACCATTCCAATTAAAAAATAATGGCAACTTTCATCACGATTAGGTTTTCCAAATAATCCTTTTATTATTGTTATTATTTCATAGGCTTTTTCATTAGCATCTAATAGGCAGAGGTTTCCATCATGATCTGTCCTGCATCCTGCAGTTCTCAGGTCTCTGTGGCACACAATCTTCTGCATGGCCAGCACCAGAGAAGCTGTGAATGGAACAGAATATCTGCATGTTGCAGAAAATGAGGTGGGGAGGAGAGGTGTGCAGTGAAAACACATTTCACAAAAATAATATTGCCTCAAAACCAAGAATAATAAAAAGAATTTTATTTCCCTACCTCTGTGATTGAATTTTTAGTGTTGTTCCATACATCTCTTAGACTGTATATAAGTAAAGGGTTTCAAAGTGCTTTATGTATAAATAAGGAATACTAGTCCATTTTATATGATGAGAAAGAGGTGACGGTAAGGTGAAATAATTAGGTAGGTGAATGGCAGAGGTTGCACAACCAAGCTCAGCATAAAACCTTTTCCTCCAATAGTTGAAATATATCTTTGGACCATGTAAAGGTGGTTTGGGAGGAGGAATAAAACTCCATTTTTTTTTTCTTCACTGTCACTGTGTTGTGGTAGGCAAAATGTTGGCTTTGTACTGGTGAATGCTCTCATGAGTTTGTATGCTATTTGAGATTAAATTAGATTCTCTTAGTGAGAGAGTATTCTTTTTACGTTAGCCAGGAGAGAGAAGTTTTGATTTTCTTCATAAAAGCAGGACAGAAAAATATCCAATTTTTCACGCTATTTAAAATAAAAGTCCTAAATAATGTGAGTTTCATGAAGATTTGCCCACAGGACCTTGAAGTCAGATATACAGAAGGCATTGCTAAATATATATGGTTAGAAAATGTGTGTTGTGGTTGTTTCTGTCTGCCTTTGGATAAGTCATTGGACTCAGTGTTTGGCTCAGTTACAGTGGATTATTCTACATTTCTTTCTCCAAGCAGCCATGCTGATTGTGCCCAAGCACTGTAGCCTGCCTAAATGCTTCCTTTTTCTTCTTGTCTGTAGAAATACTTGACACTCCCTGGCTGAATGAGGCCCATGGCTGTATGGCAAATGTCATTCTCCTGCAAGTGCAGAATAAGTTCAGAAATGTTTGGCTTTGCTGCATTAGTGTCAGTCTTACGTAAGTGAACAAACAAGAGTCAAGTCCATAGTAAGCCCCAAGGCAAGATATTGGCAATAGCAGCAACATCTTTGCAATGTAATCCAGCTTTTAGATCTAAGTCAGTAATAGCTTTCTTTATCTTCAGGCACAATTGCATGGGCCTGAATCTTCATTTGCATTTATAATTTAAACATGTATGTGTAGATCTTCACGTGTGATAACAGTTGATTTTTAAAGGGATGTAAGGTCGCATGAGAGAGAAAATGAAGGTGCTTGGAGTGCCTGGCACAGTGCTAGAGATGTCACAGGAGCTCTCTCCTTATAAGATTGCAGGCAACACTAGAAAACAGGGTTTCAGATAACCCATCATGGGTTGAAAATAGGAACCAGATCTCTCTAATGTTACTGGCTTTTTCCATACAAAGTGGATAAAACATTTTTACATAGTGTAATATAGGACAAAGACTAATTTTGAAGCAGGAGCTTCTTTTCAAAGTTTCAATGTTGATAATGTTAGCAATCTTAATGCTAGTCAAACCACATTTGGGATTCAACTTTCACAGTCAGATAATTAGACAAAAATCTCACCCTTCATTTAAAAAGGAAATTATTCTCAGATTTTCCAGTCAGAAGGAATGAACTTGAAACCATGTCCTAATTCTGCAAGGAATTGTTAAGATCCAGGAGAAAACCTTCTACCTCTTTTCTTTTCTTTTCTTTTTCCCCGCCACCTTCTTGCTGAAATTTCTATTGGCACATAAATATGTATAGACTCAGGAAGACTGTTATGTGTAAGAAAAGATAACATTTTTTTGGCCAATAATTGGCCAAAAAATGTTATCTTTAGGAAATGTGTCAACCCTATTGGATGGCAACACCACCATAAATGTCTCTTCATCTACTTGTTGGATTTTCTCACCCTATAGCCTCAGCTCCCCTGTCCATTTTTCTAAGAGGACTACAACAGGTAGAAGTTAATGGATAACAACAAAGTATTCCTACTGGGTTTCAAACTGGCATGGCAGCTTGCTTCTTTGCTGCCTGTTCGTCAAGTTACTTCCCTTCTCTCCAATTTTGTTTCTTCGCCTGTAAAATAGCCTCCTTCCTAAAACACTTTTGAGTTCCACAGGTTTCTGAAAAAGCAGAATATGAAGAGTGGAGCTGATATGTTAGAAAGGAAGGGTAGCCACTTTGGCAAGGGAAAAGGGGGAAGCAGAGGGTTCTTAAATATAACATAAGAAAAATAGAGTGAGCAACAAGCTAGGGAAGGAGGGAAGTTGAAAGCAAAGAAAATGGATGGATGTGAGAGATCAGTTTAATGTGGGGGCTTTTAGAGGATAATAGCTAAGTAACAGAGGAACCTGCATTGGTCAGCTCTGAGGCTACAGAGGAATCATAGGATTATAAGTCTGAAAGAGGTTCAAAAAACCCCAGGGCAGGATCAGATGTATCTCTGTCATTTCTGGTGCATGTTTCTGTAATTTGTTTTGAAGACTTCCTTTGATGAGGACTCCACATACTTCTTAGATCATTTATCTCTGTGTTTACCTTACCCTTAGGAAGTTCCTCTCATTGAAATAGTCATGTAGGGAGAAAATGAATGTCATTTAGGACTGAAGGAATTTAAACATTGTGGTGCCCTGCATATTGACATATGATAGGTCAGGGAGCAGAGTCAACAAATATGAGCCTTTAAAATTGGCTTTCAGAAAAAAAAAAATCCTGTCACTTTCTTTCTTTCTTTCTTTCTTTCTTTCTTTCTTTCTTTCTTTCTTTCTTTCTTTCTTTCTTTCTTTCTTTCTTTCTTTCTTTCTTTCTTTCTTTCTTTCTTTCTTTCTTTCTTTCTTTCTTTCTTTCTTTCTTTCTTTCTTTCTTTCTTTCTTTCTTTCTTTCTTTCTTTCTTTCTTTCTTTCTTTCTTTCTTTCTTTCTTTTTCTCCCTTCCCTTCCCTTCCCTTCCCTTCCCTTCCCTTCCCTTCCCTTCCCTTCCCTTCCCTTCCCTTCCCTTCCCTTCCCTTCCCTTCCCTTCCCTTCCCTTCCCTTCCCTTCCCTTCCCCCTTCACAGCTTGTCTTCTTCTTTTTTTGGACTTCATGAGCGTTTTATTGGAAAAGAAGGGCAAGAAGCTGTTAAAGCACTTTCTACTTTCATGATGATTATGCAGGACTGAACAAAACTCTCAGGAACAGTCATGTCCAAAGGTGACCAGTTCATCCATTCTGCTCCATCCATTCTACATACATTAGTTTTTCTAGCCACTGAATTGTCATTATTAAAGGCATCAATACAAAACAAATGCTATTCATACCAACATCTACTGCAGAGCAATCTCACCTGCACTTGCTATGGCTTTAAAGTACTGCATGCTTCATGCTAGCAGGCTCTAACCACAAAGGACCAGTAAAAAAGCTCTTTCTGTCCGACATGAATTAGGATGCTCAGTTAAAAATTCATAGGAAGATTACATAAAACCATATGCTGCCTTTGTTTTTCCCCTTTTGCATTAAAAATGTACAGCTGCTCTGCATTAGACATTCCATTAGCCTGTGAGTCTCACAATCTGGGCTTTATAGTTAATGATGGGGGGAGGACTAACAGAGATGGGAGAAGGGAGAGAATGAAAGTGTTTTAGGCCAATATTGAAGGGTTCCTCAAAAAAGATAGCATATAAGGTGGATGGAGAGTTTAAGTGTGGGAGTAGAAGGCTTGCTGAAGAGAACTACATAAAAGAAGAGACCTGTTTTCGGAATTATTGGCTTGCTCTCAGAACCCCTGAGTAGCATCAGCAATAATTAAAATGATATAACCTGTTTCCTGTGGTCATTTGGGAAGAAAAAAAAAAATCTATATTCCAAATGGAGTCAGGAAATGTTTAGACTCCTCTAACAGTGTTAAGTCACAGAGAGTTTTATGGGCACTCCATTTCTTCTGCAAGAGACCCTTTAATTTAGTTGGAAGTCTTGAAGGGTCCAGCTTTATTATTAGATAATTGACTGTGTTGGTCAGTTAATTGCCTGGGATTGAATATATGGCCACCTTAATGTACTAACAAAGTGAATCATTTAGCAATAACCTTTCTATACATTGTAATGAGATCCATTCTAAAGTCTTCTTGATGATGTTGTGTCAGTAAGTGTCCTAGAAGGCTCCATAGGGAAGCTGGTAAAGATGCTGGTGGGTATAGGTGTTTGCAGTATGACAGTCACAGGCTCAATAGCAAGCAAGCGAGCTGCAGAACAGTCTGCTTACACAAACCAGCCCTGAGTCTGTCTTTGCTCACAGGGCAGAAGCAAAGAGAAAAAAGGAGTGATGAGTTTTATTTGCGTTGTGGACTTAGGTCTGTGTGTTCAGCCATTCCAGCTGGCATGTGCCGTGTCTACACAAAAAAAACCCAAACCAAACACATCTAGTAATCCAAACAGCATTTAAAATATCTTCAGCAGACAAAGAAAAGAAGTGTTTTGTTCATCATTTATGAATTATGAAGGGGTTGTTTCATGTCCAACCTAGGCATATTTCAAGCTTTTTATTTTATTTATTTATTTTACCTCAAATACAATAATGAGATACAGCACCAGAGTCTGTTCCCCCTCTATATGGCTGATCCCCAAAGACTCATCTTGTATTTTCTCAATATGTTTATTTCTTCTTCATCTTACCCAGTATTAAAAATCATAAACATTGTGCCTTCTTGGGTTGATTATGATTCTTTGCACTTACACAAGATGAGAAAACGAAGCAAAGAATTTTTTTGGGGTTGAGTCACAAATAAAATTTTAATACAACGTATTATGAAATGTGTGGTGCAGTCACCATTGTTAAGCTGCATGTTTAATTAACTGTTGCCTGAATGCAGGTACTAAGCAACAAGAACACAGGAGCACATTACAGTGTCTTAATTAAATTATATGCTGTATGGTCATATTTAATTGCGCACAGAACATGCTTTCTCCTTCCTTTTATTCCTCTGTCTTTTGTTTCTACATCATCAAGTAGATGGAGTATATTCAAGGTACACATTATTCACAAGAAAGTAAGGAGGTTTTCCACACAATTTTTGGGGGAATGAATAATGAATAAAATTCTTCTGGTGCTTTGTTTCTTTAAGCATGAGACAGGATGAACATCTGATATGGAGCATCACAGCAAGTAGCAGGAATGGTACCTCAGTTCAGACCATACTGTCTTGGAATTTAGACTGTGTATCATGCATCAAACACAGCTCTCTGCATTGTCTTCTTGGTCTAGGAAATAATTTCATATGTGAATGAAGGTAATGCCTATGAATTTGTGGCTGATGACTGGTTCTTTTGGAGTATTACACAGGCTGATTGGTTTCTAATAGTTTAGACAAGTATATAGTTTTTTTTAGTTAGAAATGCTGGAATCAATCACTGAAATAAACACTGTGGATAAAACAAATATCAATAAAGCATATATTTCAAATCTAATAAACCCTAATAAAGGTGCAGAATGAAAAGAATCAGTTTGGAAAGCTGTGAGCTTGGTTACAACCCAGAGCAGATGTCATGGCCAGACATAATCTCTGCTGTCCTAGGGAGCACAGTTGATGTGCTGCAAAACCTACAGCTACAAGAGCTGTGAAAATGGACTTGTTTCTGCAGGTTTTAAGAAAGCATCTTGACTGTTGTGTCTGGGAACACAGCTTTATGTGACTGTGAATTACCTTGAGCAAGTTGCTGTGTGCCAGAGGGATGCAGCACAGCCACAGTTCTCCAGGTCAGTGCACTGAGTGGGAGAAATGCTGATGTGAATTTTGGATGAACTAAAGTGAGGCGTTGCAGTAGTGCCAAGCTTGAACTTGGCCAGTCTTAAAACAGTCTGATACAGCTGGATTTGGTAATACTATTTTTAGCCAAATTTTCCCTTCATGCTACAGGGAACCCTTTGCTTTGCTGCCAAAGCTGGTTCCTTCCAATGGGTATATCATAGTCTACACCTCAGCCTTGTCTTTGTAGTAGCATCTTAGTCTCTTTGTAGTGACAGAAAAGATTTTAAATTACTAAATTTGTTATTCACTGGAAATGCTACTTTGCATGTTGATCAGAGGGCTTAGAAGCCTTTCCAGCAGTGTGGTCTCAGAAATAGCATGTTTTAGGCCTTCCCTGTGCTATATCAGATCTAGCTTTTCTCCAGCTAACCTCTTCCATGCTGGAGCATGCCTTGGCTTTTAATGGCTTGAGTAGCCTTCTTCAGAGGCAAGACATGCCCAGCAGTGCAGGGCTGAAGGCTTCTCTTCACTGGTGACTTCATGTACAACGGGGTTGTAGCTGGTGATCTTGCCAGAAATTTGGGGTACAGGAAATGGGAAAGAGGATGGCACAGTGAGTCATGGATGCCTGCAGGAAGAGTATTGGGATAGTGATGGAAGCACGTGAGGTGGTGTCAATCAATATAATTCTCACTGCATGAGACTTCACATGCTCCTGAACTTCTCCTCGTACAGACTTTCTCAGGCTGGGGTTCTGGGGAGTAATGCTACCCTTTTTAACTCTGCAAGCAGAGAAGATGCAAAATAATAATTATTGTAAGGGGAACTTCACCCACAGAGGCCTCAGTCTCTGTCATAGCCTCAAGATGTCAATGTGGACATGAAAACCTGCATCCTTAACAAAGTTTAAGGAAATGTAGCATTGTACCAACGCTTCAAAAAGGGTAAATGGAACAACCCTGGTAATTACAGACATGTCAGATTGACATTGATCCCAGGCAAAATAATGGCTTGGTTGATGCAGCCCTCAAATAGTAAGGCATACAGGAGAGTAATGCAATTAATGCCAATCAATGTAGTTTTCTGAAGAAACTATATTTCTTGTCAAATAATGCTGCTGTCTTTTTTAGGAGATTACAAGTTTGGTGTAGAAAGGTACTAGTTTTTATGTAATAGACTTCTTGACTTTGTACTGCATGGCATGTTGATTAGGAATCCAGAATGATGGAAGCTGAAACCAGAACTCATTAAAATGTTAAAACCTGGATGAATATTATGTGTTAAAATGTGTTTGTGAATGGGAACATTAAGCTGGTCTGTTTCTAGTGGGTCAAGTACATATGATTTGCTGAATTTCAGCTTTTTGATAATTCTAGGAAGAACACAGAAGAAGATGTACTCATTACTGATACAATTTTCAGATTTCATGTTTTGAGGGAGTGATACATCATGAATAGGACTGATCAGTGATACAGAACAATCTGGATTGCTTGATAGCAGGGTATGAGACAAAAGTAAAGTCAAATGTGTGGGAACAAAGGCCACAGATTGGTTCTATTTTTAGAGTCAGTGATTCAGAGATATGCTGAGGTCCTAGTTTATCACTCACAGAACACTGATGCCAAAAATATGTGACATAGGTTTTGGGGACCTTGAATAAAATTAACTGTGTAATCTTTGAGATTTGTGCTGATGAGACTGTTATCAGAATATTGCCTGTGGCTTTTACAGGGATGTTTAAAAACTGGAGATGATTCAGGCAAAATTCCCAAGAATGATTAAGCAATTGAGAGTCATGCACATAATGGAAGATTTCAGAATACCATAAATACAGTTTGAGTTAAAGAAGCAGAAAGAGGCTTGATTAGGTTCTTACATATACTTTTTCAGAAAATAAACATTGCAAATGGCTCTTCAGTCTGTTGAAATGAGCTGAGAGTAGCTTGATGCAGCTTGAACCGAGACGACCTCAACCTTGAAATTAGGCACCAATTTCTCAAGGATTGTATTTAATCCTGCAAATAACTGGGGATTTTAGAATCAAGATAGGATATCTTCTTAAAAGATAAGATCTAGTTCAAAGCCATTATGCAGGAATGAATAATGGTGATTTTGAAGGTCCTTTAAAATCTATGAACCTGTGAGTATCAGTGTATAGCAACTACACGTGTTTTTGCCAGAGTCTGTGGTAAAGTTTGGATTAGCTTCATGGATGAAAGATCCATGCGCTCCTTATGTTAGCTCATCCTGCTCCTCACACTGAGGTCTCTTCTGTGGCCACCTGTGCAGTAACACATCACTGCCTCCTTTTCTACTGAGGAAAAAATTGACCTGTTCAAGAAGTGTAGGTCTCTGAAAAAGCCCTGCCAGAAAGACAGGGATGTATAAAGCATTTTATAAAAACACTGTTAGATTCTTTTTGCTCTGGGCAAGAGCTGCTAGAATTTGATGCTAGCCTCAAGTGGCTCTCGCTTTGGACCCTCTCTTGTTCCTTTCTCTATGGCCCAACTTCCATCACATTTGAGCTGAACTCCCAGTTTCTGACTGCACCATATAGAAAGCAGTAGAATAATAAGTCATCAGAGCTAGAGTCTTTTGCCTATATTTAACAGTGTTTCTTCAGCTGTCTACCAAAGAGTACTCTTGAGAGGACACAGAGATGAAAATCCTAACTCCTCCTAGTGATGTCTACACCTAAATAATTGGTTAAATAAATGCATGCCCCTACTAATAGTGAGAGCTGTTTAGGAGAAGATTGCAGCTGATGTCATATCCCTAAACCTTGATAGATACTGGGTATTTAGCAGGAATCCTTTTAACCTTGTACCTAGAGGAAAACAATCGCTTGGCTACTGGGAAAGAGCTTCAGAATGAGTTACACTGAGTATTTTTCCATAAGAGCATTCTTTGCTTCCCACCCTTGATGTTTCTCTTTCTGGGAACCTTTGCCCATATGTATGAATCTGAGTTCAGTAATAATATTTAGCTCTCATGGCATCAAGAGTTGTACACTTAATCTCCAAAGCACTTTCTGAGCATTAATTAATTAGGTCTCTCCTTCCTGACATGTGGTAAAGCTTTGCTATCATCGTCTTCTCACTTAGAAGGCACAGAAAATTTGTGATTTGCCAAGGGTCTCCTCAGTAACCAGTGTTAGAGCCATAATTAATGTTGTGGCTCCCAGTTCACTGTCCTTTGCTCTGATCCTTTAATGTCTTGATAGTGTCATTCAGGAAAAGTGGTTTAGAAGAAACAAGTATCAAGGTAATTTGCTAAGAAGGTGAAGCCAAGCTCTGTGTAGTCTATTGTGCATTTTGTCATCTCACATTATTACTGGCTGTATTTGCCTGGTTTATACATCCCCCAAATTATGCCTGAGCTTTTTCTAAGAGATTGGTTGTTATTGTGGACCAAACCCAAACCAGAGAGAGTGCTGAAATTAAACAATGTGGTCAGTCACGCTCGATTCTCCAGCCCAAAACCCATCCGTGTTTAAATTGGTGGAACGGTTGTAGTTTTGGGGTCTGAGTCGATCGTTTATTAACCTGAGGAATATTTTAAGCCCCATGTGGTTTCATACCATAAGAAAACAAGGATCATGATACTAAATGTGCTGGATGGTGGTGTATGTAAGAAAGGATGTGCTTTTCTTTCTTTTTTTTTTTTTCTTTTTTATTCTTTCTTTCTTTTTGCCTGCATCTGCTCTTACAAACCACATTGTCCCTCCTTGGTGCCAGTGTGCTTGCCCCTGTTATGACTTTGAGGCTGGATAGCAGCAGTGTGCATGATAGTATCAAAGCCCAGGGACAGCTCTGGTAATTTGAGACTCATTTTCCTTCATCTGTGAACAGGAGCAGACTATTATCAACTTGATCCAGGGCTGTCTGCGTGCACCATCCTGCCCATCAGCAGCAGGAAGGGATTCCATGTGGGTATTTCCCTTCATTTCTGGTTTGAATATCACAAGCACTTGTTTTGGGTGCTGGTCACCCTTGAAAAGACCAAAGCTGCCTTAGCAAGCACTGATCACAGGGGGCTTCACTAAGTAAAAAGGTCACAACTCAGATTTCCTCTTAGGTTTTCTTGCTGCAGAAAGGAAAGTCTTGGAAAGGGAGAGGAACATTTCTAATTCTGGTCCTTTTGTCTCTTTCCTGTTGCTAGAGATGATACAGAAGATTCAATACCCTTTTTCATGAAAGAGAAGCTGAGGCTGTTAGCAAGTGATGTGGGCTGATGGAGCCCACTCACTTCTTCCCTGCAGAGGTGGGTGTGAACAGCTGTCCCACTGACACTACCACATCTCTTTACCAAAGCTGCACAAAATGAAGTAGTTTAATATCTCAGCGTTGAGCTCTCACTGCTGTTATCACTACTTTTATCACCAAGGTTTGAGCTCCTGTCCCTCCCATATTGCTGCTAAATTTCTTTGGTAGAAGAGTGTGGTCTGTAGGGCCAAGGAGAAGTGGCAGTATAATGAAGTCTGTGAAAAGCTCATTGTGTGTCCAGCCAGTTCCACAAGTTCTTTGGGCCTTTGAGTTGGGTTGTTGTCCTTAAATATACTTGTATCCAGAAGTTTGCAAATGGGGTAAAAGTGAAACAAGAGATAAAGTTCTCTTCCATTGTCTGGGAGGCCTAAAGGTCTTTACCCAAACTGAAGGCTTGACTTTTGTGCTCAGAGATACAAGATGTTGTTTCTTCTGGACAAGCAAATTATCTGTATGCTTTCTTTGCCTATTACCCATGGTGGGGGGTGAATGATAGATGTATGCAAGCACCTGGACTTGGACTGAGACTGTCAATCCATATCTTAGGCGGCAGAGAGTGAGAAGCAACTAGTAAAACAATGATCCTGGAATATGGGTTTGACCTTCACGTTGCCTTACAAACCCCAGACTATCATGGTTCCCTCCTACAGTTATTCTAATGAGCTGAAAAAATGGTTTTGGACGTACTTCTAGAGTGTTGTTGAGTCATAAATACACTCTAAGTGAAGACTACATAATGTTTTCCTGTTTGTCCATTAAATATAATAGAGCAGTAAGCCAGTTACCCAGAGGTGAAAGCCTGTGCATTCCATATTGCCAATTTTTACACACGCAAAATGTAAGCACATAACTTAATTCCAGTGCAATTATAGAGCTTTGTTGTGATTCCTCTAATCTGTTTTTCAGTAATTTAGATTCTAAGCACTCCCTGCTCAGGTCAGTAGTCCGCCGTAGAACAGCCATCCCTGCTTCTTACCATTGCTGGGAATTTTTTCCTCTATAATCACTGGTGAACAGTCATTCTCACCTCTGTGTCCTGGCAGACAGGATGTAATCAGGTGGTTAGACACTGCAAGGATGTTTCTGCAGAGCTGGATCCACATGTATTGTGACTGAGGCCAGATTCCTAGAGTTCGTAGCTCTGGGTCCTTGAAGTTATTCTTATGGGCATCAGTCATCAGTTATAAGGGCCAGGTGGAAGCACATCGGCATCTTAGTTTTATTTGCATCAACGAGTAGAGGAAAGCAGAAATTGAGGTGAAGTACTTTTTCCTGCCATTGTCCTGTCAGGAATGTCTGTACCTGGCTGTAAAGTGCACATGCAATAAGCCAAGTGCTTCCTGAACACCTTGGACTTCCAATGCACACAACAAAAGCTTGCTGTGTGAGTCCTGTGTCTTCCTGGGGTTTGCAGCAAGAATCAGCAGTATGACTTTTGCAACCAGAAATTATGGAGTATGTGCAAGTCTGGCATTTCCAGAGGGAAATATTTGCTTTCCATACCTGCACCACAGAGCTGATATGTTCAAGAAAAGTGGAATTGTCTGTAACTTCCAGCCCTGAGGCAGGCAACTGGATCCCACATCTGATGGGCTGACACACATCAGAAATCTAGAAGAAATGTAAAAATCCTTAAACTTTTTTCCAGAAAAAAATCCAACTTACTCTAGATAGATTTTATATCCAGCAGAGACAGCATCTAGGATACCATGGCCTTTACATTGCTCCCAGTCAGCAACATGTTTTTGCTGTGATCCTGCAAATAGGATGGTCATGAAGCTTTCTTTAAGCCACTGGTCTTTGTTTTTTATTCTCTGGCAGATTTGTCCCACTGCAGGCTAGGACACATAGACTTGATGGTACTGTAAGTAAAACTGCCACAGGCTTTGGACCGAGGCAAATTTGCCTTCAGGGCTTAGGAAAGAGCATCACAGATGGACTTGGAGGTGGATTCACTGGACTAACTGAGAACTAGGTCAGTTTGCAGGGAGGCAAGATATCAGATTTAACACACCAGTGTTTAAACACCAGTCTATCTCTGTATGAAAGACACCGGTCTGTTTCCATAGTTTCTGTTCTTGAACTACATAAGTAGAACCAAGTTAATATCTCTGCTAAAAAGTACCAATTCAAGGGAAAAAAAAAAAACAACAAAACCTGTGGTTTCTTAGATAGTTCAAAACATGCCATGTCTCCAGGATAAATAATTCATTTATTTGTTTAATTCTATTGCATTTCTAACTTTTGGAACTCTATGTTCCTTACAAGATTGAAGGATAATAGAAGAGGCAAGAAAGCAGATTTCTCATGAATTAGCTACTTGTTTCCGCTGTGTAGGTTTGCAAGGAGTATTCAATAGCCACAGAGCCCCTTGGGCAACTTTTTGTTGTTCTTGGTGCAGCATTGGCATGTGTACCTCTGTGAAAATGGTGATATTCAGGTTTTGGTTTTACATGGTCCAAGCACTGTTGCTGTAAACAGCATTACTTTAGTTGCTGTTAATAAAACATTCTAATGTAATCATTACTTACCTGTTCCGGGTCCTCCCAGCAGCAGTCTGGGTAGACATGTCTATACAATTAGAATTAATGCAAACCACTTAAAACTTGAATGCCTAGTTTATTTTCGAATGGGAAGGTCAGCATCATTATCCTTGGTGGATTCAATTACGAAATCCTGCATAATCACAGACCGTGCTTCCTGTCTGCTAATCATGACTTGCTCTGCATACATTATGTGCAAATATAACCAAAACAAGAGATGGCATTTCCATATGTTTTGTGCCTATAATTACTTCTTACAGGTTGTATTTAACTTTCTTAGTATAATGTAAAAACCTTTTATTGGCTTTGTTTTTTAAAAAAACATAAAAGAATAATAAAAAACAGTGGCAAGCAGAAATAGGAAAGCATCTGTATGCAATTAATCCTTCTGCTTCATTTAGACCCCACAGAATCTGTGAACGTAAGTCACAGCAGTAGAACAAAGTTGTTAGAGACATCGCATTTGGAAATGCCTCTCATGAAGAACAGCATGTGTAATTAGAGGCTTTGAAATCACTTTGTTTTGTTTGGTTTAGTTTTGCTTAAGGAAGAGATTTCTAATAAACTTGTATTCAGCATTTTTTTATCATTAAAGCATTTACTGCTACTGTAAACAAATATCCTAATGACAACAACAGGGAAAACTAATACATAATAGAAAATAAAGCTACCTAATTAAATATAAACATCCTCTAATGAGAGAAATTGCATTGTTGTATGGTAATCTTTATCCATAACCATTGTGAAATCAACAGGTGACAGGTGTCTTTCCCAGAGCTCAGTCACTTTTGAGTCAGAGCTTCTAAATATGTGTCTTCTCTGTGCAATATTTAGGGCTTTGGAGGATTAGAAACCGGTAACTTTTTGTATTCTTGAAAATACCATTTTCCCCATGCCTTTTTAGGTATTGGTGTGTAAGTCCATGTCCACACTTGCACAAATACTTTTTGTTGAGCTTGGAACTCTGAAGCATAAAAGTTTGCTTCATTTTCTGCTGTAGATTTTGTTCCTCTGACATCTTCAGGGCATGTGAACATCCTCCCTTGTGGAACACTGTGGTAATATGCCATCTGGATAGAAAAAAATCATGTATTAATATGAGGGAACAGAAGATCTCTAGTTTCTACTGTGCCATGACAGGTATTGTGAAGCTGCTGTCACACCTGGTTCTGTACTTTCCATGAGGTGTGGAAGACTCATCACCCCACAACTCCTGTGTTTGACTAGCACAGAGAGGTGCTCCATCAGCACAGTCTGGTGCTCCTGTCTCCACAAAAGTCCCTGTTATCTGAGGACTGCTCTGAAGCCACTGGAGAAATGAATCTCTGTGGGTGATTCAGCATCGCAGGCCTGCTCACAGCACTGCCACTGCCGCCACAGCAGTCCCCACATGCCATCCAGCACAGGAGGGCAAACAGGTTTTTGAACTTCCTGTAAGAAGTGCATTCACTGTCATGAATGCACAGCAGTGACACATTGGGAAGGTGGGCAGGCTGAGAAGTAGGTTGTGCTCAGGGTTGCTCTTCTGGTTGTAAACCAAGAAACCCTGGTGCAGAGACTGAAATGCAGAACCAGAGAGCTTGGAAGTGTCCTTATGGAATTGCATCACGGAAGAGCAAGGAAATATGGTGGTTGACTCTAGGCAATGCAGCTGTACATGCAAAAACAACTACAAGAATTCTTAAAAATTTATTTTGATTTTCTTACCTTTTAAAATGCTTTGGAAGCTTTTATTCTGAGGCAAAAAGGTTCAACCTCATTAAAAGAACAGAAACTTCTCAAGCAAAAAAGACATAGAATTTCTTACTAAAAGTATTTTTAATGTTTAAGCATTTGCATGCACTTATGTTTTATTAAATTCTGTCTCTGCATTTACCTAAATATTTTTATTTATCTTTTCCTGGGATGAGGTTTGAAGTATAAGCCAACAACAATTATTGGATTTCTTTTGACAAAAGAATTTTGCTAGAGGGGAATTGAGTATGTTTTAAATGTACAAATAAGAGGTAGAGGGTAACAAGTCACAATTAGCATAATTAAATGAATATCAAAATGACATTTTGTAGAACTTCACTCCTGCATGTCATCAATATTTGAGCTATTTTGAGAGCTGAGCATAGGGAAAACTTAGAAATCAATATGGAACAGACTAGACCTGATTCTGGCTTTGCTTTATCTCAGATATAAACCACTATAATTGGATGTAATTGAATTTTGGTGGTGCCCTTTCTTATTGTATTAGGATAATTTATATGAGAATCCAACTCATTAGCTATGGGATTTTGCATATTGGAGAGTGGGATCATGTTTAGCAACAAGCAGCAGTTCATATTCCTTTTTCATTTAAACAGGAATTGTGTAGAACTCCCGCCAGGTAGTACCACTACAGTGTGCAAAGACTTTCCTTGAAACTGAGTTTCCAATAGGTCAATAAATTTTCAAGCCTACAGTAAGAGACCCCCTAAAGCTTTGCAGTCTAAATAACTCCTTGCCTCAAAGAGTTTCAGTGAAGAGCTTTGACAGCTCTTGGGAGAGATATTCTAGGGTGGGATTTACCTCCTCCAGCATCAGACATTCCAGTGTAATTTTCTTCATGTGAGCTCCTCAGTTTAACTCCTGCAGTCAATGGAGGGGCAGAATAGACACTCTTCAGGTACGATTTCTCTGACCCATTTTAGATGTCTACCTTGGGATGGGATGGAAGTCCACCCCAGAAGCACCTTTCTTTCCTTTAAAGTGGATATCAAAGGATCAGATAAGATGTGAAGTTGTACTTTCTGGGTGTCTAAAGATAGGAGAGATTAATCTTGTCAAAACCCACAAAGCTCACAGTCTTCAGAACAATGCAGCAGAAATGAGACGGATAATGTCCTTTAAAACCTATACTTTAAAATGGTCAGAAACCCCCTCTAGGAGAGTAGTGAAAGTTCCTATAGTAAGTGAAAAATAGAGCTTTGCTGATCTGTTGATGCTGAGCCGTGATTTTTCAAGCTGGAGTAGTGTACAATCATATAATGCTTTGAATTGGAAGGGACATTAAAGAGCATCTAGTTCCAACACTTCTGCCATGGACAGGGACACCTTCCACTAGACCAGGTTGCTCAGAACCCCACCCAACCTGGCCTTGAGCACTGCCAGGGATGGGGCATCCACAGTTTCTCCAGCACTGTGACAGTGCCTCATCACCTTCACAGGAAAGAGTTTCATTCTAATATCTAATTTAAATCTCTCCTCTTTTAGTTTAAAACCATTCCCCTTGTCCCATCACTACATGCCCTTGTCAAAAGTGCCTCTCCAGCTCACTTGGAGCCCACTTAGGTGCTGGAAGGTGCTCTAAGGTCTCCCTGGAGCCTTCTCTTCTCTAGGCTGAACACTTGCAACTTTCTCCAACTGTCTTCAAAGAAGAGGTGCTTCAGTCCTCTGAGCATCTTCATGGCCTCCTCTGGAGTTGCTCCAACATGTCTGTGTTCTTCTTATGTTAGGGACCCCAGAGCTGGACACAGCACTCTGGGATGGCTCTCACCAGAGTGGAATAGAGGGGGGCAGCCACCTCCCTTGACTGCCAATTACTCCTTTCATTACTTTCACACTAATTCCTGATGGGGCCACCTAATTCAGTCGTGACCAAGGGGCCACTGTATTGAATTTGGGGACAAACAGGTGTTGGTACAGTGCCTCAAGAAGGTGAAAAGTTCCCTGCAGTTACTCCATGGTGAGATCAGCAAAGCCCTTCTTCTTCTGGTGTCATTCTGCTCCCTCTGGCCCTCAGTGCTCAGTGTAGTGTTGGGAACCCATCTGGCCTTACTGATCTCTCTTTCACAGTGGGGTCAGCCTGTTTCTTCTCGGCAGGAGGTTACTCTTGATCCTACACTGCTGTGAAAGGCTGGGCAGATGAGGATTGCCTACAACACAATGTGTTTTTCTACCTGTAAGCAGAAGTCTAAAGAGACAGATATTGTTGTGGGAAGGTCAGGTCACACAACTTCCCACTCTGGGGTTAAAAAAAAGAGTAGTAATTCAGCTGTTTTTACAAAGCACCTTATGAATTAATTACAATTTGTATTTTGGGTTGTAATTTATACTGCATATAAAGTTTTATCCTATATAAATCTAAGAATCAGTATTCCTCTGCTACCCTTGCCCCACAAATGGTACATCTAGTTAGTGACTAACCTTCAACTCCAGGTTTTCTGGTTGTGAATAGTTTAATGACACATGTCCCTTCATCACAGAAATTTCTTGAGACAGTAACACTCCATTTCTATGTATCTCTTTGCAAGCTGCCTTGTATCTGTGACCATCTCTTTAAATAAAAGTTTGCACATAATTTTGTTTTAATATGCACAATTTAGTGAAATGCTGAATATTGATATGCAACACAAAACAAGCTGGTGGCTGTCGTGGTTTGTTCACAGATCATGCTGAAAATTCAGACTTAATTTCTGACCCTCTACCAACTTTACATTCCAGCTAGAACATGTATTTAAATATACTCCACCTGTTTAATGTGCCAGAGAACTACGTTGGTTGGACCTTGCTACCTAAATTAGGGAGACTGTTTCTGCATGTATTAATTGGACTGTGGGATTTAGTTGTTTCTCTGACTTTAAAATCTGGGGCCTTTATGATTCCTTTTAACCTACACAGAGCACAGAAGAATCATTCTAGCAGAAATGCACTGGCAACAGAGCATCTGCTCAATCCACTCATAACCTCTTATGCCAGGCAGGAGCTGATGGTCCTAGTGCTGATCGTACACATGATCAGAAACATTCCAGAGTTTGGGTTATGAGGTTCTTCTGAGAAATTTTATATTCATCAGCACTGTCCACCAGCATTGTGTTTGGTTATCTTCTTCTGCTTCACTAGGGAGGAAAGATGCTGACAGCCAGATAAACCTGCTGTCAAAAACCTGAGGGCAGCCTTTTTAGTAGGGTCGATGGTGATAGGTCAAGCAGTAATGATTTTAAACTAAAAGAAGGTATAAATAGATTAGATATAATTAAGAATGCTATTGCAATGAGGATAGTGAAACACTGGCACAAGTTGCCCAGAGAGGTGTCCTATACTTGGAAATGTTTAAGGCCAGGCTTGATGGGGTTTTGAGCAACTTTATCTAGTTGAAGATGTCCCTGCTTATTACAGAGGAAGTGGACTAGATAAGCTTTAAAGGTCCCTTCTAATCCAAACCAAATTCTATGATTTTATGGAAATGGCAGCAGGTTTCCTCTCAAGGCTTTGCTTCTGACATTTCTTGGGATAATGAATGGTTTTTTCCTCCTTTTCCTGACAACAAATTCCAGAGGCTAAGCTGTTTTCTTGACATACATTCCTGGGATGAACAGAACAGAAGCATGGCTTAGTTTTGCTTAATTTGGTTTTTGACTTGCATACAGCATTCTTATTTTTCTAATTGAGCCATCTTCACTGGTTCTGCTGCTCTCACAGCACTACAGGGAAGCTGCTGAGTTCCCTTAACATTAATTTGCTTGTACAAGGCAAAAAAAAGCAAAAATATTCCATTTTTTGCAAATGCAAACTGTGCTGTCTTTCTGGTATACACCAATAGGAAAGTATTTGCAAATGTTCCTGTCTCGGTTGCTGAAACTGCCTCCCCATATGTTTTCCTGATTAAGAAATTCAGTCCACCAAATGGCAGAGTTTGCTCAGCTGGAGTTTGCTGTTTGGTTGGGATTAATAAGCAGTTCTCCTTTTCCCATATATCTTCCTGTTTAGCATAAAAGAAAACAAATTACTTTGGGGCTTTCCTGCTTATTTGTACTTACACAGAAAGTATATTCTGGGAGCTTTTACAGTGCGTCGGCCTCTTCAAAATGCAGCACGAGGCTGCATCAGCCGCTGGTGCCTAACAAGGTCTGTGCCTGGGCAGTGTGAGAGCCAGCTGGTTAAGCCATGAATGCTGAGGGAGAAAGAAATAACTGACTGATCTGGGTTACACAAACTCTTATGGGGATTTATTGGTAGATTTTCTTTAACAAAGACAAGAAGCAGCAAATTTAGTGCTTGGATTGATTGCTCAGGTAGCTGAAAATCCTCTGAGGAGAGGACAAACACTGCCCAGGCCAAGCAGAGCCATCATTTCTCATGCTGTCTTATATGTGTGCCTGTTTCTTTTTTAACTTTTCCCCTATGGCAGCTACTTTATAAGCTCCAAAATCTGTTGTTCTGATTCTGTTCAACTTTGAAAATGTCACTGAGTTTGACAAAAGGGTCACACAGCTTTCTAAAAGAGCAGTAAGAGCTAAAGATTCTTAAAGAGACAGATATTTTAGGTGCTGATACCTGCACTTGGACATTGAAAGATCCTATATCTCTCCCAAATCCAGGCTCAACTGAACAGGCTTGGGGTGCCTAACACTAATAGGCCTCCTGTCAGGTTATGAACTTCTTAAAATTCTGTCTTTTGTGACCACTGATCTGACCAAGTCCACCAACAAGCAGTGGCACATGATGAATGTTTTGAGCTACGATGGTTTGATGGTACATTGATAGTATTTCTGATTTTTTCTTCCTCTACTTTAGAATGAAGTTCCTCCTTTTCAACTTTATACATTGATCATTTTATTTTCTGAGTAACTCTGACATGTTATTACATACATACATGTGCTGCAAATACCCAAAGTGATATTTTTCTGTTGGAGCCCACTGTCATATTTCATGTTACAGATTCTGCTCTTTCATAATTCCTTACTTTTTCCTGCTGATAAAGTTTCTGAAAAGAACATTGCATCAGATGAAACTTTCTGATGTTTACTTCTGCTCAGATGTGGAGTTTTTCACTGCCAGGTTGGAAACCAAATTATTTTCAGGCTTTTTCTTACATGTAGAAGAGCCTGAAAAGGAAATAGTGTTCTGTTGCCTAAATAATCTAGATTTTTTGCAATTTTTTTAGTTTTCTGAGCAGACTGCAGGGACTTGGCTAAATGCTTGATTAAATGCTTTGCGATGAGAACTGAGCCCTGAATCCTTACAGCAAAATAGATGAGTAACTTGTTAGCAGAGATTGACCTGAAAGAGATTTCTCTTCCTGACATCCAAATACCTTTGCACTTTAAAAGATTTATTTTAGGATCTGAATTTTTCAGTGGAATACAGCCTATGGCTGTCTGACCATGTTTGATGGGGGTTTATTGTGGTACACGAGACAGCAGCCTGTCTGCAAACCCTTGCAAAGGGTAAATTTCACTGCATGTGGAGGTATCTTTTCCTGAAAACCCCTTTAATCATCTCAAATCCTTCATGAAAGCATCTTCGGGAAGCATCTGTTTCCAAAAGTGTCTGTTGAATGAAATGTTATGAAGTGCTCATTTAACAGCAGAGCTCACAGAGAGCTGTACTGGCTGAGGGCAGAAGCTGCCGTTTGTGGTACCGGATCTCTGTCCTGCGGAGATGTGGGTGGGAGACAGACACATGGCACAATTCCCCAGAGCACCTCCCAGCAATCTGCTGCTCTGGGATTGCTTGAGCCAGAGGTGGTATCTTTGTGTTTAACAGCCCTTGATGGATTTCTCAGCAGCTGTCTGCTCCTACCTTTGGCATGTATTTATGCAGAAGAACAGGCTCAGAAAGCAGTTGTAGTGTCTTGTTACACACCAGCCAGGAGAAACAGAAAATGAAAACCAAAAAACCTCCAAAGTTAGAATGTTTCCAGACTTTTCCATTTCCAATTCCCATTGTAATTCTAGCATTTAACCAGCCACTTTAGAGCACTTGTAGTCTTTGCCAAGCAGCCATGCAAAGTTGCCAGATTTCATTCTTTTGTCTTGAGAAACACGTTTTGTTGTGCCTCTTTATTGGAAGTAGCGTCATATGGGTGTTTCTTAATATCAGCTGTGTGTGGGAATCTCTGTTGTGCAATCAAAGGATAATTTCCCTCTAAGAGTTACACTGGTCCTTTGAAAGGCTATAGTATTTCCCATTTCATCTGTCTGTAGCCTGTGGCATTCTACAGGGGGAGGAAAAGCTGCAGCAGCAGAGCTTGGTAAACTCTGATATATGGGCTGTTTGGCAGACAGCGTGGGTTTCATGCTGTTACCCATATGCAGAAGTGAGCAGCAAAACCCTGCTGATGAGCTGGTGAATGACCTGGAACTGTCTTGTGAAGGATATTTTGATACAGGACATAAGTGAACAGTAGGAATGTTTTCAATGAAGTGCAATACAATCTTTAAACTAGTGCCTTGGATAACTAAGTGAATGGCTGTTTCTCTTCCATTGAGGCAAACCATCTCTTTTGAACAGAAGATCCCTCTGCTCCAAAACCACCAGCAGTATTTTTTTTCTCTCAGATTTTCTAATTAACACATTAATTAAACTTAAATGTGTAATAATTTTGGCATTAAAGCCACTTAAAATTCTTATCCCCATCTTTTTGCTTCTTTTGCAGAGTCTGATTTTACAGTCAAACAACTCAGTTAAAGAAAGGAAATAACACTTTTAAATCTGCATCATTTAATACACTTATTTAAATTGCAGTGATTCAGATGGTGGTACTGCCCCAACTCATTGAGAATAGTGGGGATCCAGCAGGACTGAGTGCCTGGGAGTACAGAATCTTGCACCAACTTTTCTGCCAAAGGCAAAGTATTGTAGGATGACAAATTTGGATTAAATATTCTAGTTTTGATTTTGCTTGGATTTTTCTGCTTCAAGCCTCAGCATGTGCCTAACATATTACTCATTTTCTCCAAGCTAATCTCTTGGGCTAATAGCAGATAAAATCTCCCCCCAAAAATGTTGCCGCTTTCAAAGCATATTTTCATTTGAGTTCAGTGTTTGTTGTTTTTCTCATAATAAGTAGGAAAACCTGAAGGCAACATGACTGTGAGCTATTCAAGAGTGGAGTCTTAAGAGCCAGTACTGAGCACCATTAGCACTGGATGAAGATTAATTTGTGGAAATCTAAACTGATTTTGCTTTAGAAGTGTAAGATCTTCAGTTCTGGTGTTAGAAGTGACTGACTTGAGGCAGACTTGAATCCTGTTTCATGGCAATGAATGCTTTGCATTATCAACCCCCTTTGGAAGCATCTCAGCTGGAGCAGCTAAACCCTGAGGCCCTATAAACAACCACACTTTTGCAAATCTTGGATTTCCTTTGGATCCTTCCTCATGACAGCTTTTTCCTTTCTGCTCGATTCTATACCACAGATGCATCTTCTCCCTATGTCTATTCGCCTTCAGGGTAAACATTGTCTTTTATCTGGGTTTGTATGGTAGGCACCATTAATGCTGTTTAGAGTCTGTAAACACTACTGGAATGCACATAAATGAAATCAGGAACTACAGATTAACAAAACCAAACCATTTCAAGAATGAAATAACTTGTGGGAAGCAGGAGATTTTTAAAATCACCTGTAAAAGCATAAATAAGTGCATTTCCAAGGTCTTTAGAGTACTGTTTACTTTTGTAGTTAGAATCTCTGCTGCTGCTTCTTCACAAGACTATTTTTTCTTGCCCTCGAGTTACAGAAATAGAAGTTGAAAGACCTACATAAAATCCTGAGCATTTATGTGTTCTGCCTGATTTGTAAATATGCTTGTAGCAGTGCAGCAAGCACCTCCACGCTTTCTTCCTCTGTTGACAGTCATGCTTGGAGGAGACTTTGCCCCTTAATACAATTACAGCTGCACCACTGTCCTACTTGAATTACCTTTAGAAGCCATCCTTCACTGGATTGCTGAAGAACTCCCAGCCATCAGCCAGCTGTGACAGGAGCACTGTGCTAAGGTTTCATCATTTTCTTGTGCTCTGCCTTCTCCTCTCTGTGCATGATCTGGAGGGTGGTACCCCTCCCCATAGCAGGTGGGTTGGAAATAGATGATGTGTAAGATCTCTTCTGACAAAAGCCTTTCTCTGATTCTATGATTTTTATGATTACTACATCTTAAATTGTAATTTGTCGGGCAGGATTCCTCGCTGGAAGGGATCCTTGTCTTTGTAGATGTACCAGGTGGGACACAGGTACCAGGTGGATCTGCAGCCTTTGTAGAAGTCCAGCATTATCTGAGCCTTCCACCTTGGAATGATAACTGTGATGTAAAATCCAAGGATAGTATATAAGTAACTAAAATCCACCTGCATGTCCTATCTGGGACCCAAAGAACATTAGTGATGTAAGTAATAGCTAATAATCATGTCATGGCAGTATTGATTAAGTATCATAGCACTTGCTTCCTTCCCCACACAAAGTTATAGTCTCTGGAGCAGTCTTTTTGTTTATAGCAGTGATTACACTTGGATAGGTGATTCCAGAAATTTAGACTTGCCCAAGGGGCCTGAGATCTCAAAGCAAGTGTCTCTGTTTGACTAAACAGCTATGATTTTTTTCTGAACTACTTGCTCTGTGTGAGGTCTGACAAGAGAATGGAGCACGGTGTGGTGCTCTGTAAGGAGAGATGACCAGAGCAAAAGTCTCAGAGGCAAATATCTCTAAGCATTGGCAGGAATTCCATGTCAGATCTGTATTTTGCATGGATGCAGGGTAGTCTCTCCAGCAATTCAAACTTGGACAAAGGACTGCCGGTGTTACAGCCCTCAGGCTCACTAGGGGAGGGTTTGTGGAGAAAACAAAACAAAACAAAAGCTAGGTTTTTGGGGATTATCTTTGGTTGTTTTGTTAGGAATTTTTTTGGCTGGTTGGGTTTTTTGGGATTTTGTTTTGGTTTGGTTTGGTTTTTTTTGGTTTTGTTTTTGTTTTATGTGTGGGTTTTCTAAAAAAGGCTTGGGAATGGACAGGGAAGGTGAATCCAGCTGAATGCAAAAAGGATCCTACCATCAGAGCAGCTGCATAGCAGAACATAGAGTTTCCAGCTCTGCTCCCAGCTCAGCAGCCGCTGGGTACATTGATTCAATTTGCAGCGGAAAATGATGCAATTGTTTTACTAGTTCCACAAAGATAAATGTCTGTATTTCATCAGAACAAGCACATAAATGAGAAGCATCTCTATAATCTATCCTTCTTGATGACACTGGCACTGAGCACATTTGGCTCTGAAATTATCAGCTTAGCTATGCTGGCAAGTCACTTGCTTGAACAGAAACAACTTTGAAAAGGAAAGTTTAATAAGCCAATGGAAAGTTTCACATTCTTCTTCCTTCTCCCCCTGTTCATCCTAAATCAAATACATATTTCTACTCCATTTATTTCTCTGGAGCTTGTTGCATTTCTGTAGGTTAGGGATGAGCATTGTAAACCTCCTTGGGGCCAAACACATCTGCATGAGCTGGCTTTCAGATGGTTTTTGGTCATGAGGCAGTTCCAGATGTTGCTGTTCCCCCTGTTCACGGTGTGGTATGTACTTTCTGCACAAGATGCAGCTTTGGTGGCTATTTTCTTTTTCTTTATGCTTCTTGCTTGCCATAGGCCAGAGTGATTTAGGAAGCTGGGGCTGGTTTATGAGAGTGATACACCTAAGTACATGACATAAAGAGGGATGCATATTAATATTATTCATGCATCAGTACTTGGCAAGAGTTTGTCATCAAATAAAAACAATCAGTAGCTTCTCTTTGCAAAGTGAGGAAACTTTCAGCATGATGACAGCCAATCTTCTTTTTATGGTCCAAAATCCCCACCAAGGTAAGGTTGTGGCAGAGAAACAGCTCCAAGGGAGTCAGAGCTTGCAAAAAAAATTTTGAGCAATACTTCTCCTGTGCTTCTTCAAGAAATGTGTATCTAGAAAGGGACAGCTTATCAACAGAATGTTAGATGATTGCAGAGCAGCAAAGGAAAAAGAAGGGCAGGACAAGTCTTCCCTTGTGAACAGAGAACAAGGAAAAGCTTTTGGAGGTCTGCAGTCCCTATTGCTCCCCAGAAAATCTGCCAATTTTGCATGCTCAGCATGTCTTTGTAGTTTTTGTGTATACTGAACGATGACAGATTTTATCAAACTAGGCTTGCAGGAGAAACAGAGGCTATATTTTACTTTCTTATTGCTGCCACTTTTATTCAAGTCTTTAGACTATTGCTGTGTCTGGCTGCATGGGCAGCTGCCTTACTTCTCTGACACTCTGTGTCTTTTGCAGAAGAGAACTAGTGTTTAAGTAAGAGCCAATATCTCTGTTACATATGTACATGTAGCAATCAGGGCACCACAAATGGGTTTCCTGTGCTTTCACACAGAACTCATCAAACTATACTTCTGAAATTGTTGGTAACCTGAATATTTACAACAACAGTGGTATATTTGATTTTCCTGGGAATGAATATGGTGGTGATAGCTGAGACAGTGGAAGCAAGGAGAGATTGCTCACAAAGCAAGCTTCCTTAGGCAGAATGCACAAGGAGAAGCTCTGAGGAGACAACTTTTCTGGGCAACGCCATCAGATCTGCCCAGTGCAGAAACCCCTGCACATGCCAGGTGTCTGCTTTGTCACTAATCTTAGTAGAAAAGCCAAGGACTTTATAAAAAATGGCACCTCCCTGGAGTTATATTTGGAAGCATTCAGCTCCCCTTGAGTCCTGAATCAGTCCCACACCAGTGCCTGAATAGAAACACAGTGACCATCATGTTGAAAGTCATTCCTTTGCAGTGTGAACTCATCACAAGTCTTTCAAAGGAGTTAAAGAGCAGAGCGAATATTTGGTCGGTATTTGTTGGTGTATAGTAGCATGTATGTTCAAGCATAAGGGATATCAAGTTTGTTTTAAAATCTGGGTCCAAGTGGGTGCACTGCTTTAGGATGGAATTTTCTGAAATTATAAAAAAAATAATAGAGAAGGCTAAGAACCAGTCAGCTGAATTGTGCGAGCACCTGCAGAAATGTCTCCAGTGATGGAGTTTTAAATGCAGGAAATGCTGGTGAAGCTCCAGCATGCCGCACCTCCATGCTGTAGATAAGCAGAGGCCATCCTTCCCCAAACCTTTGACACTCCAGTCCTTCGCTTGATTTTTCTTCCATTTGGGATGAAGGACAGGCTGTCATTTCCTATCCCTTCAGATGTCATCTCACACAGCATGGCCTGCAGACTGTGCAGTGGTGTGGGTGCCAATCACCAAAAACACTCCGGGAGAAATGGATGGGGAGAGTAGAGAGGATGGCATAAAAGGTTAATCTCAGTATAGCAGTTAAGGTTAATTATTGGGGCCATTGTGGTAAAGTTGTATAACCCCAATAGTTACTTATTAAATGAATACACAATGTTTCCTTCTTTTATAAGATGGGATAGAGCTTTTTTTACTCCAGAGATCTGGACGAGGCCTGTCTTGACCTTAACTGACAGCATCTGGATCTGTTTTGACTATATTGATGAATAAGACAACAGCAACGTGATGGTGTGGAGAGCCCTGGGGAATATATATAAGGCACATTAGTATGGCAATGCAAACTCAAACAGCTATTGACAAGCATGAAGTTCAGAAGCTGTGATTTTGCCTGTAGCCATGACTGCTCCCCCTGCCTTGAAAACCCTTGTCAAGACTGATCATTACCATGTAAGGAGGCCAGAACAAGGTGCCATTTTCATGCAGCAAACCCGGAGGTATAGGGAATGGCAGAGAAGGGCTTTGGTAACCTTAATGCTAATTCATTGGGAATGAGGGCAACAGGGAAGAGAGGCTTCATGTCTATATCCCTTCTCATGGAAGAGATTAGGAAAAAGGTCTCCTCAATTTTTAGGAATCCATCATATCTAGGAAATTTCAGCTGCATTTAATAAGATGGTACTTGCTTTTTGTGCTGTGATTTCTGTAGTTCATATTAAAGGCTTTTCTGGACTAAATAGACAGTAAGAACTCATTTATAGAATCTTATGTGATGTTTTAAAAAGTCCTATATTATGGATTTCTTTGTTAAAATAGTTGATAGCATAATTTCTATAGAAAGCAAATCACACTTCCATAGAATTTCTATGTGGGAATATTCGACTTTTAATCAACACAGAAGTACTATCATTGGTCCTTTTGTTTAGGACTCTTTTGTCCAACAGTCACACATCCTACTGAAAAATAGTCCAGGGCACAAAGTTAAAGGAAAATAATTAAGTAGGTTTTGTTTCCGAATTTGAAGATCACAATTTTTTTGCTTGAGTAGGGGTTAACATTTAATTTTTCTTTTCCTCAGTTTCCTCAGTAAAATGAAGATAACACTCAAGCACACTGCAAGGATGTATACTCAGTCACATTTAATTACTTGTTCAGTGATTCATATGAAATTTTATTTTGTTGAAGCAAAAACCCCTGGGTGAGAACCACCACAGCACATTAGAATTAATCTTTATTTGTGTCTTACAAAGTATGCAACTTAGTAAGTGAGCATATAGGCCTAAAAGAGTCCCTCTGCTCTGCAAAATGTAGAGTGTCAATTGTTTTGGCAAGCATGACTGACTTTTAGTTGTTTAGGATAATTCCCCACTGGCTATTTGTATATTTTCTCTGGTATTTTTTTAAGAAAGAAGATTTCATATTATAAAGAACAAGACTGAGCATAAGGCATTTGAATTCACCACCAAGTTCCCTATGTAACTCTAGCTAAATCATCTAATCTTTGCATTTTCTTCCTGTATTAAAAAAAAAAGTAAAATTATTGTAATCTTTAGTCCCAGAGATAAAATTTGCATGTTAGAAAATGATTAATTCTAAAGTAACAGAAATTAGGTCTGTCCTTCGCCTGACACTTGGAAATTCATTCAGACTTCTGGCTTTTCCAATTTAAGGTACCAACTACAGTTTTCAATGTGACAACCATCAGAGCACAGAGATTTTCATGCTTTTTAATAACATCTTTTCACATTAATAAAAGGAAAAGTAAATTGAAGCTCATTGTGCCAGATGATTTTCTCATTTTGTGATCTCACTCCCTCATTTTCACCTTTCTTCCTATGTTTATTTAATATCTTTGCAGATCCATACAGTACATATTGCTTGCAGAATATTTTCTTGAAATATTTGTCTGTCCAGAATATAGAGTAAGAAAACCTTGATTCCAGATTGCTTTTCCTGGCAGCTACTGGAAGATGTGGAATAAAAAATAACAACAAATAAATCTTAGAATCTGAAAAAAAGAGGATGACTTTTAAAACTTCATGCCAGGAAACACTATCTAAAAATGGAGGAAAACGGTTTAGAAAAGGAAATTAATCTTATTAAATTATAAGTCCTCATAGAATTTTTACTGCTCTCTAACAAAAAATATGGTGTATTTGAGGGCCAGCTCTGTCGTTCTTACAATATAGTATGAGACCCATTAATCCTCTAGAAGACAACAAGCATCCCAGTCTGCCCATTTCTCTGGAATTCTTTTGGCAGGAATCAGATCTATTTTTACTCCATATTCGAACACTGTCTGTGCATCATGGCCATAAATTCATGTCTTTTTGTGTCAAATTCCCTTTGGCTTCAGTAGCCACTTTTTGGGCCACAAGTGAGGAAGGATTAACAAAGGATTTGTCAGAGATTAGTAATAGATCAGTCCATGTTGACCAGAGGTTTTGAAAGGTTTAAATTTGCAAGAATGGAGGAGGATGGTGGAGAGTGACATTGAGAACATGGGCAGCATGCTGTCTGAGCATATCCACAGCAGCAAATAGTGTAATCTCATTTGCTGCATTAACTAACTCAGGGAAAGTTGCTGAGATACATCTGAGAAGAGGAACAGGAAAACAAAACAGTGTTACCAATGGATTCCACTGAAATTATAGCGGTGCATTCTCCCATACAGGAGCACATCTCTGAGTTGTGGACTCAGACACAGCGTCCTCAGAAGAGTCATCAGCCTAAGGCAGCTTAAGAGGTGGAAGAGAGCAGATGCATAAATATTGTCTCAAGATCTAAAAAATAGTGAGAGTGAACAGGAGCTCTCTACATCATAGACTTGAACAGGTTAAAGGACTCATAGTCAAGAAAGCCAGAATAGCAACACCACTGGCATCTATTTCATCACAAGGACTGGAGCATTTCCCTGAGCAGTGCCCTTTCTGAGTTGCAACATATTAAGTATTTGTGTGGCTGGGACTTTCTCAAGCAATGCCAAAATATGGTATATTGGTGACTACTGGAGCTTCTGGCAAGTTTATAACTATTCTCGCTGTTCTTTGAATTTAAACAATTTTAGTCAGAATTTAATTAGCTTTTGCTTTCAGAAATTTTGCTTTCAGAGATAAATGTTGCTGTCTCTTCCTTTGATAGTCCCTCTGTTAGCAGACGTATTTCACTTAGTACCATGGATATTTCTTTGTGATACAAGTTAACCCCATAATGAAGGAACAGACCTCTGAAGTTGAAACTGAAACAGCAACTCTTTATCAAGGATTCTTCCAATGCTTACCTTTTTTTTTCTTTGATACTGAGGGAAATTTGTTGCTTTAAGAGTGTCTTAGAACATGACAAAGAATAAGGTCTTCTTTAGCCTGTTGGGTGCAATTTCTTCAGTAATTCATATGGCCATACCAACTGCTTCCTGAGGGAGCCAATGAGTCCAGATTCTTCCAAACTTGCAGTTAAGTGTCTGTATCTGGTGTTCATTTTGGCTAAGTCTTCCAGTGGGCATAGCTAATAACTGTATATTATGCTGGATGCGAGTTTGGGTCCAAGTGTTTGCATGTTAAGTCAAAAATAAAATTCTCAAAATGTGATTATGGAAGATGCAGAAGATGGAGTTTCTTCAGCAGTTGTCCAAATATTAATCATATTTTTTCCTTCCTTGCTCAAGTTCTTTCAGCTAAGTTGGATTCTATTAAAGTACCTTCAGTACTTGCCTTGGGAACTTTTGATGCAAAAATGCCAAACCATGCGCTCTCTGATCTTGTGGTTCTTTAACTGGTGAAAGCTTGTAGACTCTGCCCAAGTGAAAATACAGAGATTGATTTAGTGCATTTGGACTCCTTAAAGAATTTGCCTTTCCTAGAGGTGATTTACATTTGCATTTGTTTTTCTTCTCAGAGCTATGGAACGTGTTTGACAGACTTTATATGAACCCCCCTAAGAAATTGTTTGGTTTGGCTATTATGATGCTTAATCCTTCCCACATTGGGAGTCCTGTGAATTCTTTACTAGAGGGTATATGTCAAGTTTTTTGTATTCTGTCAGGATAATGAAAGCTGACAAGTAAGCAGGGACATGATAAATCTAGACTTGAGGTCTTTTTCATGGTAGGGGAAGAATGAGCTAGAACTGTTTTTGTAGAGAGGAGTTAATCTCAGTGGTAATTTGTTCAAGCAAAGCATCAGACAGCGTTGCTCAGAATGAGTTTATTGTGAGTTTGATAATTTTAAGAAAGTTGCCATGAACCTTTACTCTCTCTTTTTTTGATTACAGTAACCCCTTCCCTCTTGTATCATTTCCCTGTCTTCTCTGCCTGCTCTAGAAATTTTTCTTTAGTCTTGTTTGGCTGTAAAACATCTCTTTCCCATTCTCCTTCATTCACCTTTCATGTCTTTTGACAGCTCTCTTTCACATCATCTTATGTTCAAACCTCTTGTGGTGTTCAAAGCCTCTGCCCTCCTCCCTCAAATACTTCAAATATCTGTCCTTCTCCAACCTCTCCCTGAAAACCCACTTCCATCACTGTGTCCATAAGAAATGGATTGAGATCAGCCGTGAGATGGCAAATAGGACCTGCTGATATTTCTGAAGCCTAAGTGACTGGCATGCAGAGATTTAGCTTAGATAAACCCCTGCTTTTATGACTGTGATCTCCTTCACAAAGCTCCCTTGTATTACCTGCTTGAAAAAGTTATGATTCTATTTTCCTATGCAAAAAAAAAATATCTGAAACTGAGACACAGTCTGCTTTAAAATTTTCTACTCTGGAAGAAAAAACTTACTTTACTCACCAGAATGTGTCCCTGCGAATATTTGGAGCTGAGGCATTTCAGCTGAGGCTTAATTTCTCTGTCTGGCTGCGACGCCAAATGAACAACTTTGCTACATTATGAACAATATATATACATGTACATAGTTGTATGCTGCCACACATTGTATCAGCCTCAAAAGCCACTGATTTTTTTCCTTTTACATTTCCTTTGTGTGTACCATGTCCCTGACCACAGTGTGCTTGCAGAGCCACACTCTGGCGACTCCAGCAGCAATTGTGTTTTCACATCACTAAGGCTAGAGCTTCCATTGATGTCATGGGAGTTTGGTGTGGGATTCCAGCAGAGGATGCACAGGAGGAGAGATAAGAAGGCACCTGATAAGAGTTCACAGGCCTGATAAGAGTTCTGCCGCATTGACAGGGGAGCAGCATTTTCACCTTAATTATCAGTCACCTTTTTTGGTGACTCAATGAAGGATGCTCCATTTTAATAGAACACCAACACAGGCACCTAGGAACTGCCTGAAGTCCCATGGAAAATGACACTGATACCATCTTTAAAGTATGCATCCTCCCTCTGCTGTGAATTTTAAATAAAGCACTCAACAAGCAAGAGAATGTTGAAAAACACAGTGATCAAACACAGTCCTTGGTGATAAGCTCCAACAAACTAGTTCAATGCTGAGCAAGAAACCAAGAAGAATCTTTGGAAAGGATTTACTTTTTTAGTATGTGCCTTAAAAATAAATTGCAATATTTCAGATACTTCAGTTTGTATGACAGAAATGTGGAGGATTTTTCGAAAGGCAGTGGTGATAACAATAGGCTTATTAATACTAAAACCCGAGCTATATAATTATAATAAAACCGTTGAGTCTCATTTCTTTTATATAGATGGCAGTATGCAAATAGGGAGCTATCCGCCTTGATAGCTGCGGAAGCTATGAAATCCTTATTTGAAGAATTTCAATCCATTTTTCCTATAGCATTCAGTGCTCATAGTCAGAAGCTTCCCCCCTCCTCCCCTCTTCTTTCTCAATATAACAATGCATTTTAAACTGCTCCAAAATTGCAAAGCTATTTCACAGTTTCACAGAGAGAAAATGGCTTGAGGGAACCATTTGCTTTTTTATGCCTGGAACATCAAAATAAAATACCAAATGGGAAAATGAATTCTGTTGTATAAAGGATGGGAGCAAGTCAGAAGGAGCTTTGTGGTAGAAGGTAAGTTGTCTCGGGAGCCCGAGTAGGATTGCAGAGCCTAGCAAGGGACCTCAGAAGCAGGTGCAGATACATTGAGGCTCCCTGATCATGGCAGGAAACCTTACAGGAGCCCACAGCTCTTTGTTCCTTGCTCATTTAGGGACATGTTCTTTGTGGTCCCCATCACAGGAGAAAGGAAGGCTATGTGGGATGTTAGAGATCTCAGCGATGTAAAAATCAGTAGATTTTTGTGGTATCTGTGCTTGTAAAATAAAGGACTCTATATAAATCCATTCTCTTTCAGGCTTTGGTACACCTTTATGGTTTTTCTAAGTGATGATCCCTGCTTTAAGCAACAAACCATCAAGAAATGCTAGTTGAGAACCTTAAGAGGTTTATTGTTCTAAATTAAAAAATAGCTAATAAGCTTTTCTCTCAGTGTCTTCAGTGAAAATCAGGATATGTTTAAGTGCCTCAAAAATGGGTATGTTCTCAGCAAAGTGGAAATGTAATCAAACAGGAAATTAATTTCAGGATTAATGAAAATTTTGACAAGCATTCACTGATGACCTGGTAATCATGCATTAACCAATGGGGAAGGCTCATATCTTGGCTGCATCTTTGATTTCAGCTCCTGTACATTGGCCAGGCTGAGATCTGTTCTTGTATTCTCTCGCTTACTCAGAGGCTTCTTCAGTGAAATTTGAATGCTGCTATTCTCCAAGGTCCAGCACATGTAGTTCAACATTCTAGAGTGACCTTGGGCAAAGTACTTTGAGTCTCTACTTTTCCTTTCTCTTCTGTGCAGGTTGCAGGAGAACCTGAGCACTGCAGTCAAGGGCACTACATAACTTTGAGTACCATGGACAACATATAAAGGTCCTCTTCTTTGACAGTTGAAGAGAGTTGTTCAAAGACTTACAGCATTTTCATAGTGGTCTTTACCTCTTGATAGCCAAAGCCATCCTGGACAAGAGAAGGAAGTGTTTCTACTAAGGCATGGTTTTTTGCTACACTTCCCAAGGTCTTGAAATGCCTTTCCTGGGGTGCATGATTTATCCTAAGGGACAAGACTGATTAACTTTATCATAAATTCATGGTGCTTTGGGAATATAAGATAGAATTCTAGAACTGAAATCTTAAAGATGATTGAAGTGAAAAGGAATTGGTTACATACAACCTCAAGTAGCTCTGAAAAGCTGTGACTGCATTATTCCTATGTGGCTCCTCATGTAGAAGGGAAAGAATTACACTTGT